>NC_083716.1:128612811-129261142 GCF_028564815.1 Eubalaena glacialis
GTTCACTGAGCAGGGAGTAGGTCTTGTCAGTTACATATTTGGCTTATGGAACGGTATCTGAGCTAATTTCAAACCCTTGTTTTATGCATCACGCCACCTCACATTTCCCGTTAAGCAGCCATAGTGTGTCTTCTAAATGTGTGACTCTCTTCTGTTTTGTAATTCAGTTCAAGTGTAACGATTTTGACATGCCCTCTATAAGTGATATCTTAGGATAAGTGTCTTTTTCTGTGTGACTTATTTCACTTAGAATCCTCGTACCTAAATCCACTCATCATGCTGCTACTAGCCTTATGACACTGATTTCATGGCTGAGTGATATTCCATTGTGCCTAAGTACCACAACTTCTTTATCCATTTTTCTCTTTCCTGGGATGTTTAAGGTGTTCCGATGTGGAGGTTCTTGGAAACAGAGCAGCCCTAAACGTTGGGGTGCCTGTGTCTTGTTGCTTTTTAGTTTTCCCAATTTATACGCCCATGAGTGGAAGTGCCCTATGCTCTCTCAGCTGTCTTTATTACATGTTTCAGGACACACCGTACACTGCTCCAGGGTGGCTGTTGGCAATTGACATCCCGCCCATCAGCGTAGCAAGGCTCCCATGTCTCCATGGCCTGTCCTGCATTTCTGGTTTTTACAGTTTTTGCAGCATGGCCCTTTTGACCGATGGCAAGCGAGACTTCTTTGTAGTGCTGATTTGCACTTCCGGCTTGCTTGGTTGGCCAAAAAGGGCGTATGCGTTTTTTCCTGAATATATTCAGGAAAAAACGCATACGCCCTTTTTGGCCAAGGGCATCATTGTCAACGTTTTGCCGCTTTTCCTGTGCTTTAAAGGCGAGTCGAATCTACCTCCTGAAATCTGTTTCCTGCAATTCTGCCTTGCTTTCACATCCTCTTCGTTGCCTTCCCTCAATATATTTGTGGACGAGAGTTATCATTTATAACTCTGCAGGTTTGTGAATTGCAGTGCCCCTGAGCTCCATTTGTCAACTCGCCTTTTTGGGAGCTGGCCGCAAAAGCGCAGGATTGCTTCAGGCACTATTCTGGTTCCGGGGGCCAGGCTGAGCCTGTGCTTCATTCTTCTTCCTGATGGGGAAATAGAGTGACCTGTGCCTGTCCCAACAGCTAGAGCTAGTCTCTCATTGGTTCCCCCTCTTCCCGTTCAACCTCAGGACAAATTGCAACCTGTACGAAACAGGAGGTTAAAGGTGCTGATTCTCCAAGTAGGGAGATTGTTAGTAAAGCGGCTGGAATGGCGAACCCGAGCACAAGGAGAGGCGAAATGAGGTGCGTTTTAGAAACGTTTCCCGATCACACGGTGTACCATCTTCTGCGTTTCCCATGCACGTTTTCGATGTAGGAAGATGCCCTTGAACCTGGAGATTTGGGACCCATGGGGTGGGTACCACGCGGTATTACTTTAAAGGGTCTGCGTTTGCTCACCCAACCTCACCAATCCTCTCAGCCCCAAGAGTGTCCAGCCTTATGTCTCATCCAGCTGTGGGACTAGATATGGTCAATCCAGGTTGCATCAGAGCCCCTGAACGGATTTTGTAAGAATTTCTTTCTCTTTGACTGTCTTTGTTTTATGGGTTTTTTTAAAGTAATTTATTTTTATAATGGGGTTTAGCTGCTTTTCCCTGCTGTGTTTATGCCGCTTTACACCCTCTTGATTCACTTCCAGAGAGATATCAATACACAGGTTTTAAGATTCTTGCTAATCAGATATATTCTTCTGGGGTGAATAGGGGTGTTGAGTTCAGTTCACTGAGCAGGGAGTAGGTCTTGTCTGTTACATATTTGGCTTATGGAACGGTATCTGAGCTAATTTCAAACCCTTGTGTTATGCATCACCCCACCTCACCTTTCCCGTTAAGCAGCCAGAGTGTGTCTTCTAAATGTGTGACTCTGTTCTGTTTTGTAATTCAGTTCAAGTGTAGCGATTTTGACATGCCCTCTATAAGTGATATCTTAGGATAAGTGTCTGTTTCTGTGTGACTTATTTCACTTAGAATCCTCGTACCTAAATCCACTCATCATGCTGCTACTAGCCTTATGACACTGATTTCATGGCTGAGTGATATTCCATTGTGCCTAAGTACCACAACTTCTTTATCCATTTTTCTCTTTCCTGGGATGTTGAAGGTGTACCGATGTGGAGGTTCTTGGAAACAGAGCAGCCCTAAACTTTGGGGTGCCTGTGTCTTGTTGCTTTTTAGTTTTCCCAATTTATACGCCCATGAGTGGAAGTGCCCTATGCTCTCTCAGCTGTCTTTATTACATGTTTCAGGACACACCGTACACTTCTCCAGGGTGGCTGTTGGCAATTGACATCCCGCCCATCAGCGTAGCAAGGCTCCCATGTCTCCATGGCCTGTCCTGCATTTCTGGTTTTTACACTTTTTGCAGCATGGCCCTTTTGACCGATGGCAAGCGAGACTTCTTTGTAGTGCTGATTTGCACTTCTGGCTTGATTGGTTTGCCAAAAAGGGCGTATGCGTTTTTTCCTGAATATATTCAGGAAAAAACGCATACGCCCTTTTTGGCCAAGGGCATCATTGTCAACGTTTTGCCGCTTTTCATGTGCTTTAAAGGCGAGTGGAATCTACCTCCTGTAATCTGTTTCCTGCAATTCTGCCTTGCTTTCACATCCTCTTCGTTACCTTCCCTCAATATATTTGTGGACGAGAGTTATCATTTATAACTCTGCAGGTTTGTGAATTGCAGTGCCCCTGAGCTCCATTTGTCAACTCGCCTTTTTGGGAGCTGGCCGCAAAAGCGCAGGATTGCTTCAGGCACTATTCTGGTTCCGGGGGGCAGGCTGAGCCTGTGCTTCATTCTTCTTCCTGATGGGGAAATAGAGTGACCTGTGCCTGTCCCAACAGCTAGAGCTAGTCTCTCATTGGTTCCCCCTCTTCCCGTTCAACCTCAGGACAAATTGCAACCTGTACGAAACAGGAGGTTAAAGGTGCTGATTCTCCAAGTAGGGAGATTGTTAGTAAAGCGGCTGGAATGGCGAACCCGAGCACAAGGAGAGGCGAAATGAGGTGCGTTTTAGAAACGTTTCCCGATCACACGATGTACCATCTTCTGCGTTTCCCATGCACGTTTTCGATGTAGGAAGATGCCCTTGAACCTGGAGATTTGGGACCCATGGGGTGGGTAGCACGCGGTATTACTTTAAAGGGTCTGCGTTTGCTCACCCAACCTCACCAATCCTCTCAGCCCCAAGAGTGTCCAGCCTTATGTCTCATTCAGCTGTGGGTCTAGATATGGTCAATCCAGGTTGCATCAGAGCCCCTGAACGGATTTTGTAAGAATTTCTTTCTCTTTGACTGTCTTTGTTTTATGGGATTTTTAAAAGTAATTTATTTTTATAATGGGGTTTAGCTGCTTTTCCCTGCTGTGTTTATGCCGCTTTACACCCTCTTGATTCACTTCCAGAGAGATATCAATACATAGGTTTTAAGATTCTTGCTAATCAGATATATTCTTGTGCGGTGAATAGGGGTGTTGAGTTCAGTTCACTGAGCAGGGAGTAGGTCTTGTCAGTTACATATTTGGCTTATGGAACGGTATCTGAGCTAATTTCAAACCCTTGTGTTATGCATCACGCCACCTCACATTTCCCGTTAAGCAGCCAGAGTGTGTCTTCTAAATGTGTGACTCTCTTCTGTTTTGTAATTCAGTTCAAGTGTAACGATTTTGACATGCCCTCTATAAGTGATATCTTAGGATAAGTGTCTTTTTCTGTGTGACTTATTTCACTTAGAATCCTCGTACCTAAATCCACTCATCATGCTGCTAGTAGCCTTATGACACTGATTTCATGGCTGAGTGATATTCCATTGTGCCTAAGTACCACAACTTCTTTATCCATTTTTCTCTTTCCTGGGATGTTTAAGGTGTTCCGATGTGGAGGTTCTTGGAAACAGAGCAGCCGTAAACGTTGGGGTGCCTGTGTCTTGTTGCTTTTTAGTTTTCCCAATTTATACGCCCATGAGTGGAAGTGCCCTATGCTCTCTCAGCTGTCTTTATTACATGTTTCAGGACACACCGTACACTGGTCCAGGGTGGCTGTTGGCAATTGACATCCCGCCCATCAGCGTAGCAAGGCTCCCATGTCTCCATGGCCTGTCCTGCATTTCTGGTTTTTACAGTTTTTGCAGCATGGCCCTTTTGACCGATGGCAAGCGAGACTTCTTTGTAGTGCTGATTTGCACTTCCGGCTTGCTTGGTTGGCCAAAAAGGGCGTATGCGTTTTTTCCTGAATATATTCAGGAAAAAACGCATACGCCCTTTTTGGCCAAGGGCATCATTGTCAACGTTTTGCCGCTTTTCCTGTGCTTTAAAGGCGAGTCGAATCTACCTCCTGAAATCTGTTTCCTGCAATTCTGCCTTGCTTTCACATCCTCTTCGTTGCCTTCCCTCAATATATTTGTGGACGAGAGTTATCATTTATAACTCTGCAGGTTTGTGAATTGCAGTGCCCCTGAGCTCCATTTGTCAACTCACCTTTTTGGGAGCTGGCCGCAAAAGCGCAGGATTGCTTCAGGCACTATTCTGGTTCCGGGGGCCAGGCTGAGCCTGTGCTTCATTCTTCTTCCTGATGGGGAAATAGAGTGACCTGTGCCTGTCCCAACAGCTAGAGCTAGTCTCTCATTGGTTCCCCCTCTTCCCGTTCAACCTCAGGACAAATTGCAACCTGTACGAAACAGGAGGTTAAAGGTGCTGATTCTCCAAGTAGGGAGATTGTTAGTAAAGCGGCTGGAATGGCGAACCCGAGCACAAGGAGAGGCGAAATGAGGTGCGTTTTAGAAACGTTTCCCGATCACACGGTGTACCATCTTCTGCGTTTCCCATGCACGTTTTCGATGTAGGAAGATGCCCTTGAACCTGGAGATTTGGGACCCATGGGGTGGGTACCACGCGGTATTACTTTAAAGGGTCTGCGTTTGCTCACCCAACCTCACCAATCCTCTCAGCCCCAAGAGTGTCCAGCCTTATGTCTCATCCAGCTGTGGGACTAGATATGGTCAATCCAGGTTGCATCAGAGCCCCTGAACGGATTTTGTAAGAATTTCTTTCTCTTTGACTGTCTTTGTTTTATGGGTTTTTTTAAAGTAATTTATTTTTATAATGGGGTTTAGCTGCTTTTCCCTGCTGTGTTTATGCCGCTTTACACCCTCTTGATTCACTTCCAGAGAGATATCAATACACAGGTTTTAAGATTCTTGCTAATCAGATATATTCTTCTGGGGTGAATAGGGGTGTTGAGTTCAGTTCACTGAGCAGGGAGTAGGTCTTGTCTGTTACATATTTGGCTTATGGAACGGTATCTGAGCTAATTTCAAACCCTTGTGTTATGCATCACCCCACCTCACCTTTCCCGTTAAGCAGCCAGAGTGTGTCTTCTAAATGTGTGACTCTGTTCTGTTTTGTAATTCAGTTCAAGTGTAGCGATTTTGACATGCCCTCTATAAGTGATATCTTAGGATAAGTGTCTGTTTCTGTGTGACTTATTTCACTTAGAATCCTCGTACCTAAATCCACTCATCATGCTGCTAGTAGCCTTATGACACTGATTTCATGGCTGAGTGATATTCCATTGTGCCTAAGTACCACAACTTCTTTATCCATTTTTCTCTTTCCTGGGATGTTGAAGGTGTACCGATGTGGAGGTTCTTGGAAACAGAGCAGCCCTAAACTTTGGGGTGCCTGTGTCTTGTTGCTTTTTAGTTTTCCCAATTTATACGCCCATGAGTGGAAGTGCCCTATGCTCTCTCAGCTGTGTTTATTACATGTTTCAGGACACACCGTACACTTCTCCAGGGTGGCTGTTGGCAATTGACATCCCGCCCATCAGCGTAGCAAGGCTCCCATGTCTCCATGGCCTGTCCTGCATTTCTGGTTTTTACAGTTTTTGCAGCATGGCCCTTTTGACCGATGGCAAGCGAGACTTCTTTGTAGTGCTGATTTGCACTTCCGGCTTGCTTGGTTGGCCAAAAAGGGCGTATGCGTTTTTTCCTGAATATATTCAGGAAAAAACGCATACGCCCTTTTTGGCCAAGGGCATCATTGTCAACGTTTTGCCGCTTTTCATGTGCTTTAAAGGCGAGTGGAATCTACCTCCTGTAATCTGTTTCTTGCAATTCTGCCTTGCTTTCACATCCTCTTCGTTGCCTTCCCTCAATATATTTCTGGACGAGAGTTATCATTTATAACTCTGTAGGTTTGTGAATTGCAGTGCCCCTGAGCTCCATTTGTCAACTCGCCTTTTTGGGAGCTGGCCGCAAAAGCGCAGGATTGCTTCAGGCCCTATTCTGGTTCCGGGGGGCAGGCTGAGCCTGTGCTTCATTCTTCTTCCTGATGGGGAAATAGAGTGACCTGTGCCTGTCCCAACACCTAGAGCTAGTCTCTCATTGGTTCCCCCTCTTCCCGTTCAACCTCAGGACAAATTGCAACCTGTACGAAACAGGAGGTTAAAGGTGCTGATTCTCCAAGTAGGGAGATTGTTAGTAAAGCGGCTGGAATGGCGAACCCGAGCACAAGGAGAGGCGAAATGAGGTGCGTTTTAGAAACGTTTCCCGATCACACGATGTACCATCTTCTGCGTTTCCCATGCACGTTTTCGATGTAGGAAGATGCCCTTGAACCTGGAGATTTGGGACCCATGGGGTGGGTAGCACGCGGTATTACTTTAAAGGGTCTGCGTTTGCTCACCCAACCTCACCAATCCTCTCAGCCCCAAGAGTGTCCAGCCTTATGTCTCATCCAGCTGTGGGTCTAGATATGGTCAATCCAGGTTGCATCAGAGCCCCTGAACGGATTTTGTAAGAATTTCTTTCTCTTTGACTGTCTTTGTTTTATGGGATTTTTAAAAGTAATTTATTTTTATAATGGGGTTTAGCTGCTTTTCCCTGCTGTGTTTATGCCGCTTTACACCCTCTTGATTCACTTCCAGAGAGATATCAATACACAGGTTTTAAGATTCTTGCTAATCAGATATATTCTTCTGGGGTGAATAGGGGTGTTGAGTTCAGTTCACTGAGCAGGGAGTAGGTCTTGTCTGTTACATATTTGGCTTATGGAACGGTATCTGAGCTAATTTCAAACCCTTGTGTTATGCATCACCCCACCTCACATTTCCCGTTAAGCAGCCAGAGTGTGTCTTCTAAATGTGTGACTCTGTTCTGTTTTGTAATTCAGTTCAAGTGTAGCGATTTTGACATGCCCTCTATAAGTGATATCTTAGGATAAGTGTCTGTTTCTGTGTGACTTATTTCACTTAGAATCCTCGTACCTAAATCCACTCATCATGCTGCTACTAGCCTTATGACACTGATTTCATGGCTGAGTGATATTCCATTGTGCCTAAGTACCACAACTTCTTTATCCATTTTTCTCTTTCCTGGGATGTTGAAGGTGTACCGATGTGGAGGTTCTTGGAAACAGAGCAGCCCTAAACTTTGGGGTGCCTGTGTCTTGTTGCTTTTTAGTTTTCCCAATTTATACGCCCATGAGTGGAAGTGCCCTATGCTCTCTCAGCTGTCTTTATTACATGTTTCAGGACACACCGTACACTTCTCCAGGGTGGCTGTTGGCAATTGACATCCCGCCCATCAGCGTAGCAAGGCTCCCATGTCTCCATGGCCTGTCCTGCATTTCTGGTTTTTACAGTTTTTGCAGCATGGCCCTTTTGACCGATGGCAAGCGAGACTTCTTTGTAGTGCTGATTTGCACTTCCGGCTTGCTTGGTTGGCCAAAAAGGGCGTATGCGTTTTTTCCTGAATATATTCAGGAAAAAACGCATACGCCCTTTTTGGCCAAGGGCATCATTGTCAACGTTTTGCCGCTTTTCCTGTGCTTTAAAGGCGAGTCGAATCTACCTCCTGAAATCTGTTTCCTGCAATTCTGCCTTGCTTTCACATCCTCTTCGTTGCCTTCCCTCAATATATTTGTGGACGAGAGTTATCATTTATAACTCTGCAGGTTTGTGAATTGCAGTGCCCCTGAGCTCCATTTGTCAACTCGCCTTTTTGGGAGCTGGCCGCAAAAGCGCAGGATTGCTTCAGGCACTATTCTGGTTCCGGGGGCCAGGCTGAGCCTGTGCTTCATTCTTCTTCCTGATGGGGAAATAGAGTGACCTGTGCCTGTCCCAACAGCTAGAGCTAGTCTCTCATTGGTTCCCCCTCTTCCCGTTCAACCTCAGGACAAATTGCAACCTGTACGAAACAGGAGGTTAAAGGTGCTGATTCTCCAAGTAGGGAGATTGTTAGTAAAGCGGCTGGAATGGCGAACCCGAGCACAAGGAGAGGCGAAATGAGCTGCGTTTTAGAAACGTTTCCCGATCACACGGTGTACCATCTTCTGCGTTTCCCATGCACGTTTTCGATGTAGGAAGATGCCCTTGAACCTGGAGATTTGGGACCCATGGGGTGGGTACCACGCGGTATTACTTTAAAGGGTCTGCGTTTGCTCACCCAACCTCACCAATCCTCTCAGCCCCAAGAGTGTCCAGCCTTATGTCTCATCCAGCTGTGGGACTAGATATGGTCAATCCAGGTTGCATCAGAGCCCCTGAACGGATTTTGTAAGAATTTCTTTCTCTTTGACTGTCTTTGTTTTATGGGTTTTTTTAAAGTAATTTATTTTTATAATGGGGTTTAGCTGCTTTTCCCTGCTGTGTTTATGCCGCTTTACACCCTCTTGATTCACTTCCAGAGAGATATCAATACACAGGTTTTAAGATTCTTGCTAATCAGATATATTCTTCTGGGGTGAATAGGGGTGTTGAGTTCAGTTCACTGAGCAGGGAGTAGGTCTTGTCTGTTACATATTTGGCTTATGGAACGGTATCTGAGCTAATTTCAAACCCTTGTGTTATGCATCACCCCACCTCACCTTTCCCGTTAAGCAGCCAGAGTGTGTCTTCTAAATGTGTGACTCTGTTCTGTTTTGTAATTCAGTTCAAGTGTAGCGATTTTGACATGCCCTCTATAAGTGATATCTTAGGATAAGTGTCTGTTTCTGTGTGACTTATTTCACTTAGAATCCTCGTACCTAAATCCACTCATCATGCTGCTAGTAGCCTTATGACACTGATTTCATGGCTGAGTGATATTCCATTGTGCCTAAGTACCACAACTTCTTTATCCATTTTTCTCTTTCCTGGGATGTTGAAGGTGTAACGATGTGGAGGTTCTTGGAAACAGAGCAGCCCTAAACTTTGGGGTGCCTGTGTCTTGTTGCTTTTTAGTTTTCCCAATTTATACGCCCATGAGTGGAAGTGCCCTATGCTCTCTCAGCTGTGTTTATTACATGTTTCAGGACACACCGTACACTTCTCCAGGGTGGCTGTTGGCAATTGACATCCCGCCCATCAGCGTAGCAAGGCTCCCATGTCTCCATGGCCTGTCCTGCATTTCTGGTTTTTACAGTTTTTGCAGCATGGCCCTTTTGACCGATGGCAAGCGAGACTTCTTTGTAGTGCTGATTTGCACTTCCGGCTTGCTTGGTTGGCCAAAAAGGGCGTATGCGTTTTTTCCTGAATATATTCAGGAAAAAACGCATACGCCCTTTTTGGCCAAGGGCATCATTGTCAACGTTTTGCCGCTTTTCATGTGCTTTAAAGGCGAGTGGAATCTACCTCCTGTAATCTGTTTCTTGCAATTCTGCCTTGCTTTCACATCCTCTTCGTTGCCTTCCCTCAATATATTTCTGGACGAGAGTTATCATTTATAACTCTGTAGGTTTGTGAATTGCAGTGCCCCTGAGCTCCATTTGTCAACTCGCCTTTTTGGGAGCTGGCCGCAAAAGCGCAGGATTGCTTCAGGCCCTATTCTGGTTCCGGGGGGCAGGCTGAGCCTGTGCTTCATTCTTCTTCCTGATGGGGAAATAGAGTGACCTGTGCCTGTCCCAACACCTAGAGCTAGTCTCTCATTGGTTCCCCCTCTTCCCGTTCAACCTCAGGACAAATTGCAACCTGTACGAAACAGGAGGTTAAAGGTGCTGATTCTCCAAGTAGGGAGATTGTTAGTAAAGCGGCTGGAATGGCGAACCCGAGCACAAGGAGAGGCGAAATGAGGTGCGTTTTAGAAACGTTTCCCGATCACACGATGTACCATCTTCTGCGTTTCCCATGCACGTTTTCGATGTAGGAAGATGCCCTTGAACCTGGAGATTTGGGACCCATGGGGTGGGTAGCACGCGGTATTACTTTAAAGGGTCTGCGTTTGCTCACCCAACCTCACCAATCCTCTCAGCCCCAAGAGTGTCCAGCCTTATGTCTCATCCAGCTGTGGGTCTAGATATGGTCAATCCAGGTTGCATCAGAGCCCCTGAACGGATTTTGTAAGAATTTCTTTCTCTTTGACTGTCTTTGTTTTATGGGATTTTTAAAAGTAATTTATTTTTATAATGGGGTTTAGCTGCTTTTCCCTGCTGTGTTTATGCCGCTTTACACCCTCTTGATTCACTTCCAGAGAGATATCAATACACAGGTTTTAAGATTCTTGCTAATCAGATATATTCTTCTGGGGTGAATAGGGGTGTTGAGTTCAGTTCACTGAGCAGGGAGTAGGTCTTGTCTGTTACATATTTGGCTTATGGAACGGTATCTGAGCTAATTTCAAACCCTTGTGTTATGCATCACCCCACCTCACATTTCCCGTTAAGCAGCCAGAGTGTGTCTTCTAAATGTGTGACTCTGTTCTGTTTTGTAATTCAGTTCAAGTGTAGCGATTTTGACATGCCCTCTATAAGTGATATCTTAGGATAAGTGTCTGTTTCTGTGTGACTTATTTCACTTAGAATCCTCGTACCTAAATCCACTCATCATGCTGCTACTAGCCTTATGACACTGATTTCATGGCTGAGTGATATTCCATTGTGCCTAAGTACCACAACTTCTTTATCCATTTTTCTCTTTCCTGGGATGTTGAAGGTGTACCGATGTGGAGGTTCTTGGAAACAGAGCAGCCCTAAACTTTGGGGTGCCTGTGTCTTGTTGCTTTTTAGTTTTCCCAATTTATACGCCCATGAGTGGAAGTGCCCTATGCTCTCTCAGCTGTCTTTATTACATGTTTCAGGACACACCGTACACTTCTCCAGGGTGGCTGTTGGCAATTGACATCCCGCCCATCAGCGTAGCAAGGCTCCCATGTCTCCATGGCCTGTCCTGCATTTCTGGTTTTTACAGTTTTTGCAGCATGGCCCTTTTGACCGATGGCAAGCGAGACTT
The DNA here is from genome assembly GCF_028564815.1 of Eubalaena glacialis. Taxonomy (NCBI): domain Eukaryota; kingdom Metazoa; phylum Chordata; class Mammalia; order Artiodactyla; family Balaenidae; genus Eubalaena; species Eubalaena glacialis. Next base: position 128,624,052 of record NC_083716.1, read on the forward strand.
CTTTGTAGTGCTGATTTGCACTTCCGGCTTGCTTGGTTGGCCAAAAAGGGCGTATGCGTTTTTTCCTGAATATATTCAGGAAAAAACGCATACGCCCTTTTTGGCCAAGGGCATCATTGTCAACGTTTTGCCGCTTTTCCTGTGCTTTAAAGGCGAGTCGAATCTACCTCCTGAAATCTGTTTCCTGCAATTCTGCCTTGCTTTCACATCCTCTTCGTTGCCTTCCCTCAATATATTTGTGGACGAGAGTTATCATTTATAACTCTGCAGGTTTGTGAATTGCAGTGCCCCTGAGCTCCATTTGTCAACTCGCCTTTTTGGGAGCTGGCCGCAAAAGCGCAGGATTGCTTCAGGCACTATTCTGGTTCCGGGGGCCAGGCTGAGCCTGTGCTTCATTCTTCTTCCTGATGGGGAAATAGAGTGACCTGTGCCTGTCCCAACAGCTAGAGCTAGTCTCTCATTGGTTCCCCCTCTTCCCGTTCAACCTCAGGACAAATTGCAACCTGTACGAAACAGGAGGTTAAAGGTGCTGATTCTCCAAGTAGGGAGATTGTTAGTAAAGCGGCTGGAATGGCGAACCCGAGCACAAGGAGAGGCGAAATGAGCTGCGTTTTAGAAACGTTTCCCGATCACACGGTGTACCATCTTCTGCGTTTCCCATGCACGTTTTCGATGTAGGAAGATGCCCTTGAACCTGGAGATTTGGGACCCATGGGGTGGGTACCACGCGGTATTACTTTAAAGGGTCTGCGTTTGCTCACCCAACCTCACCAATCCTCTCAGCCCCAAGAGTGTCCAGCCTTATGTCTCATCCAGCTGTGGGACTAGATATGGTCAATCCAGGTTGCATCAGAGCCCCTGAACGGATTTTGTAAGAATTTCTTTCTCTTTGACTGTCTTTGTTTTATGGGTTTTTTTAAAGTAATTTATTTTTATAATGGGGTTTAGCTGCTTTTCCCTGCTGTGTTTATGCCGCTTTACACCCTCTTGATTCACTTCCAGAGAGATATCAATACACAGGTTTTAAGATTCTTGCTAATCAGATATATTCTTCTGGGGTGAATAGGGGTGTTGAGTTCAGTTCACTGAGCAGGGAGTAGGTCTTGTCTGTTACATATTTGGCTTATGGAACGGTATCTGAGCTAATTTCAAACCCTTGTGTTATGCATCACCCCACCTCACCTTTCCCGTTAAGCAGCCAGAGTGTGTCTTCTAAATGTGTGACTCTGTTCTGTTTTGTAATTCAGTTCAAGTGTAGCGATTTTGACATGCCCTCTATAAGTGATATCTTAGGATAAGTGTCTGTTTCTGTGTGACTTATTTCACTTAGAATCCTCGTACCTAAATCCACTCATCATGCTGCTAGTAGCCTTATGACACTGATTTCATGGCTGAGTGATATTCCATTGTGCCTAAGTACCACAACTTCTTTATCCATTTTTCTCTTTCCTGGGATGTTGAAGGTGTAACGATGTGGAGGTTCTTGGAAACAGAGCAGCCCTAAACTTTGGGGTGCCTGTGTCTTGTTGCTTTTTAGTTTTCCCAATTTATACGCCCATGAGTGGAAGTGCCCTATGCTCTCTCAGCTGTGTTTATTACATGTTTCAGGACACACCGTACACTTCTCCAGGGTGGCTGTTGGCAATTGACATCCCGCCCATCAGCGAAGCAAGGCTCCCATGTCTCCATGGCCTGTCCTGCATTTCTGGTTTTTACACTTTTTGCAGCATGGCCCTTTTGACCGATGGCAAGCGAGACTTCTTTGTAGTGCTGATTTGCACTTCTGGCTTGATTGGTTTGCCAAAAAGGGCGTATGCGTTTTTTCCTGAATATATTCAGGAAAAAACGCATACGCCCTTTTTGGCCAAGGGCATCATTGTCAACGTTTTGCCGCTTTTCATGTGCTTTAAAGGCGAGTGGAATCTACCTCCTGTAATCTGTTTCCTGCAATTCTGCCTTGCTTTCACATCCTCTTCGTTACCTTCCCTCAATATATTTGTGGACGAGAGTTATCATTTATAACTCTGCAGGTTTGTGAATTGCAGTGCCCCTGAGCTCCATTTGTCAACTCGCCTTTTTGGGAGCTGGCCGCAAAAGCGCAGGATTGCTTCAGGCACTATTCTGGTTCCGGGGGGCAGGCTGAGCCTGTGCTTCATTCTTCTTCCTGATGGGGAAATAGAGTGACCTGTGCCTGTCCCAACACCTAGAGCTAGTCTCTCATTGGTTCCCCCTCTTCCCGTTCAACCTCAGGACAAATTGCAACCTGTACGAAACAGGAGGTTAAAGGTGCTGATTCTCCAAGTAGGGAGATTGTTAGTAAAGCGGCTGGAATGGCGAACCCGAGCACAAGGAGAGGCGAAATGAGGTGCGTTTTAGAAACGTTTCCCGATCACACGATGTACCATCTTCTGCGTTTCCCATGCACGTTTTCGATGTAGGAAGATGCCCTTGAACCTGGAGATTTGGGACCCATGGGGTGGGTAGCACGCGGTATTACTTTAAAGGGTCTGCGTTTGCTCACCCAACCTCACCAATCCTCTCAGCCCCAAGAGTGTCCAGCCTTATGTCTCATCCAGCTGTGGGTCTAGATATGGTCAATCCAGGTTGCATCAGAGCCCCTGAACGGATTTTGTAAGAATTTCTTTCTCTTTGACTGTCTTTGTTTTATGGGATTTTTAAAAGTAATTTATTTTTATAATGGGGTTTAGCTGCTTTTCCCTGCTGTGTTTATGCCGCTTTACACCCTCTTGATTCACTTCCAGAGAGATATCAATACATAGGTTTTAAGATTCTTGCTAATCAGATATATTCTTGTGCGGTGAATAGGGGTGTTTAGTTCAGTTCACTGAGCAGGGAGTAGGTCTTGTCAGTTACATATTTGGCTTATGGAACGGTATCTGAGCTAATTTCAAACCCTTGTGTTATGCATCACGCCACCTCACATTTCCCGTTAAGCAGCCAGAGTGTGTCTTCTAAATGTGTGACTCTCTTCTGTTTTGTAATTCAGTTCAAGTGTAACGATTTTGACATGCCCTCTATAAGTGATATCTTAGGATAAGTGTCTTTTTCTGTGTGACTTATTTCACTTAGAATCCTCGTACCTAAATCCACTCATCATGCTGCTACTAGCCTTATGACACTGATTTCATGGCTGAGTGATATTCCATTGTGCCTAAGTACCACAACTTCTTTATCCATTTTTCTCTTTCCTGGGATGTTTAAGGTGTTCCGATGTGGAGGTTCTTGGAAACAGAGCAGCCCTAAACGTTGGGGTGCCTGTGTCTTGTTGCTTTTTAGTTTTCCCAATTTATACGCCCATGAGTGGAAGTGCCCTATGCTCTCTCAGCTGTCTTTATTACATGTTTCAGGACACACCGTACACTGCTCCAGGGTGGCTGTTGGCAATTGACATCCCGCCCATCAGCGTAGCAAGGCTCCCATGTCTCCATGGCCTGTCCTGCATTTCTGGTTTTTACAGTTTTTGCAGCATGGCCCTTTTGACCGATGGCAAGCGAGACTTCTTTGTAGTGCTGATTTGCACTTCCGGCTTGCTTGGTTGGCCAAAAAGGGCGTATGCGTTTTTTCCTGAATATATTCAGGAAAAAACGCATACGCCCTTTTTGGCCAAGGGCATCATTGTCAACGTTTTGCCGCTTTTCCTGTGCTTTAAAGGCGAGTCGAATCTACCTCCTGAAATCTGTTTCCTGCAATTCTGCCTTGCTTTCACATCCTCTTCGTTGCCTTCCCTCAATATATTTGTGGACGAGAGTTATCATTTATAACTCTGCAGGTTTGTGAATTGCAGTGCCCCTGAGCTCCATTTGTCAACTCGCCTTTTTGGGAGCTGGCCGCAAAAGCGCAGGATTGCTTCAGGCACTATTCTGGTTCTGGGGGCCAGGCTGAGCCTGTGCTTCATTCTTCTTCCTGATGGGGAAATAGAGTGACCTGTGCCTGTCCCAACAGCTAGAGCTAGTCTCTCATTGGTTCCCCCTCTTCCCGTTCAACCTCAGGACAAATTGCAACCTGTACGAAACAGGAGGTTAAAGGTGCTGATTCTCCAAGTAGGGAGATTGTTAGTAAAGCGGCTGGAATGGCGAACCCGAGCACAAGGAGAGGCGAAATGAGGTGCGTTTTAGAAACGTTTCCCGATCACACGATGTACCATCTTCTGCGTTTCCCATGCACGTTTTCGATGTAGGAAGATGCCCTTGAACCTGGAGATTTGGGACCCATGGGGTGGGTAGCACGCGGTATTACTTTAAAGGGTCTGCGTTTGCTCACCCAACCTCACCAATCCTCTCAGCCCCAAGAGTGTCCAGCCTTATGTCTCATCCAGCTGTGGGTCTAGATATGGTCAATCCAGGTTGCATCAGAGCCCCTGAACGGATTTTGTAAGAATTTCTTTCTCTTTGACTGTCTTTGTTTTATGGGATTTTTAAAAGTAATTTATTTTTATAATGGGGTTTAGCTGCTTTTCCCTGCTGTGTTTATGCCGCTTTACACCCTCTTGATTCACTTCCAGAGAGATATCAATACATAGGTTTTAAGATTCTTGCTAATCAGATATATTCTTGTGTGGTGAATAGGGGTGTTGAGTTCAGTTCACTGAGCAGGGAGTAGGTCTTGTCAGTTACATATTTGGCTTATGGAACGGTATCTGAGCTAATTTCAAACCCTTGTTTTATGCATCACGCCACCTCACATTTCCCGTTAAGCAGCCATAGTGTGTCTTCTAAATGTGTGACTCTCTTCTGTTTTGTAATTCAGTTCAAGTGTAACGATTTTGACATGCCCTCTATAAGTGATATCTTAGGATAAGTGTCTTTTTCTGTGTGACTTATTTCACTTAGAATCCTCGTACCTAAATCCACTCATCATGCTGCTACTAGCCTTATGACACTGATTTCATGGCTGAGTGATATTCCATTGTGCCTAAGTACCACAACTTCTTTATCCATTTTTCTCTTTCCTGGGATGTTTAAGGTGTTCCGATGTGGAGGTTCTTGGAAACAGAGCAGCCCTAAACGTTGGGGTGCCTGTGTCTTGTTGCTTTTTAGTTTTCCCAATTTATACGCCCATGAGTGGAAGTGCCCTATGCTCTCTCAGCTGTCTTTATTACATGTTTCAGGACACACCGTACACTGCTCCAGGGTGGCTGTTGGCAATTGACATCCCGCCCATCAGCGTAGCAAGGCTCCCATGTCTCCATGGCCTGTCCTGCATTTCTGGTTTTTACAGTTTTTGCAGCATGGCCCTTTTGACCGATGGCAAGCGAGACTTCTTTGTAGTGCTGATTTGCACTTCCGGCTTGCTTGGTTGGCCAAAAAGGGCGTATGCGTTTTTTCCTGAATATATTCAGGAAAAAACGCATACGCCCTTTTTGGCCAAGGGCATCATTGTCAACGTTTTGCCGCTTTTCCTGTGCTTTAAAGGCGAGTCGAATCTACCTCCTGAAATCTGTTTCCTGCAATTCTGCCTTGCTTTCACATCCTCTTCGTTGCCTTCCCTCAATATATTTGTGGACGAGAGTTATCATTTATAACTCTGCAGGTTTGTGAATTGCAGTGCCCCTGAGCTCCATTTGTCAACTCGCCTTTTTGGGAGCTGGCCGCAAAAGCGCAGGATTGCTTCAGGCACTATTCTGGTTCCGGGGGCCAGGCTGAGCCTGTGCTTCATTCTTCTTCCTGATGGGGAAATAGAGTGACCTGTGCCTGTCCCAACAGCTAGAGCTAGTCTCTCATTGGTTCCCCCTCTTCCCGTTCAACCTCAGGACAAATTGCAACCTGTACGAAACAGGAGGTTAAAGGTGCTGATTCTCCAAGTAGGGAGATTGTTAGTAAAGCGGCTGGAATGGCGAACCCGAGCACAAGGAGAGGCGAAATGAGGTGCGTTTTAGAAACGTTTCCCGATCACACGATGTACCATCTTCTGCGTTTCCCATGCACGTTTTCGATGTAGGAAGATGCCCTTGAACCTGGAGATTTGGGACCCATGGGGTGGGTAGCACGCGGTATTACTTTAAAGGGTCTGCGTTTGCTCACCCAACCTCACCAATCCTCTCAGCCCCAAGAGTGTCCAGCCTTATGTCTCATCCAGCTGTGGGTCTAGATATGGTCAATCCAGGTTGCATCAGAGCCCCTGAACGGATTTTGTAAGAATTTCTTTCTCTTTGACTGTCTTTGTTTTATGGGATTTTTAAAAGTAATTTATTTTTATAATGGGGTTTAGCTGCTTTTCCCTGCTGTGTTTATGCCGCTTTACACCCTCTTGATTCACTTCCAGAGAGATATCAATACATAGGTTTTAAGATTCTTGCTAATCAGATATATTCTTGTGTGGTGAATAGGGGTGTTGAGTTCAGTTCACTGAGCAGGGAGTAGGTCTTGTCAGTTACATATTTGGCTTATGGAACGGTATCTGAGCTAATTTCAAACCCTTGTTTTATGCATCACGCCACCTCACATTTCCCGTTAAGCAGCCAGAGTGTGTCTTCTAAATGTGTGACTCTCTTCTGTTTTGTAATTCAGTTCAAGTGTAACGATTTTGACATGCCCTCTATAAGTGATATCTTAGGATAAGTGTCTTTTTCTGTGTGACTTATTTCACTTAGAATCCTCGTACCTAAATCCACTCATCATGCTGCTACTAGCCTTATGACACTGATTTCATGGCTGAGTGATATTCCATTGTGCCTAAGTACCACAACTTCTTTATCCATTTTTCTCTTTCCTGGGATGTTTAAGGTGTTCCGATGTGGAGGTTCTTGGAAACAGAGCAGCCCTAAACGTTGGGGTGCCTGTGTCTTGTTGCTTTTTAGTTTTCCCAATTTATACGCCCATGAGTGGAAGTGCCCTATGCTCTCTCAGCTGTCTTTATTACATGTTTCAGGACACACCGTACACTGCTCCAGGGTGGCTGTTGGCAATTGACATCCCGCCCATCAGCGTAGCAAGGCTCCCATGTCTCCATGGCCTGTCCTGCATTTCTGGTTTTTACAGTTTTTGCAGCATGGCCCTTTTGACCGATGGCAAGCGAGACTTCTTTGTAGTGCTGATTTGCACTTCCGGCTTGCTTGGTTGGCCAAAAAGGGCGTATGCGTTTTTTCCTGAATATATTCAGGAAAAAACGCATACGCCCTTTTTGGCCAAGGGCATCATTGTCAACGTTTTGCCGCTTTTCCTGTGCTTTAAAGGCGAGTCGAATCTACCTCCTGAAATCTGTTTCCTGCAATTCTGCCTTGCTTTCACATCCTCTTCGTTGCCTTCCCTCAATATATTTGTGGACGAGAGTTATCATTTATAACTCTGCAGGTTTGTGAATTGCAGTGCCCCTGAGCTCCATTTGTCAACTCGCCTTTTTGGGAGCTGGCCGCAAAAGCGCAGGATTGCTTCAGGCACTATTCTGGTTCCGGGGGCCAGGCTGAGCCTGTGCTTCATTCTTCTTCCTGATGGGGAAATAGAGTGACCTGTGCCTGTCCCAACAGCTAGAGCTAGTCTCTCATTGGTTCCCCCTCTTCCCGTTCAACCTCAGGACAAATTGCAACCTGTACGAAACAGGAGGTTAAAGGTGCTGATTCTCCAAGTAGGGAGATTGTTAGTAAAGCGGCTGGAATGGCGAACCCGAGCACAAGGAGAGGCGAAATGAGGTGCGTTTTAGAAACGTTTCCCGATCACACGGTGTACCATCTTCTGCGTTTCCCATGCACGTTTTCGATGTAGGAAGATGCCCTTGAACCTGGAGATTTGGGACCCATGGGGTGGGTACCACGCGGTATTACTTTAAAGGGTCTGCGTTTGCTCACCCAACCTCACCAATCCTCTCAGCCCCAAGAGTGTCCAGCCTTATGTCTCATCCAGCTGTGGGACTAGATATGGTCAATCCAGGTTGCATCAGAGCCCCTGAACGGATTTTGTAAGAATTTCTTTCTCTTTGACTGTCTTTGTTTTATGGGTTTTTTTAAAGTAATTTATTTTTATAATGGGGTTTAGCTGCTTTTCCCTGCTGTGTTTATGCCGCTTTACACCCTCTTGATTCACTTCCAGAGAGATATCAATACACAGGTTTTAAGATTCTTGCTAATCAGATATATTCTTCTGGGGTGAATAGGGGTGTTGAGTTCAGTTCACTGAGCAGGGAGTAGGTCTTGTCTGTTACATATTTGGCTTATGGAACGGTATCTGAGCTAATTTCAAACCCTTGTGTTATGCATCACGCCACCTCACATTTCCCGTTAAGCAGCCAGAGTGTGTCTTCTAAATGTGTGACTCTGTTCTGTTTTGTAATTCAGTTCAAGTGTAGCGATTTTGACATGCCCTCTATAAGTGATATCTTAGGATAAGTGTCTGTTTCTGTGTGACTTATTTCACTTAGAATCCTCGTACCTAAATCCACTCATCATGCTGCTACTAGCCTTATGACACTGATTTCATGGCTGAGTGATATTCCATTGTGCCTAAGTACCACAACTTCTTTATCCATTTTTCTCTTTCCTGGGATGTTGAAGGTGTACCGATGTGGAGGTTCTTGGAAACAGAGCAGCCCTAAACTTTGGGGTGCCTGTGTCTTGTTGCTTTTTAGTTTTCCCAATTTATACGCCCATGAGTGGAAGTGCCCTATGCTCTCTCAGCTGTGTTTATTACATGTTTCAGGACACACCGTACACTTCTCCAGGGTGGCTGTTGGCAATTGACATCCCGCCCATCAGCGTAGCAAGGCTCCCATGTCTCCATGGCCTGTCCTGCATTTCTGGTTTTTACACTTTTTGCAGCATGGCCCTTTTGACCGATGGCAAGCGAGACTTCTTTGTAGTGCTGATTTGCACTTCTGGCTTGATTGGTTTGCCAAAAAGGGCGTATGCGTTTTTTCCTGAATATATTCAGGAAAAAACGCATACGCCCTTTTTGGCCAAGGGCATCATTGTCAACGTTTTGCCGCTTTTCATGTGCTTTAAAGGCGAGTGGAATCTACCTCCTGTAATCTGTTTCCTGCAATTCTGCCTTGCTTTCACATCCTCTTCGTTACCTTCCCTCAATATATTTGTGGACGAGAGTTATCATTTATAACTCTGCAGGTTTGTGAATTGCAGTGCCCCTGAGCTCCATTTGTCAACTCGCCTTTTTGGGAGCTGGCCGCAAAAGCGCAGGATTGCTTCAGGCACTATTCTGGTTCCGGGGGGCAGGCTGAGCCTGTGCTTCATTCTTCTTCCTGATGGGGAAATAGAGTGACCTGTGCCTGTCCCAACAGCTAGAGCTAGTCTCTCATTGGTTCCCCCTCTTCCCGTTCAACCTCAGGACAAATTGCAACCTGTACGAAACAGGAGGTTAAAGGTGCTGATTCTCCAAGTAGGGAGATTGTTAGTAAAGCGGCTGGAATGGCGAACCCGAGCACAAGGAGAGGCGAAATGAGGTGCGTTTTAGAAACGTTTCCCGATCACACGATGTACCATCTTCTGCGTTTCCCATGCACGTTTTCGATGTAGGAAGATGCCCTTGAACCTGGAGATTTGGGACCCATGGGGTGGGTAGCACGCGGTATTACTTTAAAGGGTCTGCGTTTGCTCACCCAACCTCACCAATCCTCTCAGCCCCAAGAGTGTCCAGCCTTATGTCTCATTCAGCTGTGGGTCTAGATATGGTCAATCCAGGTTGCATCAGAGCCCCTGAACGGATTTTGTAAGAATTTCTTTCTCTTTGACTGTCTTTGTTTTATGGGATTTTTAAAAGTAATTTATTTTTATAATGGGGTTTAGCTGCTTTTCCCTGCTGTGTTTATGCCGCTTTACACCCTCTTGATTCACTTCCAGAGAGATATCAATACATAGGTTTTAAGATTCTTGCTAATCAGATATATTCTTGTGCGGTGAATAGGGGTGTTGAGTTCAGTTCACTGAGCAGGGAGTAGGTCTTGTCAGTTACATATTTGGCTTATGGAACGGTATCTGAGCTAATTTCAAACCCTTGTGTTATGCATCACGCCACCTCACATTTCCCGTTAAGCAGCCAGAGTGTGTCTTCTAAATGTGTGACTCTCTTCTGTTTTGTAATTCAGTTCAAGTGTAACGATTTTGACATGCCCTCTATAAGTGATATCTTAGGATAAGTGTCTTTTTCTGTGTGACTTATTTCACTTAGAATCCTCGTACCTAAATCCACTCATCATGCTGCTACTAGCCTTATGACACTGATTTCATGGCTGAGTGATATTCCATTGTGCCTAAGTACCACAACTTCTTTATCCATTTTTCTCTTTCCTGGGATGTTTAAGGTGTTCCGATGTGGAGGTTCTTGGAAACAGAGCAGCCGTAAACGTTGGGGTGCCTGTGTCTTGTTGCTTTTTAGTTTTCCCAATTTATACGCCCATGAGTGGAAGTGCCCTATGCTCTCTCAGCTGTCTTTATTACATGTTTCAGGACACACCGTACACTGGTCCAGGGTGGCTGTTGGCAATTGACATCCCGCCCATCAGCGTAGCAAGGCTCCCATGTCTCCATGGCCTGTCCTGCATTTCTGGTTTTTACAGTTTTTGCAGCATGGCCCTTTTGACCGATGGCAAGCGAGACTTCTTTGTAGTGCTGATTTGCACTTCCGGCTTGCTTGGTTGGCCAAAAAGGGCGTATGCGTTTTTTCCTGAATATATTCAGGAAAAAACGCATACGCCCTTTTTGGCCAAGGGCATCATTGTCAACGTTTTGCCGCTTTTCCTGTGCTTTAAAGGCGAGTCGAATCTACCTCCTGAAATCTGTTTCCTGCAATTCTGCCTTGCTTTCACATCCTCTTCGTTGCCTTCCCTCAATATATTTGTGGACGAGAGTTATCATTTATAACTCTGCAGGTTTGTGAATTGCAGTGCCCCTGAGCTCCATTTGTCAACTCACCTTTTTGGGAGCTGGCCGCAAAAGCGCAGGATTGCTTCAGGCACTATTCTGGTTCCGGGGGCCAGGCTGAGCCTGTGCTTCATTCTTCTTCCTGATGGGGAAATAGAGTGACCTGTGCCTGTCCCAACAGCTAGAGCTAGTCTCTCATTGGTTCCCCCTCTTCCCGTTCAACCTCAGGACAAATTGCAACCTGTACGAAACAGGAGGTTAAAGGTGCTGATTCTCCAAGTAGGGAGATTGTTAGTAAAGCGGCTGGAATGGCGAACCCGAGCACAAGGAGAGGCGAAATGAGGTGCGTTTTAGAAACGTTTCCCGATCACACGGTGTACCATCTTCTGCGTTTCCCATGCACGTTTTCGATGTAGGAAGATGCCCTTGAACCTGGAGATTTGGGACCCATGGGGTGGGTAGCACGCGGTATTACTTTAAAGGGTCTGCGTTTGCTCACCCAACCTCACCAATCCTCTCAGCCCCAAGAGTGTCCAGCCTTATGTCTCATCCAGCTGTGGGACTAGATATGGTCAATCCAGGTTGCATCAGAGCCCCTGAACGGATTTTGTAAGAATTTCTTTCTCTTTGACTGTCTTTGTTTTATGGGTTTTTTTAAAGTAATTTATTTTTATAATGGGGTTTAGCTGCTTTTCCCTGCTGTGTTTATGCCGCTTTACACCCTCTTGATTCACTTCCAGAGAGATATCAATACACAGGTTTTAAGATTCTTGCTAATCAGATATATTCTTCTGGGGTGAATAGGGGTGTTGAGTTCAGTTCACTGAGCAGGGAGTAGGTCTTGTCTGTTACATATTTGGCTTATGGAACGGTATCTGAGCTAATTTCAAACCCTTGTGTTATGCATCACCCCACCTCACCTTTCCCGTTAAGCAGCCAGAGTGTGTCTTCTAAATGTGTGACTCTGTTCTGTTTTGTAATTCAGTTCAAGTGTAGCGATTTTGACATGCCCTCTATAAGTGATATCTTAGGATAAGTGTCTGTTTCTGTGTGACTTATTTCACTTAGAATCCTCGTACCTAAATCCACTCATCATGCTGCTAGTAGCCTTATGACACTGATTTCATGGCTGAGTGATATTCCATTGTGCCTAAGTACCACAACTTCTTTATCCATTTTTCTCTTTCCTGGGATGTTGAAGGTGTACCGATGTGGAGGTTCTTGGAAACAGAGCAGCCCTAAACTTTGGGGTGCCTGTGTCTTGTTGCTTTTTAGTTTTCCCAATTTATACGCCCATGAGTGGAAGTGCCCTATGCTCTCTCAGCTGTGTTTATTACATGTTTCAGGACACACCGTACACTTCTCCAGGGTGGCTGTTGGCAATTGACATCCCGCCCATCAGCGTAGCAAGGCTCCCATGTCTCCATGGCCTGTCCTGCATTTCTGGTTTTTACAGTTTTTGCAGCATGGCCCTTTTGACCGATGGCAAGCGAGACTTCTTTGTAGTGCTGATTTGCACTTCCGGCTTGCTTGGTTGGCCAAAAAGGGCGTATGCGTTTTTTCCTGAATATATTCAGGAAAAAACGCATACGCCCTTTTTGGCCAAGGGCATCATTGTCAACGTTTTGCCGCTTTTCATGTGCTTTAAAGGCGAGTGGAATCTACCTCCTGTAATCTGTTTCTTGCAATTCTGCCTTGCTTTCACATCCTCTTCGTTGCCTTCCCTCAATATATTTCTGGACGAGAGTTATCATTTATAACTCTGTAGGTTTGTGAATTGCAGTGCCCCTGAGCTCCATTTGTCAACTCGCCTTTTTGGGAGCTGGCCGCAAAAGCGCAGGATTGCTTCAGGCCCTATTCTGGTTCCGGGGGGCAGGCTGAGCCTGTGCTTCATTCTTCTTCCTGATGGGGAAATAGAGTGACCTGTGCCTGTCCCAACACCTAGAGCTAGTCTCTCATTGGTTCCCCCTCTTCCCGTTCAACCTCAGGACAAATTGCAACCTGTACGAAACAGGAGGTTAAAGGTGCTGATTCTCCAAGTAGGGAGATTGTTAGTAAAGCGGCTGGAATGGCGAACCCGAGCACAAGGAGAGGCGAAATGAGGTGCGTTTTAGAAACGTTTCCCGATCACACGATGTACCATCTTCTGCGTTTCCCATGCACGTTTTCGATGTAGGAAGATGCCCTTGAACCTGGAGATTTGGGACCCATGGGGTGGGTAGCACGCGGTATTACTTTAAAGGGTCTGCGTTTGCTCACCCAACCTCACCAATCCTCTCAGCCCCAAGAGTGTCCAGCCTTATGTCTCATCCAGCTGTGGGTCTAGATATGGTCAATCCAGGTTGCATCAGAGCCCCTGAACGGATTTTGTAAGAATTTCTTTCTCTTTGACTGTCTTTGTTTTATGGGATTTTTAAAAGTAATTTATTTTTATAATGGGGTTTAGCTGCTTTTCCCTGCTGTGTTTATGCCGCTTTACACCCTCTTGATTCACTTCCAGAGAGATATCAATACACAGGTTTTAAGATTCTTGCTAATCAGATATATTCTTCTGGGGTGAATAGGGGTGTTGAGTTCAGTTCACTGAGCAGGGAGTAGGTCTTGTCTGTTACATATTTGGCTTATGGAACGGTATCTGAGCTAATTTCAAACCCTTGTGTTATGCATCACCCCACCTCACCTTTCCCGTTAAGCAGCCAGAGTGTGTCTTCTAAATGTGTGACTCTGTTCTGTTTTGTAATTCAGTTCAAGTGTAGCGATTTTGACATGCCCTCTATAAGTGATATCTTAGGATAAGTGTCTGTTTCTGTGTGACTTATTTCACTTAGAATCCTCGTACCTAAATCCACTCATCATGCTGCTAGTAGCCTTATGACACTGATTTCATGGCTGAGTGATATTCCATTGTGCCTAAGTACCACAACTTCTTTATCCATTTTTCTCTTTCCTGGGATGTTGAAGGTGTACCGATGTGGAGGTTCTTGGAAACAGAGCAGCCCTAAACTTTGGGGTGCCTGTGTCTTGTTGCTTTTTAGTTTTCCCAATTTATACGCCCATGAGTGGAAGTGCCCTATGCTCTCTCAGCTGTCTTTATTACATGTTTCAGGACACACCGTACACTTCTCCAGGGTGGCTGTTGGCAATTGACATCCCGCCCATCAGCGTAGCAAGGCTCCCATGTCTCCATGGCCTGTCCTGCATTTCTGGTTTTTACAGTTTTTGCAGCATGGCCCTTTTGACCGATGGCAAGCGAGACTTCTTTGTAGTGCTGATTTGCACTTCCGGCTTGCTTGGTTGGCCAAAAAGGGCGTATGCGTTTTTTCCTGAATATATTCAGGAAAAAACGCATACGCCCTTTTTGGCCAAGGGCATCATTGTCAACGTTTTGCCGCTTTTCCTGTGCTTTAAAGGCGAGTCGAATCTACCTCCTGAAATCTGTTTCCTGCAATTCTGCCTTGCTTTCACATCCTCTTCGTTGCCTTCCCTCAATATATTTGTGGACGAGAGTTATCATTTATAACTCTGCAGGTTTGTGAATTGCAGTGCCCCTGAGCTCCATTTGTCAACTCGCCTTTTTGGGAGCTGGCCGCAAAAGCGCAGGATTGCTTCAGGCACTATTCTGGTTCCGGGGGCCAGGCTGAGCCTGTGCTTCATTCTTCTTCCTGATGGGGAAATAGAGTGACCTGTGCCTGTCCCAACAGCTAGAGCTAGTCTCTCATTGGTTCCCCCTCTTCCCGTTCAACCTCAGGACAAATTGCAACCTGTACGAAACAGGAGGTTAAAGGTGCTGATTCTCCAAGTAGGGAGATTGTTAGTAAAGCGGCTGGAATGGCGAACCCGAGCACAAGGAGAGGCGAAATGAGCTGCGTTTTAGAAACGTTTCCCGATCACACGGTGTACCATCTTCTGCGTTTCCCATGCACGTTTTCGATGTAGGAAGATGCCCTTGAACCTGGAGATTTGGGACCCATGGGGTGGGTACCACGCGGTATTACTTTAAAGGGTCTGCGTTTGCTCACCCAACCTCACCAATCCTCTCAGCCCCAAGAGTGTCCAGCCTTATGTCTCATCCAGCTGTGGGACTAGATATGGTCAATCCAGGTTGCATCAGAGCCCCTGAACGGATTTTGTAAGAATTTCTTTCTCTTTGACTGTCTTTGTTTTATGGGTTTTTTTAAAGTAATTTATTTTTATAATGGGGTTTAGCTGCTTTTCCCTGCTGTGTTTATGCCGCTTTACACCCTCTTGATTCACTTCCAGAGAGATATCAATACACAGGTTTTAAGATTCTTGCTAATCAGATATATTCTTCTGGGGTGAATAGGGGTGTTGAGTTCAGTTCACTGAGCAGGGAGTAGGTCTTGTCTGTTACATATTTGGCTTATGGAACGGTATCTGAGCTAATTTCAAACCCTTGTGTTATGCATCACCCCACCTCACCTTTCCCGTTAAGCAGCCAGAGTGTGTCTTCTAAATGTGTGACTCTGTTCTGTTTTGTAATTCAGTTCAAGTGTAGCGATTTTGACATGCCCTCTATAAGTGATATCTTAGGATAAGTGTCTGTTTCTGTGTGACTTATTTCACTTAGAATCCTCGTACCTAAATCCACTCATCATGCTGCTAGTAGCCTTATGACACTGATTTCATGGCTGAGTGATATTCCATTGTGCCTAAGTACCACAACTTCTTTATCCATTTTTCTCTTTCCTGGGATGTTGAAGGTGTAACGATGTGGAGGTTCTTGGAAACAGAGCAGCCCTAAACTTTGGGGTGCCTGTGTCTTGTTGCTTTTTAGTTTTCCCAATTTATACGCCCATGAGTGGAAGTGCCCTATGCTCTCTCAGCTGTGTTTATTACATGTTTCAGGACACACCGTACACTTCTCCAGGGTGGCTGTTGGCAATTGACATCCCGCCCATCAGCGTAGCAAGGCTCCCATGTCTCCATGGCCTGTCCTGCATTTCTGGTTTTTACAGTTTTTGCAGCATGGCCCTTTTGACCGATGGCAAGCGAGACTTCTTTGTAGTGCTGATTTGCACTTCCGGCTTGCTTGGTTGGCCAAAAAGGGCGTATGCGTTTTTTCCTGAATATATTCAGGAAAAAACGCATACGCCCTTTTTGGCCAAGGGCATCATTGTCAACGTTTTGCCGCTTTTCATGTGCTTTAAAGGCGAGTGGAATCTACCTCCTGTAATCTGTTTCTTGCAATTCTGCCTTGCTTTCACATCCTCTTCGTTGCCTTCCCTCAATATATTTCTGGACGAGAGTTATCATTTATAACTCTGTAGGTTTGTGAATTGCAGTGCCCCTGAGCTCCATTTGTCAACTCGCCTTTTTGGGAGCTGGCCGCAAAAGCGCAGGATTGCTTCAGGCCCTATTCTGGTTCCGGGGGGCAGGCTGAGCCTGTGCTTCATTCTTCTTCCTGATGGGGAAATAGAGTGACCTGTGCCTGTCCCAACACCTAGAGCTAGTCTCTCATTGGTTCCCCCTCTTCCCGTTCAACCTCAGGACAAATTGCAACCTGTACGAAACAGGAGGTTAAAGGTGCTGATTCTCCAAGTAGGGAGATTGTTAGTAAAGCGGCTGGAATGGCGAACCCGAGCACAAGGAGAGGCGAAATGAGGTGCGTTTTAGAAACGTTTCCCGATCACACGATGTACCATCTTCTGCGTTTCCCATGCACGTTTTCGATGTAGGAAGATGCCCTTGAACCTGGAGATTTGGGACCCATGGGGTGGGTAGCACGCGGTATTACTTTAAAGGGTCTGCGTTTGCTCACCCAACCTCACCAATCCTCTCAGCCCCAAGAGTGTCCAGCCTTATGTCTCATCCAGCTGTGGGTCTAGATATGGTCAATCCAGGTTGCATCAGAGCCCCTGAACGGATTTTGTAAGAATTTCTTTCTCTTTGACTGTCTTTGTTTTATGGGATTTTTAAAAGTAATTTATTTTTATAATGGGGTTTAGCTGCTTTTCCCTGCTGTGTTTATGCCGCTTTACACCCTCTTGATTCACTTCCAGAGAGATATCAATACACAGGTTTTAAGATTCTTGCTAATCAGATATATTCTTCTGGGGTGAATAGGGGTGTTGAGTTCAGTTCACTGAGCAGGGAGTAGGTCTTGTCTGTTACATATTTGGCTTATGGAACGGTATCTGAGCTAATTTCAAACCCTTGTGTTATGCATCACCCCACCTCACCTTTCCCGTTAAGCAGCCAGAGTGTGTCTTCTAAATGTGTGACTCTGTTCTGTTTTGTAATTCAGTTCAAGTGTAGCGATTTTGACATGCCCTCTATAAGTGATATCTTAGGATAAGTGTCTGTTTCTGTGTGACTTATTTCACTTAGAATCCTCGTACCTAAATCCACTCATCATGCTGCTACTAGCCTTATGACACTGATTTCATGGCTGAGTGATATTCCATTGTGCCTAAGTACCACAACTTCTTTATCCATTTTTCTCTTTCCTGGGATGTTGAAGGTGTACCGATGTGGAGGTTCTTGGAAACAGAGCAGCCCTAAACTTTGGGGTGCCTGTGTCTTGTTGCTTTTTAGTTTTCCCAATTTATACGCCCATGAGTGGAAGTGCCCTATGCTCTCTCAGCTGTCTTTATTACATGTTTCAGGACACACCGTACACTTCTCCAGGGTGGCTGTTGGCAATTGACATCCCGCCCATCAGCGTAGCAAGGCTCCCATGTCTCCATGGCCTGTCCTGCATTTCTGGTTTTTACAGTTTTTGCAGCATGGCCCTTTTGACCGATGGCAAGCGAGACTTCTTTGTAGTGCTGATTTGCACTTCCGGCTTGCTTGGTTGGCCAAAAAGGGCGTATGCGTTTTTTCCTGAATATATTCAGGAAAAAACGCATACGCCCTTTTTGGCCAAGGGCATCATTGTCAACGTTTTGCCGCTTTTCCTGTGCTTTAAAGGCGAGTCGAATCTACCTCCTGAAATCTGTTTCCTGCAATTCTGCCTTGCTTTCACATCCTCTTCGTTGCCTTCCCTCAATATATTTGTGGACGAGAGTTATCATTTATAACTCTGCAGGTTTGTGAATTGCAGTGCCCCTGAGCTCCATTTGTCAACTCGCCTTTTTGGGAGCTGGCCGCAAAAGCGCAGGATTGCTTCAGGCCCTATTCTGGTTCCGGGGGCCAGGCTGAGCCTGTGCTTCATTCTTCTTCCTGATGGGGAAATAGAGTGACCTGTGCCTGTCCCAACAGCTAGAGCTAGTCTCTCATTGGTTCCCCCTCTTCCCGTTCAACCTCAGGACAAATTGCAACCTGTACGAAACAGGAGGTTAAAGGTGCTGATTCTCCAAGTAGGGAGATTGTTAGTAAAGCGGCTGGAATGGCGAACCCGAGCACAAGGAGAGGCGAAATGAGGTGCGTTTTAGAAACGTTTCCCGATCACACGGTGTACCATCTTCTGCGTTTCCCATGCACGTTTTCGATGTAGGAAGATGCCCTTGAACCTGGAGATTTGGGACCCATGGGGTGGGTACCACGCGGTATTACTTTAAAGGGTCTGCGTTTGCTCACCCAACCTCACCAATCCTCTCAGCCCCAAGAGTGTCCAGCCTTATGTCTCATCCAGCTGTGGGACTAGATATGGTCAATCCAGGTTGCATCAGAGCCCCTGAACGGATTTTGTAAGAATTTCTTTCTCTTTGACTGTCTTTGTTTTATGGGTTTTTTTAAAGTAATTTATTTTTATAATGGGGTTTAGCTGCTTTTCCCTGCTGTGTTTATGCCGCTTTACACCCTCTTGATTCACTTCCAGAGAGATATCAATACACAGGTTTTAAGATTCTTGCTAATCAGATATATTCTTCTGGGGTGAATAGGGGTGTTGAGTTCAGTTCACTGAGCAGGGAGTAGGTCTTGTCTGTTACATATTTGGCTTATGGAACGGTATCTGAGCTAATTTCAAACCCTTGTGTTATGCATCACCCCACCTCACCTTTCCCGTTAAGCAGCCAGAGTGTGTCTTCTAAATGTGTGACTCTGTTCTGTTTTGTAATTCAGTTCAAGTGTAGCGATTTTGACATGCCCTCTATAAGTGATATCTTAGGATAAGTGTCTGTTTCTGTGTGACTTATTTCACTTAGAATCCTCGTACCTAAATCCACTCATCATGCTGCTAGTAGCCTTATGACACTGATTTCATGGCTGAGTGATATTCCATTGTGCCTAAGTACCACAACTTCTTTATCCATTTTTCTCTTTCCTGGGATGTTGAAGGTGTAACGATGTGGAGGTTCTTGGAAACAGAGCAGCCCTAAACTTTGGGGTGCCTGTGTCTTGTTGCTTTTTAGTTTTCCCAATTTATACGCCCATGAGTGGAAGTGCCCTATGCTCTCTCAGCTGTGTTTATTACATGTTTCAGGACACACCGTACACTTCTCCAGGGTGGCTGTTGGCAATTGACATCCCGCCCATCAGCGTAGCAAGGCTCCCATGTCTCCATGGCCTGTCCTGCATTTCTGGTTTTTACACTTTTTGCAGCATGGCCCTTTTGACCGATGGCAAGCGAGACTTCTTTGTAGTGCTGATTTGCACTTCTGGCTTGATTGGTTTGCCAAAAAGGGCGTATGCGTTTTTTCCTGAATATATTCAGGAAAAAACGCATACGCCCTTTTTGGCCAAGGGCATCATTGTCAACGTTTTGCCGCTTTTCATGTGCTTTAAAGGCGAGTGGAATCTACCTCCTGTAATCTGTTTCCTGCAATTCTGCCTTGCTTTCACATCCTCTTCGTTACCTTCCCTCAATATATTTGTGGACGAGAGTTATCATTTATAACTCTGCAGGTTTGTGAATTGCAGTGCCCCTGAGCTCCATTTGTCAACTCGCCTTTTTGGGAGCTGGCCGCAAAAGCGCAGGATTGCTTCAGGCACTATTCTGGTTCCGGGGGGCAGGCTGAGCCTGTGCTTCATTCTTCTTCCTGATGGGGAAATAGAGTGACCTGTGCCTGTCCCAACACCTAGAGCTAGTCTCTCATTGGTTCCCCCTCTTCCCGTTCAACCTCAGGACAAATTGCAACCTGTACGAAACAGGAGGTTAAAGGTGCTGATTCTCCAAGTAGGGAGATTGTTAGTAAAGCGGCTGGAATGGCGAACCCGAGCACAAGGAGAGGCGAAATGAGGTGCGTTTTAGAAACGTTTCCCGATCACACGATGTACCATCTTCTGCGTTTCCCATGCACGTTTTCGATGTAGGAAGATGCCCTTGAACCTGGAGATTTGGGACCCATGGGGTGGGTAGCACGCGGTATTACTTTAAAGGGTCTGCGTTTGCTCACCCAACCTCACCAATCCTCTCAGCCCCAAGAGTGTCCAGCCTTATGTCTCATCCAGCTGTGGGTCTAGATATGGTCAATCCAGGTTGCATCAGAGCCCCTGAACGGATTTTGTAAGAATTTCTTTCTCTTTGACTGTCTTTGTTTTATGGGATTTTTAAAAGTAATTTATTTTTATAATGGGGTTTAGCTGCTTTTCCCTGCTGTGTTTATGCCGCTTTACACCCTCTTGATTCACTTCCAGAGAGATATCAATACATAGGTTTTAAGATTCTTGCTAATCAGATATATTCTTGTGCGGTGAATAGGGGTGTTGAGTTCAGTTCACTGAGCAGGGAGTAGGTCTTGTCAGTTACATATTTGGCTTATGGAACGGTATCTGAGCTAATTTCAAACCCTTGTGTTATGCATCACGCCACCTCACATTTCCCGTTAAGCAGCCAGAGTGTGTCTTCTAAATGTGTGACTCTCTTCTGTTTTGTAATTCAGTTCAAGTGTAACGATTTTGACATGCCCTCTATAAGTGATATCTTAGGATAAGTGTCTTTTTCTGTGTGACTTATTTCACTTAGAATCCTCGTACCTAAATCCACTCATCATGCTGCTACTAGCCTTATGACACTGATTTCATGGCTGAGTGATATTCCATTGTGCCTAAGTACCACAACTTCTTTATCCATTTTTCTCTTTCCTGGGATGTTTAAGGTGTTCCGATGTGGAGGTTCTTGGAAACAGAGCAGCCCTAAACGTTGGGGTGCCTGTGTCTTGTTGCTTTTTAGTTTTCCCAATTTATACGCCCATGAGTGGAAGTGCCCTATGCTCTCTCAGCTGTCTTTATTACATGTTTCAGGACACACCGTACACTGCTCCAGGGTGGCTGTTGGCAATTGACATCCCGCCCATCAGCGTAGCAAGGCTCCCATGTCTCCATGGCCTGTCCTGCATTTCTGGTTTTTACAGTTTTTGCAGCATGGCCCTTTTGACCGATGGCAAGCGAGACTTCTTTGTAGTGCTGATTTGCACTTCCGGCTTGCTTGGTTGGCCAAAAAGGGCGTATGCGTTTTTTCCTGAATATATTCAGGAAAAAACGCATACGCCCTTTTTGGCCAAGGGCATCATTGTCAACGTTTTGCCGCTTTTCCTGTGCTTTAAAGGCGAGTCGAATCTACCTCCTGAAATCTGTTTCCTGCAATTCTGCCTTGCTTTCACATCCTCTTCGTTGCCTTCCCTCAATATATTTGTGGACGAGAGTTATCATTTATAACTCTGCAGGTTTGTGAATTGCAGTGCCCCTGAGCTCCATTTGTCAACTCGCCTTTTTGGGAGCTGGCCGCAAAAGCGCAGGATTGCTTCAGGCACTATTCTGGTTCCGGGGGCCAGGCTGAGCCTGTGCTTCATTCTTCTTCCTGATGGGGAAATAGAGTGACCTGTGCCTGTCCCAACAGCTAGAGCTAGTCTCTCATTGGTTCCCCCTCTTCCCGTTCAACCTCAGGACAAATTGCAACCTGTACGAAACAGGAGGTTAAAGGTGCTGATTCTCCAAGTAGGGAGATTGTTAGTAAAGCGGCTGGAATGGCGAACCCGAGCACAAGGAGAGGCGAAATGAGGTGCGTTTTAGAAACGTTTCCCGATCACACGATGTACCATCTTCTGCGTTTCCCATGCACGTTTTCGATGTAGGAAGATGCCCTTGAACCTGGAGATTTGGGACCCATGGGGTGGGTAGCACGCGGTATTACTTTAAAGGGTCTGCGTTTGCTCACCCAACCTCACCAATCCTCTCAGCCCCAAGAGTGTCCAGCCTTATGTCTCATCCAGCTGTGGGTCTAGATATGGTCAATCCAGGTTGCATCAGAGCCCCTGAACGGATTTTGTAAGAATTTCTTTCTCTTTGACTGTCTTTGTTTTATGGGATTTTTAAAAGTAATTTATTTTTATAATGGGGTTTAGCTGCTTTTCCCTGCTGTGTTTATGCCGCTTTACACCCTCTTGATTCACTTCCAGAGAGATATCAATACATAGGTTTTAAGATTCTTGCTAATCAGATATATTCTTGTGTGGTGAATAGGGGTGTTGAGTTCAGTTCACTGAGCAGGGAGTTGGTCTTGTCAGTTACATATTTGGCTTATGGAACGGTATCTGAGCTAATTTCAAACCCTTGTTTTATGCATCACGCCACCTCACATTTCCCGTTAAGCAGCCATAGTGTGTCTTCTAAATGTGTGACTCTCTTCTGTTTTGTAATTCAGTTCAAGTGTAACGATTTTGACATGCCCTCTATAAGTGATATCTTAGGATAAGTGTCTTTTTCTGTGTGACTTATTTCACTTAGAATCCTCGTACCTAAATCCACTCATCATGCTGCTACTAGCCTTATGACACTGATTTCATGGCTGAGTGATATTCCATTGTGCCTAAGTACCACAACTTCTTTATCCATTTTTCTCTTTCCTGGGATGTTTAAGGTGTTCCGATGTGGAGGTTCTTGGAAACAGAGCAGCCCTAAACGTTGGGGTGCCTGTGTCTTGTTGCTTTTTAGTTTTCCCAATTTATACGCCCATGAGTGGAAGTGCCCTATGCTCTCTCAGCTGTCTTTATTACATGTTTCAGGACACACCGTACACTGCTCCAGGGTGGCTGTTGGCAATTGACATCCCGCCCATCAGCGTAGCAAGGCTCCCATGTCTCCATGGCCTGTCCTGCATTTCTGGTTTTTACAGTTTTTGCAGCATGGCCCTTTTGACCGATGGCAAGCGAGACTTCTTTGTAGTGCTGATTTGCACTTCCGGCTTGCTTGGTTGGCCAAAAAGGGCGTATGCGTTTTTTCCTGAATATATTCAGGAAAAAACGCATACGCCCTTTTTGGCCAAGGGCATCATTGTCAACGTTTTGCCGCTTTTCCTGTGCTTTAAAGGCGAGTCGAATCTACCTCCTGAAATCTGTTTCCTGCAATTCTGCCTTGCTTTCACATCCTCTTCGTTGCCTTCCCTCAATATATTTGTGGACGAGAGTTATCATTTATAACTCTGCAGGTTTGTGAATTGCAGTGCCCCTGAGCTCCATTTGTCAACTCGCCTTTTTGGGAGCTGGCCGCAAAAGCGCAGGATTGCTTCAGGCACTATTCTGGTTCCGGGGGCCAGGCTGAGCCTGTGCTTCATTCTTCTTCCTGATGGGGAAATAGAGTGACCTGTGCCTGTCCCAACAGCTAGAGCTAGTCTCTCATTGGTTCCCCCTCTTCCCGTTCAACCTCAGGACAAATTGCAACCTGTACGAAACAGGAGGTTAAAGGTGCTGATTCTCCAAGTAGGGAGATTGTTAGTAAAGCGGCTGGAATGGCGAACCCGAGCACAAGGAGAGGCGAAATGAGGTGCGTTTTAGAAACGTTTCCCGATCACACGGTGTACCATCTTCTGCGTTTCCCATGCACGTTTTCGATGTAGGAAGATGCCCTTGAACCTGGAGATTTGGGACCCATGGGGTGGGTACCACGCGGTATTACTTTAAAGGGTCTGCGTTTGCTCACCCAACCTCACCAATCCTCTCAGCCCCAAGAGTGTCCAGCCTTATGTCTCATCCAGCTGTGGGACTAGATGTGGTCAATCCAGGTTGCATCAGAGCCCCTGAACGGATTTTGTAAGAATTTCTTTCTCTTTGACTGTCTTTGTTTTATGGGTTTTTTTAAAGTAATTTATTTTTATAATGGGGTTTAGCTGCTTTTCCCTGCTGTGTTTATGCCGCTTTACACCCTCTTGATTCACTTCCAGAGAGATATCAATACACAGGTTTTAAGATTCTTGCTAATCAGATATATTCTTCTGGGGTGAATAGGGGTGTTGAGTTCAGTTCACTGAGCAGGGAGTAGGTCTTGTCTGTTACATATTTGGCTTATGGAACGGTATCTGAGCTAATTTCAAACCCTTGTGTTATGCATCACCCCACCTCACCTTTCCCGTTAAGCAGCCAGAGTGTGTCTTCTAAATGTGTGACTCTGTTCTGTTTTGTAATTCAGTTCAAGTGTAGCGATTTTGACATGCCCTCTATAAGTGATATCTTAGGATAAGTGTCTGTTTCTGTGTGACTTATTTCACTTAGAATCCTCGTACCTAAATCCACTCATCATGCTGCTAGTAGCCTTATGACACTGATTTCATGGCTGAGTGATATTCCATTGTGCCTAAGTACCACAACTTCTTTATCCATTTTTCTCTTTCCTGGGATGTTGAAGGTGTACCGATGTGGAGGTTCTTGGAAACAGAGCAGCCCTAAACTTTGGGGTGCCTGTGTCTTGTTGCTTTTTAGTTTTCCCAATTTATACGCCCATGAGTGGAAGTGCCCTATGCTCTCTCAGCTGTGTTTATTACATGTTTCAGGACACACCGTACACTTCTCCAGGGTGGCTGTTGGCAATTGACATCCCGCCCATCAGCGTAGCAAGGCTCCCATGTCTCCATGGCCTGTCCTGCATTTCTGGTTTTTACACTTTTTGCAGCATGGCCCTTTTGACCGATGGCAAGCGAGACTTCTTTGTAGTGCTGATTTGCACTTCTGGCTTGATTGGTTTGCCAAAAAGGGCGTATGCGTTTTTTCCTGAATATATTCAGGAAAAAACGCATACGCCCTTTTTGGCCAAGGGCATCATTGTCAACGTTTTGCCGCTTTTCATGTGCTTTAAAGGCGAGTGGAATCTACCTCCTGTAATCTGTTTCCTGCAATTCTGCCTTGCTTTCACATCCTCTTCGTTACCTTCCCTCAATATATTTGTGGACGAGAGTTATCATTTATAACTCTGCAGGTTTGTGAATTGCAGTGCCCCTGAGCTCCATTTGTCAACTCGCCTTTTTGGGAGCTGGCCGCAAAAGCGCAGGATTGCTTCAGGCACTATTCTGGTTTCGGGGGGCAGGCTGAGCCTGTGCTTCATTCTTCTTCCTGATGGGGAAATAGAGTGACCTGTGCCTGTCCCAACAGCTAGAGCTAGTCTCTCATTGGTTCCCCCTCTTCCCGTTCAACCTCAGGACAAATTGCAACCTGTACGAAACAGGAGGTTAAAGGTGCTGATTCTCCAAGTAGGGAGATTGTTAGTAAAGCGGCTGGAATGGCGAACCCGAGCACAAGGAGAGGCGAAATGAGGTGCGTTTTAGAAACGTTTCCCGATCACACGGTGTACCATCTTCTGCGTTTCCCATGCACGTTTTCGATGTAGGAAGATGCCCTTGAACCTGGAGATTTGGGACCCATGGGGTGGGTAGCACGCGGTATTACTTTAAAGGGTCTGCGTTTGCTCACCCAACCTCACCAATCCTCTCAGCCCCAAGAGTGTCCAGCCTTATGTCTCATCCAGCTGTGGGTCTAGATATGGTCAATCCAGGTTGCATCAGAGCCCCTGAACGGATTTTGTAAGAATTTCTTTCTCTTTGACTGTCTTTGTTTTATGGGTTTTTTTAAAGTAATTTATT
Source organism: Eubalaena glacialis (assembly GCF_028564815.1). Classification (NCBI taxonomy): domain Eukaryota; kingdom Metazoa; phylum Chordata; class Mammalia; order Artiodactyla; family Balaenidae; genus Eubalaena; species Eubalaena glacialis. The sequence continues at coordinate 128,649,623 of NC_083716.1, forward strand.
TTTATAATGGGGTTTAGCTGCTTTTCCCTGCTGTGTTTATGCCGCTTTACACCCTCTTGATTCACTTCCAGAGAGATATCAATACATAGGTTTTAAGATTCTTGCTAATCAGATATATTCTTGTGCGGTGAATAGGGGTGTTGAGTTCAGTTCACTGAGCAGGGAGTAGGTCTTGTCAGTTACATATTTGGCTTATGGAACGGTATCTGAGCTAATTTCAAACCCTTGTGTTATGCATCACGCCACCTCACATTTCCCGTTAAGCAGCCAGAGTGTGTCTTCTAAATGTGTGACTCTCTTCTGTTTTGTAATTCAGTTCAAGTGTAACGATTTTGACATGCCCTCTATAAGTGATATCTTAGGATAAGTGTCTTTTTCTGTGTGACTTATTTCACTTAGAATCCTCGTACCTAAATCCACTCATCATGCTGCTACTAGCCTTATGACACTGATTTCATGGCTGAGTGATATTCCATTGTGCCTAAGTACCACAACTTCTTTTTCCATTTTTCTCTTTCCTGGGATGTTTAAGGTGTTCCGATGTGGAGGTTCTTGGAAACAGAGCAGCCGTAAACGTTGGGGTGCCTGTGTCTTGTTGCTTTTTAGTTTTCCCAATTTATACGCCCATGAGTGGAAGTGCCCTATGCTCTCTCAGCTGTCTTTATTACATGTTTCAGGACACACCGTACACTGGTCCAGGGTGGCTGTTGGCAATTGACATCCCGCCCATCAGCGTAGCAAGGCTCCCATGTCTCCATGGCCTGTCCTGCATTTCTGGTTTTTACAGTTTTTGCAGCATGGCCCTTTTGACCGATGGCAAGCGAGACTTCTTTGTAGTGCTGATTTGCACTTCCGGCTTGCTTGGTTGGCCAAAAAGGGCGTATGCGTTTTTTCCTGAATATATTCAGGAAAAAACGCATACGCCCTTTTTGGCCAAGGGCATCATTGTCAACGTTTTGCCGCTTTTCCTGTGCTTTAAAGGCGAGTCGAATCTACCTCCTGAAATCTGTTTCCTGCAATTCTGCCTTGCTTTCACATCCTCTTCGTTGCCTTCCCTCAATATATTTGTGGACGAGAGTTATCATTTATAACTCTGCAGGTTTGTGAATTGCAGTGCCCCTGAGCTCCATTTGTCAACTCACCTTTTTGGGAGCTGGCCGCAAAAGCGCAGGATTGCTTCAGGCACTATTCTGGTTCCGGGGGCCAGGCTGAGCCTGTGCTTCATTCTTCTTCCTGATGGGGAAATAGAGTGACCTGTGCCTGTCCCAACAGCTAGAGCTAGTCTCTCATTGGTTCCCCCTCTTCCCGTTCAACCTCAGGACAAATTGCAACCTGTACGAAACAGGAGGTTAAAGGTGCTGATTCTCCAAGTAGGGAGATTGTTAGTAAAGCGGCTGGAATGGCGAACCCGAGCACAAGGAGAGGCGAAATGAGGTGCGTTTTAGAAACGTTTCCCGATCACACGGTGTACCATCTTCTGCGTTTCCCATGCACGTTTTCGATGTAGGAAGATGCCCTTGAACCTGGAGATTTGGGACCCATGGGGTGGGTACCACGCGGTATTACTTTAAAGGGTCTGCGTTTGCTCACCCAACCTCACCAATCCTCTCAGCCCCAAGAGTGTCCAGCCTTATGTCTCATCCAGCTGTGGGACTAGATATGGTCAATCCAGGTTGCATCAGAGCCCCTGAACGGATTTTGTAAGAATTTCTTTCTCTTTGACTGTCTTTGTTTTATGGGTTTTTTTAAAGTAATTTATTTTTATAATGGGGTTTAGCTGCTTTTCCCTGCTGTGTTTATGCCGCTTTACACCCTCTTGATTCACTTCCAGAGAGATATCAATACACAGGTTTTAAGATTCTTGCTAATCAGATATATTCTTCTGGGGTGAATAGGGGTGTTGAGTTCAGTTCACTGAGCAGGGAGTAGGTCTTGTCTGTTACATATTTGGCTTATGGAACGGTATCTGAGCTAATTTCAAACCCTTGTGTTATGCATCACGCCACCTCACCTTTCCCGTTAAGCAGCCAGAGTGTGTCTTCTAAATGTGTGACTCTGTTCTGTTTTGTAATTCAGTTCAAGTGTAGCGATTTTGACATGCCCTCTATAAGTGATATCTTAGGATAAGTGTCTGTTTCTGTGTGACTTATTTCACTTAGAATCCTCGTACCTAAATCCACTCATCATGCTGCTAGTAGCCTTATGACACTGATTTCATGGCTGAGTGATATTCCATTGTGCCTAAGTACCACAACTTCTTTATCCATTTTTCTCTTTCCTGGGATGTTGAAGGTGTACCGATGTGGAGGTTCTTGGAAACAGAGCAGCCCTAAACTTTGGGGTGCCTGTGTCTTGTTGCTTTTTAGTTTTCCCAATTTATACGCCCATGAGTGGAAGTGCCCTATGCTCTCTCAGCTGTGTTTATTACATGTTTCAGGACACACCGTACACTTCTCCAGGGTGGCTGTTGGCAATTGACATCCCGCCCATCAGCGTAGCAAGGCTCCCATGTCTCCATGGCCTGTCCTGCATTTCTGGTTTTTACAGTTTTTGCAGCATGGCCCTTTTGACCGATGGCAAGCGAGACTTCTTTGTAGTGCTGATTTGCACTTCCGGCTTGCTTGGTTGGCCAAAAAGGGCGTATGCGTTTTTTCCTGAATATATTCAGGAAAAAACGCATACGCCCTTTTTGGCCAAGGGCATCATTGTCAACGTTTTGCCGCTTTTCATGTGCTTTAAAGGCGAGTGGAATCTACCTCCTGTAATCTGTTTCTTGCAATTCTGCCTTGCTTTCACATCCTCTTCGTTGCCTTCCCTCAATATATTTCTGGACGAGAGTTATCATTTATAACTCTGTAGGTTTGTGAATTGCAGTGCCCCTGAGCTCCATTTGTCAACTCGCCTTTTTGGGAGCTGGCCGCAAAAGCGCAGGATTGCTTCAGGCACTATTCTGGTTCCGGGGGCCAGGCTGAGCCTGTGCTTCATTCTTCTTCCTGATGGGGAAATAGAGTGACCTGTGCCTGTCCCAACAGCTAGAGCTAGTCTCTCATTGGTTCCCCCTCTTCCCGTTCAACCTCAGGACAAATTGCAACCTGTACGAAACAGGAGGTTAAAGGTGCTGATTCTCCAAGTAGGGAGATTGTTAGTAAAGCGGCTGGAATGGCGAACCCGAGCACAAGGAGAGGCGAAATGAGCTGCGTTTTAGAAACGTTTCCCGATCACACGGTGTACCATCTTCTGCGTTTCCCATGCACGTTTTCGATGTAGGAAGATGCCCTTGAACCTGGAGATTTGGGACCCATGGGGTGGGTACCACGCGGTATTACTTTAAAGGGTCTGCGTTTGCTCACCCAACCTCACCAATCCTCTCAGCCCCAAGAGTGTCCAGCCTTATGTCTCATCCAGCTGTGGGACTAGATATGGTCAATCCAGGTTGCATCAGAGCCCCTGAACGGATTTTGTAAGAATTTCTTTCTCTTTGACTGTCTTTGTTTTATGGGTTTTTTTAAAGTAATTTATTTTTATAATGGGGTTTAGCTGCTTTTCCCTGCTGTGTTTATGCCGCTTTACACCCTCTTGATTCACTTCCAGAGAGATATCAATACACAGGTTTTAAGATTCTTGCTAATCAGATATATTCTTCTGGGGTGAATAGGGGTGTTGAGTTCAGTTCACTGAGCAGGGAGTAGGTCTTGTCTGTTACATATTTGGCTTATGGAACGGTATCTGAGCTAATTTCAAACCCTTGTGTTATGCATCACCCCACCTCACCTTTCCCGTTAAGCAGCCAGAGTGTGTCTTCTAAATGTGTGACTCTGTTCTGTTTTGTAATTCAGTTCAAGTGTAGCGATTTTGACATGCCCTCTATAAGTGATATCTTAGGATAAGTGTCTGTTTCTGTGTGACTTATTTCACTTAGAATCCTCGTACCTAAATCCACTCATCATGCTGCTAGTAGCCTTATGACACTGATTTCATGGCTGAGTGATATTCCATTGTGCCTAAGTACCACAACTTCTTTATCCATTTTTCTCTTTCCTGGGATGTTGAAGGTGTACCGATGTGGAGGTTCTTGGAAACAGAGCAGCCCTAAACTTTGGGGTGCCTGTGTCTTGTTGCTTTTTAGTTTTCCCAATTTATACGCCCATGAGTGGAAGTGCCCTATGCTCTCTCAGCTGTGTTTATTACATGTTTCAGGACACACCGTACACTTCTCCAGGGTGGCTGTTGGCAATTGACATCCCGCCCATCAGCGTAGCAAGGCTCCCATGTCTCCATGGCCTGTCCTGCATTTCTGGTTTTTACAGTTTTTGCAGCATGGCCCTTTTGACCGATGGCAAGCGAGACTTCTTTGTAGTGCTGATTTGCACTTCCGGCTTGCTTGGTTGGCCAAAAAGGGCGTATGCGTTTTTTCCTGAATATATTCAGGAAAAAACGCATACGCCCTTTTTGGCCAAGGGCATCATTGTCAACGTTTTGCCGCTTTTCATGTGCTTTAAAGGCGAGTGGAATCTACCTCCTGTAATCTGTTTCTTGCAATTCTGCCTTGCTTTCACATCCTCTTCGTTGCCTTCCCTCAATATATTTCTGGACGAGAGTTATCATTTATAACTCTGTAGGTTTGTGAATTGCAGTGCCCCTGAGCTCCATTTGTCAACTCGCCTTTTTGGGAGCTGGCCGCAAAAGCGCAGGATTGCTTCAGGCCCTATTCTGGTTCCGGGGGGCAGGCTGAGCCTGTGCTTCATTCTTCTTCCTGATGGGGAAATAGAGTGACCTGTGCCTGTCCCAACACCTAGAGCTAGTCTCTCATTGGTTCCCCCTCTTCCCGTTCAACCTCAGGACAAATTGCAACCTGTACGAAACAGGAGGTTAAAGGTGCTGATTCTCCAAGTAGGGAGATTGTTAGTAAAGCGGCTGGAATGGCGAACCCGAGCACAAGGAGAGGCGAAATGAGGTGCGTTTTAGAAACGTTTCCCGATCACACGATGTACCATCTTCTGCGTTTCCCATGCACGTTTTCGATGTAGGAAGATGCCCTTGAACCTGGAGATTTGGGACCCATGGGGTGGGTAGCACGCGGTATTACTTTAAAGGGTCTGCGTTTGCTCACCCAACCTCACCAATCCTCTCAGCCCCAAGAGTGTCCAGCCTTATGTCTCATCCAGCTGTGGGTCTAGATATGGTCAATCCAGGTTGCATCAGAGCCCCTGAACGGATTTTGTAAGAATTTCTTTCTCTTTGACTGTCTTTGTTTTATGGGATTTTTAAAAGTAATTTATTTTTATAATGGGGTTTAGCTGCTTTTCCCTGCTGTGTTTATGCCGCTTTACACCCTCTTGATTCACTTCCAGAGAGATATCAATACACAGGTTTTAAGATTCTTGCTAATCAGATATATTCTTCTGGGGTGAATAGGGGTGTTGAGTTCAGTTCACTGAGCAGGGAGTAGGTCTTGTCTGTTACATATTTGGCTTATGGAACGGTATCTGAGCTAATTTCAAACCCTTGTGTTATGCATCACCCCACCTCACATTTCCCGTTAAGCAGCCAGAGTGTGTCTTCTAAATGTGTGACTCTGTTCTGTTTTGTAATTCAGTTCAAGTGTAGCGATTTTGACATGCCCTCTATAAGTGATATCTTAGGATAAGTGTCTGTTTCTGTGTGACTTATTTCACTTAGAATCCTCGTACCTAAATCCACTCATCATGCTGCTACTAGCCTTATGACACTGATTTCATGGCTGAGTGATATTCCATTGTGCCTAAGTACCACAACTTCTTTATCCATTTTTCTCTTTCCTGGGATGTTGAAGGTGTACCGATGTGGAGGTTCTTGGAAACAGAGCAGCCCTAAACTTTGGGGTGCCTGTGTCTTGTTGCTTTTTAGTTTTCCCAATTTATACGCCCATGAGTGGAAGTGCCCTATGCTCTCTCAGCTGTCTTTATTACATGTTTCAGGACACACCGTACACTTCTCCAGGGTGGCTGTTGGCAATTGACATCCCGCCCATCAGCGTAGCAAGGCTCCCATGTCTCCATGGCCTGTCCTGCATTTCTGGTTTTTACAGTTTTTGCAGCATGGCCCTTTTGACCGATGGCAAGCGAGACTTCTTTGTAGTGCTGATTTGCACTTCCGGCTTGCTTGGTTGGCCAAAAAGGGCGTATGCGTTTTTTCCTGAATATATTCAGGAAAAAACGCATACGCCCTTTTTGGCCAAGGGCATCATTGTCAACGTTTTGCCGCTTTTCCTGTGCTTTAAAGGCGAGTCGAATCTACCTCCTGAAATCTGTTTCCTGCAATTCTGCCTTGCTTTCACATCCTCTTCGTTGCCTTCCCTCAATATATTTGTGGACGAGAGTTATCATTTATAACTCTGCAGGTTTGTGAATTGCAGTGCCCCTGAGCTCCATTTGTCAACTCGCCTTTTTGGGAGCTGGCCGCAAAAGCGCAGGATTGCTTCAGGCACTATTCTGGTTCCGGGGGCCAGGCTGAGCCTGTGCTTCATTCTTCTTCCTGATGGGGAAATAGAGTGACCTGTGCCTGTCCCAACAGCTAGAGCTAGTCTCTCATTGGTTCCCCCTCTTCCCGTTCAACCTCAGGACAAATTGCAACCTGTACGAAACAGGAGGTTAAAGGTGCTGATTCTCCAAGTAGGGAGATTGTTAGTAAAGCGGCTGGAATGGCGAACCCGAGCACAAGGAGAGGCGAAATGAGCTGCGTTTTAGAAACGTTTCCCGATCACACGGTGTACCATCTTCTGCGTTTCCCATGCACGTTTTCGATGTAGGAAGATGCCCTTGAACCTGGAGATTTGGGACCCATGGGGTGGGTACCACGCGGTATTACTTTAAAGGGTCTGCGTTTGCTCACCCAACCTCACCAATCCTCTCAGCCCCAAGAGTGTCCAGCCTTATGTCTCATCCAGCTGTGGGACTAGATATGGTCAATCCAGGTTGCATCAGAGCCCCTGAACGGATTTTGTAAGAATTTCTTTCTCTTTGACTGTCTTTGTTTTATGGGTTTTTTTAAAGTAATTTATTTTTATAATGGGGTTTAGCTGCTTTTCCCTGCTGTGTTTATGCCGCTTTACACCCTCTTGATTCACTTCCAGAGAGATATCAATACACAGGTTTTAAGATTCTTGCTAATCAGATATATTCTTCTGGGGTGAATAGGGGTGTTGAGTTCAGTTCACTGAGCAGGGAGTAGGTCTTGTCTGTTACATATTTGGCTTATGGAACGGTATCTGAGCTAATTTCAAACCCTTGTGTTATGCATCACCCCACCTCACCTTTCCCGTTAAGCAGCCAGAGTGTGTCTTCTAAATGTGTGACTCTGTTCTGTTTTGTAATTCAGTTCAAGTGTAGCGATTTTGACATGCCCTCTATAAGTGATATCTTAGGATAAGTGTCTGTTTCTGTGTGACTTATTTCACTTAGAATCCTCGTACCTAAATCCACTCATCATGCTGCTAGTAGCCTTATGACACTGATTTCATGGCTGAGTGATATTCCATTGTGCCTAAGTACCACAACTTCTTTATCCATTTTTCTCTTTCCTGGGATGTTGAAGGTGTAACGATGTGGAGGTTCTTGGAAACAGAGCAGCCCTAAACTTTGGGGTGCCTGTGTCTTGTTGCTTTTTAGTTTTCCCAATTTATACGCCCATGAGTGGAAGTGCCCTATGCTCTCTCAGCTGTGTTTATTACATGTTTCAGGACACACCGTACACTTCTCCAGGGTGGCTGTTGGCAATTGACATCCCGCCCATCAGCGTAGCAAGGCTCCCATGTCTCCATGGCCTGTCCTGCATTTCTGGTTTTTACACTTTTTGCAGCATGGCCCTTTTGACCGATGGCAAGCGAGACTTCTTTGTAGTGCTGATTTGCACTTCTGGCTTGATTGGTTTGCCAAAAAGGGCGTATGCGTTTTTTCCTGAATATATTCAGGAAAAAACGCATACGCCCTTTTTGGCCAAGGGCATCATTGTCAACGTTTTGCCGCTTTTCATGTGCTTTAAAGGCGAGTGGAATCTACCTCCTGTAATCTGTTTCCTGCAATTCTGCCTTGCTTTCACATCCTCTTCGTTACCTTCCCTCAATATATTTGTGGACGAGAGTTATCATTTATAACTCTGCAGGTTTGTGAATTGCAGTGCCCCTGAGCTCCATTTGTCAACTCGCCTTTTTGGGAGCTGGCCGCAAAAGCGCAGGATTGCTTCAGGCACTATTCTGGTTCCGGGGGGCAGGCTGAGCCTGTGCTTCATTCTTCTTCCTGATGGGGAAATAGAGTGACCTGTGCCTGTCCCAACACCTAGAGCTAGTCTCTCATTGGTTCCCCCTCTTCCCGTTCAACCTCAGGACAAATTGCAACCTGTACGAAACAGGAGGTTAAAGGTGCTGATTCTCCAAGTAGGGAGATTGTTAGTAAAGCGGCTGGAATGGCGAACCCGAGCACAAGGAGAGGCGAAATGAGGTGCGTTTTAGAAACGTTTCCCGATCACACGATGTACCATCTTCTGCGTTTCCCATGCACGTTTTCGATGTAGGAAGATGCCCTTGAACCTGGAGATTTGGGACCCATGGGGTGGGTAGCACGCGGTATTACTTTAAAGGGTCTGCGTTTGCTCACCCAACCTCACCAATCCTCTCAGCCCCAAGAGTGTCCAGCCTTATGTCTCATCCAGCTGTGGGTCTAGATATGGTCAATCCAGGTTGCATCAGAGCCCCTGAACGGATTTTGTAAGAATTTCTTTCTCTTTGACTGTCTTTGTTTTATGGGATTTTTAAAAGTAATTTATTTTTATAATGGGGTTTAGCTGCTTTTCCCTGCTGTGTTTATGCCGCTTTACACCCTCTTGATTCACTTCCAGAGAGATATCAATACATAGGTTTTAAGATTCTTGCTAATCAGATATATTCTTGTGCGGTGAATAGGGGTGTTGAGTTCAGTTCACTGAGCAGGGAGTAGGTCTTGTCAGTTACATATTTGGCTTATGGAACGGTATCTGAGCTAATTTCAAACCCTTGTGTTATGCATCACGCCACCTCACATTTCCCGTTAAGCAGCCAGAGTGTGTCTTCTAAATGTGTGACTCTCTTCTGTTTTGTAATTCAGTTCAAGTGTAACGATTTTGACATGCCCTCTATAAGTGATATCTTAGGATAAGTGTCTTTTTCTGTGTGACTTATTTCACTTAGAATCCTCGTACCTAAATCCACTCATCATGCTGCTACTAGCCTTATGACACTGATTTCATGGCTGAGTGATATTCCATTGTGCCTAAGTACCACAACTTCTTTATCCATTTTTCTCTTTCCTGGGATGTTTAAGGTGTTCCGATGTGGAGGTTCTTGGAAACAGAGCAGCCCTAAACGTTGGGGTGCCTGTGTCTTGTTGCTTTTTAGTTTTCCCAATTTATACGCCCATGAGTGGAAGTGCCCTATGCTCTCTCAGCTGTCTTTATTACATGTTTCAGGACACACCGTACACTGCTCCAGGGTGGCTGTTGGCAATTGACATCCCGCCCATCAGCGTAGCAAGGCTCCCATGTCTCCATGGCCTGTCCTGCATTTCTGGTTTTTACAGTTTTTGCAGCATGGCCCTTTTGACCGATGGCAAGCGAGACTTCTTTGTAGTGCTGATTTGCACTTCCGGCTTGCTTGGTTGGCCAAAAAGGGCGTATGCGTTTTTTCCTGAATATATTCAGGAAAAAACGCATACGCCCTTTTTGGCCAAGGGCATCATTGTCAACGTTTTGCCGCTTTTCCTGTGCTTTAAAGGCGAGTCGAATCTACCTCCTGAAATCTGTTTCCTGCAATTCTGCCTTGCTTTCACATCCTCTTCGTTGCCTTCCCTCAATATATTTGTGGACGAGAGTTATCATTTATAACTCTGCAGGTTTGTGAATTGCAGTGCCCCTGAGCTCCATTTGTCAACTCGCCTTTTTGGGAGCTGGCCGCAAAAGCGCAGGATTGCTTCAGGCACTATTCTGGTTCCGGGGGCCAGGCTGAGCCTGTGCTTCATTCTTCTTCCTGATGGGGAAATAGAGTGACCTGTGCCTGTCCCAACAGCTAGAGCTAGTCTCTCATTGGTTCCCCCTCTTCCCGTTCAACCTCAGGACAAATTGCAACCTGTACGAAACAGGAGGTTAAAGGTGCTGATTCTCCAAGTAGGGAGATTGTTAGTAAAGCGGCTGGAATGGCGAACCCGAGCACAAGGAGAGGCGAAATGAGGTGCGTTTTAGAAACGTTTCCCGATCACACGATGTACCATCTTCTGCGTTTCCCATGCACGTTTTCGATGTAGGAAGATGCCCTTGAACCTGGAGATTTGGGACCCATGGGGTGGGTAGCACGCGGTATTACTTTAAAGGGTCTGCGTTTGCTCACCCAACCTCACCAATCCTCTCAGCCCCAAGAGTGTCCAGCCTTATGTCTCATCCAGCTGTGGGTCTAGATATGGTCAATCCAGGTTGCATCAGAGCCCCTGAACGGATTTTGTAAGAATTTCTTTCTCTTTGACTGTCTTTGTTTTATGGGATTTTTAAAAGTAATTTATTTTTATAATGGGGTTTAGCTGCTTTTCCCTGCTGTGTTTATGCCGCTTTACACCCTCTTGATTCACTTCCAGAGAGATATCAATACATAGGTTTTAAGATTCTTGCTAATCAGATATATTCTTGTGTGGTGAATAGGGGTGTTGAGTTCAGTTCACTGAGCAGGGAGTAGGTCTTGTCAGTTACATATTTGGCTTATGGAACGGTATCTGAGCTAATTTCAAACCCTTGTTTTATGCATCACGCCACCTCACATTTCCCGTTAAGCAGCCATAGTGTGTCTTCTAAATGTGTGACTCTCTTCTGTTTTGTAATTCAGTTCAAGTGTAACGATTTTGACATGCCCTCTATAAGTGATATCTTAGGATAAGTGTCTTTTTCTGTGTGACTTATTTCACTTAGAATCCTCGTACCTAAATCCACTCATCATGCTGCTACTAGCCTTATGACACTGATTTCATGGCTGAGTGATATTCCATTGTGCCTAAGTACCACAACTTCTTTATCCATTTTTCTCTTTCCTGGGATGTTTAAGGTGTTCCGATGTGGAGGTTCTTGGAAACAGAGCAGCCCTAAACGTTGGGGTGCCTGTGTCTTGTTGCTTTTTAGTTTTCCCAATTTATACGCCCATGAGTGGAAGTGCCCTATGCTCTCTCAGCTGTCTTTATTACATGTTTCAGGACACACCGTACACTGCTCCAGGGTGGCTGTTGGCAATTGACATCCCGCCCATCAGCGTAGCAAGGCTCCCATGTCTCCATGGCCTGTCCTGCATTTCTGGTTTTTACAGTTTTTGCAGCATGGCCCTTTTGACCGATGGCAAGCGAGACTTCTTTGTAGTGCTGATTTGCACTTCCGGCTTGCTTGGTTGGCCAAAAAGGGCGTATGCGTTTTTTCCTGAATATATTCAGGAAAAAACGCATACGCCCTTTTTGGCCAAGGGCATCATTGTCAACGTTTTGCCGCTTTTCCTGTGCTTTAAAGGCGAGTCGAATCTACCTCCTGAAATCTGTTTCCTGCAATTCTGCCTTGCTTTCACATCCTCTTCGTTGCCTTCCCTCAATATATTTGTGGACGAGAGTTATCATTTATAACTCTGCAGGTTTGTGAATTGCAGTGCCCCTGAGCTCCATTTGTCAACTCGCCTTTTTGGGAGCTGGCCGCAAAAGCGCAGGATTGCTTCAGGCACTATTCTGGTTCCGGGGGCCAGGCTGAGCCTGTGCTTCATTCTTCTTCCTGATGGGGAAATAGAGTGACCTGTGCCTGTCCCAACAGCTAGAGCTAGTCTCTCATTGGTTCCCCCTCTTCCCGTTCAACCTCAGGACAAATTGCAACCTGTACGAAACAGGAGGTTAAAGGTGCTGATTCTCCAAGTAGGGAGATTGTTAGTAAAGCGGCTGGAATGGCGAACCCGAGCACAAGGAGAGGCGAAATGAGGTGCGTTTTAGAAACGTTTCCCGATCACACGGTGTACCATCTTCTGCGTTTCCCATGCACGTTTTCGATGTAGGAAGATGCCCTTGAACCTGGAGATTTGGGACCCATGGGGTGGGTACCACGCGGTATTACTTTAAAGGGTCTGCGTTTGCTCACCCAACCTCACCAATCCTCTCAGCCCCAAGAGTGTCCAGCCTTATGTCTCATCCAGCTGTGGGACTAGATGTGGTCAATCCAGGTTGCATCAGAGCCCCTGAACGGATTTTGTAAGAATTTCTTTCTCTTTGACTGTCTTTGTTTTATGGGTTTTTTTAAAGTAATTTATTTTTATAATGGGGTTTAGCTGCTTTTCCCTGCTGTGTTTATGCCGCTTTACACCCTCTTGATTCACTTCCAGAGAGATATCAATACACAGGTTTTAAGATTCTTGCTAATCAGATATATTCTTCTGGGGTGAATAGGGGTGTTGAGTTCAGTTCACTGAGCAGGGAGTAGGTCTTGTCTGTTACATATTTGGCTTATGGAACGGTATCTGAGCTAATTTCAAACCCTTGTGTTATGCATCACCCCACCTCACCTTTCCCGTTAAGCAGCCAGAGTGTGTCTTCTAAATGTGTGACTCTGTTCTGTTTTGTAATTCAGTTCAAGTGTAGCGATTTTGACATGCCCTCTATAAGTGATATCTTAGGATAAGTGTCTGTTTCTGTGTGACTTATTTCACTTAGAATCCTCGTACCTAAATCCACTCATCATGCTGCTAGTAGCCTTATGACACTGATTTCATGGCTGAGTGATATTCCATTGTGCCTAAGTACCACAACTTCTTTATCCATTTTTCTCTTTCCTGGGATGTTGAAGGTGTACCGATGTGGAGGTTCTTGGAAACAGAGCAGCCCTAAACTTTGGGGTGCCTGTGTCTTGTTGCTTTTTAGTTTTCCCAATTTATACGCCCATGAGTGGAAGTGCCCTATGCTCTCTCAGCTGTGTTTATTACATGTTTCAGGACACACCGTACACTTCTCCAGGGTGGCTGTTGGCAATTGACATCCCGCCCATCAGCGTAGCAAGGCTCCCATGTCTCCATGGCCTGTCCTGCATTTCTGGTTTTTACACTTTTTGCAGCATGGCCCTTTTGACCGATGGCAAGCGAGACTTCTTTGTAGTGCTGATTTGCACTTCTGGCTTGATTGGTTTGCCAAAAAGGGCGTATGCGTTTTTTCCTGAATATATTCAGGAAAAAACGCATACGCCCTTTTTGGCCAAGGGCATCATTGTCAACGTTTTGCCGCTTTTCATGTGCTTTAAAGGCGAGTGGAATCTACCTCCTGTAATCTGTTTCCTGCAATTCTGCCTTGCTTTCACATCCTCTTCGTTACCTTCCCTCAATATATTTGTGGACGAGAGTTATCATTTATAACTCTGCAGGTTTGTGAATTGCAGTGCCCCTGAGCTCCATTTGTCAACTCGCCTTTTTGGGAGCTGGCCGCAAAAGCGCAGGATTGCTTCAGGCACTATTCTGGTTTCGGGGGGCAGGCTGAGCCTGTGCTTCATTCTTCTTCCTGATGGGGAAATAGAGTGACCTGTGCCTGTCCCAACAGCTAGAGCTAGTCTCTCATTGGTTCCCCCTCTTCCCGTTCAACCTCAGGACAAATTGCAACCTGTACGAAACAGGAGGTTAAAGGTGCTGATTCTCCAAGTAGGGAGATTGTTAGTAAAGCGGCTGGAATGGCGAACCCGAGCACAAGGAGAGGCGAAATGAGGTGCGTTTTAGAAACGTTTCCCGATCACACGGTGTACCATCTTCTGCGTTTCCCATGCACGTTTTCGATGTAGGAAGATGCCCTTGAACCTGGAGATTTGGGACCCATGGGGTGGGTAGCACGCGGTATTACTTTAAAGGGTCTGCGTTTGCTCACCCAACCTCACCAATCCTCTCAGCCCCAAGAGTGTCCAGCCTTATGTCTCATCCAGCTGTGGGTCTAGATATGGTCAATCCAGGTTGCATCAGAGCCCCTGAACGGATTTTGTAAGAATTTCTTTCTCTTTGACTGTCTTTGTTTTATGGGATTTTTAAAAGTAATTTATTTTTATAATGGGGTTTAGCTGCTTTTCCCTGCTGTGTTTATGCCGCTTTACACCCTCTTGATTCACTTCCAGAGAGATATCAATACATAGGTTTTAAGATTCTTGCTAATCAGATATATTCTTGTGCGGTGAATAGGGGTGTTGAGTTCAGTTCACTGAGCAGGGAGTAGGTCTTGTCAGTTACATATTTGGCTTATGGAACGGTATCTGAGCTAATTTCAAACCCTTGTGTTATGCATCACGCCACCTCACATTTCCCGTTAAGCAGCCAGAGTGTGTCTTCTAAATGTGTGACTCTCTTCTGTTTTGTAATTCAGTTCAAGTGTAACGATTTTGACATGCCCTCTATAAGTGATATCTTAGGATAAGTGTCTTTTTCTGTGTGACTTATTTCACTTAGAATCCTCGTACCTAAATCCACTCATCATGCTGCTACTAGCCTTATGACACTGATTTCATGGCTGAGTGATATTCCATTGTGCCTAAGTACCACAACTTCTTTTTCCATTTTTCTCTTTCCTGGGATGTTTAAGGTGTTCCGATGTGGAGGTTCTTGGAAACAGAGCAGCCGTAAACGTTGGGGTGCCTGTGTCTTGTTGCTTTTTAGTTTTCCCAATTTATACGCCCATGAGTGGAAGTGCCCTATGCTCTCTCAGCTGTCTTTATTACATGTTTCAGGACACACCGTACACTGGTCCAGGGTGGCTGTTGGCAATTGACATCCCGCCCATCAGCGTAGCAAGGCTCCCATGTCTCCATGGCCTGTCCTGCATTTCTGGTTTTTACAGTTTTTGCAGCATGGCCCTTTTGACCGATGGCAAGCGAGACTTCTTTGTAGTGCTGATTTGCACTTCCGGCTTGCTTGGTTGGCCAAAAAGGGCGTATGCGTTTTTTCCTGAATATATTCAGGAAAAAACGCATACGCCCTTTTTGGCCAAGGGCATCATTGTCAACGTTTTGCCGCTTTTCCTGTGCTTTAAAGGCGAGTCGAATCTACCTCCTGAAATCTGTTTCCTGCAATTCTGCCTTGCTTTCACATCCTCTTCGTTGCCTTCCCTCAATATATTTGTGGACGAGAGTTATCATTTATAACTCTGCAGGTTTGTGAATTGCAGTGCCCCTGAGCTCCATTTGTCAACTCACCTTTTTGGGAGCTGGCCGCAAAAGCGCAGGATTGCTTCAGGCACTATTCTGGTTCCGGGGGCCAGGCTGAGCCTGTGCTTCATTCTTCTTCCTGATGGGGAAATAGAGTGACCTGTGCCTGTCCCAACAGCTAGAGCTAGTCTCTCATTGGTTCCCCCTCTTCCCGTTCAACCTCAGGACAAATTGCAACCTGTACGAAACAGGAGGTTAAAGGTGCTGATTCTCCAAGTAGGGAGATTGTTAGTAAAGCGGCTGGAATGGCGAACCCGAGCACAAGGAGAGGCGAAATGAGGTGCGTTTTAGAAACGTTTCCCGATCACACGGTGTACCATCTTCTGCGTTTCCCATGCACGTTTTCGATGTAGGAAGATGCCCTTGAACCTGGAGATTTGGGACCCATGGGGTGGGTACCACGCGGTATTACTTTAAAGGGTCTGCGTTTGCTCACCCAACCTCACCAATCCTCTCAGCCCCAAGAGTGTCCAGCCTTATGTCTCATCCAGCTGTGGGACTAGATATGGTCAATCCAGGTTGCATCAGAGCCCCTGAACGGATTTTGTAAGAATTTCTTTCTCTTTGACTGTCTTTGTTTTATGGGTTTTTTTAAAGTAATTTATTTTTATAATGGGGTTTAGCTGCTTTTCCCTGCTGTGTTTATGCCGCTTTACACCCTCTTGATTCACTTCCAGAGAGATATCAATACACAGGTTTTAAGATTCTTGCTAATCAGATATATTCTTCTGGGGTGAATAGGGGTGTTGAGTTCAGTTCACTGAGCAGGGAGTAGGTCTTGTCTGTTACATATTTGGCTTATGGAACGGTATCTGAGCTAATTTCAAACCCTTGTGTTATGCATCACCCCACCTCACCTTTCCCGTTAAGCAGCCAGAGTGTGTCTTCTAAATGTGTGACTCTGTTCTGTTTTGTAATTCAGTTCAAGTGTAGCGATTTTGACATGCCCTCTATAAGTGATATCTTAGGATAAGTGTCTGTTTCTGTGTGACTTATTTCACTTAGAATCCTCGTACCTAAATCCACTCATCATGCTGCTAGTAGCCTTATGACACTGATTTCATGGCTGAGTGATATTCCATTGTGCCTAAGTACCACAACTTCTTTATCCATTTTTCTCTTTCCTGGGATGTTGAAGGTGTACCGATGTGGAGGTTCTTGGAAACAGAGCAGCCCTAAACTTTGGGGTGCCTGTGTCTTGTTGCTTTTTAGTTTTCCCAATTTATACGCCCATGAGTGGAAGTGCCCTATGCTCTCTCAGCTGTGTTTATTACATGTTTCAGGACACACCGTACACTTCTCCAGGGTGGCTGTTGGCAATTGACATCCCGCCCATCAGCGTAGCAAGGCTCCCATGTCTCCATGGCCTGTCCTGCATTTCTGGTTTTTACAGTTTTTGCAGCATGGCCCTTTTGACCGATGGCAAGCGAGACTTCTTTGTAGTGCTGATTTGCACTTCCGGCTTGCTTGGTTGGCCAAAAAGGGCGTATGCGTTTTTTCCTGAATATATTCAGGAAAAAACGCATACGCCCTTTTTGGCCAAGGGCATCATTGTCAACGTTTTGCCGCTTTTCATGTGCTTTAAAGGCGAGTGGAATCTACCTCCTGTAATCTGTTTCTTGCAATTCTGCCTTGCTTTCACATCCTCTTCGTTGCCTTCCCTCAATATATTTCTGGACGAGAGTTATCATTTATAACTCTGTAGGTTTGTGAATTGCAGTGCCCCTGAGCTCCATTTGTCAACTCGCCTTTTTGGGAGCTGGCCGCAAAAGCGCAGGATTGCTTCAGGCCCTATTCTGGTTCCGGGGGGCAGGCTGAGCCTGTGCTTCATTCTTCTTCCTGATGGGGAAATAGAGTGACCTGTGCCTGTCCCAACACCTAGAGCTAGTCTCTCATTGGTTCCCCCTCTTCCCGTTCAACCTCAGGACAAATTGCAACCTGTACGAAACAGGAGGTTAAAGGTGCTGATTCTCCAAGTAGGGAGATTGTTAGTAAAGCGGCTGGAATGGCGAACCCGAGCACAAGGAGAGGCGAAATGAGGTGCGTTTTAGAAACGTTTCCCGATCACACGATGTACCATCTTCTGCGTTTCCCATGCACGTTTTCGATGTAGGAAGATGCCCTTGAACCTGGAGATTTGGGACCCATGGGGTGGGTAGCACGCGGTATTACTTTAAAGGGTCTGCGTTTGCTCACCCAACCTCACCAATCCTCTCAGCCCCAAGAGTGTCCAGCCTTATGTCTCATCCAGCTGTGGGTCTAGATATGGTCAATCCAGGTTGCATCAGAGCCCCTGAACGGATTTTGTAAGAATTTCTTTCTCTTTGACTGTCTTTGTTTTATGGGATTTTTAAAAGTAATTTATTTTTATAATGGGGTTTAGCTGCTTTTCCCTGCTGTGTTTATGCCGCTTTACACCCTCTTGATTCACTTCCAGAGAGATATCAATACATAGGTTTTAAGATTCTTGCTAATCAGATATATTCTTGTGCGGTGAATAGGGGTGTTGAGTTCAGTTCACTGAGCAGGGAGTAGGGCTTGTCAGTTACATATTTGGCTTATGGAACGGTATCTGAGCTAAGTTCAAACCCTTGTGTTATGCATCACGCCACCTCACATTTCCCGTTAAGCAGCCATAGTGTGTCTTCTAAATGTGTGACTCTCTTCTGTTTTGTAATTCAGTTCAAGTGTAACGATTTTGACATGCCCTCTATAAGTGATATCTTAGGATAAGTGTCTTTTTCTGTGTGACTTATTTCACTTAGAATCCTCGTACCTAAATCCACTCATCATGCTGCTACTAGCCTTATGACACTGATTTCATGGCTGAGTGATATTCCGTTGTGCCTAAGTACCACAACTTCTTTATCCATTTTTCTCTTTCCTGGGATGTTGAAGGTGTTCCGATGTGGAGGTTCTTGGAAACAGAGCAGCCCTAAACGTTGGGGTGCCTGTGTCTTGTTGCTTTTTAGTTTTCCCAATTTATACGCCCATGAGTGGAAGTGCCCTATGCTCTCTCAGCTGTCTTTATTACATGTTTCAGGACACACCGTACACTGCTCCAGGGTGGCTGTTGGCAATTGACATCCCGCCCATCAGCGTAGCAAGGCTCCCATGTCTCCATGGCCTGTCCTGCATTTCTGGTTTTTACAGTTTTTGCAGCATGGCCCTTTTGACCGATGGCAAGCGAGACTTCTTTGTAGTGCTGATTTGCACTTCCGGCTTGCTTGGTTGGCCAAAAAGGGCGTATGCGTTTTTTCCTGAATATATTCAGGAAAAAACGCATACGCCCTTTTTGGCCAAGGGCATCATTGTCAACGTTTTGCCGCTTTTCCTGTGCTTTAAAGGCGAGTCGAATCTACCTCCTGAAATCTGTTTCCTGCAATTCTGCCTTGCTTTCACATCCTCTTCGTTGCCTTCCCTCAATATATTTGTGGACGAGAGTTATCATTTATAACTCTGCAGGTTTGTGAATTGCAGTGCCCCTGAGCTCCATTTGTCAACTCGCCTTTTTGGGAGCTGGCCGCAAAAGCGCAGGATTGCTTCAGGCACTATTCTGGTTCCGGGGGCCAGGCTGAGCCTGTGCTTCATTCTTCTTCCTGATGGGGAAATAGAGTGACCTGTGCCTGTCCCAACAGCTAGAGCTAGTCTCTCATTGGTTCCCCCTCTTCCCGTTCAACCTCAGGACAAATTGCAACCTGTACGAAACAGGAGGTTAAAGGTGCTGATTCTCCAAGTAGGGAGATTGTTAGTAAAGCGGCTGGAATGGCGAACCCGAGCACAAGGAGAGGCGAAATGAGGTGCGTTTTAGAAACGTTTCCCGATCACACGGTGTACCATCTTCTGCGTTTCCCATGCACGTTTTCGATGTAGGAAGATGCCCTTGAACCTGGAGATTTGGGACCCATGGGGTGGGTACCACGCGGTATTACTTTAAAGGGTCTGCGTTTGCTCACCCAACCTCACCAATCCTCTCAGCCCCAAGAGTGTCCAGCCTTATGTCTCATCCAGCTGTGGGACTAGATATGGTCAATCCAGGTTGCATCAGAGCCCGTGAACGGATTTTGTAAGAATTTCTTTCTCTTTGACTGTCTTTGTTTTATGGGTTTTTTTAAAGTAATTTATTTTTATAATGGGGTTTAGCTGCTTTTCCCTGCTGTGTTTATGCCGCTTTACACCCTCTTGATTCACTTCCAGAGAGATATCAATACACAGGTTTTAAGATTCTTGCTAATCAGATATATTCTTCTGGGGTGAATAGGGGTGTTGAGTTCAGTTCACTGAGCAGGGAGTAGGTCTTGTCTGTTACATATTTGGCTTATGGAACGGTATCTGAGCTAATTTCAAACCCTTGTGTTATGCATCACCCCACCTCACCTTTCCCGTTAAGCAGCCAGAGTGTGTCTTCTAAATGTGTGACTCTGTTCTGTTTTGTAATTCAGTTCAAGTGTAGCGATTTTGACATGCCCTCTATAAGTGATATCTTAGGATAAGTGTCTGTTTCTGTGTGACTTATTTCACTTAGAATCCTCGTACCTAAATCCACTCATCATGCTGCTAGTAGCCTTATGACACTGATTTCATGGCTGAGTGATATTCCATTGTGCCTAAGTACCACAACTTCTTTATCCATTTTTCTCTTTCCTGGGATGTTGAAGGTGTACCGATGTGGAGGTTCTTGGAAACAGAGCAGCCCTAAACTTTGGGGTGCCTGTGTCTTGTTGCTTTTTAGTTTTCCCAATTTATACGCCCATGAGTGGAAGTGCCCTATGCTCTCTCAGCTGTGTTTATTACATGTTTCAGGACACACCGTACACTTCTCCAGGGTGGCTGTTGGCAATTGACATCCCGCCCATCAGCGTAGCAAGGCTCCCATGTCTCCATGGCCTGTCCTGCATTTCTGGTTTTTACAGTTTTTGCAGCATGGCCCTTTTGACCGATGGCAAGCGAGACTTCTTTGTAGTGCTGATTTGCACTTCCGGCTTGCTTGGTTGGCCAAAAAGGGCGTATGCGTTTTTTCCTGAATATATTCAGGAAAAAACGCATACGCCCTTTTTGGCCAAGGGCATCATTGTCAACGTTTTGCCGCTTTTCATGTGCTTTAAAGGCGAGTGGAATCTACCTCCTGTAATCTGTTTCTTGCAATTCTGCCTTGCTTTCACATCCTCTTCGTTGCCTTCCCTCAATATATTTCTGGACGAGAGTTATCATTTATAACTCTGTAGGTTTGTGAATTGCAGTGCCCCTGAGCTCCATTTGTCAACTCGCCTTTTTGGGAGCTGGCCGCAAAAGCGCAGGATTGCTTCAGGCACTATTCTGGTTCCGGGGGGCAGGCTGAGCCTGTGCTTCATTCTTCTTCCTGATGGGGAAATAGAGTGACCTGTGCCTGTCCCAACACCTAGAGCTAGTCTCTCATTGGTTCCCCCTCTTCCCGTTCAACCTCAGGACAAATTGCAACCTGTACGAAACAGGAGGTTAAAGGTGCTGATTCTCCAAGTAGGGAGATTGTTAGTAAAGCGGCTGGAATGGCGAACCCGAGCACAAGGAGAGGCGAAATGAGGTGCGTTTTAGAAACGTTTCCCGATCACACGATGTACCATCTTCTGCGTTTCCCATGCACGTTTTCGATGTAGGAAGATGCCCTTGAACCTGGAGATTTGGGACCCATGGGGTGGGTAGCACGCGGTATTACTTTAAAGGGTCTGCGTTTGCTCACCCAACCTCACCAATCCTCTCAGCCCCAAGAGTGTCCAGCCTTATGTCTCATCCAGCTGTGGGTCTAGATATGGTCAATCCAGGTTGCATCAGAGCCCCTGAACGGATTTTGTAAGAATTTCTTTCTCTTTGACTGTCTTTGTTTTATGGGATTTTTAAAAGTAATTTATTTTTATAATGGGGTTTAGCTGCTTTTCCCTGCTGTGTTTATGCCGCTTTACACCCTCTTGATTCACTTCCAGAGAGATATCAATACATAGGTTTTAAGATTCTTGCTAATCAGATATATTCTTGTGCGGTGAATAGGGGTGTTGAGTTCAGTTCACTGAGCAGGGAGTAGGTCTTGTCAGTTACATATTTGGCTTATGGAACGGTATCTGAGCTAATTTCAAACCCTTGTTTTATGCATCACGCCACCTCACATTTCCCGTTAAGCAGCCATAGTGTGTCTTCTAAATGTGTGACTCTCTTCTGTTTTGTAATTCAGTTCAAGTGTAACGATTTTGACATGCCCTCTATAAGTGATATCTTAGGATAAGTGTCTTTTTCTGTGTGACTTATTTCACTTAGAATCCTCGTACCTAAATCCACTCATCATGCTGCTACTAGCCTTATGACACTGATTTCATGGCTGAGTGATATTCCGTTGTGCCTAAGTACCACAACTTCTTTATCCATTTTTCTCTTTCCTGGGATGTTGAAGGTGTACCGATGTGGAGGTTCTTGGAAACAGAGCAGCCCTAAACTTTGGGGTGCCTGTGTCTTGTTGCTTTTTAGTTTTCCCAATTTATACGCCCATGAGTGGAAGTGCCCTATGCTCTCTCAGCTGTCTTTATTACATGTTTCAGGACACACCGTACACTTCTCCAGGGTGGCTGTTGGCAATTGACATCCCGCCCATCAGCGTAGCAAGGCTCCCATGTCTCCATGGCCTGTCCTGCATTTCTGGTTTTTACAGTTTTTGCAGCATGGCCCTTTTGACCGATGGCAAGCGAGACTTCTTTGTAGTGCTGATTTGCACTTCCGGCTTGCTTGGTTGGCCAAAAAGGGCGTATGCGTTTTTTCCTGAATATATTCAGGAAAAAACGCATACGCCCTTTTTGGCCAAGGGCATCATTGTCAACGTTTTGCCGCTTTTCCTGTGCTTTAAAGGCGAGTCGAATCTACCTCCTGAAATCTGTTTCCTGCAATTCTGCCTTGCTTTCACATCCTCTTCGTTGCCTTCCCTCAATATATTTGTGGACGAGAGTTATCATTTATAACTCTGCAGGTTTGTGAATTGCAGTGCCCCTGAGCTCCATTTGTCAACTCGCCTTTTTGGGAGCTGGCCGCAAAAGCGCAGGATTGCTTCAGGCACTATTCTGGTTCCGGGGGCCAGGCTGAGCCTGTGCTTCATTCTTCTTCCTGATGGGGAAATAGAGTGACCTGTGCCTGTCCCAACAGCTAGAGCTAGTCTCTCATTGGTTCCCCCTCTTCCCGTTCAACCTCAGGACAAATTGCAACCTGTACGAAACAGGAGGTTAAAGGTGCTGATTCTCCAAGTAGGGAGATTGTTAGTAAAGCGGCTGGAATGGCGAACCCGAGCACAAGGAGAGGCGAAATGAGGTGCGTTTTAGAAACGTTTCCCGATCACACGGTGTACCATCTTCTGCGTTTCCCATGCACGTTTTCGATGTAGGAAGATGCCCTTGAACCTGGAGATTTGGGACCCATGGGGTGGGTACCACGCGGTATTACTTTAAAGGGTCTGCGTTTGCTCACCCAACCTCACCAATCCTCTCAGCCCCAAGAGTGTCCAGCCTTATGTCTCATCCAGCTGTGGGACTAGATATGGTCAATCCAGGTTGCATCAGAGCCCCTGAACGGATTTTGTAAGAATTTCTTTCTCTTTGACTGTCTTTGTTTTATGGGTTTTTTTAAAGTAATTTATTTTTATAATGGGGTTTAGCTGCTTTTCCCTGCTGTGTTTATGCCGCTTTACACCCTCTTGATTCACTTCCAGAGAGATATCAATACACAGGTTTTAAGATTCTTGCTAATCAGATATATTCTTCTGGGGTGAATAGGGGTGTTGAGTTCAGTTCACTGAGCAGGGAGTAGGTCTTGTCTGTTACATATTTGGCTTATGGAACGGTATCTGAGCTAATTTCAAACCCTTGTGTTATGCATCACCCCACCTCACCTTTCCCGTTAAGCAGCCAGAGTGTGTCTTCTAAATGTGTGACTCTGTTCTGTTTTGTAATTCAGTTCAAGTGTAGCGATTTTGACATGCCCTCTATAAGTGATATCTTAGGATAAGTGTCTGTTTCTGTGTGACTTATTTCACTTAGAATCCTCGTACCTAAATCCACTCATCATGCTGCTACTAGCCTTATGACACTGATTTCATGGCTGAGTGATATTCCATTGTGCCTAAGTACCACAACTTCTTTATCCATTTTTCTCTTTCCTGGGATGTTGAAGGTGTACCGATGTGGAGGTTCTTGGAAACAGAGCAGCCCTAAACTTTGGGGTGCCTGTGTCTTGTTGCTTTTTAGTTTTCCCAATTTATACGCCCATGAGTGGAAGTGCCCTATGCTCTCTCAGCTGTCTTTATTACATGTTTCAGGACACACCGTACACTTCTCCAGGGTGGCTGTTGGCAATTGACATCCCGCCCATCAGCGTAGCAAGGCTCCCATGTCTCCATGGCCTGTCCTGCATTTCTGGTTTTTACAGTTTTTGCAGCATGGCCCTTTTGACCGATGGCAAGCGAGACTTCTTTGTAGTGCTGATTTGCACTTCCGGCTTGCTTGGTTGGCCAAAAAGGGCGTATGCGTTTTTTCCTGAATATATTCAGGAAAAAACGCATACGCCCTTTTTGGCCAAGGGCATCATTGTCAACGTTTTGCCGCTTTTCATGTGCTTTAAAGGCGAGTGGAATCTACCTCCTGTAATCTGTTTCTTGCAATTCTGCCTTGCTTTCACATCCTCTTCGTTGCCTTCCCTCAATATATTTCTGGACGAGAGTTATCATTTATAACTCTGTAGGTTTGTGAATTGCAGTGCCCCTGAGCTCCATTTGTCAACTCGCCTTTTTGGGAGCTGGCCGCAAAAGCGCAGGATTGCTTCAGGCCCTATTCTGGTTCCGGGGGGCAGGCTGAGCCTGTGCTTCATTCTTCTTCCTGATGGGGAAATAGAGTGACCTGTGCCTGTCCCAACACCTAGAGCTAGTCTCTCATTGGTTCCCCCTCTTCCCGTTCAACCTCAGGACAAATTGCAACCTGTACGAAACAGGAGGTTAAAGGTGCTGATTCTCCAAGTAGGGAGATTGTTAGTAAAGCGGCTGGAATGGCGAACCCGAGCACAAGGAGAGGCGAAATGAGGTGCGTTTTAGAAACGTTTCCCGATCACACGATGTACCATCTTCTGCGTTTCCCATGCACGTTTTCGATGTAGGAAGATGCCCTTGAACCTGGAGATTTGGGACCCATGGGGTGGGTAGCACGCGGTATTACTTTAAAGGGTCTGCGTTTGCTCACCCAACCTCACCAATCCTCTCAGCCCCAAGAGTGTCCAGCCTTATGTCTCATCCAGCTGTGGGTCTAGATATGGTCAATCCAGGTTGCATCAGAGCCCCTGAACGGATTTTGTAAGAATTTCTTTCTCTTTGACTGTCTTTGTTTTATGGGATTTTTAAAAGTAATTTATTTTTATAATGGGGTTTAGCTGCTTTTCCCTGCTGTGTTTATGCCGCTTTACACCCTCTTGATTCACTTCCAGAGAGATATCAATACACAGGTTTTAAGATTCTTGCTAATCAGATATATTCTTCTGGGGTGAATAGGGGTGTTGAGTTCAGTTCACTGAGCAGGGAGTAGGTCTTGTCTGTTACATATTTGGCTTATGGAACGGTATCTGAGCTAATTTCAAACCCTTGTGTTATGCATCACCCCACCTCACATTTCCCGTTAAGCAGCCAGAGTGTGTCTTCTAAATGTGTGACTCTGTTCTGTTTTGTAATTCAGTTCAAGTGTAGCGATTTTGACATGCCCTCTATAAGTGATATCTTAGGATAAGTGTCTGTTTCTGTGTGACTTATTTCACTTAGAATCCTCGTACCTAAATCCACTCATCATGCTGCTAGTAGCCTTATGACACTGATTTCATGGCTGAGTGATATTCCATTGTGCCTAAGTACCACAACTTCTTTATCCATTTTTCTCTTTCCTGGGATGTTGAAGGTGTACCGATGTGGAGGTTCTTGGAAACAGAGCAGCCCTAAACTTTGGGGTGCCTGTGTCTTGTTGCTTTTTAGTTTTCCCAATTTATACGCCCATGAGTGGAAGTGCCCTATGCTCTCTCAGCTGTCTTTATTACATGTTTCAGGACACACCGTACACTTCTCCAGGGTGGCTGTTGGCAATTGACATCCCGCCCATCAGCGTAGCAAGGCTCCCATGTCTCCATGGCCTGTCCTGCATTTCTGGTTTTTACAGTTTTTGCAGCATGGCCCTTTTGACCGATGGCAAGCGAGACTTCTTTGTAGTGCTGATTTGCACTTCCGGCTTGCTTGGTTGGCCAAAAAGGGCGTATGCGTTTTTTCCTGAATATATTCAGGAAAAAACGCATACGCCCTTTTTGGCCAAGGGCATCATTGTCAACGTTTTGCCGCTTTTCCTGTGCTTTAAAGGCGAGTCGAATCTACCTCCTGAAATCTGTTTCCTGCAATTCTGCCTTGCTTTCACATCCTCTTCGTTGCCTTCCCTCAATATATTTGTGGACGAGAGTTATCATTTATAACTCTGCAGGTTTGTGAATTGCAGTGCCCCTGAGCTCCATTTGTCAACTCGCCTTTTTGGGAGCTGGCCGCAAAAGCGCAGGATTGCTTCAGGCACTATTCTGCTTCCGGGGGCCAGGCTGAGCCTGTGCTTCATTCTTCTTCCTGATGGGGAAATAGAGTGACCTGTGCCTGTCCCAACAGCTAGAGCTAGTCTCTCATTGGTTCCCCCTCTTCCCGTTCAACCTCAGGACAAATTGCAACCTGTACGAAACAGGAGGTTAAAGGTGCTGATTCTCCAAGTAGGGAGATTGTTAGTAAAGCGGCTGGAATGGCGAACCCGAGCACAAGGAGAGGCGAAATGAGGTGCGTTTTAGAAACGTTTCCCGATCACACGGTGTACCATCTTCTGCGTTTCCCATGCACGTTTTCGATGTAGGAAGATGCCCTTGAACCTGGAGATTTGGGACCCATGGGGTGGGTACCACGCGGTATTACTTTAAAGGGTCTGCGTTTGCTCACCCAACCTCACCAATCCTCTCAGCCCCAAGAGTGTCCAGCCTTATGTCTCATCCAGCTGTGGGACTAGATATGGTCAATCCAGGTTGCATCAGAGCCCCTGAACGGATTTTGTAAGAATTTCTTTCTCTTTGACTGTCTTTGTTTTATGGGTTTTTTTAAAGTAATTTATTTTTATAATGGGGTTTAGCTGCTTTTCCCTGCTGTGTTTATGCCGCTTTACACCCTCTTGATTCACTTCCAGAGAGATATCAATACACAGGTTTTAAGATTCTTGCTAATCAGATATATTCTTCTGGGGTGAATAGGGGTGTTGAGTTCAGTTCACTGAGCAGGGAGTAGGTCTTGTCTGTTACATATTTGGCTTATGGAACGGTATCTGAGCTAATTTCAAACCCTTGTGTTATGCATCACCCCACCTCACCTTTCCCGTTAAGCAGCCAGAGTGTGTCTTCTAAATGTGTGACTCTGTTCTGTTTTGTAATTCAGTTCAAGTGTAGCGATTTTGACATGCCCTCTATAAGTGATATCTTAGGATAAGTGTCTGTTTCTGTGTGACTTATTTCACTTAGAATCCTCGTACCTAAATCCACTCATCATGCTGCTACTAGCCTTATGACACTGATTTCATGGCTGAGTGATATTCCATTGTGCCTAAGTACCACAACTTCTTTATCCATTTTTCTCTTTCCTGGGATGTTGAAGGTGTACCGATGTGGAGGTTCTTGGAAACAGAGCAGCCCTAAACTTTGGGGTGCCTGTGTCTTGTTGCTTTTTAGTTTTCCCAATTTATACGCCCATGAGTGGAAGTGCCCTATGCTCTCTCAGCTGTCTTTATTACATGTTTCAGGACACACCGTACACTTCTCCAGGGTGGCTGTTGGCAATTGACATCCCGCCCATCAGCGTAGCAAGGCTCCCATGTCTCCATGGCCTGTCCTGCATTTCTGGTTTTTACACTTTTTGCAGCATGGCCCTTTTGACCGATGGCAAGCGAGACTTCTTTGTAGTGCTGATTTGCACTTCTGGCTTGATTGGTTTGCCAAAAAGGGCGTATGCGTTTTTTCCTGAATATATTCAGGAAAAAACGCATACGCCCTTTTTGGCCAAGGGCATCATTGTCAACGTTTTGCCGCTTTTCATGTGCTTTAAAGGCGAGTGGAATCTACCTCCTGTAATCTGTTTCCTGCAATTCTGCCTTGCTTTCACATCCTCTTCGTTACCTTCCCTCAATATATTTGTGGACGAGAGTTATCATTTATAACTCTGCAGGTTTGTGAATTGCAGTGCCCCTGAGCTCCATTTGTCAACTCGCCTTTTTGGGAGCTGGCCGCAAAAGCGCAGGATTGCTTCAGGCACTATTCTGGTTCCGGGGGGCAGGCTGAGCCTGTGCTTCATTCTTCTTCCTGATGGGGAAATAGAGTGACCTGTGCCTGTCCCAACACCTAGAGCTAGTCTCTCATTGGTTCCCCCTCTTCCCGTTCAACCTCAGGACAAATTGCAACCTGTACGAAACAGGAGGTTAAAGGTGCTGATTCTCCAAGTAGGGAGATTGTTAGTAAAGCGGCTGGAATGGCGAACCCGAGCACAAGGAGAGGCGAAATGAGGTGCGTTTTAGAAACGTTTCCCGATCACACGATGTACCATCTTCTGCGTTTCCCATGCACGTTTTCGATGTAGGAAGATGCCCTTGAACCTGGAGATTTGGGACCCATGGGGTGGGTAGCACGCGGTATTACTTTAAAGGGTCTGCGTTTGCTCACCCAACCTCACCAATCCTCTCAGCCCCAAGAGTGTCCAGCCTTATGTCTCATCCAGCTGTGGGTCTAGATATGGTCAATCCAGGTTGCATCAGAGCCCCTGAACGGATTTTGTAAGAATTTCTTTCTCTTTGACTGTCTTTGTTTTATGGGATTTTTAAAAGTAATTTATTTTTATAATGGGGTTTAGCTGCTTTTCCCTGCTGTGTTTATGCCGCTTTACACCCTCTTGATTCACTTCCAGAGAGATATCAATACATAGGTTTTAAGATTCTTGCTAATCAGATATATTCTTGTGCGGTGAATAGGGGTGTTGAGTTCAGTTCACTGAGCAGGGAGTAGGTCTTGTCAGTTACATATTTGGCTTATGGAACGGTATCTGAGCTAATTTCAAACCCTTGTGTTATGCATCACGCCACCTCACATTTCCCGTTAAGCAGCCAGAGTGTGTCTTCTAAATGTGTGACTCTCTTCTGTTTTGTAATTCAGTTCAAGTGTAACGATTTTGACATGCCCTCTATAAGTGATATCTTAGGATAAGTGTCTTTTTCTGTGTGACTTATTTCACTTAGAATCCTCGTACCTAAATCCACTCATCATGCTGCTACTAGCCTTATGACACTGATTTCATGGCTGAGTGATATTCCATTGTGCCTAAGTACCACAACTTCTTTATCCATTTTTCTCTTTCCTGGGATGTTTAAGGTGTTCCGATGTGGAGGTTCTTGGAAACAGAGCAGCCCTAAACGTTGGGGTGCCTGTGTCTTGTTGCTTTTTAGTTTTCCCAATTTATACGCCCATGAGTGGAAGTGCCCTATGCTCTCTCAGCTGTCTTTATTACATGTTTCAGGACACACCGTACACTGCTCCAGGGTGGCTGTTGGCAATTGACATCCCGCCCATCAGCGTAGCAAGGCTCCCATGTCTCCATGGCCTGTCCTGCATTTCTGGTTTTTACAGTTTTTGCAGCATGGCCCTTTTGACCGATGGCAAGCGAGACTTCTTTGTAGTGCTGATTTGCACTTCCGGCTTGCTTGGTTGGCCAAAAAGGGCGTATGCGTTTTTTCCTGAATATATTCAGGAAAAAACGCATACGCCCTTTTTGGCCAAGGGCATCATTGTCAACGTTTTGCCGCTTTTCCTGTGCTTTAAAGGCGAGTCGAATCTACCTCCTGAAATCTGTTTCCTGCAATTCTGCCTTGCTTTCACATCCTCTTCGTTGCCTTCCCTCAATATATTTGTGGACGAGAGTTATCATTTATAACTCTGCAGGTTTGTGAATTGCAGTGCCCCTGAGCTCCATTTGTCAACTCGCCTTTTTGGGAGCTGGCCGCAAAAGCGCAGGATTGCTTCAGGCACTATTCTGGTTCCGGGGGCCAGGCTGAGCCTGTGCTTCATTCTTCTTCCTGATGGGGAAATAGAGTGACCTGTGCCTGTCCCAACAGCTAGAGCTAGTCTCTCATTGGTTCCCCCTCTTCCCGTTCAACCTCAGGACAAATTGCAACCTGTACGAAACAGGAGGTTAAAGGTGCTGATTCTCCAAGTAGGGAGATTGTTAGTAAAGCGGCTGGAATGGCGAACCCGAGCACAAGGAGAGGCGAAATGAGGTGCGTTTTAGAAACGTTTCCCGATCACACGATGTACCATCTTCTGCGTTTCCCATGCACGTTTTCGATGTAGGAAGATGCCCTTGAACCTGGAGATTTGGGACCCATGGGGTGGGTAGCACGCGGTATTACTTTAAAGGGTCTGCGTTTGCTCACCCAACCTCACCAATCCTCTCAGCCCCAAGAGTGTCCAGCCTTATGTCTCATCCAGCTGTGGGTCTAGATATGGTCAATCCAGGTTGCATCAGAGCCCCTGAACGGATTTTGTAAGAATTTCTTTCTCTTTGACTGTCTTTGTTTTATGGGATTTTTAAAAGTAATTTATTTTTATAATGGGGTTTAGCTGCTTTTCCCTGCTGTGTTTATGCCGCTTTACACCCTCTTGATTCACTTCCAGAGAGATATCAATACATAGGTTTTAAGATTCTTGCTAATCAGATATATTCTTGTGCGGTGAATAGGGGTGTTGAGTTCAGTTCACTGAGCAGGGAGTAGGTCTTGTCAGTTACATATTTGGCTTATGGAACGGTATCTGAGCTAATTTCAAACCCTTGTGTTATGCATCACGCCACCTCACATTTCCCGTTAAGCAGCCAGAGTGTGTCTTCTAAATGTGTGACTCTCTTCTGTTTTGTAATTCAGTTCAAGTGTAACGATTTTGACATGCCCTCTATAAGTGATATCTTAGGATAAGTGTCTTTTTCTGTGTGACTTATTTCACTTAGAATCCTCGTACCTAAATCCACTCATCATGCTGCTACTAGCCTTATGACACTGATTTCATGGCTGAGTGATATTCCATTGTGCCTAAGTACCACAACTTCTTTATCCATTTTTCTCTTTCCTGGGATGTTGAAGGTGTACCGATGTGGAGGTTCTTGGAAACAGAGCAGCCCTAAACTTTGGGGTGCCTGTGTCTTGTTGCTTTTTAGTTTTCCCAATTTATACGCCCATGAGTGGAAGTGCCCTATGCTCTCTCAGCTGTGTTTATTACATGTTTCAGGACACACCGTACACTTCTCCAGGGTGGCTGTTGGCAATTGACATCCCGCCCATCAGCGTAGCAAGGCTCCCATGTCTCCATGGCCTGTCCTGCATTTCTGGTTTTTACAGTTTTTGCAGCATGGCCCTTTTGACCGATGGCAAGCGAGACTTCTTTGTAGTGCTGATTTGCACTTCCGGCTTGCTTGGTTGGCCAAAAAGGGCGTATGCGTTTTTTCCTGAATATATTCAGGAAAAAACGCATACGCCCTTTTTGGCCAAGGGCATCATTGTCAACGTTTTGCCGCTTTTCATGTGCTTTAAAGGCGAGTGGAATCTACCTCCTGTAATCTGTTTCTTGCAATTCTGCCTTGCTTTCACATCCTCTTCGTTGCCTTCCCTCAATATATTTCTGGACGAGAGTTATCATTTATAACTCTGTAGGTTTGTGAATTGCAGTGCCCCTGAGCTCCATTTGTCAACTCGCCTTTTTGGGAGCTGGCCGCAAAAGCGCAGGATTGCTTCAGGCCCTATTCTGGTTCCGGGGGGCAGGCTGAGCCTGTGCTTCATTCTTCTTCCTGATGGGGAAATAGAGTGACCTGTGCCTGTCCCAACACCTAGAGCTAGTCTCTCATTGGTTCCCCCTCTTCCCGTTCAACCTCAGGACAAATTGCAACCTGTACGAAACAGGAGGTTAAAGGTGCTGATTCTCCAAGTAGGGAGATTGTTAGTAAAGCGGCTGGAATGGCGAACCCGAGCACAAGGAGAGGCGAAATGAGGTGCGTTTTAGAAACGTTTCCCGATCACACGATGTACCATCTTCTGCGTTTCCCATGCACGTTTTCGATGTAGGAAGATGCCCTTGAACCTGGAGATTTGGGACCCATGGGGTGGGTAGCACGCGGTATTACTTTAAAGGGTCTGCGTTTGCTCACCCAACCTCACCAATCCTCTCAGCCCCAAGAGTGTCCAGCCTTATGTCTCATCCAGCTGTGGGTCTAGATATGGTCAATCCAGGTTGCATCAGAGCCCCTGAACGGATTTTGTAAGAATTTCTTTCTCTTTGACTGTCTTTGTTTTATGGGATTTTTAAAAGTAATTTATTTTTATAATGGGGTTTAGCTGCTTTTCCCTGCTGTGTTTATGCCGCTTTACACCCTCTTGATTCACTTCCAGAGAGATATCAATACACAGGTTTTAAGATTCTTGCTAATCAGATATATTCTTCTGGGGTGAATAGGGGTGTTGAGTTCAGTTCACTGAGCAGGGAGTAGGTCTTGTCTGTTACATATTTGGCTTATGGAACGGTATCTGAGCTAATTTCAAACCCTTGTGTTATGCATCACCCCACCTCACATTTCCCGTTAAGCAGCCAGAGTGTGTCTTCTAAATGTGTGACTCTGTTCTGTTTTGTAATTCAGTTCAAGTGTAGCGATTTTGACATGCCCTCTATAAGTGATATCTTAGGATAAGTGTCTGTTTCTGTGTGACTTATTTCACTTAGAATCCTCGTACCTAAATCCACTCATCATGCTGCTAGTAGCCTTATGACACTGATTTCATGGCTGAGTGATATTCCATTGTGCCTAAGTACCACAACTTCTTTATCCATTTTTCTCTTTCCTGGGATGTTGAAGGTGTACCGATGTGGAGGTTCTTGGAAACAGAGCAGCCCTAAACTTTGGGGTGCCTGTGTCTTGTTGCTTTTTAGTTTTCCCAATTTATACGCCCATGAGTGGAAGTGCCCTATGCTCTCTCAGCTGTCTTTATTACATGTTTCAGGACACACCGTACACTTCTCCAGGGTGGCTGTTGGCAATTGACATCCCGCCCATCAGCGTAGCAAGGCTCCCATGTCTCCATGGCCTGTCCTGCATTTCTGGTTTTTACAGTTTTTGCAGCATGGCCCTTTTGACCGATGGCAAGCGAGACTTCTTTGTAGTGCTGATTTGCACTTCCGGCTTGCTTGGTTGGCCAAAAAGGGCGTATGCGTTTTTTCCTGAATATATTCAGGAAAAAACGCATACGCCCTTTTTGGCCAAGGGCATCATTGTCAACGTTTTGCCGCTTTTCCTGTGCTTTAAAGGCGAGTCGAATCTACCTCCTGAAATCTGTTTCCTGCAATTCTGCCTTGCTTTCACATCCTCTTCGTTGCCTTCCCTCAATATATTTGTGGACGAGAGTTATCATTTATAACTCTGCAGGTTTGTGAATTGCAGTGCCCCTGAGCTCCATTTGTCAACTCACCTTTTTGGGAGCTGGCCGCAAAAGCGCAGGATTGCTTCAGGCACTATTCTGGTTCCGGGGGCCAGGCTGAGCCTGTGCTTCATTCTTCTTCCTGATGGGGAAATAGAGTGACCTGTGCCTGTCCCAACAGCTAGAGCTAGTCTCTCATTGGTTCCCCCTCTTCCCGTTCAACCTCAGGACAAATTGCAACCTGTACGAAACAGGAGGTTAAAGGTGCTGATTCTCCAAGTAGGGAGATTGTTAGTAAAGCGGCTGGAATGGCGAACCCGAGCACAAGGAGAGGCGAAATGAGGTGCGTTTTAGAAACGTTTCCCGATCACACGGTGTACCATCTTCTGCGTTTCCCATGCACGTTTTCGATGTAGGAAGATGCCCTTGAACCTGGAGATTTGGGACCCATGGGGTGGGTACCACGCGGTATTACTTTAAAGGGTCTGCGTTTGCTCACCCAACCTCACCAATCCTCTCAGCCCCAAGAGTGTCCAGCCTTATGTCTCATCCAGCTGTGGGACTAGATATGGTCAATCCAGGTTGCATCAGAGCCCCTGAACGGATTTTGTAAGAATTTCTTTCTCTTTGACTGTCTTTGTTTTATGGGTTTTTTTAAAGTAATTTATTTTTATAATGGGGTTTAGCTGCTTTTCCCTGCTGTGTTTATGCCGCTTTACACCCTCTTGATTCACTTCCAGAGAGATATCAATACACAGGTTTTAAGATTCTTGCTAATCAGATATATTCTTCTGGGGTGAATAGGGGTGTTGAGTTCAGTTCACTGAGCAGGGAGTAGGTCTTGTCTGTTACATATTTGGCTTATGGAACGGTATCTGAGCTAATTTCAAACCCTTGTGTTATGCATCACCCCACCTCACCTTTCCCGTTAAGCAGCCAGAGTGTGTCTTCTAAATGTGTGACTCTGTTCTGTTTTGTAATTCAGTTCAAGTGTAGCGATTTTGACATGCCCTCTATAAGTGATATCTTAGGATAAGTGTCTGTTTCTGTGTGACTTATTTCACTTAGAATCCTCGTACCTAAATCCACTCATCATGCTGCTACTAGCCTTATGACACTGATTTCATGGCTGAGTGATATTCCATTGTGCCTAAGTACCACAACTTCTTTATCCATTTTTCTCTTTCCTGGGATGTTGAAGGTGTACCGATGTGGAGGTTCTTGGAAACAGAGCAGCCCTAAACTTTGGGGTGCCTGTGTCTTGTTGCTTTTTAGTTTTCCCAATTTATACGCCCATGAGTGGAAGTGCCCTATGCTCTCTCAGCTGTGTTTATTACATGTTTCAGGACACACCGTACACTTCTCCAGGGTGGCTGTTGGCAATTGACATCCCGCCCATCAGCGTAGCAAGGCTCCCATGTCTCCATGGCCTGTCCTGCATTTCTGGTTTTTACACTTTTTGCAGCATGGCCCTTTTGACCGATGGCAAGCGAGACTTCTTTGTAGTGCTGATTTGCACTTCTGGCTTGATTGGTTTGCCAAAAAGGGCGTATGCGTTTTTTCCTGAATATATTCAGGAAAAAACGCATACGCCCTTTTTGGCCAAGGGCATCATTGTCAACGTTTTGCCGCTTTTCCTGTGCTTTAAAGGCGAGTCGAATCTACCTCCTGAAATCTGTTTCCTGCAATTCTGCCTTGCTTTCACATCCTCTTCGTTGCCTTCCCTCAATATATTTGTGGACGAGAGTTATCATTTATAACTCTGCAGGTTTGTGAATTGCAGTGCCCCTGAGCTCCATTTGTCAACTCGCCTTTTTGGGAGCTGGCCGCAAAAGCGCAGGATTGCTTCAGGCACTATTCTGGTTCCGGGGGCCAGGCTGAGCCTGTGCTTCATTCTTCTTCCTGATGGGGAAATAGAGTGACCTGTGCCTGTCCCAACAGCTAGAGCTAGTCTCTCATTGGTTCCCCCTCTTCCCGTTCAACCTCAGGACAAATTGCAACCTGTACGAAACAGGAGGTTAAAGGTGCTGATTCTCCAAGTAGGGAGATTGTTAGTAAAGCGGCTGGAATGGCGAACCCGAGCACAAGGAGAGGCGAAATGAGGTGCGTTTTAGAAACGTTTCCCGATCACACGATGTACCATCTTCTGCGTTTCCCATGCACGTTTTCGATGTAGGAAGATGCCCTTGAACCTGGAGATTTGGGACCCATGGGGTGGGTAGCACGCGGTATTACTTTAAAGGGTCTGCGTTTGCTCACCCAACCTCACCAATCCTCTCAGCCCCAAGAGTGTCCAGCCTTATGTCTCATCCAGCTGTGGGTCTAGATATGGTCAATCCAGGTTGCATCAGAGCCCCTGAACGGATTTTGTAAGAATTTCTTTCTCTTTGACTGTCTTTGTTTTATGGGATTTTTAAAAGTAATTTATTTTTATAATGGGGTTTAGCTGCTTTTCCCTGCTGTGTTTATGCCGCTTTACACCCTCTTGATTCACTTCCAGAGAGATATCAATACATAGGTTTTAAGATTCTTGCTAATCAGATATATTCTTGTGCGGTGAATAGGGGTGTTGAGTTCAGTTCACTGAGCAGGGAGTAGGTCTTGTCAGTTACATATTTGGCTTATGGAACGGTATCTGAGCTAATTTCAAACCCTTGTGTTATGCATCACGCCACCTCACATTTCCCGTTAAGCAGCCAGAGTGTGTCTTCTAAATGTGTGACTCTCTTCTGTTTTGTAATTCAGTTCAAGTGTAACGATTTTGACCTGCCCTCTATAAGTGATATCTTAGGATAAGTGTCTTTTTCTGTGTGACTTATTTCACTTAGAATCCTCGTACCTAAATCCACTCATCATGCTGCTACTAGCCTTATGACACTGATTTCATGGCTGAGTGATATTCCATTGTGCCTAAGTACCACAGCTTCTTTATCCATTTTTCTCTTTCCTGGGATGTTTAAGGTGTTCCGATGTGGAGGTTCTTGGAAACAGAGCAGCCCTAAACGTTGGGGTGCCTGTGTCTTGTTGCTTTTTAGTTTTCCCAATTTATACGCCCATGAGTGGAAGTGCCCTATGCTCTCTCAGCTGTCTTTATTACATGTTTCAGGACACACCGTACACTGCTCCAGGGTGGCTGTTGGCAATTGACATCCCGCCCATCAGCGTAGCAAGGCTCCCATGTCTCCATGGCCTGTCCTGCATTTCTGGTTTTTACAGTTTTTGCAGCATGGCCCTTTTGACCGATGGCAAGCGAGACTTCTTTGTAGTGCTGATTTGCACTTCCGGCTTGCTTGGTTGGCCAAAAAGGGCGTATGCGTTTTTTCCTGAATATATTCAGGAAAAAACGCATACGCCCTTTTTGGCCAAGGGCATCATTGTCAACGTTTTGCCGCTTTTCCTGTGCTTTAAAGGCGAGTCGAATCTACCTCCTGAAATCTGTTTCCTGCAATTCTGCCTTGCTTTCACATCCTCTTCGTTGCCTTCCCTCAATATATTTGTGGACGAGAGTTATCATTTATAACTCTGCAGGTTTGTGAATTGCAGTGCCCCTGAGCTCCATTTGTCAACTCGCCTTTTTGGGAGCTGGCCGCAAAAGCGCAGGATTGCTTCAGGCACTATTCTGGTTCCGGGGGCCAGGCTGAGCCTGTGCTTCATTCTTCTTCCTGATGGGGAAATAGAGTGACCTGTGCCTGTCCCAACAGCTAGAGCTAGTCTCTCATTGGTTCCCCCTCTTCCCGTTCAACCTCAGGACAAATTGCAACCTGTACGAAACAGGAGGTTAAAGGTGCTGATTCTCCAAGTAGGGAGATTGTTAGTAAAGCGGCTGGAATGGCGAACCCGAGCACAAGGAGAGGCGAAATGAGGTGCGTTTTAGAAACGTTTCCCGATCACACGATGTACCATCTTCTGCGTTTCCCATGCACGTTTTCGATGTAGGAAGATGCCCTTGAACCTGGAGATTTGGGACCCATGGGGTGGGTAGCACGCGGTATTACTTTAAAGGGTCTGCGTTTGCTCACCCAACCTCACCAATCCTCTCAGCCCCAAGAGTGTCCAGCCTTATGTCTCATCCAGCTGTGGGTCTAGATATGGTCAATCCAGGTTGCATCAGAGCCCCTGAACGGATTTTGTAAGAATTTCTTTCTCTTTGACTGTCTTTGTTTTATGGGATTTTTAAAAGTAATTTATTTTTATAATGGGGTTTAGCTGCTTTTCCCTGCTGTGTTTATGCCGCTTTACACCCTCTTGATTCACTTCCAGAGAGATATCAATACACAGGTTTTAAGATTCTTGCTAATCAGATATATTCTTGTGCGGTGAATAGGGGTGTTGAGTTCAGTTCACTGAGCAGGGAGTAGGTCTTGTCAGTTACATATTTGGCTTATGGAACGGTATCTGAGCTAATTTCAAACCCTTGTGTTATGCATCACGCCACCTCACATTTCCCGTTAAGCAGCCAGAGTGTGTCTTCTAAATGTGTGACTCTCTTCTGTTTTGTAATTCAGTTCAAGTGTAACGATTTTGACATGCCCTCTATAAGTGATATCTTAGGATAAGTGTCTTTTTCTGTGTGACTTATTTCACTTAGAATCCTCGTACCTAAATCCACTCATCATGCTGCTACTAGCCTTATGACACTGATTTCATGGCTGAGTGATATTCCATTGTGCCTAAGTACCACAACTTCTTTATCCATTTTTCTCTTTCCTGGGATGTTTAAGGTGTTCCGATGTGGAGGTTCTTGGAAACAGAGCAGCCCTAAACTTTGGGGTGCCTGTGTCTTGTTGCTTTTTAGTTTTCCCAATTTATACGCCCATGAGTGGAAGTGCCCTATGCTCTCTCAGCTGTCTTTATTACATGTTTCAGGACACACCGTACACTGCTCCAGGGTGGCTGTTGGCAATTGACATCCCGCCCATCAGCGTAGCAAGGCTCCCATGTCTCCATGGCCTGTCCTGCATTTCTGGTTTTTACAGTTTTTGCAGCATGGCCCTTTTGACCGATGGCAAGCGAGACTTCTTTGTAGTGCTGATTTGCACTTCCGGCTTGCTTGGTTGGCCAAAAAGGGCGTATGCGTTTTTTCCTGAATATATTCAGGAAAAAACGCATACGCCCTTTTTGGCCAAGGGCATCATTGTCAACGTTTTGCCGCTTTTCCTGTGCTTTAAAGGCGAGTCGAATCTACCTCCTGAAATCTGTTTCCTGCAATTCTGCCTTGCTTTCACATCCTCTTCGTTGCCTTCCCTCAATATATTTGTGGACGAGAGTTATCATTTATAACTCTGCAGGTTTGTGAATTGCAGTGCCCCTGAGCTCCATTTGTCAACTCGCCTTTTTGGGAGCTGGCCGCAAAAGCGCAGGATTGCTTCAGGCACTATTCTGGTTCCGGGGGCCAGGCTGAGCCTGTGCTTCATTCTTCTTCCTGATGGGGAAATAGAGTGACCTGTGCCTGTCCCAACAGCTAGAGCTAGTCTCTCATTGGTTCCCCCTCTTCCCGTTCAACCTCAGGACAAATTGCAACCTGTACGAAACAGGAGGTTAAAGGTGCTGATTCTCCAAGTAGGGAGATTGTTAGTAAAGCGGCTGGAATGGCGAACCCGAGCACAAGGAGAGGCGAAATGAGGTGCGTTTTAGAAACGTTTCCCGATCACACGATGTACCATCTTCTGCGTTTCCCATGCACGTTTTCGATGTAGGAAGATGCCCTTGAACCTGGAGATTTGGGACCCATGGGGTGGGTAGCACGCGGTATTACTTTAAAGGGTCTGCGTTTGCTCACCCAACCTCACCAATCCTCTCAGCCCCAAGAGTGTCCAGCCTTATGTCTCATCCAGCTGTGGGTCTAGATATGGTCAATCCAGGTTGCATCAGAGCCCCTGAACGGATTTTGTAAGAATTTCTTTCTCTTTGACTGTCTTTGTTTTATGGGATTTTTAAAAGTAATTTATTTTTATAATGGGGTTTAGCTGCTTTTCCCTGCTGTGTTTATGCCGCTTTACACCCTCTTGATTCACTTCCAGAGAGATATCAATACATAGGTTTTAAGATTCTTGCTAATCAGATATATTCTTGTGTGGTGAATAGGGGTGTTGAGTTCAGTTCACTGAGCAGGGAGTAGGTCTTGTCAGTTACATATTTGGCTTATGGAACGGTATCTGAGCTAATTTCAAACCCTTGTTTTATGCATCACGCCACCTCACATTTCCCGTTAAGCAGCCATAGTGTGTCTTCTAAATGTGTGACTCTCTTCTGTTTTGTAATTCAGTTCAAGTGTAACGATTTTGACATGCCCTCTATAAGTGATATCTTAGGATAAGTGTCTTTTTCTGTGTGACTTATTTCACTTAGAATCCTCGTACCTAAATCCACTCATCATGCTGCTACTAGCCTTATGACACTGATTTCATGGCTGAGTGATATTCCATTGTGCCTAAGTACCACAACTTCTTTATCCATTTTTCTCTTTCCTGGGATGTTTAAGGTGTTCCGATGTGGAGGTTCTTGGAAACAGAGCAGCCCTAAA
The DNA here is from genome assembly GCF_028564815.1 of Eubalaena glacialis. Classification (NCBI taxonomy): domain Eukaryota; kingdom Metazoa; phylum Chordata; class Mammalia; order Artiodactyla; family Balaenidae; genus Eubalaena; species Eubalaena glacialis. The sequence continues at coordinate 128,688,917 of NC_083716.1, forward strand.
CGTTGGGGTGCCTGTGTCTTGTTGCTTTTTAGTTTTCCCAATTTATACGCCCATGAGTGGAAGTGCCCTATGCTCTCTCAGCTGTCTTTATTACATGTTTCAGGACACACCGTACACTGCTCCAGGGTGGCTGTTGGCAATTGACATCCCGCCCATCAGCGTAGCAAGGCTCCCATGTCTCCATGGCCTGTCCTGCATTTCTGGTTTTTACAGTTTTTGCAGCATGGCCCTTTTGACCGATGGCAAGCGAGACTTCTTTGTAGTGCTGATTTGCACTTCCGGCTTGCTTGGTTGGCCAAAAAGGGCGTATGCGTTTTTTCCTGAATATATTCAGGAAAAAACGCATACGCCCTTTTTGGCCAAGGGCATCATTGTCAACGTTTTGCCGCTTTTCCTGTGCTTTAAAGGCGAGTCGAATCTACCTCCTGAAATCTGTTTCCTGCAATTCTGCCTTGCTTTCACATCCTCTTCGTTGCCTTCCCTCAATATATTTGTGGACGAGAGTTATCATTTATAACTCTGCAGGTTTGTGAATTGCAGTGCCCCTGAGCTCCATTTGTCAACTCGCCTTTTTGGGAGCTGGCCGCAAAAGCGCAGGATTGCTTCAGGCACTATTCTGGTTCCGGGGGCCAGGCTGAGCCTGTGCTTCATTCTTCTTCCTGATGGGGAAATAGAGTGACCTGTGCCTGTCCCAACAGCTAGAGCTAGTCTCTCATTGGTTCCCCCTCTTCCCGTTCAACCTCAGGACAAATTGCAACCTGTACGAAACAGGAGGTTAAAGGTGCTGATTCTCCAAGTAGGGAGATTGTTAGTAAAGCGGCTGGAATGGCGAACCCGAGCACAAGGAGAGGCGAAATGAGGTGCGTTTTAGAAACGTTTCCCGATCACACGGTGTACCATCTTCTGCGTTTCCCATGCACGTTTTCGATGTAGGAAGATGCCCTTGAACCTGGAGATTTGGGACCCATGGGGTGGGTAGCACGCGGTATTACTTTAAAGGGTCTGCGTTTGCTCACCCAACCTCACCAATCCTCTCAGCCCCAAGAGTGTCCAGCCTTATGTCTCATCCAGCTGTGGGACTAGATATGGTCAATCCAGGTTGCATCAGAGCCCCTGAACGGATTTTGTAAGAATTTCTTTCTCTTTGACTGTCTTTGTTTTATGGGTTTTTTTAAAGTAATTTATTTTTATAATGGGGTTTAGCTGCTTTTCCCTGCTGTGTTTATGCCGCTTTACACCCTCTTGATTCACTTCCAGAGAGATATCAATACACAGGTTTTAAGATTCTTGCTAATCAGATATATTCTTCTGGGGTGAATAGGGGTGTTGAGTTCAGTTCACTGAGCAGGGAGTAGGTCTTGTCTGTTACATATTTGGCTTATGGAACGGTATCTGAGCTAATTTCAAACCCTTGTGTTATGCATCACCCCACCTCACCTTTCCCGTTAAGCAGCCAGAGTGTGTCTTCTAAATGTGTGACTCTGTTCTGTTTTGTAATTCAGTTCAAGTGTAGCGATTTTGACATGCCCTCTATAAGTGATATCTTAGGATAAGTGTCTGTTTCTGTGTGACTTATTTCACTTAGAATCCTCGTACCTAAATCCACTCATCATGCTGCTAGTAGCCTTATGACACTGATTTCATGGCTGAGTGATATTCCATTGTGCCTAAGTACCACAACTTCTTTATCCATTTTTCTCTTTCCTGGGATGTTGAAGGTGTACCGATGTGGAGGTTCTTGGAAACAGAGCAGCCCTAAACTTTGGGGTGCCTGTGTCTTGTTGCTTTTTAGTTTTCCCAATTTATACGCCCATGAGTGGAAGTGCCCTATGCTCTCTCAGCTGTGTTTATTACATGTTTCAGGACACACCGTACACTTCTCCAGGGTGGCTGTTGGCAATTGACATCCCGCCCATCAGCGTAGCAAGGCTCCCATGTCTCCATGGCCTGTCCTGCATTTCTGGTTTTTACACTTTTTGCAGCATGGCCCTTTTGACCGATGGCAAGCGAGACTTCTTTGTAGTGCTGATTTGCACTTCCGGCTTGATTGGTTTGCCAAAAAGGGCGTATGCGTTTTTTCCTGAATATATTCAGGAAAAAACGCATACGCCCTTTTTGGCCAAGGGCATCATTGTCAACGTTTTGCCGCTTTTCATGTGCTTTAAAGGCGAGTGGAATCTACCTCCTGTAATCTGTTTCCTGCAATTCTGCCTTGCTTTCACATCCTCTTCGTTACCTTCCCTCAATATATTTGTGGACGAGAGTTATCATTTATAACTCTGCAGGTTTGTGAATTGCAGTGCCCCTGAGCTCCATTTGTCAACTCGCCTTTTTGGGAGCTGGCCGCAAAAGCGCAGGATTGCTTCAGGCACTATTCTGGTTCCGGGGGCCAGGCTGAGCCTGTGCTTCATTCTTCTTCCTGATGGGGAAATAGAGTGACCTGTGCCTGTCCCAACAGCTAGAGCTAGTCTCTCATTGGTTCCCCCTCTTCCCGTTCAACCTCAGGACAAATTGCAACCTGTACGAAACAGGAGGTTAAAGGTGCTGATTCTCCAAGTAGGGAGATTGTTAGTAAAGCGGCTGGAATGGCGAACCCGAGCACAAGGAGAGGCGAAATGAGGTGCGTTTTAGAAACGTTTCCCGATCACACGATGTACCATCTTCTGCGTTTCCCATGCACGTTTTCGATGTAGGAAGATGCCCTTGAACCTGGAGATTTGGGACCCATGGGGTGGGTAGCACGCGGTATTACTTTAAAGGGTCTGCGTTTGCTCACCCAACCTCACCAATCCTCTCAGCCCCAAGAGTGTCCAGCCTTATGTCTCATCCAGCTGTGGGTCTAGATATGGTCAATCCAGGTTGCATCAGAGCCCCTGAACGGATTTTGTAAGAATTTCTTTCTCTTTGACTGTCTTTGTTTTATGGGATTTTTAAAAGTAATTTATTTTTATAATGGGGTTTAGCTGCTTTTCCCTGCTGTGTTTATGCCGCTTTACACCCTCTTGATTCACTTCCAGAGAGATATCAATACATAGGTTTTAAGATTCTTGCTAATCAGATATATTCTTGTGCGGTGAATAGGGGTGTTGAGTTCAGTTCACTGAGCAGGGAGTAGGTCTTGTCAGTTACATATTTGGCTTATGGAACGGTATCTGAGCTAATTTCAAACCCTTGTGTTATGCATCACGCCACCTCACATTTCCCGTTAAGCAGCCAGAGTGTGTCTTCTAAATGTGTGACTCTCTTCTGTTTTGTAATTCAGTTCAAGTGTAACGATTTTGACATGCCCTCTATAAGTGATATCTTAGGATAAGTGTCTTTTTCTGTGTGACTTATTTCACTTAGAATCCTCGTACCTAAATCCACTCATCATGCTGCTACTAGCCTTATGACACTGATTTCATGGCTGAGTGATATTCCATTGTGCCTAAGTACCACAACTTCTTTATCCATTTTTCTCTTTCCTGGGATGTTTAAGGTGTTCCGATGTGGAGGTTCTTGGAAACAGAGCAGCCGTAAACGTTGGGGTGCCTGTGTCTTGTTGCTTTTTAGTTTTCCCAATTTATACGCCCATGAGTGGAAGTGCCCTATGCTCTCTCAGCTGTCTTTATTACATGTTTCAGGACACACCGTACACTGCTCCAGGGTGGCTGTTGGCAATTGACATCCCGCCCATCAGCGTAGCAAGGCTCCCATGTCTCCATGGCCTGTCCTGCATTTCTGGTTTTTACAGTTTTTGCAGCATGGCCCTTTTGACCGATGGCAAGCGAGACTTCTTTGTAGTGCTGATTTGCACTTCCGGCTTGCTTGGTTGGCCAAAAAGGGCGTATGCGTTTTTTCCTGAATATATTCAGGAAAAAACGCATACGCCCTTTTTGGCCAAGGGCATCATTGTCAACGTTTTGCCGCTTTTCCTGTGCTTTAAAGGCGAGTCGAATCTACCTCCTGAAATCTGTTTCCTGCAATTCTGCCTTGCTTTCACATCCTCTTCGTTGCCTTCCCTCAATATATTTGTGGACGAGAGTTATCATTTATAACTCTGCAGGTTTGTGAATTGCAGTGCCCCTGAGCTCCATTTGTCAACTCACCTTTTTGGGAGCTGGCCGCAAAAGCGCAGGATTGCTTCAGGCACTATTCTGGTTCCGGGGGCCAGGCTGAGCCTGTGCTTCATTCTTCTTCCTGATGGGGAAATAGAGTGACCTGTGCCTGTCCCAACAGCTAGAGCTAGTCTCTCATTGGTTCCCCCTCTTCCCGTTCAACCTCAGGACAAATTGCAACCTGTACGAAACAGGAGGTTAAAGGTGCTGATTCTCCAAGTAGGGAGATTGTTAGTAAAGCGGCTGGAATGGCGAACCCGAGCACAAGGAGAGGCGAAATGAGGTGCGTTTTAGAAACGTTTCCCGATCACACGGTGTACCATCTTCTGCGTTTCCCATGCACGTTTTCGATGTAGGAAGATGCCCTTGAACCTGGAGATTTGGGACCCATGGGGTGGGTACCACGCGGTATTACTTTAAAGGGTCTGCGTTTGCTCACCCAACCTCACCAATCCTCTCAGCCCCAAGAGTGTCCAGCCTTATGTCTCATCCAGCTGTGGGACTAGATATGGTCAATCCAGGTTGCATCAGAGCCCCTGAACGGATTTTGTAAGAATTTCTTTCTCTTTGACTGTCTTTGTTTTATGGGTTTTTTTAAAGTAATTTATTTTTATAATGGGGTTTAGCTGCTTTTCCCTGCTGTGTTTATGCCGCTTTACACCCTCTTGATTCACTTCCAGAGAGATATCAATACACAGGTTTTAAGATTCTTGCTAATCAGATATATTCTTCTGGGGTGAATAGGGGTGTTGAGTTCAGTTCACTGAGCAGGGAGTAGGTCTTGTCTGTTACATATTTGGCTTATGGAACGGTATCTGAGCTAATTTCAAACCCTTGTGTTATGCATCACCCCACCTCACCTTTCCCGTTAAGCAGCCAGAGTGTGTCTTCTAAATGTGTGACTCTGTTCTGTTTTGTAATTCAGTTCAAGTGTAGCGATTTTGACATGCCCTCTATAAGTGATATCTTAGGATAAGTGTCTGTTTCTGTGTGACTTATTTCACTTAGAATCCTCGTACCTAAATCCACTCATCATGCTGCTAGTAGCCTTATGACACTGATTTCATGGCTGAGTGATATTCCATTGTGCCTAAGTACCACAACTTCTTTATCCATTTTTCTCTTTCCTGGGATGTTGAAGGTGTACCGATGTGGAGGTTCTTGGAAACAGAGCAGCCCTAAACTTTGGGGTGCCTGTGTCTTGTTGCTTTTTAGTTTTCCCAATTTATACGCCCATGAGTGGAAGTGCCCTATGCTCTCTCAGCTGTGTTTATTACATGTTTCAGGACACACCGTACACTTCTCCAGGGTGGCTGTTGGCAATTGACATCCCGCCCGTCAGCGTAGCAAGGCTCCCATGTCTCCATGGCCTGTCCTGCATTTCTGGTTTTTACAGTTTTTGCAGCATGGCCCTTTTGACCGATGGCAAGCGAGACTTCTTTGTAGTGCTGATTTGCACTTCCGGCTTGCTTGGTTGGCCAAAAAGGGCGTATGCGTTTTTTCCTGAATATATTCAGGAAAAAACGCATACGCCCTTTTTGGCCAAGGGCATCATTGTCAACGTTTTGCCGCTTTTCATGTGCTTTAAAGGCGAGTGGAATCTACCTCCTGTAATCTGTTTCTTGCAATTCTGCCTTGCTTTCACATCCTCTTCGTTGCCTTCCCTCAATATATTTCTGGACGAGAGTTATCATTTATAACTCTGTAGGTTTGTGAATTGCAGTGCCCCTGAGCTCCATTTGTCAACTCGCCTTTTTGGGAGCTGGCCGCAAAAGCGCAGGATTGCTTCAGGCACTATTCTGGTTCCGGGGGGCAGGCTGAGCCTGTGCTTCATTCTTCTTCCTGATGGGGAAATAGAGTGACCTGTGCCTGTCCCAACAGCTAGAGCTAGTCTCTCATTGGTTCCCCCTCTTCCCGTTCAACCTCAGGACAAATTGCAACCTGTACGAAACAGGAGGTTAAAGGTGCTGATTCTCCAAGTAGGGAGATTGTTAGTAAAGCGGCTGGAATGGCGAACCCGAGCACAAGGAGAGGCGAAATGAGGTGCGTTTTAGAAACGTTTCCCGATCACACGATGTACCATCTTCTGCGTTTCCCATGCACGTTTTCGATGTAGGAAGATGCCCTTGAACCTGGAGATTTGGGACCCATGGGGTGGGTAGCCCGCGGTATTACTTTAAAGGGTCTGCGTTTGCTCACCCAACCTCACCAATCCTCTCAGCCCCAAGAGTGTCCAGCCTTATGTCTCATCCAGCTGTGGGTCTAGATATGGTCAATCCAGGTTGCATCAGAGCCCCTGAACGGATTTTGTAAGAATTTCTTTCTCTTTGACTGTCTTTGTTTTATGGGATTTTTAAAAGTAATTTATTTTTATAATGGGGTTTAGCTGCTTTTCCCTGCTGTGTTTATGCCGCTTTACACCCTCTTGATTCACTTCCAGAGAGATATCAATACATAGGTTTTAAGATTCTTGCTAATCAGATATATTCTTGTGCGGTGAATAGGGGTGTTGAGTTCAGTTCACTGAGCAGGGAGTAGGGCTTGTCAGTTACATATTTGGCTTATGGAACGGTATCTGAGCTAAGTTCAAACCCTTGTTTTATGCATCACGCCACCTCACATTTCCCGTTAAGCAGCCATAGTGTGTCTTCTAAATGTGTGACTCTCTTCTGTTTTGTAATTCAGTTCAAGTGTAACGATTTTGACATGCCCTCTATAAGTGATATCTTAGGATAAGTGTCTTTTTCTGTGTGACTTATTTCACTTAGAATCCTCGTACCTAAATCCACTCATCATGCTGCTACTAGCCTTATGACACTGATTTCATGGCTGAGTGATATTCCGTTGTGCCTAAGTACCACAACTTCTTTATCCATTTTTCTCTTTCCTGGGATGTTGAAGGTGTTCCGATGTGGAGGTTCTTGGAAACAGAGCAGCCCTAAACGTTGGGGTGCCTGTGTCTTGTTGCTTTTTAGTTTTCCCAATTTATACGCCCATGAGTGGAAGTGCCCTATGCTCTCTCAGCTGTCTTTATTACATGTTTCAGGACACACCGTACACTGCTCCAGGGTGGCTGTTGGCAATTGACATCCCGCCCATCAGCGTAGCAAGGCTCCCATGTCTCCATGGCCTGTCCTGCATTTCTGGTTTTTACAGTTTTTGCAGCATGGCCCTTTTGACCGATGGAAAGCGAGACTTCTTTGTAGTGCTGATTTGCACTTCCGGCTTGCTTGGTTGGCCAAAAAGGGCGTATGCGTTTTTTCCTGAATATATTCAGGAAAAAACGCATACGCCCTTTTTGGCCAAGGGCATCATTGTCAACGTTTTGCCGCTTTTCCTGTGCTTTAAAGGCGAGTCGAATCTACCTCCTGAAATCTGTTTCCTGCAATTCTGCCTTGCTTTCACATCCTCTTCGTTGCCTTCCCTCAATATATTTGTGGACGAGAGTTATCATTTATAACTCTGCAGGTTTGTGAATTGCAGTGCCCCTGAGCTCCATTTGTCAACTCGCCTTTTTGGGAGCTGGCCGCAAAAGCGCAGGATTGCTTCAGGCACTATTCTGGTTCCGGGGGCCAGGCTGAGCCTGTGCTTCATTCTTCTTCCTGATGGGGAAATAGAGTGACCTGTGCCTGTCCCAACAGCTAGAGCTAGTCTCTCATTGGTTCCCCCTCTTCCCGTTCAACCTCAGGACAAATTGCAACCTGTACGAAACAGGAGGTTAAAGGTGCTGATTCTCCAAGTAGGGAGATTGTTAGTAAAGCGGCTGGAATGGCGAACCCGAGCACAAGGAGAGGCGAAATGAGGTGCGTTTTAGAAACGTTTCCCGATCACACGGTGTACCATCTTCTGCGTTTCCCATGCACGTTTTCGATGTAGGAAGATGCCCTTGAACCTGGAGATTTGGGACCCATGGGGTGGGTACCACGCGGTATTACTTTAAAGGGTCTGCGTTTGCTCACCCAACCTCACCAATCCTCTCAGCCCCAAGAGTGTCCAGCCTTATGTCTCATCCAGCTGTGGGACTAGATATGGTCAATCCAGGTTGCATCAGAGCCCGTGAACGGATTTTGTAAGAATTTCTTTCTCTTTGACTGTCTTTGTTTTATGGGTTTTTTTAAAGTAATTTATTTTTATAATGGGGTTTAGCTGCTTTTCCCTGCTGTGTTTATGCCGCTTTACACCCTCTTGATTCACTTCCAGAGAGATATCAATACACAGGTTTTAAGATTCTTGCTAATCAGATATATTCTTCTGGGGTGAATAGGGGTGTTGAGTTCAGTTCACTGAGCAGGGAGTAGGTCTTGTCTGTTACATATTTGGCTTATGGAACGGTATCTGAGCTAATTTCAAACCCTTGTGTTATGCATCACCCCACCTCACCTTTCCCGTTAAGCAGCCAGAGTGTGTCTTCTAAATGTGTGACTCTGTTCTGTTTTGTAATTCAGTTCAAGTGTAGCGATTTTGACATGCCCTCTATAAGTGATATCTTAGGATAAGTGTCTGTTTCTGTGTGACTTATTTCACTTAGAATCCTCGTACCTAAATCCACTCATCATGCTGCTAGTAGCCTTATGACACTGATTTCATGGCTGAGTGATATTCCATTGTGCCTAAGTACCACAACTTCTTTATCCATTTTTCTCTTTCCTGGGATGTTGAAGGTGTACCGATGTGGAGGTTCTTGGAAACAGAGCAGCCCTAAACTTTGGGGTGCCTGTGTCTTGTTGCTTTTTAGTTTTCCCAATTTATACGCCCATGAGTGGAAGTGCCCTATGCTCTCTCAGCTGTGTTTATTACATGTTTCAGGACACACCGTACACTTCTCCAGGGTGGCTGTTGGCAATTGACATCCCGCCCATCAGCGTAGCAAGGCTCCCATGTCTCCATGGCCTGTCCTGCATTTCTGGTTTTTACAGTTTTTGCAGCATGGCCCTTTTGACCGATGGCAAGCGAGACTTCTTTGTAGTGCTGATTTGCACTTCCGGCTTGCTTGGTTGGCCAAAAAGGGCGTATGCGTTTTTTCCTGAATATATTCAGGAAAAAACGCATACGCCCTTTTTGGCCAAGGGCATCATTGTCAACGTTTTGCCGCTTTTCATGTGCTTTAAAGGCGAGTGGAATCTACCTCCTGTAATCTGTTTCTTGCAATTCTGCCTTGCTTTCACATCCTCTTCGTTGCCTTCCCTCAATATATTTCTGGACGAGAGTTATCATTTATAACTCTGTAGGTTTGTGAATTGCAGTGCCCCTGAGCTCCATTTGTCAACTCGCCTTTTTGGGAGCTGGCCGCAAAAGCGCAGGATTGCTTCAGGCACTATTCTGGTTCCGGGGGGCAGGCTGAGCCTGTGCTTCATTCTTCTTCCTGATGGGGAAATAGAGTGACCTGTGCCTGTCCCAACACCTAGAGCTAGTCTCTCATTGGTTCCCCCTCTTCCCGTTCAACCTCAGGACAAATTGCAACCTGTACGAAACAGGAGGTTAAAGGTGCTGATTCTCCAAGTAGGGAGATTGTTAGTAAAGCGGCTGGAATGGCGAACCCGAGCACAAGGAGAGGCGAAATGAGGTGCGTTTTAGAAACGTTTCCCGATCACACGATGTACCATCTTCTGCGTTTCCCATGCACGTTTTCGATGTAGGAAGATGCCCTTGAACCTGGAGATTTGGGACCCATGGGGTGGGTAGCACGCGGTATTACTTTAAAGGGTCTGCGTTTGCTCACCCAACCTCACCAATCCTCTCAGCCCCAAGAGTGTCCAGCCTTATGTCTCATCCAGCTGTGGGTCTAGATATGGTCAATCCAGGTTGCATCAGAGCCCCTGAACGGATTTTGTAAGAATTTCTTTCTCTTTGACTGTCTTTGTTTTATGGGATTTTTAAAAGTAATTTATTTTTATAATGGGGTTTAGCTGCTTTTCCCTGCTGTGTTTATGCCGCTTTACACCCTCTTGATTCACTTCCAGAGAGATATCAATACATAGGTTTTAAGATTCTTGCTAATCAGATATATTCTTGTGCGGTGAATAGGGGTGTTGAGTTCAGTTCACTGAGCAGGGAGTAGGTCTTGTCAGTTACATATTTGGCTTATGGAACGGTATCTGAGCTAATTTCAAACCCTTGTTTTATGCATCACGCCACCTCACATTTCCCGTTAAGCAGCCATAGTGTGTCTTCTAAATGTGTGACTCTCTTCTGTTTTGTAATTCAGTTCAAGTGTAACGATTTTGACATGCCCTCTATAAGTGATATCTTAGGATAAGTGTCTTTTTCTGTGTGACTTATTTCACTTAGAATCCTCGTACCTAAATCCACTCATCATGCTGCTACTAGCCTTATGACACTGATTTCATGGCTGAGTGATATTCCGTTGTGCCTAAGTACCACAACTTCTTTATCCATTTTTCTCTTTCCTGGGATGTTGAAGGTGTACCGATGTGGAGGTTCTTGGAAACAGAGCAGCCCTAAACTTTGGGGTGCCTGTGTCTTGTTGCTTTTTAGTTTTCCCAATTTATACGCCCATGAGTGGAAGTGCCCTATGCTCTCTCAGCTGTCTTTATTACATGTTTCAGGACACACCGTACACTTCTCCAGGGTGGCTGTTGGCAATTGACATCCCGCCCATCAGCGTAGCAAGGCTCCCATGTCTCCATGGCCTGTCCTGCATTTCTGGTTTTTACAGTTTTTGCAGCATGGCCCTTTTGACCGATGGCAAGCGAGACTTCTTTGTAGTGCTGATTTGCACTTCCGGCTTGCTTGGTTGGCCAAAAAGGGCGTATGCGTTTTTTCCTGAATATATTCAGGAAAAAACGCATACGCCCTTTTTGGCCAAGGGCATCATTGTCAACGTTTTGCCGCTTTTCCTGTGCTTTAAAGGCGAGTCGAATCTACCTCCTGAAATCTGTTTCCTGCAATTCTGCCTTGCTTTCACATCCTCTTCGTTGCCTTCCCTCAATATATTTGTGGACGAGAGTTATCATTTATAACTCTGCAGGTTTGTGAATTGCAGTGCCCCTGAGCTCCATTTGTCAACTCGCCTTTTTGGGAGCTGGCCGCAAAAGCGCAGGATTGCTTCAGGCACTATTCTGGTTCCGGGGGCCAGGCTGAGCCTGTGCTTCATTCTTCTTCCTGATGGGGAAATAGAGTGACCTGTGCCTGTCCCAACAGCTAGAGCTAGTCTCTCATTGGTTCCCCCTCTTCCCGTTCAACCTCAGGACAAATTGCAACCTGTACGAAACAGGAGGTTAAAGGTGCTGATTCTCCAAGTAGGGAGATTGTTAGTAAAGCGGCTGGAATGGCGAACCCGAGCACAAGGAGAGGCGAAATGAGGTGCGTTTTAGAAACGTTTCCCGATCACACGGTGTACCATCTTCTGCGTTTCCCATGCACGTTTTCGATGTAGGAAGATGCCCTTGAACCTGGAGATTTGGGACCCATGGGGTGGGTACCACGCGGTATTACTTTAAAGGGTCTGCGTTTGCTCACCCAACCTCACCAATCCTCTCAGCCCCAAGAGTGTCCAGCCTTATGTCTCATCCAGCTGTGGGACTAGATATGGTCAATCCAGGTTGCATCAGAGCCCCTGAACGGATTTTGTAAGAATTTCTTTCTCTTTGACTGTCTTTGTTTTATGGGTTTTTTTAAAGTAATTTATTTTTATAATGGGGTTTAGCTGCTTTTCCCTGCTGTGTTTATGCCGCTTTACACCCTCTTGATTCACTTCCAGAGAGATATCAATACACAGGTTTTAAGATTCTTGCTAATCAGATATATTCTTCTGGGGTGAATAGGGGTGTTGAGTTCAGTTCACTGAGCAGGGAGTAGGTCTTGTCTGTTACATATTTGGCTTATGGAACGGTATCTGAGCTAATTTCAAACCCTTGTGTTATGCATCACCCCACCTCACCTTTCCCGTTAAGCAGCCAGAGTGTGTCTTCTAAATGTGTGACTCTGTTCTGTTTTGTAATTCAGTTCAAGTGTAGCGATTTTGACATGCCCTCTATAAGTGATATCTTAGGATAAGTGTCTGTTTCTGTGTGACTTATTTCACTTAGAATCCTCGTACCTAAATCCACTCATCATGCTGCTACTAGCCTTATGACACTGATTTCATGGCTGAGTGATATTCCATTGTGCCTAAGTACCACAACTTCTTTATCCATTTTTCTCTTTCCTGGGATGTTGAAGGTGTACCGATGTGGAGGTTCTTGGAAACAGAGCAGCCCTAAACTTTGGGGTGCCTGTGTCTTGTTGCTTTTTAGTTTTCCCAATTTATACGCCCATGAGTGGAAGTGCCCTATGCTCTCTCAGCTGTCTTTATTACATGTTTCAGGACACACCGTACACTTCTCCAGGGTGGCTGTTGGCAATTGACATCCCGCCCATCAGCGTAGCAAGGCTCCCATGTCTCCATGGCCTGTCCTGCATTTCTGGTTTTTACAGTTTTTGCAGCATGGCCCTTTTGACCGATGGCAAGCGAGACTTCTTTGTAGTGCTGATTTGCACTTCCGGCTTGCTTGGTTGGCCAAAAAGGGCGTATGCGTTTTTTCCTGAATATATTCAGGAAAAAACGCATACGCCCTTTTTGGCCAAGGGCATCATTGTCAACGTTTTGCCGCTTTTCATGTGCTTTAAAGGCGAGTGGAATCTACCTCCTGTAATCTGTTTCTTGCAATTCTGCCTTGCTTTCACATCCTCTTCGTTGCCTTCCCTCAATATATTTCTGGACGAGAGTTATCATTTATAACTCTGTAGGTTTGTGAATTGCAGTGCCCCTGAGCTCCATTTGTCAACTCGCCTTTTTGGGAGCTGGCCGCAAAAGCGCAGGATTGCTTCAGGCCCTATTCTGGTTCCGGGGGGCAGGCTGAGCCTGTGCTTCATTCTTCTTCCTGATGGGGAAATAGAGTGACCTGTGCCTGTCCCAACACCTAGAGCTAGTCTCTCATTGGTTCCCCCTCTTCCCGTTCAACCTCAGGACAAATTGCAACCTGTACGAAACAGGAGGTTAAAGGTGCTGATTCTCCAAGTAGGGAGATTGTTAGTAAAGCGGCTGGAATGGCGAACCCGAGCACAAGGAGAGGCGAAATGAGGTGCGTTTTAGAAACGTTTCCCGATCACACGATGTACCATCTTCTGCGTTTCCCATGCACGTTTTCGATGTAGGAAGATGCCCTTGAACCTGGAGATTTGGGACCCATGGGGTGGGTAGCACGCGGTATTACTTTAAAGGGTCTGCGTTTGCTCACCCAACCTCACCAATCCTCTCAGCCCCAAGAGTGTCCAGCCTTATGTCTCATCCAGCTGTGGGTCTAGATATGGTCAATCCAGGTTGCATCAGAGCCCCTGAACGGATTTTGTAAGAATTTCTTTCTCTTTGACTGTCTTTGTTTTATGGGATTTTTAAAAGTAATTTATTTTTATAATGGGGTTTAGCTGCTTTTCCCTGCTGTGTTTATGCCGCTTTACACCCTCTTGATTCACTTCCAGAGAGATATCAATACACAGGTTTTAAGATTCTTGCTAATCAGATATATTCTTCTGGGGTGAATAGGGGTGTTGAGTTCAGTTCACTGAGCAGGGAGTAGGTCTTGTCTGTTACATATTTGGCTTATGGAACGGTATCTGAGCTAATTTCAAACCCTTGTGTTATGCATCACCCCACCTCACATTTCCCGTTAAGCAGCCAGAGTGTGTCTTCTAAATGTGTGACTCTGTTCTGTTTTGTAATTCAGTTCAAGTGTAGCGATTTTGACATGCCCTCTATAAGTGATATCTTAGGATAAGTGTCTGTTTCTGTGTGACTTATTTCACTTAGAATCCTCGTACCTAAATCCACTCATCATGCTGCTAGTAGCCTTATGACACTGATTTCATGGCTGAGTGATATTCCATTGTGCCTAAGTACCACAACTTCTTTATCCATTTTTCTCTTTCCTGGGATGTTGAAGGTGTACCGATGTGGAGGTTCTTGGAAACAGAGCAGCCCTAAACTTTGGGGTGCCTGTGTCTTGTTGCTTTTTAGTTTTCCCAATTTATACGCCCATGAGTGGAAGTGCCCTATGCTCTCTCAGCTGTCTTTATTACATGTTTCAGGACACACCGTACACTTCTCCAGGGTGGCTGTTGGCAATTGACATCCCGCCCATCAGCGTAGCAAGGCTCCCATGTCTCCATGGCCTGTCCTGCATTTCTGGTTTTTACAGTTTTTGCAGCATGGCCCTTTTGACCGATGGCAAGCGAGACTTCTTTGTAGTGCTGATTTGCACTTCCGGCTTGCTTGGTTGGCCAAAAAGGGCGTATGCGTTTTTTCCTGAATATATTCAGGAAAAAACGCATACGCCCTTTTTGGCCAAGGGCATCATTGTCAACGTTTTGCCGCTTTTCCTGTGCTTTAAAGGCGAGTCGAATCTACCTCCTGAAATCTGTTTCCTGCAATTCTGCCTTGCTTTCACATCCTCTTCGTTGCCTTCCCTCAATATATTTGTGGACGAGAGTTATCATTTATAACTCTGCAGGTTTGTGAATTGCAGTGCCCCTGAGCTCCATTTGTCAACTCGCCTTTTTGGGAGCTGGCCGCAAAAGCGCAGGATTGCTTCAGGCACTATTCTGGTTCCGGGGGCCAGGCTGAGCCTGTGCTTCATTCTTCTTCCTGATGGGGAAATAGAGTGACCTGTGCCTGTCCCAACAGCTAGAGCTAGTCTCTCATTGGTTCCCCCTCTTCCCGTTCAACCTCAGGACAAATTGCAACCTGTACGAAACAGGAGGTTAAAGGTGCTGATTCTCCAAGTAGGGAGATTGTTAGTAAAGCGGCTGGAATGGCGAACCCGAGCACAAGGAGAGGCGAAATGAGGTGCGTTTTAGAAACGTTTCCCGATCACACGGTGTACCATCTTCTGCGTTTCCCATGCACGTTTTCGATGTAGGAAGATGCCCTTGAACCTGGAGATTTGGGACCCATGGGGTGGGTACCACGCGGTATTACTTTAAAGGGTCTGCGTTTGCTCACCCAACCTCACCAATCCTCTCAGCCCCAAGAGTGTCCAGCCTTATGTCTCATCCAGCTGTGGGACTAGATATGGTCAATCCAGGTTGCATCAGAGCCCCTGAACGGATTTTGTAAGAATTTCTTTCTCTTTGACTGTCTTTGTTTTATGGGTTTTTTTAAAGTAATTTATTTTTATAATGGGGTTTAGCTGCTTTTCCCTGCTGTGTTTATGCCGCTTTACACCCTCTTGATTCACTTCCAGAGAGATATCAATACACAGGTTTTAAGATTCTTGCTAATCAGATATATTCTTCTGGGGTGAATAGGGGTGTTGAGTTCAGTTCACTGAGCAGGGAGTAGGTCTTGTCTGTTACATATTTGGCTTATGGAACGGTATCTGAGCTAATTTCAAACCCTTGTGTTATGCATCACCCCACCTCACCTTTCCCGTTAAGCAGCCAGAGTGTGTCTTCTAAATGTGTGACTCTGTTCTGTTTTGTAATTCAGTTCAAGTGTAGCGATTTTGACATGCCCTCTATAAGTGATATCTTAGGATAAGTGTCTGTTTCTGTGTGACTTATTTCACTTAGAATCCTCGTACCTAAATCCACTCATCATGCTGCTACTAGCCTTATGACACTGATTTCATGGCTGAGTGATATTCCATTGTGCCTAAGTACCACAACTTCTTTATCCATTTTTCTCTTTCCTGGGATGTTGAAGGTGTACCGATGTGGAGGTTCTTGGAAACAGAGCAGCCCTAAACTTTGGGGTGCCTGTGTCTTGTTGCTTTTTAGTTTTCCCAATTTATACGCCCATGAGTGGAAGTGCCCTATGCTCTCTCAGCTGTGTTTATTACATGTTTCAGGACACACCGTACACTTCTCCAGGGTGGCTGTTGGCAATTGACATCCCGCCCATCAGCGTAGCAAGGCTCCCATGTCTCCATGGCCTGTCCTGCATTTCTGGTTTTTACACTTTTTGCAGCATGGCCCTTTTGACCGATGGCAAGCGAGACTTCTTTGTAGTGCTGATTTGCACTTCTGGCTTGATTGGTTTGCCAAAAAGGGCGTATGCGTTTTTTCCTGAATATATTCAGGAAAAAACGCATACGCCCTTTTTGGCCAAGGGCATCATTGTCAACGTTTTGCCGCTTTTCATGTGCTTTAAAGGCGAGTGGAATCTACCTCCTGTAATCTGTTTCCTGCAATTCTGCCTTGCTTTCACATCCTCTTCGTTACCTTCCCTCAATATATTTGTGGACGAGAGTTATCATTTATAACTCTGCAGGTTTGTGAATTGCAGTGCCCCTGAGCTCCATTTGTCAACTCGCCTTTTTGGGAGCTGGCCGCAAAAGCGCAGGATTGCTTCAGGCACTATTCTGGTTCCGGGGGGCAGGCTGAGCCTGTGCTTCATTCTTCTTCCTGATGGGGAAATAGAGTGACCTGTGCCTGTCCCAACACCTAGAGCTAGTCTCTCATTGGTTCCCCCTCTTCCCGTTCAACCTCAGGACAAATTGCAACCTGTACGAAACAGGAGGTTAAAGGTGCTGATTCTCCAAGTAGGGAGATTGTTAGTAAAGCGGCTGGAATGGCGAACCCGAGCACAAGGAGAGGCGAAATGAGGTGCGTTTTAGAAACGTTTCCCGATCACACGATGTACCATCTTCTGCGTTTCCCATGCACGTTTTCGATGTAGGAAGATGCCCTTGAACCTGGAGATTTGGGACCCATGGGGTGGGTAGCACGCGGTATTACTTTAAAGGGTCTGCGTTTGCTCACCCAACCTCACCAATCCTCTCAGCCCCAAGAGTGTCCAGCCTTATGTCTCATCCAGCTGTGGGTCTAGATATGGTCAATCCAGGTTGCATCAGAGCCCCTGAACGGATTTTGTAAGAATTTCTTTCTCTTTGACTGTCTTTGTTTTATGGGATTTTTAAAAGTAATTTATTTTTATAATGGGGTTTAGCTGCTTTTCCCTGCTGTGTTTATGCCGCTTTACACCCTCTTGATTCACTTCCAGAGAGATATCAATACATAGGTTTTAAGATTCTTGCTAATCAGATATATTCTTGTGCGGTGAATAGGGGTGTTGAGTTCAGTTCACTGAGCAGGGAGTAGGTCTTGTCAGTTACATATTTGGCTTATGGAACGGTATCTGAGCTAATTTCAAACCCTTGTGTTATGCATCACGCCACCTCACATTTCCCGTTAAGCAGCCAGAGTGTGTCTTCTAAATGTGTGACTCTCTTCTGTTTTGTAATTCAGTTCAAGTGTAACGATTTTGACATGCCCTCTATAAGTGATATCTTAGGATAAGTGTCTTTTTCTGTGTGACTTATTTCACTTAGAATCCTCGTACCTAAATCCACTCATCATGCTGCTACTAGCCTTATGACACTGATTTCATGGCTGAGTGATATTCCATTGTGCCTAAGTACCACAACTTCTTTATCCATTTTTCTCTTTCCTGGGATGTTTAAGGTGTTCCGATGTGGAGGTTCTTGGAAACAGAGCAGCCCTAAACGTTGGGGTGCCTGTGTCTTGTTGCTTTTTAGTTTTCCCAATTTATACGCCCATGAGTGGAAGTGCCCTATGCTCTCTCAGCTGTCTTTATTACATGTTTCAGGACACACCGTACACTGCTCCAGGGTGGCTGTTGGCAATTGACATCCCGCCCATCAGCGTAGCAAGGCTCCCATGTCTCCATGGCCTGTCCTGCATTTCTGGTTTTTACAGTTTTTGCAGCATGGCCCTTTTGACCGATGGCAAGCGAGACTTCTTTGTAGTGCTGATTTGCACTTCCGGCTTGCTTGGTTGGCCAAAAAGGGCGTATGCGTTTTTTCCTGAATATATTCAGGAAAAAACGCATACGCCCTTTTTGGCCAAGGGCATCATTGTCAACGTTTTGCCGCTTTTCCTGTGCTTTAAAGGCGAGTCGAATCTACCTCCTGAAATCTGTTTCCTGCAATTCTGCCTTGCTTTCACATCCTCTTCGTTGCCTTCCCTCAATATATTTGTGGACGAGAGTTATCATTTATAACTCTGCAGGTTTGTGAATTGCAGTGCCCCTGAGCTCCATTTGTCAACTCGCCTTTTTGGGAGCTGGCCGCAAAAGCGCAGGATTGCTTCAGGCACTATTCTGGTTCCGGGGGCCAGGCTGAGCCTGTGCTTCATTCTTCTTCCTGATGGGGAAATAGAGTGACCTGTGCCTGTCCCAACAGCTAGAGCTAGTCTCTCATTGGTTCCCCCTCTTCCCGTTCAACCTCAGGACAAATTGCAACCTGTACGAAACAGGAGGTTAAAGGTGCTGATTCTCCAAGTAGGGAGATTGTTAGTAAAGCGGCTGGAATGGCGAACCCGAGCACAAGGAGAGGCGAAATGAGGTGCGTTTTAGAAACGTTTCCCGATCACACGATGTACCATCTTCTGCGTTTCCCATGCACGTTTTCGATGTAGGAAGATGCCCTTGAACCTGGAGATTTGGGACCCATGGGGTGGGTAGCACGCGGTATTACTTTAAAGGGTCTGCGTTTGCTCACCCAACCTCACCAATCCTCTCAGCCCCAAGAGTGTCCAGCCTTATGTCTCATCCAGCTGTGGGTCTAGATATGGTCAATCCAGGTTGCATCAGAGCCCCTGAACGGATTTTGTAAGAATTTCTTTCTCTTTGACTGTCTTTGTTTTATGGGATTTTTAAAAGTAATTTATTTTTATAATGGGGTTTAGCTGCTTTTCCCTGCTGTGTTTATGCCGCTTTACACCCTCTTGATTCACTTCCAGAGAGATATCAATACATAGGTTTTAAGATTCTTGCTAATCAGATATATTCTTGTGCGGTGAATAGGGGTGTTGAGTTCAGTTCACTGAGCAGGGAGTAGGTCTTGTCAGTTACATATTTGGCTTATGGAACGGTATCTGAGCTAATTTCAAACCCTTGTGTTATGCATCACGCCACCTCACATTTCCCGTTAAGCAGCCAGAGTGTGTCTTCTAAATGTGTGACTCTCTTCTGTTTTGTAATTCAGTTCAAGTGTAACGATTTTGACATGCCCTCTATAAGTGATATCTTAGGATAAGTGTCTTTTTCTGTGTGACTTATTTCACTTAGAATCCTCGTACCTAAATCCACTCATCATGCTGCTACTAGCCTTATGACACTGATTTCATGGCTGAGTGATATTCCATTGTGCCTAAGTACCACAACTTCTTTATCCATTTTTCTCTTTCCTGGGATGTTTAAGGTGTTCCGATGTGGAGGTTCTTGGAAACAGAGCAGCCCTAAACGTTGGGGTGCCTGTGTCTTGTTGCTTTTTAGTTTTCCCAATTTATACGCCCATGAGTGGAAGTGCCCTATGCTCTCTCAGCTGTCTTTATTACATGTTTCAGGACACACCGTACACTGCTCCAGGGTGGCTGTTGGCAATTGACATCCCGCCCATCAGCGTAGCAAGGCTCCCATGTCTCCATGGCCTGTCCTGCATTTCTGGTTTTTACAGTTTTTGCAGCATGGCCCTTTTGACCGATGGCAAGCGAGACTTCTTTGTAGTGCTGATTTGCACTTCCGGCTTGCTTGGTTGGCCAAAAAGGGCGTATGCGTTTTTTCCTGAATATATTCAGGAAAAAACGCATACGCCCTTTTTGGCCAAGGGCATCATTGTCAACGTTTTGCCGCTTTTCCTGTGCTTTAAAGGCGAGTCGAATCTACCTCCTGAAATCTGTTTCCTGCAATTCTGCCTTGCTTTCACATCCTCTTCGTTGCCTTCCCTCAATATATTTGTGGACGAGAGTTATCATTTATAACTCTGCAGGTTTGTGAATTGCAGTGCCCCTGAGCTCCATTTGTCAACTCGCCTTTTTGGGAGCTGGCCGCAAAAGCGCAGGATTGCTTCAGGCACTATTCTGGTTCCGGGGGCCAGGCTGAGCCTGTGCTTCATTCTTCTTCCTGATGGGGAAATAGAGTGACCTGTGCCTGTCCCAACAGCTAGAGCTAGTCTCTCATTGGTTCCCCCTCTTCCCGTTCAACCTCAGGACAAATTGCAACCTGTACGAAACAGGAGGTTAAAGGTGCTGATTCTCCAAGTAGGGAGATTGTTAGTAAAGCGGCTGGAATGGCGAACCCGAGCACAAGGAGAGGCGAAATGAGGTGCGTTTTAGAAACGTTTCCCGATCACACGATGTACCATCTTCTGCGTTTCCCATGCACGTTTTCGATGTAGGAAGATGCCCTTGAACCTGGAGATTTGGGACCCATGGGGTGGGTAGCACGCGGTATTACTTTAAAGGGTCTGCGTTTGCTCACCCAACCTCACCAATCCTCTCAGCCCCAAGAGTGTCCAGCCTTATGTCTCATCCAGCTGTGGGTCTAGATATGGTCAATCCAGGTTGCATCAGAGCCCCTGAACGGATTTTGTAAGAATTTCTTTCTCTTTGACTGTCTTTGTTTTATGGGATTTTTAAAAGTAATTTATTTTTATAATGGGGTTTAGCTGCTTTTCCCTGCTGTGTTTATGCCGCTTTACACCCTCTTGATTCACTTCCAGAGAGATATCAATACATAGGTTTTAAGATTCTTGCTAATCAGATATATTCTTGTGCGGTGAATAGGGGTGTTGAGTTCAGTTCACTGAGCAGGGAGTAGGTCTTGTCAGTTACATATTTGGCTTATGGAACGGTATCTGAGCTAATTTCAAACCCTTGTGTTATGCATCACGCCACCTCACATTTCCCGTTAAGCAGCCAGAGTGTGTCTTCTAAATGTGTGACTCTCTTCTGTTTTGTAATTCAGTTCAAGTGTAACGATTTTGACATGCCCTCTATAAGTGATATCTTAGGATAAGTGTCTTTTTCTGTGTGACTTATTTCACTTAGAATCCTCGTACCTAAATCCACTCATCATGCTGCTACTAGCCTTATGACACTGATTTCATGGCTGAGTGATATTCCATTGTGCCTAAGTACCACAACTTCTTTATCCATTTTTCTCTTTCCTGGGATGTTGAAGGTGTACCGATGTGGAGGTTCTTGGAAACAGAGCAGCCCTAAACTTTGGGGTGCCTGTGTCTTGTTGCTTTTTAGTTTTCCCAATTTATACGCCCATGAGTGGAAGTGCCCTATGCTCTCTCAGCTGTGTTTATTACATGTTTCAGGACACACCGTACACTTCTCCAGGGTGGCTGTTGGCAATTGACATCCCGCCCATCAGCGTAGCAAGGCTCCCATGTCTCCATGGCCTGTCCTGCATTTCTGGTTTTTACAGTTTTTGCAGCATGGCCCTTTTGACCGATGGCAAGCGAGACTTCTTTGTAGTGCTGATTTGCACTTCCGGCTTGCTTGGTTGGCCAAAAAGGGCGTATGCGTTTTTTCCTGAATATATTCAGGAAAAAACGCATACGCCCTTTTTGGCCAAGGGCATCATTGTCAACGTTTTGCCGCTTTTCATGTGCTTTAAAGGCGAGTGGAATCTACCTCCTGTAATCTGTTTCTTGCAATTCTGCCTTGCTTTCACATCCTCTTCGTTGCCTTCCCTCAATATATTTCTGGACGAGAGTTATCATTTATAACTCTGTAGGTTTGTGAATTGCAGTGCCCCTGAGCTCCATTTGTCAACTCGCCTTTTTGGGAGCTGGCCGCAAAAGCGCAGGATTGCTTCAGGCCCTATTCTGGTTCCGGGGGGCAGGCTGAGCCTGTGCTTCATTCTTCTTCCTGATGGGGAAATAGAGTGACCTGTGCCTGTCCCAACACCTAGAGCTAGTCTCTCATTGGTTCCCCCTCTTCCCGTTCAACCTCAGGACAAATTGCAACCTGTACGAAACAGGAGGTTAAAGGTGCTGATTCTCCAAGTAGGGAGATTGTTAGTAAAGCGGCTGGAATGGCGAACCCGAGCACAAGGAGAGGCGAAATGAGGTGCGTTTTAGAAACGTTTCCCGATCACACGATGTACCATCTTCTGCGTTTCCCATGCACGTTTTCGATGTAGGAAGATGCCCTTGAACCTGGAGATTTGGGACCCATGGGGTGGGTAGCACGCGGTATTACTTTAAAGGGTCTGCGTTTGCTCACCCAACCTCACCAATCCTCTCAGCCCCAAGAGTGTCCAGCCTTATGTCTCATCCAGCTGTGGGTCTAGATATGGTCAATCCAGGTTGCATCAGAGCCCCTGAACGGATTTTGTAAGAATTTCTTTCTCTTTGACTGTCTTTGTTTTATGGGATTTTTAAAAGTAATTTATTTTTATAATGGGGTTTAGCTGCTTTTCCCTGCTGTGTTTATGCCGCTTTACACCCTCTTGATTCACTTCCAGAGAGATATCAATACACAGGTTTTAAGATTCTTGCTAATCAGATATATTCTTCTGGGGTGAATAGGGGTGTTGAGTTCAGTTCACTGAGCAGGGAGTAGGTCTTGTCTGTTACATATTTGGCTTATGGAACGGTATCTGAGCTAATTTCAAACCCTTGTGTTATGCATCACCCCACCTCACATTTCCCGTTAAGCAGCCAGAGTGTGTCTTCTAAATGTGTGACTCTGTTCTGTTTTGTAATTCAGTTCAAGTGTAGCGATTTTGACATGCCCTCTATAAGTGATATCTTAGGATAAGTGTCTGTTTCTGTGTGACTTATTTCACTTAGAATCCTCGTACCTAAATCCACTCATCATGCTGCTAGTAGCCTTATGACACTGATTTCATGGCTGAGTGATATTCCATTGTGCCTAAGTACCACAACTTCTTTATCCATTTTTCTCTTTCCTGGGATGTTGAAGGTGTACCGATGTGGAGGTTCTTGGAAACAGAGCAGCCCTAAACTTTGGGGTGCCTGTGTCTTGTTGCTTTTTAGTTTTCCCAATTTATACGCCCATGAGTGGAAGTGCCCTATGCTCTCTCAGCTGTCTTTATTACATGTTTCAGGACACACCGTACACTGGTCCAGGGTGGCTGTTGGCAATTGACATCCCGCCCATCAGCGTAGCAAGGCTCCCATGTCTCCATGGCCTGTCCTGCATTTCTGGTTTTTACAGTTTTTGCAGCATGGCCCTTTTGACCGATGGCAAGCGAGACTTCTTTGTAGTGCTGATTTGCACTTCCGGCTTGCTTGGTTGGCCAAAAAGGGCGTATGCGTTTTTTCCTGAATATATTCAGGAAAAAACGCATACGCCCTTTTTGGCCAAGGGCATCATTGTCAACGTTTTGCCGCTTTTCCTGTGCTTTAAAGGCGAGTCGAATCTACCTCCTGAAATCTGTTTCCTGCAATTCTGCCTTGCTTTCACATCCTCTTCGTTGCCTTCCCTCAATATATTTGTGGACGAGAGTTATCATTTATAACTCTGCAGGTTTGTGAATTGCAGTGCCCCTGAGCTCCATTTGTCAACTCGCCTTTTTGGGAGCTGGCCGCAAAAGCGCAGGATTGCTTCAGGCACTATTCTGGTTCCGGGGGCCAGGCTGAGCCTGTGCTTCATTCTTCTTCCTGATGGGGAAATAGAGTGACCTGTGCCTGTCCCAACAGCTAGAGCTAGTCTCTCATTGGTTCCCCCTCTTCCCGTTCAACCTCAGGACAAATTGCAACCTGTACGAAACAGGAGGTTAAAGGTGCTGATTCTCCAAGTAGGGAGATTGTTAGTAAAGCGGCTGGAATGGCGAACCCGAGCACAAGGAGAGGCGAAATGAGGTGCGTTTTAGAAACGTTTCCCGATCACACGGTGTACCATCTTCTGCGTTTCCCATGCACGTTTTCGATGTAGGAAGATGCCCTTGAACCTGGAGATTTGGGACCCATGGGGTGGGTACCACGCGGTATTACTTTAAAGGGTCTGCGTTTGCTCACCCAACCTCACCAATCCTCTCAGCCCCAAGAGTGTCCAGCCTTATGTCTCATCCAGCTGTGGGACTAGATATGGTCAATCCAGGTTGCATCAGAGCCCCTGAACGGATTTTGTAAGAATTTCTTTCTCTTTGACTGTCTTTGTTTTATGGGTTTTTTTAAAGTAATTTATTTTTATAATGGGGTTTAGCTGCTTTTCCCTGCTGTGTTTATGCCGCTTTACACCCTCTTGATTCACTTCCAGAGAGATATCAATACACAGGTTTTAAGATTCTTGCTAATCAGATATATTCTTCTGGGGTGAATAGGGGTGTTGAGTTCAGTTCACTGAGCAGGGAGTAGGTCTTGTCTGTTACATATTTGGCTTATGGAACGGTATCTGAGCTAATTTCAAACCCTTGTGTTATGCATCACCCCACCTCACCTTTCCCGTTAAGCAGCCAGAGTGTGTCTTCTAAATGTGTGACTCTGTTCTGTTTTGTAATTCAGTTCAAGTGTAGCGATTTTGACATGCCCTCTATAAGTGATATCTTAGGATAAGTGTCTGTTTCTGTGTGACTTATTTCACTTAGAATCCTCGTACCTAAATCCACTCATCATGCTGCTACTAGCCTTATGACACTGATTTCATGGCTGAGTGATATTCCATTGTGCCTAAGTACCACAACTTCTTTATCCATTTTTCTCTTTCCTGGGATGTTGAAGGTGTACCGATGTGGAGGTTCTTGGAAACAGAGCAGCCCTAAACTTTGGGGTGCCTGTGTCTTGTTGCTTTTTAGTTTTCCCAATTTATACGCCCATGAGTGGAAGTGCCCTATGCTCTCTCAGCTGTGTTTATTACATGTTTCAGGACACACCGTACACTTCTCCAGGGTGGCTGTTGGCAATTGACATCCCGCCCATCAGCGTAGCAAGGCTCCCATGTCTCCATGGCCTGTCCTGCATTTCTGGTTTTTACACTTTTTGCAGCATGGCCCTTTTGACCGATGGCAAGCGAGACTTCTTTGTAGTGCTGATTTGCACTTCTGGCTTGATTGGTTTGCCAAAAAGGGCGTATGCGTTTTTTCCTGAATATATTCAGGAAAAAACGCATACGCCCTTTTTGGCCAAGGGCATCATTGTCAACGTTTTGCCGCTTTTCATGTGCTTTAAAGGCGAGTGGAATCTACCTCCTGTAATCTGTTTCCTGCAATTCTGCCTTGCTTTCACATCCTCTTCGTTACCTTCCCTCAATATATTTGTGGACGAGAGTTATCATTTATAACTCTGCAGGTTTGTGAATTGCAGTGCCCCTGAGCTCCATTTGTCAACTCGCCTTTTTGGGAGCTGGCCGCAAAAGCGCAGGATTGCTTCAGGCACTATTCTGGTTCCGGGGGGCAGGCTGAGCCTGTGCTTCATTCTTCTTCCTGATGGGGAAATAGAGTGACCTGTGCCTGTCCCAACACCTAGAGCTAGTCTCTCATTGGTTCCCCCTCTTCCCGTTCAACCTCAGGACAAATTGCAACCTGTACGAAACAGGAGGTTAAAGGTGCTGATTCTCCAAGTAGGGAGATTGTTAGTAAAGCGGCTGGAATGGCGAACCCGAGCACAAGGAGAGGCGAAATGAGGTGCGTTTTAGAAACGTTTCCCGATCACACGATGTACCATCTTCTGCGTTTCCCATGCACGTTTTCGATGTAGGAAGATGCCCTTGAACCTGGAGATTTGGGACCCATGGGGTGGGTAGCACGCGGTATTACTTTAAAGGGTCTGCGTTTGCTCACCCAACCTCACCAATCCTCTCAGCCCCAAGAGTGTCCAGCCTTATGTCTCATCCAGCTGTGGGTCTAGATATGGTCAATCCAGGTTGCATCAGAGCCCCTGAACGGATTTTGTAAGAATTTCTTTCTCTTTGACTGTCTTTGTTTTATGGGATTTTTAAAAGTAATTTATTTTTATAATGGGGTTTAGCTGCTTTTCCCTGCTGTGTTTATGCCGCTTTACACCCTCTTGATTCACTTCCAGAGAGATATCAATACATAGGTTTTAAGATTCTTGCTAATCAGATATATTCTTGTGCGGTGAATAGGGGTGTTGAGTTCAGTTCACTGAGCAGGGAGTAGGTCTTGTCAGTTACATATTTGGCTTATGGAACGGTATCTGAGCTAATTTCAAACCCTTGTGTTATGCATCACGCCACCTCACATTTCCCGTTAAGCAGCCAGAGTGTGTCTTCTAAATGTGTGACTCTCTTCTGTTTTGTAATTCAGTTCAAGTGTAACGATTTTGACATGCCCTCTATAAGTGATATCTTAGGATAAGTGTCTTTTTCTGTGTGACTTATTTCACTTAGAATCCTCGTACCTAAATCCACTCATCATGCTGCTACTAGCCTTATGACACTGATTTCATGGCTGAGTGATATTCCATTGTGCCTAAGTACCACAGCTTCTTTATCCATTTTTCTCTTTCCTGGGATGTTTAAGGTGTTCCGATGTGGAGGTTCTTGGAAACAGAGCAGCCCTAAACGTTGGGGTGCCTGTGTCTTGTTGCTTTTTAGTTTTCCCAATTTATACGCCCATGAGTGGAAGTGCCCTATGCTCTCTCAGCTGTCTTTATTACATGTTTCAGGACACACCGTACACTGCTCCAGGGTGGCTGTTGGCAATTGACATCCCGCCCATCAGCGTAGCAAGGCTCCCATGTCTCCATGGCCTGTCCTGCATTTCTGGTTTTTACAGTTTTTGCAGCATGGCCCTTTTGACCGATGGCAAGCGAGACTTCTTTGTAGTGCTGATTTGCACTTCCGGCTTGCTTGGTTGGCCAAAAAGGGCGTATGCGTTTTTTCCTGAATATATTCAGGAAAAAACGCATACGCCCTTTTTGGCCAAGGGCATCATTGTCAACGTTTTGCCGCTTTTCCTGTGCTTTAAAGGCGAGTCGAATCTACCTCCTGAAATCTGTTTCCTGCAATTCTGCCTTGCTTTCACATCCTCTTCGTTGCCTTCCCTCAATATATTTGTGGACGAGAGTTATCATTTATAACTCTGCAGGTTTGTGAATTGCAGTGCCCCTGAGCTCCATTTGTCAACTCGCCTTTTTGGGAGCTGGCCGCAAAAGCGCAGGATTGCTTCAGGCACTATTCTGCTTCCGGGGGCCAGGCTGAGCCTGTGCTTCATTCTTCTTCCTGATGGGGAAATAGAGTGACCTGTGCCTGTCCCAACAGCTAGAGCTAGTCTCTCATTGGTTCCCCCTCTTCCCGTTCAACCTCAGGACAAATTGCAACCTGTACGAAACAGGAGGTTAAAGGTGCTGATTCTCCAAGTAGGGAGATTGTTAGTAAAGCGGCTGGAATGGCGAACCCGAGCACAAGGAGAGGCGAAATGAGGTGCGTTTTAGAAACGTTTCCCGATCACACGATGTACCATCTTCTGCGTTTCCCATGCACGTTTTCGATGTAGGAAGATGCCCTTGAACCTGGAGATTTGGGACCCATGGGGTGGGTAGCACGCGGTATTACTTTAAAGGGTCTGCGTTTGCTCACCCAACCTCACCAATCCTCTCAGCCCCAAGAGTGTCCAGCCTTATGTCTCATCCAGCTGTGGGTCTAGATATGGTCAATCCAGGTTGCATCAGAGCCCCTGAACGGATTTTGTAAGAATTTCTTTCTCTTTGACTGTCTTTGTTTTATGGGATTTTTAAAAGTAATTTATTTTTATAATGGGGTTTAGCTGCTTTTCCCTGCTGTGTTTATGCCGCTTTACACCCTCTTGATTCACTTCCAGAGAGATATCAATACACAGGTTTTAAGATTCTTGCTAATCAGATATATTCTTCTGGGGTGAATAGGGGTGTTGAGTTCAGTTCACTGAGCAGGGAGTAGGTCTTGTCTGTTACATATTTGGCTTATGGAACGGTATCTGAGCTAATTTCAAACCCTTGTGTTATGCATCACCCCACCTCACCTTTCCCGTTAAGCAGCCAGAGTGTGTCTTCTAAATGTGTGACTCTGTTCTGTTTTGTAATTCAGTTCAAGTGTAGCGATTTTGACATGCCCTCTATAAGTGATATCTTAGGATAAGTGTCTGTTTCTGTGTGACTTATTTCACTTAGAATCCTCGTACCTAAATCCACTCATCATGCTGCTACTAGCCTTATGACACTGATTTCATGGCTGAGTGATATTCCATTGTGCCTAAGTACCACAACTTCTTTATCCATTTTTCTCTTTCCTGGGATGTTGAAGGTGTACCGATGTGGAGGTTCTTGGAAACAGAGCAGCCCTAAACTTTGGGGTGCCTGTGTCTTGTTGCTTTTTAGTTTTCCCAATTTATACGCCCATGAGTGGAAGTGCCCTATGCTCTCTCAGCTGTGTTTATTACATGTTTCAGGACACACCGTACACTTCTCCAGGGTGGCTGTTGGCAATTGACATCCCGCCCATCAGCGTAGCAAGGCTCCCATGTCTCCATGGCCTGTCCTGCATTTCTGGTTTTTACACTTTTTGCAGCATGGCCCTTTTGACCGATGGCAAGCGAGACTTCTTTGTAGTGCTGATTTGCACTTCTGGCTTGATTGGTTTGCCAAAAAGGGCGTATGCGTTTTTTCCTGAATATATTCAGGAAAAAACGCATACGCCCTTTTTGGCCAAGGGCATCATTGTCAACGTTTTGCCGCTTTTCATGTGCTTTAAAGGCGAGTGGAATCTACCTCCTGTAATCTGTTTCCTGCAATTCTGCCTTGCTTTCACATCCTCTTCGTTACCTTCCCTCAATATATTTGTGGACGAGAGTTATCATTTATAACTCTGCAGGTTTGTGAATTGCAGTGCCCCTGAGCTCCATTTGTCAACTCGCCTTTTTGGGAGCTGGCCGCAAAAGCGCAGGATTGCTTCAGGCACTATTCTGGTTCCGGGGGGCAGGCTGAGCCTGTGCTTCATTCTTCTTCCTGATGGGGAAATAGAGTGACCTGTGCCTGTCCCAACACCTAGAGCTAGTCTCTCATTGGTTCCCCCTCTTCCCGTTCAACCTCAGGACAAATTGCAACCTGTACGAAACAGGAGGTTAAAGGTGCTGATTCTCCAAGTAGGGAGATTGTTAGTAAAGCGGCTGGAATGGCGAACCCGAGCACAAGGAGAGGCGAAATGAGGTGCGTTTTAGAAACGTTTCCCGATCACACGATGTACCATCTTCTGCGTTTCCCATGCACGTTTTCGATGTAGGAAGATGCCCTTGAACCTGGAGATTTGGGACCCATGGGGTGGGTAGCACGCGGTATTACTTTAAAGGGTCTGCGTTTGCTCACCCAACCTCACCAATCCTCTCAGCCCCAAGAGTGTCCAGCCTTATGTCTCATCCAGCTGTGGGTCTAGATATGGTCAATCCAGGTTGCATCAGAGCCCCTGAACGGATTTTGTAAGAATTTCTTTCTCTTTGACTGTCTTTGTTTTATGGGATTTTTAAAAGTAATTTATTTTTATAATGGGGTTTAGCTGCTTTTCCCTGCTGTGTTTATGCCGCTTTACACCCTCTTGATTCACTTCCAGAGAGATATCAATACATAGGTTTTAAGATTCTTGCTAATCAGATATATTCTTGTGCGGTGAATAGGGGTGTTGAGTTCAGTTCACTGAGCAGGGAGTAGGTCTTGTCAGTTACATATTTGGCTTATGGAACGGTATCTGAGCTAATTTCAAACCCTTGTGTTATGCATCACGCCACCTCACATTTCCCGTTAAGCAGCCAGAGTGTGTCTTCTAAATGTGTGACTCTCTTCTGTTTTGTAATTCAGTTCAAGTGTAACGATTTTGACATGCCCTCTATAAGTGATATCTTAGGATAAGTGTCTTTTTCTGTGTGACTTATTTCACTTAGAATCCTCGTACCTAAATCCACTCATCATGCTGCTACTAGCCTTATGACACTGATTTCATGGCTGAGTGATATTCCATTGTGCCTAAGTACCACAACTTCTTTATCCATTTTTCTCTTTCCTGGGATGTTTAAGGTGTTCCGATGTGGAGGTTCTTGGAAACAGAGCAGCCCTAAACGTTGGGGTGCCTGTGTCTTGTTGCTTTTTAGTTTTCCCAATTTATACGCCCATGAGTGGAAGTGCCCTATGCTCTCTCAGCTGTCTTTATTACATGTTTCAGGACACACCGTACACTGCTCCAGGGTGGCTGTTGGCAATTGACATCCCGCCCATCAGCGTAGCAAGGCTCCCATGTCTCCATGGCCTGTCCTGCATTTCTGGTTTTTACAGTTTTTGCAGCATGGCCCTTTTGACCGATGGCAAGCGAGACTTCTTTGTAGTGCTGATTTGCACTTCCGGCTTGCTTGGTTGGCCAAAAAGGGCGTATGCGTTTTTTCCTGAATATATTCAGGAAAAAACGCATACGCCCTTTTTGGCCAAGGGCATCATTGTCAACGTTTTGCCGCTTTTCCTGTGCTTTAAAGGCGAGTCGAATCTACCTCCTGAAATCTGTTTCCTGCAATTCTGCCTTGCTTTCACATCCTCTTCGTTGCCTTCCCTCAATATATTTGTGGACGAGAGTTATCATTTATAACTCTGCAGGTTTGTGAATTGCAGTGCCCCTGAGCTCCATTTGTCAACTCGCCTTTTTGGGAGCTGGCCGCAAAAGCGCAGGATTGCTTCAGGCACTATTCTGGTTCCGGGGGCCAGGCTGAGCCTGTGCTTCATTCTTCTTCCTGATGGGGAAATAGAGTGACCTGTGCCTGTCCCAACAGCTAGAGCTAGTCTCTCATTGGTTCCCCCTCTTCCCGTTCAACCTCAGGACAAATTGCAACCTGTACGAAACAGGAGGTTAAAGGTGCTGATTCTCCAAGTAGGGAGATTGTTAGTAAAGCGGCTGGAATGGCGAACCCGAGCACAAGGAGAGGCGAAATGAGGTGCGTTTTAGAAACGTTTCCCGATCACACGATGTACCATCTTCTGCGTTTCCCATGCACGTTTTCGATGTAGGAAGATGCCCTTGAACCTGGAGATTTGGGACCCATGGGGTGGGTAGCACGCGGTATTACTTTAAAGGGTCTGCGTTTGCTCACCCAACCTCACCAATCCTCTCAGCCCCAAGAGTGTCCAGCCTTATGTCTCATCCAGCTGTGGGTCTAGATATGGTCAATCCAGGTTGCATCAGAGCCCCTGAACGGATTTTGTAAGAATTTCTTTCTCTTTGACTGTCTTTGTTTTATGGGATTTTTAAAAGTAATTTATTTTTATAATGGGGTTTAGCTGCTTTTCCCTGCTGTGTTTATGCCGCTTTACACCCTCTTGATTCACTTCCAGAGAGATATCAATACATAGGTTTTAAGATTCTTGCTAATCAGATATATTCTTGTGCGGTGAATAGGGGTGTTGAGTTCAGTTCACTGAGCAGGGAGTAGGTCTTGTCAGTTACATATTTGGCTTATGGAACGGTATCTGAGCTAATTTCAAACCCTTGTGTTATGCATCACGCCACCTCACATTTCCCGTTAAGCAGCCAGAGTGTGTCTTCTAAATGTGTGACTCTCTTCTGTTTTGTAATTCAGTTCAAGTGTAACGATTTTGACATGCCCTCTATAAGTGATATCTTAGGATAAGTGTCTTTTTCTGTGTGACTTATTTCACTTAGAATCCTCGTACCTAAATCCACTCATCATGCTGCTACTAGCCTTATGACACTGATTTCATGGCTGAGTGATATTCCATTGTGCCTAAGTACCACAACTTCTTTATCCATTTTTCTCTTTCCTGGGATGTTTAAGGTGTTCCGATGTGGAGGTTCTTGGAAACAGAGCAGCCCTAAACGTTGGGGTGCCTGTGTCTTGTTGCTTTTTAGTTTTCCCAATTTATACGCCCATGAGTGGAAGTGCCCTATGCTCTCTCAGCTGTCTTTATTACATGTTTCAGGACACACCGTACACTGCTCCAGGGTGGCTGTTGGCAATTGACATCCCGCCCATCAGCGTAGCAAGGCTCCCATGTCTCCATGGCCTGTCCTGCATTTCTGGTTTTTACAGTTTTTGCAGCATGGCCCTTTTGACCGATGGCAAGCGAGACTTCTTTGTAGTGCTGATTTGCACTTCCGGCTTGCTTGGTTGGCCAAAAAGGGCGTATGCGTTTTTTCCTGAATATATTCAGGAAAAAACGCATACGCCCTTTTTGGCCAAGGGCATCATTGTCAACGTTTTGCCGCTTTTCCTGTGCTTTAAAGGCGAGTCGAATCTACCTCCTGAAATCTGTTTCCTGCAATTCTGCCTTGCTTTCACATCCTCTTCGTTGCCTTCCCTCAATATATTTGTGGACGAGAGTTATCATTTATAACTCTGCAGGTTTGTGAATTGCAGTGCCCCTGAGCTCCATTTGTCAACTCGCCTTTTTGGGAGCTGGCCGCAAAAGCGCAGGATTGCTTCAGGCACTATTCTGGTTCCGGGGGCCAGGCTGAGCCTGTGCTTCATTCTTCTTCCTGATGGGGAAATAGAGTGACCTGTGCCTGTCCCAACAGCTAGAGCTAGTCTCTCATTGGTTCCCCCTCTTCCCGTTCAACCTCAGGACAAATTGCAACCTGTACGAAACAGGAGGTTAAAGGTGCTGATTCTCCAAGTAGGGAGATTGTTAGTAAAGCGGCTGGAATGGCGAACCCGAGCACAAGGAGAGGCGAAATGAGGTGCGTTTTAGAAACGTTTCCCGATCACACGATGTACCATCTTCTGCGTTTCCCATGCACGTTTTCGATGTAGGAAGATGCCCTTGAACCTGGAGATTTGGGACCCATGGGGTGGGTAGCACGCGGTATTACTTTAAAGGGTCTGCGTTTGCTCACCCAACCTCACCAATCCTCTCAGCCCCAAGAGTGTCCAGCCTTATGTCTCATCCAGCTGTGGGTCTAGATATGGTCAATCCAGGTTGCATCAGAGCCCCTGAACGGATTTTGTAAGAATTTCTTTCTCTTTGACTGTCTTTGTTTTATGGGATTTTTAAAAGTAATTTATTTTTATAATGGGGTTTAGCTGCTTTTCCCTGCTGTGTTTATGCCGCTTTACACCCTCTTGATTCACTTCCAGAGAGATATCAATACATAGGTTTTAAGATTCTTGCTAATCAGATATATTCTTGTGCGGTGAATAGGGGTGTTGAGTTCAGTTCACTGAGCAGGGAGTAGGTCTTGTCAGTTACATATTTGGCTTATGGAACGGTATCTGAGCTAATTTCAAACCCTTGTGTTATGCATCACGCCACCTCACATTTCCCGTTAAGCAGCCAGAGTGTGTCTTCTAAATGTGTGACTCTCTTCTGTTTTGTAATTCAGTTCAAGTGTAACGATTTTGACATGCCCTCTATAAGTGATATCTTAGGATAAGTGTCTTTTTCTGTGTGACTTATTTCACTTAGAATCCTCGTACCTAAATCCACTCATCATGCTGCTACTAGCCTTATGACACTGATTTCATGGCTGAGTGATATTCCATTGTGCCTAAGTACCACAACTTCTTTATCCATTTTTCTCTTTCCTGGGATGTTGAAGGTGTACCGATGTGGAGGTTCTTGGAAACAGAGCAGCCCTAAACTTTGGGGTGCCTGTGTCTTGTTGCTTTTTAGTTTTCCCAATTTATACGCCCATGAGTGGAAGTGCCCTATGCTCTCTCAGCTGTGTTTATTACATGTTTCAGGACACACCGTACACTTCTCCAGGGTGGCTGTTGGCAATTGACATCCCGCCCATCAGCGTAGCAAGGCTCCCATGTCTCCATGGCCTGTCCTGCATTTCTGGTTTTTACAGTTTTTGCAGCATGGCCCTTTTGACCGATGGCAAGCGAGACTTCTTTGTAGTGCTGATTTGCACTTCCGGCTTGCTTGGTTGGCCAAAAAGGGCGTATGCGTTTTTTCCTGAATATATTCAGGAAAAAACGCATACGCCCTTTTTGGCCAAGGGCATCATTGTCAACGTTTTGCCGCTTTTCATGTGCTTTAAAGGCGAGTGGAATCTACCTCCTATAATCTGTTTCTTGCAATTCTGCCTTGCTTTCACATCCTCTTCGTTGCCTTCCCTCAATATATTTCTGGACGAGAGTTATCATTTATAACTCTGTAGGTTTGTGAATTGCAGTGCCCCTGAGCTCCATTTGTCAACTCGCCTTTTTGGGAGCTGGCCGCAAAAGCGCAGGATTGCTTCAGGCCCTATTCTGGTTCCGGGGGGCAGGCTGAGCCTGTGCTTCATTCTTCTTCCTGATGGGGAAATAGAGTGACCTGTGCCTGTCCCAACACCTAGAGCTAGTCTCTCATTGGTTCCCCCTCTTCCCGTTCAACCTCAGGACAAATTGCAACCTGTACGAAACAGGAGGTTAAAGGTGCTGATTCTCCAAGTAGGGAGATTGTTAGTAAAGCGGCTGGAATGGCGAACCCGAGCACAAGGAGAGGCGAAATGAGGTGCGTTTTAGAAACGTTTCCCGATCACACGATGTACCATCTTCTGCGTTTCCCATGCACGTTTTCGATGTAGGAAGATGCCCTTGAACCTGGAGATTTGGGACCCATGGGGTGGGTAGCACGCGGTATTACTTTAAAGGGTCTGCGTTTGCTCACCCAACCTCACCAATCCTCTCAGCCCCAAGAGTGTCCAGCCTTATGTCTCATCCAGCTGTGGGTCTAGATATGGTCAATCCAGGTTGCATCAGAGCCCCTGAACGGATTTTGTAAGAATTTCTTTCTCTTTGACTGTCTTTGTTTTATGGGATTTTTAAAAGTAATTTATTTTTATAATGGGGTTTAGCTGCTTTTCCCTGCTGTGTTTATGCCGCTTTACACCCTCTTGATTCACTTCCAGAGAGATATCAATACACAGGTTTTAAGATTCTTGCTAATCAGATATATTCTTCTGGGGTGAATAGGGGTGTTGAGTTCAGTTCACTGAGCAGGGAGTAGGTCTTGTCTGTTACATATTTGGCTTATGGAACGGTATCTGAGCTAATTTCAAACCCTTGTGTTATGCATCACCCCACCTCACATTTCCGGTTAAGCAGCCAGAGTGTGTCTTCTAAATGTGTGACTCTGTTCTGTTTTGTAATTCAGTTCAAGTGTAGCGATTTTGACATGCCCTCTATAAGTGATATCTTAGGATAAGTGTCTGTTTCTGTGTGACTTATTTCACTTAGAATCCTCGTACCTAAATCCACTCATCATGCTGCTAGTAGCCTTATGACACTGATTTCATGGCTGAGTGATATTCCATTGTGCCTAAGTACCACAACTTCTTTATCCATTTTTCTCTTTCCTGGGATGTTGAAGGTGTACCGATGTGGAGGTTCTTGGAAACAGAGCAGCCCTAAACTTTGGGGTGCCTGTGTCTTGTTGCTTTTTAGTTTTCCCAATTTATACGCCCATGAGTGGAAGTGCCCTATGCTCTCTCAGCTGTCTTTATTACATGTTTCAGGACACACCGTACACTTCTCCAGGGTGGCTGTTGGCAATTGACATCCCGCCCATCAGCGTAGCAAGGCTCCCATGTCTCCATGGCCTGTCCTGCATTTCTGGTTTTTACAGTTTTTGCAGCATGGCCCTTTTGACCGATGGCAAGCGAGACTTCTTTGTAGTGCTGATTTGCACTTCCGGCTTGCTTGGTTGGCCAAAAAGGGCGTATGCGTTTTTTCCTGAATATATTCAGGAAAAAACGCATACGCCCTTTTTGGCCAAGGGCATCATTGTCAACGTTTTGCCGCTTTTCCTGTGCTTTAAAGGCGAGTCGAATCTACCTCCTGAAATCTGTTTCCTGCAATTCTGCCTTGCTTTCACATCCTCTTCGTTGCCTTCCCTCAATATATTTGTGGACGAGAGTTATCATTTATAACTCTGCAGGTTTGTGAATTGCAGTGCCCCTGAGCTCCATTTGTCAACTCGCCTTTTTGGGAGCTGGCCGCAAAAGCGCAGGATTGCTTCAGGCACTATTCTGGTTCCGGGGGCCAGGCTGAGCCTGTGCTTCATTCTTCTTCCTGATGGGGAAATAGAGTGACCTGTGCCTGTCCCAACAGCTAGAGCTAGTCTCTCATTGGTTCCCCCTCTTCCCGTTCAACCTCAGGACAAATTGCAACCTGTACGAAACAGGAGGTTAAAGGTGCTGATTCTCCAAGTAGGGAGATTGTTAGTAAAGCGGCTGGAATGGCGAACCCGAGCACAAGGAGAGGCGAAATGAGGTGCGTTTTAGAAACGTTTCCCGATCACACGGTGTACCATCTTCTGCGTTTCCCATGCACGTTTTCGATGTAGGAAGATGCCCTTGAACCTGGAGATTTGGGACCCATGGGGTGGGTACCACGCGGTATTACTTTAAAGGGTCTGCGTTTGCTCACCCAACCTCACCAATCCTCTCAGCCCCAAGAGTGTCCAGCCTTATGTCTCATCCAGCTGTGGGACTAGATATGGTCAATCCAGGTTGCATCAGAGCCCCTGAACGGATTTTGTAAGAATTTCTTTCTCTTTGACTGTCTTTGTTTTATGGGTTTTTTTAAAGTAATTTATTTTTATAATGGGGTTTAGCTGCTTTTCCCTGCTGTGTTTATGCCGCTTTACACCCTCTTGATTCACTTCCAGAGAGATATCAATACACAGGTTTTAAGATTCTTGCTAATCAGATATATTCTTCTGGGGTGAATAGGGGTGTTGAGTTCAGTTCACTGAGCAGGGAGTAGGTCTTGTCTGTTACATATTTGGCTTATGGAACGGTATCTGAGCTAATTTCAAACCCTTGTGTTATGCATCACCCCACCTCACCTTTCCCGTTAAGCAGCCAGAGTGTGTCTTCTAAATGTGTGACTCTGTTCTGTTTTGTAATTCAGTTCAAGTGTAGCGATTTTGACATGCCCTCTATAAGTGATATCTTAGGATAAGTGTCTGTTTCTGTGTGACTTATTTCACTTAGAATCCTCGTACCTAAATCCACTCATCATGCTGCTACTAGCCTTATGACACTGATTTCATGGCTGAGTGATATTCCATTGTGCCTAAGTACCACAACTTCTTTATCCATTTTTCTCTTTCCTGGGATGTTGAAGGTGTACCGATGTGGAGGTTCTTGGAAACAGAGCAGCTCTAAACTTTGGGGTGCCTGTGTCTTGTTGCTTTTTAGTTTTCCCAATTTATACGCCCATGAGTGGAAGTGCCCTATGCTCTCTCAGCTGTGTTTATTACATGTTTCAGGACACACCGTACACTTCTCCAGGGTGGCTGTTGGCAATTGACATCCCGCCCATCAGCGTAGCAAGGCTCCCATGTCTCCATGGCCTGTCCTGCATTTCTGGTTTTTACACTTTTTGCAGCATGGCCCTTTTGACCGATGGCAAGCGAGACTTCTTTGTAGTGCTGATTTGCACTTCTGGCTTGATTGGTTTGCCAAAAAGGGCGTATGCGTTTTTTCCTGAATATATTCAGGAAAAAACGCATACGCCCTTTTTGGCCAAGGGCATCATTGTCAACGTTTTGCCGCTTTTCATGTGCTTTAAAGGCGAGTGGAATCTACCTCCTGTAATCTGTTTCCTGCAATTCTGCCTTGCTTTCACATCCTCTTCGTTACCTTCCCTCAATATATTTGTGGACGAGAGTTATCATTTATAACTCTGCAGGTTTGTGAATTGCAGTGCCCCTGAGCTCCATTTGTCAACTCGCCTTTTTGGGAGCTGGCCGCAAAAGCGCAGGATTGCTTCAGGCACTATTCTGGTTCCGGGGGGCAGGCTGAGCCTGTGCTTCATTCTTCTTCCTGATGGGGAAATAGAGTGACCTGTGCCTGTCCCAACACCTAGAGCTAGTCTCTCATTGGTTCCCCCTCTTCCCGTTCAACCTCAGGACAAATTGCAACCTGTACGAAACAGGAGGTTAAAGGTGCTGATTCTCCAAGTAGGGAGATTGTTAGTAAAGCGGCTGGAATGGCGAACCCGAGCACAAGGAGAGGCGAAATGAGGTGCGTTTTAGAAACGTTTCCCGATCACACGGTGTACCATCTTCTGCGTTTCCCATGCACGTTTTCGATGTAGGAAGATGCCCTTGAACCTGGAGATTTGGGACCCATGGGGTGGGTACCACGCGGTATTACTTTAAAGGGTCTGCGTTTGCTCACCCAACCTCACCAATCCTCTCAGCCCCAAGAGTGTCCAGCCTTATGTCTCATCCAGCTGTGGGACTAGATATGGTCAATCCAGGTTGCATCAGAGCCCCTGAACGGATTTTGTAAGAATTTCTTTCTCTTTGACTGTCTTTGTTTTATGGGTTTTTTTAAAGTAATTTATTTTTATAATGGGGTTTAGCTGCTTTTCCCTGCTGTGTTTATGCCGCTTTACACCCTCTTGATTCACTTCCAGAGAGATATCAATACACAGGTTTTAAGATTCTTGCTAATCAGATATATTCTTCTGGGGTGAATAGGGGTGTTGAGTTCAGTTCACTGAGCAGGGAGTAGGTCTTGTCTGTTACATATTTGGCTTATGGAACGGTATCTGAGCTAATTTCAAACCCTTGTGTTATGCATCACCCCACCTCACCTTTCCCGTTAAGCAGCCAGAGTGTGTCTTCTAAATGTGTGACTCTGTTCTGTTTTGTAATTCAGTTCAAGTGTAGCGATTTTGACATGCCCTCTATAAGTGATATCTTAGGATAAGTGTCTGTTTCTGTGTGACTTATTTCACTTAGAATCCTCGTACCTAAATCCACTCATCATGCTGCTAGTAGCCTTATGACACTGATTTCATGGCTGAGTGATATTCCATTGTGCCTAAGTACCACAACTTCTTTATCCATTTTTCTCTTTCCTGGGATGTTGAAGGTGTACCGATGTGGAGGTTCTTGGAAACAGAGCAGCCCTAAACTTTGGGGTGCCTGTGTCTTGTTGCTTTTTAGTTTTCCCAATTTATACGCCCATGAGTGGAAGTGCCCTATGCTCTCTCAGCTGTGTTTATTACATGTTTCAGGACACACCGTACACTTCTCCAGGGTGGCTGTTGGCAATTGACATCCCGCCCATCAGCGTAGCAAGGCTCCCATGTCTCCATGGCCTGTCCTGCATTTCTGGTTTTTACAGTTTTTGCAGCATGGCCCTTTTGACCGATGGCAAGCGAGACTTCTTTGTAGTGCTGATTTGCACTTCCGGCTTGCTTGGTTGGCCAAAAAGGGCGTATGCGTTTTTTCCTGAATATATTCAGGAAAAAACGCATACGCCCTTTTTGGCCAAGGGCATCATTGTCAACGTTTTGCCGCTTTTCATGTGCTTTAAAGGCGAGTGGAATCTACCTCCTGTAATCTGTTTCTTGCAATTCTGCCTTGCTTTCACATCCTCTTCGTTGCCTTCCCTCAATATATTTCTGGACGAGAGTTATCATTTATAACTCTGTAGGTTTGTGAATTGCAGTGCCCCTGAGCTCCATTTGTCAACTCGCCTTTTTGGGAGCTG
This sequence comes from Eubalaena glacialis, assembly GCF_028564815.1. Classification (NCBI taxonomy): domain Eukaryota; kingdom Metazoa; phylum Chordata; class Mammalia; order Artiodactyla; family Balaenidae; genus Eubalaena; species Eubalaena glacialis. Next base: position 128,728,219 of record NC_083716.1, read on the forward strand.
GCCGCAAAAGCGCAGGATTGCTTCAGGCACTATTCTGGTTCCGGGGGGCAGGCTGAGCCTGTGCTTCATTCTTCTTCCTGATGGGGAAATAGAGTGACCTGTGCCTGTCCCAACAGCTAGAGCTAGTCTCTCATTGGTTCCCCCTCTTCCCGTTCAACCTCAGGACAAATTGCAACCTGTACGAAACAGGAGGTTAAAGGTGCTGATTCTCCAAGTAGGGAGATTGTTAGTAAAGCGGCTGGAATGGCGAACCCGAGCACAAGGAGAGGCGAAATGAGGTGCGTTTTAGAAACGTTTCCCGATCACACGATGTACCATCTTCTGCGTTTCCCATGCACGTTTTCGATGTAGGAAGATGCCCTTGAACCTGGAGATTTGGGACCCATGGGGTGGGTAGCACGCGGTATTACTTTAAAGGGTCTGCGTTTGCTCACCCAACCTCACCAATCCTCTCAGCCCCAAGAGTGTCCAGCCTTATGTCTCATCCAGCTGTGGGTCTAGATATGGTCAATCCAGGTTGCATCAGAGCCCCTGAACGGATTTTGTAAGAATTTCTTTCTCTTTGACTGTCTTTGTTTTATGGGATTTTTAAAAGTAATTTATTTTTATAATGGGGTTTAGCTGCTTTTCCCTGCTGTGTTTATGCCGCTTTACACCCTCTTGATTCACTTCCAGAGAGATATCAATACATAGGTTTTAAGATTCTTGCTAATCAGATATATTCTTGTGCGGTGAATAGGGGTGTTGAGTTCAGTTCACTGAGCAGGGAGTAGGGCTTGTCAGTTACATATTTGGCTTATGGAACGGTATCTGAGCTAAGTTCAAACCCTTGTTTTATGCATCACGCCACCTCACATTTCCCGTTAAGCAGCCATAGTGTGTCTTCTAAATGTGTGACTCTCTTCTGTTTTGTAATTCAGTTCAAGTGTAACGATTTTGACATGCCCTCTATAAGTGATATCTTAGGATAAGTGTCTTTTTCTGTGTGACTTATTTCACTTAGAATCCTCGTACCTAAATCCACTCATCATGCTGCTACTAGCCTTATGACACTGATTTCATGGCTGAGTGATATTCCGTTGTGCCTAAGTACCACAACTTCTTTATCCATTTTTCTCTTTCCTGGGATGTTGAAGGTGTTCCGATGTGGAGGTTCTTGGAAACAGAGCAGCCCTAAACGTTGGGGTGCCTGTGTCTTGTTGCTTTTTAGTTTTCCCAATTTATACGCCCATGAGTGGAAGTGCCCTATGCTCTCTCAGCTGTCTTTATTACATGTTTCAGGACACACCGTACACTGCTCCAGGGTGGCTGTTGGCAATTGACATCCCGCCCATCAGCGTAGCAAGGCTCCCATGTCTCCATGGCCTGTCCTGCATTTCTGGTTTTTACAGTTTTTGCAGCATGGCCCTTTTGACCGATGGCAAGCGAGACTTCTTTGTAGTGCTGATTTGCACTTCCGGCTTGCTTGGTTGGCCAAAAAGGGCGTATGCGTTTTTTCCTGAATATATTCAGGAAAAAACGCATACGCCCTTTTTGGCCAAGGGCATCATTGTCAACGTTTTGCCGCTTTTCCTGTGCTTTAAAGGCGAGTCGAATCTACCTCCTGAAATCTGTTTCCTGCAATTCTGCCTTGCTTTCACATCCTCTTCGTTGCCTTCCCTCAATATATTTGTGGACGAGAGTTATCATTTATAACTCTGCAGGTTTGTGAATTGCAGTGCCCCTGAGCTCCATTTGTCAACTCGCCTTTTTGGGAGCTGGCCGCAAAAGCGCAGGATTGCTTCAGGCACTATTCTGGTTCCGGGGGCCAGGCTGAGCCTGTGCTTCATTCTTCTTCCTGATGGGGAAATAGAGTGACCTGTGCCTGTCCCAACAGCTAGAGCTAGTCTCTCATTGGTTCCCCCTCTTCCCGTTCAACCTCAGGACAAATTGCAACCTGTACGAAACAGGAGGTTAAAGGTGCTGATTCTCCAAGTAGGGAGATTGTTAGTAAAGCGGCTGGAATGGCGAACCCGAGCACAAGGAGAGGCGAAATGAGGTGCGTTTTAGAAACGTTTCCCGATCACACGGTGTACCATCTTCTGCGTTTCCCATGCACGTTTTCGATGTAGGAAGATGCCCTTGAACCTGGAGATTTGGGACCCATGGGGTGGGTACCACGCGGTATTACTTTAAAGGGTCTGCGTTTGCTCACCCAACCTCACCAATCCTCTCAGCCCCAAGAGTGTCCAGCCTTATGTCTCATCCAGCTGTGGGACTAGATATGGTCAATCCAGGTTGCATCAGAGCCCGTGAACGGATTTTGTAAGAATTTCTTTCTCTTTGACTGTCTTTGTTTTATGGGTTTTTTTAAAGTAATTTATTTTTATAATGGGGTTTAGCTGCTTTTCCCTGCTGTGTTTATGCCGCTTTACACCCTCTTGATTCACTTCCAGAGAGATATCAATACACAGGTTTTAAGATTCTTGCTAATCAGATATATTCTTCTGGGGTGAATAGGGGTGTTGAGTTCAGTTCACTGAGCAGGGAGTAGGTCTTGTCTGTTACATATTTGGCTTATGGAACGGTATCTGAGCTAATTTCAAACCCTTGTGTTATGCATCACCCCACCTCACCTTTCCCGTTAAGCAGCCAGAGTGTGTCTTCTAAATGTGTGACTCTGTTCTGTTTTGTAATTCAGTTCAAGTGTAGCGATTTTGACATGCCCTCTATAAGTGATATCTTAGGATAAGTGTCTGTTTCTGTGTGACTTATTTCACTTAGAATCCTCGTACCTAAATCCACTCATCATGCTGCTACTAGCCTTATGACACTGATTTCATGGCTGAGTGATATTCCATTGTGCCTAAGTACCACAACTTCTTTATCCATTTTTCTCTTTCCTGGGATGTTGAAGGTGTACCGATGTGGAGGTTCTTGGAAACAGAGCAGCCCTAAACTTTGGGGTGCCTGTGTCTTGTTGCTTTTTAGTTTTCCCAATTTATACGCCCATGAGTGGAAGTGCCCTATGCTCTCTCAGCTGTGTTTATTACATGTTTCAGGACACACCGTACACTTCTCCAGGGTGGCTGTTGGCAATTGACATCCCGCCCATCAGCGTAGCAAGGCTCCCATGTCTCCATGGCCTGTCCTGCATTTCTGGTTTTTACAGTTTTTGCAGCATGGCCCTTTTGACCGATGGCAAGCGAGACTTCTTTGTAGTGCTGATTTGCACTTCCGGCTTGCTTGGTTGGCCAAAAAGGGCGTATGCGTTTTTTCCTGAATATATTCAGGAAAAAACGCATACGCCCTTTTTGGCCAAGGGCATCATTGTCAACGTTTTGCCGCTTTTCATGTGCTTTAAAGGCGAGTGGAATCTACCTCCTGTAATCTGTTTCCTGCAATTCTGCCTTGCTTTCACATCCTCTTCGTTACCTTCCCTCAATATATTTGTGGACGAGAGTTATCATTTATAACTCTGCAGGTTTGTGAATTGCAGTGCCCCTGAGCTCCATTTGTCAACTCGCCTTTTTGGGAGCTGGCCGCAAAAGCGCAGGATTGCTTCAGGCACTATTCTGGTTCCGGGGGGCAGGCTGAGCCTGTGCTTCATTCTTCTTCCTGATGGGGAAATAGAGTGACCTGTGCCTGTCCCAACACCTAGAGCTAGTCTCTCATTGGTTCCCCCTCTTCCCGTTCAACCTCAGGACAAATTGCAACCTGTACGAAACAGGAGGTTAAAGGTGCTGATTCTCCAAGTAGGGAGATTGTTAGTAAAGCGGCTGGAATGGCGAACCCGAGCACAAGGAGAGGCGAAATGAGGTGCGTTTTAGAAACGTTTCCCGATCACACGATGTACCATCTTCTGCGTTTCCCATGCACGTTTTCGATGTAGGAAGATGCCCTTGAACCTGGAGATTTGGGACCCATGGGGTGGGTAGCACGCGGTATTACTTTAAAGGGTCTGCGTTTGCTCACCCAACCTCACCAATCCTCTCAGCCCCAAGAGTGTCCAGCCTTATGTCTCATCCAGCTGTGGGTCTAGATATGGTCAATCCAGGTTGCATCAGAGCCCCTGAACGGATTTTGTAAGAATTTCTTTCTCTTTGACTGTCTTTGTTTTATGGGATTTTTAAAAGTAATTTATTTTTATAATGGGGTTTAGCTGCTTTTCCCTGCTGTGTTTATGCCGCTTTACACCCTCTTGATTCACTTCCAGAGAGATATCAATACATAGGTTTTAAGATTCTTGCTAATCAGATATATTCTTGTGCGGTGAATAGGGGTGTTGAGTTCAGTTCACTGAGCAGGGAGTAGGTCTTGTCAGTTACATATTTGGCTTATGGAACGGTATCTGAGCTAATTTCAAACCCTTGTTTTATGCATCACGCCACCTCACATTTCCCGTTAAGCAGCCATAGTGTGTCTTCTAAATGTGTGACTCTCTTCTGTTTTGTAATTCAGTTCAAGTGTAACGATTTTGACATGCCCTCTATAAGTGATATCTTAGGATAAGTGTCTTTTTCTGTGTGACTTATTTCACTTAGAATCCTCGTACCTAAATCCACTCATCATGCTGCTACTAGCCTTATGACACTGATTTCATGGCTGAGTGATATTCCGTTGTGCCTAAGTACCACAACTTCTTTATCCATTTTTCTCTTTCCTGGGATGTTGAAGGTGTTCCGATGTGGAGGTTCTTGGAAACAGAGCAGCCCTAAACGTTGGGGTGCCTGTGTCTTGTTGCTTTTTAGTTTTCCCAATTTATACGCCCATGAGTGGAAGTGCCCTATGCTCTCTCAGCTGTCTTTATTACATGTTTCAGGACACACCGTACACTGCTCCAGGGTGGCTGTTGGCAATTGACATCCCGCCCATCAGCGTAGCAAGGCTCCCATGTCTCCATGGCCTGTCCTGCATTTCTGGTTTTTACAGTTTTTGCAGCATGGCCCTTTTGACCGATGGCAAGCGAGACTTCTTTGTAGTGCTGATTTGCACTTCCGGCTTGCTTGGTTGGCCAAAAAGGGCGTATGCGTTTTTTCCTGAATATATTCAGGAAAAAACGCATACGCCCTTTTTGGCCAAGGGCATCATTGTCAACGTTTTGCCGCTTTTCCTGTGCTTTAAAGGCGAGTCGAATCTACCTCCTGAAATCTGTTTCCTGCAATTCTGCCTTGCTTTCACATCCTCTTCGTTGCCTTCCCTCAATATATTTGTGGACGAGAGTTATCATTTATAACTCTGCAGGTTTGTGAATTGCAGTGCCCCTGAGCTCCATTTGTCAACTCGCCTTTTTGGGAGCTGGCCGCAAAAGCGCAGGATTGCTTCAGGCACTATTCTGGTTCCGGGGGCCAGGCTGAGCCTGTGCTTCATTCTTCTTCCTGATGGGGAAATAGAGTGACCTGTGCCTGTCCCAACAGCTAGAGCTAGTCTCTCATTGGTTCCCCCTCTTCCCGTTCAACCTCAGGACAAATTGCAACCTGTACGAAACAGGAGGTTAAAGGTGCTGATTCTCCAAGTAGGGAGATTGTTAGTAAAGCGGCTGGAATGGCGAACCCGAGCACAAGGAGAGGCGAAATGAGGTGCGTTTTAGAAACGTTTCCCGATCACACGGTGTACCATCTTCTGCGTTTCCCATGCACGTTTTCGATGTAGGAAGATGCCGTTGAACCTGGAGATTTGGGACCCATGGGGTGGGTACCACGCGGTATTACTTTAAAGGGTCTGCGTTTGCTCACCCAACCTCACCAATCCTCTCAGCCCCAAGAGTGTCCAGCCTTATGTCTCATCCAGCTGTGGGTCTAGATATGGTCAATCCAGGTTGCATCAGAGCCCCTGAACGGATTTTGTAAGAATTTCTTTCTCTTTGACTGTCTTTGTTTTATGGGTTTTTTTAAAGTAATTTATTTTTATAATGGGGTTTAGCTGCTTTTCCCTGCTGTGTTTATGCCGCTTTACACCCTCTTGATTCACTTCCAGAGAGATATCAATACATAGGTTTTAAGATTCTTGCTAATCAGATATATTCTTGTGCGGTGAATAGGGGTGTTGAGTCCAGTTCACTGAGCAGGGAGTAGGTCTTGTCTGTTACATATTTGGCTTATGGAACGGTATCTGAGCTAATTTCAAACCCTTGTGTTATGCATCACCCCACCTCACCTTTCCCGTTAAGCAGCCATAGTGTGTCTTCTAAATGTGTGACTCTCTTCTGTTTTGTAATTCAGTTCAAGTGTAACGATTTTGACATGCCCTCTATAAGTGATATCTTAGGATAAGTGTCTTTTTCTGTGTGACTTATTTCACTTAGAATCCTCGTACCTAAATCCACTCATCATGCTGCTACTAGCCTTATGACACTGATTTCATGGCTGAGTGATATTCCGTTGTGCCTAAGTACCACAACTTCTTTATCCATTTTTCTCTTTCCTGGGATGTTTAAGGTGTTCCGATGTGGAGGTTCTTGGAAACAGAGCAGCCCTAAACGTTGGGGTGCCTGTGTCTTGTTGCTTTTTAGTTTTCCCAATTTATACGCCCATGAGTGGAAGTGCCCTATGCTCTCTCAGCTGTCTTTATTACATGTTTCAGGACACACCGTACACTGCTCCAGGGTGGCTGTTGGCAATTGACATCCCGCCCATCAGCGTAGCAAGGCTCCCATGTCTCCATGGCCTGTCCTGCATTTCTGGTTTTTACACTTTTTGCAGCATGGCCCTTTTGACCGATGGCAAGCGAGACTTCTTTGTAGTGCTGATTTGCACTTCCGGCTTGCTTGGTTGGCCAAAAAGGGCGTATGCGTTTTTTCCTGAATATATTCAGGAAAAAACGCATACGCCCTTTTTGGCCAAGGGCATCATTGTCAATGTTTTGCCGCTTTTCATGTGCTTTAAAGGCGAGTCGAATCTACCTCCTGAAATCTGTTTCCTGCAATTCTGCCTTGCTTTCACATCCTCTTCGTTGCCTTCCCTCAATATATTTGTGGACGAGAGTTATCATTTATAACTCTGCAGGTTTGTGAATTGCAGTGCCCCTGAGCTCCATTTGTCAACTCGCCTTTTTGGGAGCTGGCCGCAAAAGCGCAGGATTGCTTCAGGCACTATTCTGGTTCCGGGGGGCAGGCTGAGCCTGTGCTTCATTCTTCTTCCTGATGGGGAAATAGAGTGACCTGTGCCTGTCCCAACAGCTAGAGCTAGTCTCTCATTGGTTCCCCCTCTTCCCGTTCAACCTCAGGACAAATTGCAACCTGTACGAAACAGGAGGTTAAAGGTGCTGATTCTCCAAGTAGGGAGATTGTTAGTAAAGCGGCTGGAATGGCGAACCAGAGCACGAGGAGAGGCGAAATGAGGTGCGTTTTAGAAACGTTTCCCGATCACACGGTGTACCATCTTCTGGGATTCCCATGCACGTTTTCGATGTAGGAAGATGCCGTTGAACCTGGAGATTTGGGACCCATGGGGTGGGTAGCACGCGGTATTACTTTAAAGGGTCTGCGTTTGCTCACCCAACCTCACCAATCCTCTCAGCCCCAAGAGTGTCCAGCCTTATGTCTCATCCAGCTGTGGGTCTAGATATGGTCAATCCAGGTTGCATCAGAGCCCCTGAACGGATTTTGTAAGAATTTCTTTCTCTTTGACTGTCTTTGTTTTATGGGATTTTTAAAAGTAATTTATTTTTATAATGGGGTTTAGCTGCTTTTCCCTGCTGTGTTTATGCCGCTTTACACCCTCTTGATTCACTTCCAGAGAGATATCAATACATAGGTTTTAAGATTCTTGCTAATCAGATATATTCTTGTGCGGTGAATAGGGGTGTTGAGTTCAGTTCACTGAGCAGGGAGTAGGTCTTGTCAGTTACATATTTGGCTTATGGAACGGTATCTGAGCTAATTTCAAACCCTTGTTTTATGCATCACGCCACCTCACATTTCCCGTTAAGCAGCCATAGTGTGTCTTCTAAATGTGTGACTCTCTTCTGTTTTGTAATTCAGTTCAAGTGTAACGATTTTGACATGCCCTCTATAAGTGATATCTTAGGATAAGTGTCTTTTTCTGTGTGACTTATTTCACTTAGAATCCTCGTACCTAAATCCACTCATCATGCTGCTACTAGCCTTATGACACTGATTTCATGGCTGAGTGATATTCCGTTGTGCCTAAGTACCACAACTTCTTTATCCATTTTTCTCTTTCCTGGGATGTTGAAGGTGTTCCGATGTGGAGGTTCTTGGAAACAGAGCAGCCCTAAACGTTGGGGTGCCTGTGTCTTGTTGCTTTTTAGTTTTCCCAATTTATACGCCCATGAGTGGAAGTGCCCTATGCTCTCTCAGCTGTCTTTATTACATGTTTCAGGACACACCGTACACTGCTCCAGGGTGGCTGTTGGCAATTGACATCCCGCCCATCAGCGTAGCAAGGCTCCCATGTCTCCATGGCCTGTCCTGCATTTCTGGTTTTTACAGTTTTTGCAGCATGGCCCTTTTGACCGATGGCAAGCGAGACTTCTTTGTAGTGCTGATTTGCACTTCCGGCTTGCTTGGTTGGCCAAAAAGGGCGTATGCGTTTTTTCCTGAATATATTCAGGAAAAAACGCATACGCCCTTTTTGGCCAAGGGCATCATTGTCAACGTTTTGCCGCTTTTCCTGTGCTTTAAAGGCGAGTCGAATCTACCTCCTGAAATCTGTTTCCTGCAATTCTGCCTTGCTTTCACATCCTCTTCGTTGCCTTCCCTCAATATATTTGTGGACGAGAGTTATCATTTATAACTCTGCAGGTTTGTGAATTGCAGTGCCCCTGAGCTCCATTTGTCAACTCGCCTTTTTGGGAGCTGGCCGCAAAAGCGCAGGATTGCTTCAGGCACTATTCTGGTTCCGGGGGCCAGGCTGAGCCTGTGCTTCATTCTTCTTCCTGATGGGGAAATAGAGTGACCTGTGCCTGTCCCAACAGCTAGAGCTAGTCTCTCATTGGTTCCCCCTCTTCCCGTTCAACCTCAGGACAAATTGCAACCTGTACGAAACAGGAGGTTAAAGGTGCTGATTCTCCAAGTAGGGAGATTGTTAGTAAAGCGGCTGGAATGGCGAACCCGAGCACAAGGAGAGGCGAAATGAGGTGCGTTTTAGAAACGTTTCCCGATCACACGGTGTACCATCTTCTGCGTTTCCCATGCACGTTTTCGATGTAGGAAGATGCCGTTGAACCTGGAGATTTGGGACCCATGGGGTGGGTACCACGCGGTATTACTTTAAAGGGTCTGCGTTTGCTCACCCAACCTCACCAATCCTCTCAGCCCCAAGAGTGTCCAGCCTTATGTCTCATCCAGCTGTGGGTCTAGATATGGTCAATCCAGGTTGCATCAGAGCCCCTGAACGGATTTTGTAAGAATTTCTTTCTCTTTGACTGTCTTTGTTTTATGGGTTTTTTTAAAGTAATTTATTTTTATAATGGGGTTTAGCTGCTTTTCCCTGCTGTGTTTATGCCGCTTTACACCCTCTTGATTCACTTCCAGAGAGATATCAATACATAGGTTTTAAGATTCTTGCTAATCAGATATATTCTTGTGCGGTGAATAGGGGTGTTGAGTCCAGTTCACTGAGCAGGGAGTAGGTCTTGTCTGTTACATATTTGGCTTATGGAACGGTATCTGAGCTAATTTCAAACCCTTGTGTTATGCATCACCCCACCTCACCTTTCCCGTTAAGCAGCCATAGTGTGTCTTCTAAATGTGTGACTCTCTTCTGTTTTGTAATTCAGTTCAAGTGTAACGATTTTGACATGCCCTCTATAAGTGATATCTTAGGATAAGTGTCTTTTTCTGTGTGACTTATTTCACTTAGAATCCTCGTACCTAAATCCACTCATCATGCTGCTACTAGCCTTATGACACTGATTTCATGGCTGAGTGATATTCCGTTGTGCCTAAGTACCACAACTTCTTTATCCATTTTTCTCTTTCCTGGGATGTTTAAGGTGTTCCGATGTGGAGGTTCTTGGAAACAGAGCAGCCCTAAACGTTGGGGTGCCTGTGTCTTGTTGCTTTTTAGTTTTCCCAATTTATACGCCCATGAGTGGAAGTGCCCTATGCTCTCTCAGCTGTCTTTATTACATGTTTCAGGACACACCGTACACTGCTCCAGGGTGGCTGTTGGCAATTGACATCCCGCCCATCAGCGTAGCAAGGCTCCCATGTCTCCATGGCCTGTCCTGCATTTCTGGTTTTTACACTTTTTGCAGCATGGCCCTTTTGACCGATGGCAAGCGAGACTTCTTTGTAGTGCTGATTTGCACTTCCGGCTTGCTTGGTTGGCCAAAAAGGGCGTATGCGTTTTTTCCTGAATATATTCAGGAAAAAACGCATACGCCCTTTTTGGCCAAGGGCATCATTGTCAATGTTTTGCCGCTTTTCATGTGCTTTAAAGGCGAGTCGAATCTACCTCCTGAAATCTGTTTCCTGCAATTCTGCCTTGCTTTCACATCCTCTTCGTTGCCTTCCCTCAATATATTTGTGGACGAGAGTTATCATTTATAACTCTGCAGGTTTGTGAATTGCAGTGCCCCTGAGCTCCATTTGTCAACTCGCCTTTTTGGGAGCTGGCCGCAAAAGCGCAGGATTGCTTCAGGCACTATTCTGGTTCCGGGGGGCAGGCTGAGCCTGTGCTTCATTCTTCTTCCTGATGGGGAAATAGAGTGACCTGTGCCTGTCCCAACAGCTAGAGCTAGTCTCTCATTGGTTCCCCCTCTTCCCGTTCAACCTCAGGACAAATTGCAACCTGTACGAAACAGGAGGTTAAAGGTGCTGATTCTCCAAGTAGGGAGATTGTTAGTAAAGCGGCTGGAATGGCGAACCCGAGCACGAGGAGAGGCGAAATGAGGTGCGTTTTAGAAACGTTTCCCGATCACACGGTGTACCATCTTCTGGGATTCCCATGCACGTTTTCGATGTAGGAAGATGCCGTTGAACCTGGAGATTTGGGACCCATGGGGTGGGTACCACGCGGTATTACTTTAAAGGGTCTGCGTTTGCTCACCCAACCTCACCAATCCTCTCAGCCCCAAGAGTGTCCAGCCTTATGTCTCATCCAGCTGTGGGTCTAGATATGGTCAATCCAGGTTGCATCAGAGCCCCTGAACGGATTTTGTAAGAATTTCTTTCTCTTTGACTGTCTTTGTTTTATGGGTTTTTTTAAAGTAATTTATTTTTATAATGGGGTTTAGCTGCTTTTCCCTGCTGTGTTTATGCCGCTTTACACCCTCTTGATTCACTTCCAGAGAGATATCAATACATAGGTTTTAAGATTCTTGCTAATCAGATATATTCTTGTGCGGTGAATAGGGGTGTTGAGTCCAGTTCACTGAGCAGGGAGTAGGTCTTGTCTGTTACATATTTGGCTTATGGAACGGTATCTGAGCTAATTTCAAACCCTTGTGTTATGCATCACCCCACCTCACCTTTCCCGTTAAGCAGCCAGAGTGTGTCTTCTAAATGTGTGACTCTGTTCTGTTTTGTAATTCAGTTCAAGTGTAGCGATTTTGACATGCCCTCTATAAGTGATATCTTAGGATAAGTGTCTGTTTCTGTGTGACTTATTTCACTTAGAATCCTCGTACCTAAATCCACTCATCATGCTGCTACTAGCCTTATGACACTGATTTCATGGCTGAGTGATATTCCATTGTGCCTAAGTACCACAACTTCTTTATCCATTTTTCTCTTTCCTGGGATGTTGAAGGTGTACCGATGTGGAGGTTCTTGGAAACAGAGCAGCCCTAAACTTTGGGGTGCCTGTGTCTTGTTGCTTTTTAGTTTTCCCAATTTATACGCCCATGAGTGGAAGTGCCCTATGCTCTCTCAGCTGTCTTTATTACATGTTTCAGGACACACCGTACACTTCTCCAGGGTGGCTGTTGGCAATTGACATCCCGCCCATCAGCGTAGCAAGGCTCCCATGTCTCCATGGCCTGTCCTGCATTTCTGGTTTTTACAGTTTTTGCAGCATGGCCCTTTTGACCGATGGCAAGCGAGACTTCTTTGTAGTGCTGATTTGCACTTCTGGCTTGATTGGTTTGCCAAAAAGGGCGTATGCGTTTTTTCCTGAATATATTCAGGAAAAAACGCATACGCCCTTTTTGGCCAAGGGCATCATTGTCAACGTTTTGCCGCTTTTCATGTGCTTTAAAGGCGAGTGGAATCTACCTCCTGTAATCTGTTTCCTGCAATTCTGCCTTGCTTTCACATCCTCTTCGTTACCTTCCCTCAATATATTTGTGGACGAGAGTTATCATTTATAACTCTGCAGGTTTGTGAATTGCAGTGCCCCTGAGCTCCATTTGTCAACTCGCCTTTTTGGGAGCTGGCCGCAAAAGCGCAGGATTGCTTCAGGCACTATTCTGGTTCCGGGGGGCAGGCTGAGCCTGTGCTTCATTCTTCTTCCTGATGGGGAAATAGAGTGACCTGTGCCTGTCCCAACAGCTAGAGCTAGTCTCTCATTGGTTCCCCCTCTTCCCGTTCAACCTCAGGACAAATTGCAACCTGTACGAAACAGGAGGTTAAAGGTGCTGATTCTCCAAGTAGGGAGATTGTTAGTAAAGCGGCTGGAATGGCGAACCCGAGCACAAGGAGAGGCGAAATGAGGTGCGTTTTAGAAACGTTTCCCGATCACACGATGTACCATCTTCTGCGTTTCCCATGCACGTTTTCGATGTAGGAAGATGCCGTTGAACCTGGAGATTTGGGACCCATGGGGTGGGTACCACGCGGTATTACTTTAAAGGGTCTGCGTTTGCTCACCCAACCTCACCAATCCTCTCAGCCCCAAGAGTGTCCAGCCTTATGTCTCATCCAGCTGTGGGTCTAGATATGGTCAATCCAGGTTGCATCAGAGCCCCTGAACGGATTTTGTAAGAATTTCTTTCTCTTTGACTGTCTTTGTTTTATGGGTTTTTTTAAAGTAATTTATTTTTATAATGGGGTTTAGCTGCTTTTCCCTGCTGTGTTTATGCCGCTTTACACCCTCTTGATTCACTTCCAGAGAGATATCAATACATAGGTTTTAAGATTCTTGCTAATCAGATATATTCTTGTGCGGTGAATAGGGGTGTTGAGTCCAGTTCACTGAGCAGGGAGTAGGTCTTGTCTGTTACATATTTGGCTTATGGAACGGTATCTGAGCTAATTTCAAACCCTTGTGTTATGCATCACCCCACCTCACCTTTCCCGTTAAGCAGCCATAGTGTGTCTTCTAAATGTGTGACTCTCTTCTGTTTTGTAATTCAGTTCAAGTGTAACGATTTTGACATGCCCTCTATAAGTGATATCTTAGGATAAGTGTCTGTTTCTGTGTGACTTATTTCACTTAGAATCCTCGTACCTAAATCCACTCATCATGCTGCTACTAGCCTTATGACACTGATTTCATGGCTGAGTGATATTCCGTTGTGCCTAAGTACCACAACTTCTTTATCCATTTTTCTCTTTCCTGGGATGTTTAAGGTGTTCCGATGTGGAGGTTCTTGGAAACAGAGCAGCCCTAAACGTTGGGGTGCCTGTGTCTTGTTGCTTTTTAGTTTTCCCAATTTATACACCCATGAGTGGAAGTGCCCTATGCTCTCTCAGTTGTCTTTATTACATGTTTCAGGACACACCGTACACTGCTCCAGGGTGGCTGTTGGCAATTGACATCCCGCCCATCAGCGTAGCAAGGCTCCCATGTCTCCATGGCCTGTCCTGCATTTCTGGTTTTTACAGTTTTTGCAGCATGGCCCTTTTGACCGATGGCAAGCGAGACTTCTTTGTAGTGCTGATTTGCACTTCCGGCTTGCTTGGTTGGCCAAAAAGGGCGTATGCGTTTTTTCCTGAATATATTCAGGAAAAAACGCATACGCCCTTTTTGGCCAAGGGCATCATTGTCAATGTTTTGCCGCTTTTCATGTGCTTTAAAGGCGAGTCGAATCTACCTCCTGAAATCTGTTTCCTGCAATTCTGCCTTGCTTTCACATCCTCTTCGTTGCCTTCCCTCAATATATTTGTGGACGAGAGTTATCATTTATAACTCTGCAGGTTTGTGAATTGCAGTGCCCCTGAGCTCCATTTGTCAACTCGCCTTTTTGGGAGCTGGCCGCAAAAGCGCAGGATTGCTTCAGGCACTATTCTGGTTCCGGGGGGCAGGCTGAGCCTGTGCTTCATTCTTCTTCCTGATGGGGAAATAGAGTGACCTGTGCCTGTCCCAACAGCTAGAGCTAGTCTCTCATTGGTTCCCCCTCTTCCCGTTCAACCTCAGGACAAATTGCAACCTGTACGAAACAGGAGGTTAAAGGTGCTGATTCTCCAAGTAGGGAGATTGTTAGTAAAGCGGCTGGAATGGCGAACCCGAGCACGAGGAGAGGCGAAATGAGGTGCGTTTTAGAAACGTTTCCCGATCACACGGTGTACCATCTTCTGGGATTCCCATGCACGTTTTCGATGTAGGAAGATGCCGTTGAACCTGGAGATTTGGGACCCATGGGGTGGGTACCACGCGGTATTACTTTAAAGGGTCTGCGTTTGCTCACCCAACCTCACCAATCCTCTCAGCCCCAAGAGTGTCCAGCCTTATGTCTCATCCAGCTGTGGGTCTAGATATGGTCAATCCAGGTTGCATCAGAGCCCCTGAACGGATTTTGTAAGAATTTCTTTCTCTTTGACTGTCTTTGTTTTATGGGTTTTTTTAAAGTAATTTATTTTTATAATGGGGTTTAGCTGCTTTTCCCTGCTGTGTTTATGCCGCTTTACACCCTCTTGATTCACTTCCAGAGAGATATCAATACATAGGTTTTAAGATTCTTGCTAATCAGATATATTCTTGTGCGGTGAATAGGGGTGTTGAGTCCAGTTCACTGAGCAGGGAGTAGGTCTTGTCTGTTACATATTTGGCTTATGGAACGGTATCTGAGCTAATTTCAAACCCTTGTGTTATGCATCACCCCACCTCACCTTTCCCGTTAAGCAGCCAGAGTGTGTCTTCTAAATGTGTGACTCTGTTCTGTTTTGTAATTCAGTTCAAGTGTAGCGATTTTGACATGCCCTCTATAAGTGATATCTTAGGATAAGTGTCTGTTTCTGTGTGACTTATTTCACTTAGAATCCTCGTACCTAAATCCACTCATCATGCTGCTACTAGCCTTATGACACTGATTTCATGGCTGAGTGATATTCCATTGTGCCTAAGTACCACAACTTCTTTATCCATTTTTCTCTTTCCTGGGATGTTGAAGGTGTACCGATGTGGAGGTTCTTGGAAACAGAGCAGCCCTAAACTTTGGGGTGCCTGTGTCTTGTTGCTTTTTAGTTTTCCCAATTTATACGCCCATGAGTGGAAGTGCCCTATGCTCTCTCAGCTGTCTTTATTACATGTTTCAGGACACACCGTACACTTCTCCAGGGTGGCTGTTGGCAATTGACATCCCGCCCATCAGCGTAGCAAGGCTCCCATGTCTCCATGGCCTGTCCTGCATTTCTGGTTTTTACAGTTTTTGCAGCATGGCCCTTTTGACCGATGGCAAGCGAGACTTCTTTGTAGTGCTGATTTGCACTTCTGGCTTGATTGGTTTGCCAAAAAGGGCGTATGCGTTTTTTCCTGAATATATTCAGGAAAAAACGCATACGCCCTTTTTGGCCAAGGGCATCATTGTCAACGTTTTGCCGCTTTTCATGTGCTTTAAAGGCGAGTGGAATCTACCTCCTGTAATCTGTTTCCTGCAATTCTGCCTTGCTTTCACATCCTCTTCGTTACCTTCCCTCAATATATTTGTGGACGAGAGTTATCATTTATAACTCTGCAGGTTTGTGAATTGCAGTGCCCCTGAGCTCCATTTGTCAACTCGCCTTTTTGGGAGCTGGCCGCAAAAGCGCAGGATTGCTTCAGGCACTATTCTGGTTCCGGGGGGCAGGCTGAGCCTGTGCTTCATTCTTCTTCCTGATGGGGAAATAGAGTGACCTGTGCCTGTCCCAACAGCTAGAGCTAGTCTCTCATTGGTTCCCCCTCTTCCCGTTCAACCTCAGGACAAATTGCAACCTGTACGAAACAGGAGGTTAAAGGTGCTGATTCTCCAAGTAGGGAGATTGTTAGTAAAGCGGCTGGAATGGCGAACCCGAGCACAAGGAGAGGCGAAATGAGGTGCGTTTTAGAAACGTTTCCCGATCACACGATGTACCATCTTCTGCGTTTCCCATGCACGTTTTCGATGTAGGAAGATGCCGTTGAACCTGGAGATTTGGGACCCATGGGGTGGGTACCACGCGGTATTACTTTAAAGGGTCTGCGTTTGCTCACCCAACCTCACCAATCCTCTCAGCCCCAAGAGTGTCCAGCCTTATGTCTCATCCAGCTGTGGGTCTAGATATGGTCAATCCAGGTTGCATCAGAGCCCCTGAACGGATTTTGTAAGAATTTCTTTCTCTTTGACTGTCTTTGTTTTATGGGTTTTTTTAAAGTAATTTATTTTTATAATGGGGTTTAGCTGCTTTTCCCTGCTGTGTTTATGCCGCTTTACACCCTCTTGATTCACTTCCAGAGAGATATCAATACATAGGTTTTAAGATTCTTGCTAATCAGATATATTCTTGTGCGGTGAATAGGGGTGTTGAGTCCAGTTCACTGAGCAGGGAGTAGGTCTTGTCTGTTACATATTTGGCTTATGGAACGGTATCTGAGCTAATTTCAAACCCTTGTGTTATGCATCACCCCACCTCACCTTTCCCGTTAAGCAGCCATAGTGTGTCTTCTAAATGTGTGACTCTCTTCTGTTTTGTAATTCAGTTCAAGTGTAACGATTTTGACATGCCCTCTATAAGTGATATCTTAGGATAAGTGTCTGTTTCTGTGTGACTTATTTCACTTAGAATCCTCGTACCTAAATCCACTCATCATGCTGCTACTAGCCTTATGACACTGATTTCATGGCTGAGTGATATTCCGTTGTGCCTAAGTACCACAACTTCTTTATCCATTTTTCTCTTTCCTGGGATGTTGAAGGTGTTCCGATGTGGAGGTTCTTGGAAACAGAGCAGCCCTAAACGTTGGGGTGCCTGTGTCTTGTTGCTTTTTAGTTTTCCCAATTTATACGCCCATGAGTGGAAGTGCCCTATGCTCTCTCAGCTGTGTTTATTACATGTTTCAGGACACACCGTACACTTCTCCAGGGTGGCTGTTGGCAATTGACATCCCGCCCATCAGCGTAGCAAGGCTCCCATGTCTCCATGGCCTGTCCTGCATTTCTGGTTTTTACACTTTTTGCAGCATGGCCCTTTTGACCGATGGCAAGCGAGACTTCTTTGTAGTGCTGATTTGCACTTCTGGCTTGATTGGTTTGCCAAAAAGGGCGTATGCGTTTTTTCCTGAATATATTCAGGAAAAAACGCATACGCCCTTTTTGGCCAAGGGCATCATTGTCAACGTTTTGCCGCTTTTCATGTGCTTTAAAGGCGAGTGGAATCTACCTCCTGTAATCTGTTTCCTGCAATTCTGCCTTGCTTTCACATCCTCTTCGTTACCTTCCCTCAATATATTTGTGGACGAGAGTTATCATTTATAACTCTGCAGGTTTGTGAATTGCAGTGCCCCTGAGCTCCATTTGTCAACTCGCCTTTTTGGGAGCTGGCCGCAAAAGCGCAGGATTGCTTCAGGCACTATTCTGGTTCCGGGGGGCAGGCTGAGCCTGTGCTTCATTCTTCTTCCTGATGGGGAAATAGAGTGACCTGTGCCTGTCCCAACAGCTAGAGCTAGTCTCTCATTGGTTCCCCCTCTTCCCGTTCAACCTCAGGACAAATTGCAACCTGTACGAAACAGGAGGTTAAAGGTGCTGATTCTCCAAGTAGGGAGATTGTTAGTAAAGCGGCTGGAATGGCGAACCCGAGCACGAGGAGAGGCGAAATGAGGTGCGTTTTAGAAACGTTTCCCGATCACACGGTGTACCATCTTCTGGGATTCCCATGCACGTTTTCGATGTAGGAAGATGCCGTTGAACCTGGAGATTTGGGACCCATGGGGTGGGTACCACGCGGTATTACTTTAAAGGGTCTGCGTTTGCTCACCCAACCTCACCAATCCTCTCAGCCCCAAGAGTGTCCAGCCTTATGTCTCATCCAGCTGTGGGTCTAGATATGGTCAATCCAGGTTGCATCAGAGCCCCTGAACGGATTTTGTAAGAATTTCTTTCTCTTTGACTGTCTTTGTTTTATGGGTTTTTTTAAAGTAATTTATTTTTATAATGGGGTTTAGCTGCTTTTCCCTGCTGTGTTTATGCCGCTTTACACCCTCTTGATTCACTTCCAGAGAGATATCAATACATAGGTTTTAAGATTCTTGCTAATCAGATATATTCTTGTGCGGTGAATAGGGGTGTTGAGTCCAGTTCACTGAGCAGGGAGTAGGTCTTGTCTGTTACATATTTGGCTTATGGAACGGTATCTGAGCTAATTTCAAACCCTTGTGTTATGCATCACCCCACCTCACCTTTCCCGTTAAGCAGCCAGAGTGTGTCTTCTAAATGTGTGACTCTCTTCTGTTTTGTAATTCAGTTCAAGTGTAGCGATTTTGACATGCCCTCTATAAGTGATATCTTAGGATAAGTGTCTGTTTCTGTGTGACTTATTTCACTTAGAATCCTCGTACCTAAATCCACTCATCATGCTGCTACTAGCCTTATGACACTGATTTCATGGCTGAGTGATATTCCATTGTGCCTAAGTACCACAACTTCTTTATCCATTTTTCTCTTTCCTGGGATGTTGAAGGTGTACCGATGTGGAGGTTCTTGGAAACAGAGCAGCCCTAAACTTTGGGGTGCCTGTGTCTTGTTGCTTTTTAGTTTTCCCAATTTATACGCCCATGAGTGGAAGTGCCCTATGCTCTCTCAGCTGTGTTTATTACATGTTTCAGGACACACCGTACACTTCTCCAGGGTGGCTGTTGGCAATTGACATCCCGCCCATCAGCGTAGCAAGGCTCCCATGTCTCCATGGCCTGTCCTGCATTTCTGGTTTTTACACTTTTTGCAGCATGGCCCTTTTGACCGATGGCAAGCGAGACTTCTTTGTAGTGCTGATTTGCACTTCTGTCTTGATTGGTTTGCCAAAAAGGGCGTATGCGTTTTTTCCTGAATATATTCAGGAAAAAACGCATACGCCCTTTTTGGCCAAGGGCATCATTGTCAACGTTTTGCCGCTTTTCATGTGCTTTAAAGGCGAGTGGAATCTACCTCCTGTAATCTGTTTCCTGCAATTCTGCCTTGCTTTCACATCCTCTTCGTTACCTTCCCTCAATATATTTGTGGACGAGAGTTATCATTTATAACTCTGCAGGTTTGTGAATTGCAGTGCCCCTGAGCTCCATTTGTCAACTCGCCTTTTTGGGAGCTGGCCGCAAAAGCGCAGGATTGCTTCAGGCACTATTCTGGTTCCGGGGGGCAGGCTGAGCCTGTGCTTCATTCTTCTTCCTGATGGGGAAATAGAGTGACCTGTGCCTGTCCCAACACCTAGAGCTAGTCTCTCATTGGTTCCCCCTCTTCCCGTTCAACCTCAGGACAAATTGCAACCTGTACGAAACAGGAGGTTAAAGGTGCTGATTCTCCAAGTAGGGAGATTGTTAGTAAAGCGGCTGGAATGGCGAACCCGAGCACAAGGAGAGGCGAAATGAGGTGCGTTTTAGAAACGTTTCCCGATCACACGATGTACCATCTTCTGCGTTTCCCATGCACGTTTTCGATGTAGGAAGATGCCCTTGAACCTGGAGATTTGGGACCCATGGGGTGGGTACCACGCGGTATTACTTTAAAGGGTCTGCGTTTGCTCACCCAACCTCACCAATCCTCTCAGCCCCAAGAGTGTCCAGCCTTATGTCTCATCCAGCTGTGGGTCTAGATATGGTCAATCCAGGTTGCATCAGAGCCCCTGAACGGATTTTGTAAGAATTTCTTTCTCTTTGACTGTCTTTGTTTTATGGGATTTTTAAAAGTAATTTATTTTTATAATGGGGTTTAGCTGCTTTTCCCTGCTGTGTTTATGCCGCTTTACACCCTCTTGATTCACTTCCAGAGAGATATCAATACATAGGTTTTAAGATTCTTGCTAATCAGATATATTCTTGTGCGGTGAATAGGGGTGTTGAGTTCAGTTCACTGAGCAGGGAGTAGGTCTTGTCAGTTACATATTTGGCTTATGGAACGGTATCTGAGCTAATTTCAAACCCTTGTTTTATGCATCACGCCACCTCACATTTCCCGTTAAGCAGCCATAGTGTGTCTTCTAAATGTGTGACTCTCTTCTGTTTTGTAATTCAGTTCAAGTGTAACGATTTTGACATGCCCTCTATAAGTGATATCTTAGGATAAGTGTCTTTTTCTGTGTGACTTATTTCACTTAGAATCCTCGTACCTAAATCCACTCATCATGCTGCTACTAGCCTTATGACACTGATTTCATGGCTGAGTGATATTCCGTTGTGCCTAAGTACCACAACTTCTTTATCCATTTTTCTCTTTCCTGGGATGTTTAAGGTGTTCCGATGTGGAGGTTCTTGGAAACAGAGCAGCCCTAAACGTTGGGGTGCCTGTGTCTTGTTGCTTTTTAGTTTTCCCAATTTATACGCCCATGAGTGGAAGTGCCCTATGCTCTCTCAGCTGTCTTTATTACATGTTTCAGGACACACCGTACACTGCTCCAGGGTGGCTGTTGGCAATTGACATCCCGCCCATCAGCGTAGCAAGGCTCCCATGTCTCCATGGCCTGTCCTGCATTTCTGGTTTTTACAGTTTTTGCAGCATGGCCCTTTTGACCGATGGCAAGCGAGACTTCTTTGTAGTGCTGATGTGCACTTCCGGCTTGCTTGGTTGGCCAAAAAGGGCGTATGCGTTTTTTCCTGAATATATTCAGGAAAAAACGCATACGCCCTTTTTGGCCAAGGGCATCATTGTCAACGTTTTGCCGCTTTTCCTGTGCTTTAAAGGCGAGTCGAATCTACCTCCTGAAATCTGTTTCCTGCAATTCTGCCTTGCTTTCACATCCTCTTCGTTGCCTTCCCTCAATATATTTGTGGACGAGAGTTATCATTTATAACTCTGCAGGTTTGTGAATTGTAGTGCCCCTGAGCTCCATTTGTCAACTCGCCTTTTTGGGAGCTGGCCGCAAAAGCGCAGGATTGCTTCAGGCACTATTCTGGTTCCGGGGGGCAGGCTGAGCCTGTGCTTCATTCTTCTTCCTGATGGGGAAATAGAGTGACCTGTGCCTGTCCCAACAGCTAGAGCTAGTCTCTCATTGGTTCCCCCTCTTCCCGTTCAACCTCAGGACAAATTGCAACCTGTACGAAACAGGAGGTTAAAGGTGCTGATTCTCCAAGTAGGGAGATTGTTAGTAAAGCGGCTGGAATGGCGAACCCGAGCACGAGGAGAGGCGAAATGAGGTGCGTTTTAGAAACGTTTCCCGATCACACGGTGTACCATCTTCTGGGATTCCCATGCACGTTTTCGATGTAGGAAGATGCCGTTGAACCTGGAGATTTGGGACCCATGGGGTGGGTACCACGCGGTATTACTTTAAAGGGTCTGCGTTTGCTCACCCAACCTCACCAATCCTCTCAGCCCCAAGAGTGTCCAGCCTTATGTCTCATCCAGCTGTGGGTCTAGATATGGTCAATCCAGGTTGCATCAGAGCCCCTGAACGGATTTTGTAAGAATTTCTTTCTCTTTGACTGTCTTTGTTTTATGGGTTTTTTTAAAGTAATTTATTTTTATAATGGGGTTTAGCTGCTTTTCCCTGCTGTGTTTATGCCGCTTTACACCCTCTTGATTCACTTCCAGAGAGATATCAATACATAGGTTTTAAGATTCTTGCTAATCAGATATATTCTTGTGCGGTGAATAGGGGTGTTGAGTCCAGTTCACTGAGCAGGGAGTAGGTCTTGTCTGTTACATATTTGGCTTATGGAACGGTATCTGAGCTAATTTCAAACCCTTGTGTTATGCATCACCCCACCTCACCTTTCCCGTTAAGCAGCCAGAGTGTGTCTTCTAAATGTGTGACTCTGTTCTGTTTTGTAATTCAGTTCAAGTGTAGCGATTTTGACATGCCCTCTATAAGTGATATCTTAGGATAAGTGTCTGTTTCTGTGTGACTTATTTCACTTAGAATCCTCGTACCTAAATCCACTCATCATGCTGCTACTAGCCTTATGACACTGATTTCATGGCTGAGTGATATTCCATTGTGCCTAAGTACCACAACTTCTTTATCCATTTTTCTCTTTCCTGGGATGTTGAAGGTGTACCGATGTGGAGGTTCTTGGAAACAGAGCAGCCCTAAACTTTGGGGTGCCTGTGTCTTGTTGCTTTTTAGTTTTCCCAATTTATACGCCCATGAGTGGAAGTGCCCTATGCTCTCTCAGCTGTGTTTATTACATGTTTCAGGACACACCGTACACTTCTCCAGGGTGGCTGTTGGCAATTGACATCCCGCCCATCAGCGTAGCAAGGCTCCCATGTCTCCATGGCCTGTCCTGCATTTCTGGTTTTTACACTTTTTGCAGCATGGCCCTTTTGACCGATGGCAAGCGAGACTTCTTTGTAGTGCTGATTTGCACTTCTGGCTTGATTGGTTTGCCAAAAAGGGCGTATGCGTTTTTTCCTGAATATATTCAGGAAAAAACGCATACGCCCTTTTTGGCCAAGGGCATCATTGTCAACGTTTTGCCGCTTTTCATGTGCTTTAAAGGCGAGTGGAATCTACCTCCTGTAATCTGTTTCCTGCAATTCTGCCTTGCTTTCACATCCTCTTCGTTACCTTCCCTCAATATATTTGTGGACGAGAGTTATCATTTATAACTCTGCAGGTTTGTGAATTGCAGTGCCCCTGAGCTCCATTTGTCAACTCGCCTTTTTGGGAGCTGGCCGCAAAAGCGCAGGATTGCTTCAGGCACTATTCTGGTTCCGGGGGGCAGGCTGAGCCTGTGCTTCATTCTTCTTCCTGATGGGGAAATAGAGTGACCTGTGCCTGTCCCAACACCTAGAGCTAGTCTCTCATTGGTTCCCCCTCTTCCCGTTCAACCTCAGGACAAATTGCAACCTGTACGAAACAGGAGGTTAAAGGTGCTGATTCTCCAAGTAGGGAGATTGTTAGTAAAGCGGCTGGAATGGCGAACCCGAGCACAAGGAGAGGCGAAATGAGGTGCGTTTTAGAAACGTTTCCCGATCACACGATGTACCATCTTCTGCGTTTCCCATGCACGTTTTCGATGTAGGAAGATGCCCTTGAACCTGGAGATTTGGGACCCATGGGGTGGGTAGCACGCGGTATTACTTTAAAGGGTCTGCGTTTGCTCACCCAACCTCACCAATCCTCTCAGCCCCAAGAGTGTCCAGCCTTATGTCTCATCCAGCTGTGGGTCTAGATATGGTCAATCCAGGTTGCATCAGAGCCCCTGAACGGATTTTGTAAGAATTTCTTTCTCTTTGACTGTCTTTGTTTTATGGGATTTTTAAAAGTAATTTATTTTTATAATGGGGTTTAGCTGCTTTTCCCTGCTGTGTTTATGCCGCTTTACACCCTCTTGATTCACTTCCAGAGAGATATCAATACATAGGTTTTAAGATTCTTGCTAATCAGATATATTCTTGTGCGGTGAATAGGGGTGTTGAGTTCAGTTCACTGAGCAGGGAGTAGGTCTTGTCAGTTACATATTTGGCTTATGGAACGGTATCTGAGCTAATTTCAAACCCTTGTGTTATGCATCACGCCACCTCACATTTCCCGTTAAGCAGCCAGAGTGTGTCTTCTAAATGTGTGACTCTCTTCTGTTTTGTAATTCAGTTCAAGTGTAACGATTTTGACATGCCCTCTATAAGTGATATCTTAGGATAAGTGTCTTTTTCTGTGTGACTTATTTCACTTAGAATCCTCGTACCTAAATCCACTCATCATGCTGCTACTAGCCTTATGACACTGATTTCATGGCTGAGTGATATTCCATTGTGCCTAAGTACCACAATTTCTTTATCCATTTTTCTCTTTCCTGGGATGTTGAAGGTGTACCGATGTGGAGGTTCTTGGAAACAGAGCAGCCCTAAACTTTGGGGTGCCTGTGTCTTGTTGCTTTTTAGTTTTCCCAATTTATACGCCCATGAGTGGAAGTGCCCTATGCTCTCTCAGCTGTGTTTATTACATGTTTCAGGACACACCGTACACTGCTCCAGGGTGGCTGTTGGCAATTGACATCCCGCCCATCAGCGTAGCAAGGCTCCCATGTCTCCATGGCCTGTCCTGCATTTCTGGTTTTTACACTTTTTGCAGCATGGCCCTTTTGACTGATGGCAAGCGAGACTTCTTTGTAGTGCTGATTTGCACTTCTGGCTTGATTGGTTTGCCAAAAAGGGCGTATGCGTTTTTTCCTGAATATATTCAGGAAAAAACGCATACGCCCTTTTTGGCCAAGGGCATCATTGTCAACGTTTTGCCGCTTTTCATGTGCTTTAAAGGCGAGTGGAATCTACCTCCTGTAATCTGTTTCCTGCAATTCTGCCTTGCTTTCACATCCTCTTCGTTACCTTCCCTCAATATATTTGTGGACGAGAGTTATCATTTATAACTCTGCAGGTTTGTGAATTGCAGTGCCCCTGAGCTCCATTTGTCAACTCGCCTTTTTGGGAGCTGGCCGCAAAAGCGCAGGATTGCTTCAGGCACTATTCTGGTTCCGGGGGGCAGGCTGAGCCTGTGCTTCATTCTTCTTCCTGATGGGGAAATAGAGTGACCTGTGCCTGTCCCAACACCTAGAGCTAGTCTCTCATTGGTTCCCCCTCTTCCCGTTCAACCTCAGGACAAATTGCAACCTGTACGAAACAGGAGGTTAAAGGTGCTGATTCTCCAAGTAGGGAGATTGTTAGTAAAGCGGCTGGAATGGCGAACCCGAGCACAAGGAGAGGCGAAATGAGGTGCGTTTTAGAAACGTTTCCCGATCACACGATGTACCATCTTCTGCGTTTCCCATGCACGTTTTCGATGTAGGAAGATGCCCTTGAACCTGGAGATTTGGGACCCATGGGGTGGGTACCACGCGGTATTACTTTAAAGGGTCTGCGTTTGCTCACCCAACCTCACCAATCCTCTCAGCCCCAAGAGTGTCCAGCCTTATGTCTCATCCAGCTGTGGGTCTAGATATGGTCAATCCAGGTTGCATCAGAGCCCCTGAACGGATTTTGTAAGAATTTCTTTCTCTTTGACTGTCTTTGTTTTATGGGATTTTTAAAAGTAATTTATTTTTATAATGGGGTTTAGCTGC
This sequence comes from Eubalaena glacialis, assembly GCF_028564815.1. Classification (NCBI taxonomy): domain Eukaryota; kingdom Metazoa; phylum Chordata; class Mammalia; order Artiodactyla; family Balaenidae; genus Eubalaena; species Eubalaena glacialis. The sequence continues at coordinate 128,753,484 of NC_083716.1, forward strand.
TTATCCCTGCTGTGTTTATGCCGCTTTACACCCTCTTGATTCACTTCCAGAGAGATATCAATACATAGGTTTTAAGATTCTTGCTAATCAGATATATTCTTGTGCGGTGAATAGGGGTGTTGAGTTCAGTTCACTGAGCAGGGAGTAGGTCTTGTCAGTTACATATTTGGCTTATGGAACGGTATCTGAGCTAATTTCAAACCCTTGTGTTATGCATCACGCCACCTCACATTTCCCGTTAAGCAGCCAGAGTGTGTCTTCTAAATGTGTGACTCTCTTCTGTTTTGTAATTCAGTTCAAGTGTAACGATTTTGACATGCCCTCTATAAGTGATATCTTAGGATAAGTGTCTTTTTCTGTGTGACTTATTTCACTTAGAATCCTCGTACCTAAATCCACTCATCATGCTGCTACTAGCCTTATGACACTGATTTCATGGCTGAGTGATATTCCATTGTGCCTAAGTACCACAACTTCTTTATCCATTTTTCTCTTTCCTGGGATGTTTAAGGTGTTCCGATGTGGAGGTTCTTGGAAACAGAGCAGCCGTAAACGTTGGGGTGCCTGTGTCTTGTTGCTTTTTAGTTTTCCCAATTTATACGCCCATGAGTGGAAGTGCCCCATGCTCTCTCAGCTGTCTTTATTACATGTTTCAGGACACACCGTACACTGGTCCAGGGTGGCTGTTGGCAATTGACATCCCGCCCATCAGCGTAGCAAGGCTCCCATGTCTCCATGGCCTGTCCTGCATTTCTGGTTTTTACAGTTTTTGCAGCATGGCCCTTTTGACCGATGGCAAGCGAGACTTCTTTGTAGTGCTGATTTGCACTTCCGGCTTGCTTGGTTGGCCAAAAAGGGCGTATGCGTTTTTTCCTGAATATATTCAGGAAAAAACGCATACGCCCTTTTTGGCCAAGGGCATCATTGTCAACGTTTTGCCGCTTTTCCTGTGCTTTAAAGGCGAGTCGAATCTACCTCCTGAAATCTGTTTCCTGCAATTCTGCCTTGCTTTCACATCCTCTTCGTTGCCTTCCCTCAATATATTTGTGGACGAGAGTTATCATTTATAACTCTGCAGGTTTGTGAATTGCAGTGCCCCTGAGCTCCATTTGTCAACTCGCCTTTTTGGGAGCTGGCCGCAAAAGCGCAGGATTGCTTCAGGCACTATTCTGGTTCCGGGGGCCAGGCTGAGCCTGTGCTTCATTCTTCTTCCTGATGGGGAAATAGAGTGACCTGTGCCTGTCCCAACAGCTAGAGCTAGTCTCTCATTGGTTCCCCCTCTTCCCGTTCAACCTCAGGACAAATTGCAACCTGTACGAAACAGGAGGTTAAAGGTGCTGATTCTCCAAGTAGGGAGATTGTTAGTAAAGCGGCTGGAATGGCGAACCCGAGCACAAGGAGAGGCGAAATGAGGTGCGTTTTAGAAACGTTTCCCGATCACACGGTGTACCATCTTCTGCGTTTCCCATGCACGTTTTCGATGTAGGAAGATGCCCTTGAACCTGGAGATTTGGGACCCATGGGGTGGGTACCACGCGGTATTACTTTAAAGGGTCTGCGTTTGCTCACCCAACCTCACCAATCCTCTCAGCCCCAAGAGTGTCCAGCCTTATGTCTCATCCAGCTGTGGGACTAGATATGGTCAATCCAGGTTGCATCAGAGCCCCTGAACGGATTTTGTAAGAATTTCTTTCTCTTTGACTGTCTTTGTTTTATGGGTTTTTTTAAAGTAATTTATTTTTATAATGGGGTTTAGCTGCTTTTCCCTGCTGTGTTTATGCCGCTTTACACCCTCTTGATTCACTTCCAGAGAGATATCAATACACAGGTTTTAAGATTCTTGCTAATCAGATATATTCTTCTGGGGTGAATAGGGGTGTTGAGTTCAGTTCACTGAGCAGGGAGTAGGTCTTGTCAGTTACATATTTGGCTTATGGAACGGTATCTGAGCTAATTTCAAACCCTTGTTTTATGCATCACGCCACCTCACATTTCCCGTTAAGCAGCCATAGTGTGTCTTCTAAATGTGTGACTCTCTTCTGTTTTGTAATTCAGTTCAAGTGTAACGATTTTGACATGCCCTCTATAAGTGATATCTTAGGATAAGTGTCTTTTTCTGTGTGACTTATTTCACTTAGAATCCTCGTACCTAAATCCACTCATCATGCTGCTACTAGCCTTATGACACTGATTTCATGGCTGAGTGATATTCCGTTGTGCCTAAGTACCACAACTTCTTTATCCATTTTTCTCTTTCCTGGGATGTTGAAGGTGTTCCGATGTGGAGGTTCTTGGAAACAGAGCAGCCCTAAACGTTGGGGTGCCTGTGTCTTGTTGCTTTTTAGTTTTCCCAATTTATACGCCCATGAGTGGAAGTGCCCTATGCTCTCTCAGCTGTCTTTATTACATGTTTCAGGACACACCGTACACTGCTCCAGGGTGGCTGTTGGCAATTGACATCCCGCCCATCAGCGTAGCAAGGCTCCCATGTCTCCATGGCCTGTCCTGCATTTCTGGTTTTTACAGTTTTTGCAGCATGGCCCTTTTGACCGATGGCAAGCGAGACTTCTTTGTAGTGCTGATTTGCACTTCCGGCTTGCTTGGTTGGCCAAAAAGGGCGTATGCGTTTTTTCCTGAATATATTCAGGAAAAAACGCATACGCCCTTTTTGGCCAAGGGCATCATTGTCAATGTTTTGCCGCTTTTCCTGTGCTTTAAAGGCGAGTCGAATCTACCTCCTGAAATCTGTTTCCTGCAATTCTGCCTTGCTTTCACATCCTCTTCGTTGCCTTCCCTCAATATATTTGTGGACGAGAGTTATCATTTATAACTCTGCAGGTTTGTGAATTGTAGTGCCCCTGAGCTCCATTTGTCAACTCGCCTTTTTGGGAGCTGGCCGCAAAAGCGCAGGATTGCTTCAGGCACTATTCTGGTTCCGGGGGGCAGGCTGAGCCTGTGCTTCATTCTTCTTCCTGATGGGGAAATAGAGTGACCTGTGCCTGTCCCAACAGCTAGAGCTAGTCTCTCATTGGTTCCCCCTCTTCCCGTTCAACCTCAGGACAAATTGCAACCTGTACGAAACAGGAGGTTAAAGGTGCTGATTCTCCAAGTAGGGAGATTGTTAGTAAAGCGGCTGGAATGGCGAACCCGAGCACGAGGAGAGGCGAAATGAGGTGCGTTTTAGAAACGTTTCCCGATCACACGGTGTACCATCTTCTGGGATTCCCATGCACGTTTTCGATGTAGGAAGATGCCGTTGAACCTGGAGATTTGGGACCCATGGGGTGGGTACCACGCGGTATTACTTTAAAGGGTCTGCGTTTGCTCACCCAACCTCACCAATCCTCTCAGCCCCAAGAGTGTCCAGCCTTATGTCTCATCCAGCTGTGGGTCTAGATATGGTCAATCCAGGTTGCATCAGAGCCCCTGAACGGATTTTGTAAGAATTTCTTTCTCTTTGACTGTCTTTGTTTTATGGGTTTTTTTAAAGTAATTTATTTTTATAATGGGGTTTAGCTGCTTTTCCCTGCTGTGTTTATGCCGCTTTACACCCTCTTGATTCACTTCCAGAGAGATATCAATACATAGGTTTTAAGATTCTTGCTAATCAGATATATTCTTGTGCGGTGAATAGGGGTGTTGAGTCCAGTTCACTGAGCAGGGAGTAGGTCTTGTCTGTTACATATTTGGCTTATGGAACGGTATCTGAGCTAATTTCAAACCCTTGTGTTATGCATCACCCCACCTCACCTTTCCCGTTAAGCAGCCAGAGTGTGTCTTCTAAATGTGTGACTCTGTTCTGTTTTGTAATTCAGTTCAAGTGTAGCGATTTTGACATGCCCTCTATAAGTGATATCTTAGGATAAGTGTCTGTTTCTGTGTGACTTATTTCACTTAGAATCCTCGTACCTAAATCCACTCATCATGCTGCTACTAGCCTTATGACACTGATTTCATGGCTGAGTGATATTCCATTGTGCCTAAGTACCACAACTTCTTTATCCATTTTTCTCTTTCCTGGGATGTTGAAGGTGTACCGATGTGGAGGTTCTTGGAAACAGAGCAGCCCTAAACTTTGGGGTGCCTGTGTCTTGTTGCTTTTTAGTTTTCCCAATTTATACGCCCATGAGTGGAAGTGCCCTATGCTCTCTCAGCTGTGTTTATTACATGTTTCAGGACACACCGTACACTTCTCCAGGGTGGCTGTTGGCAATTGACATCCCGCCCATCAGCGTAGCAAGGCTCCCATGTCTCCATGGCCTGTCCTGCATTTCTGGTTTTTACAGTTTTTGCAGCATGGCCCTTTTGACCGATGGCAAGCGAGACTTCTTTGTAGTGCTGATTTGCACTTCCGGCTTGCTTGGTTGGCCAAAAAGGGCGTATGCGTTTTTTCCTGAATATATTCAGGAAAAAACGCATACGCCCTTTTTGGCCAAGGGCATCATTGTCAACGTTTTGCCGCTTTTCATGTGCTTTAAAGGCGAGTGGAATCTACCTCCTGTAATCTGTTTCCTGCAATTCTGCCTTGCTTTCACATCCTCTTCGTTACCTTCCCTCAATATATTTGTGGACGAGAGTTATCATTTATAACTCTGCAGGTTTGTGAATTGCAGTGCCCCTGAGCTCCATTTGTCAACTCGCCTTTTTGGGAGCTGGCCGCAAAAGCGCAGGATTGCTTCAGGCACTATTCTGGTTCCGGGGGGCAGGCTGAGCCTGTGCTTCATTCTTCTTCCTGATGGGGAAATAGAGTGACCTGTGCCTGTCCCAACACCTAGAGCTAGTCTCTCATTGGTTCCCCCTCTTCCCGTTCAACCTCAGGACAAATTGCAACCTGTACGAAACAGGAGGTTAAAGGTGCTGATTCTCCAAGTAGGGAGATTGTTAGTAAAGCGGCTGGAATGGCGAACCCGAGCACAAGGAGAGGCGAAATGAGGTGCGTTTTAGAAACGTTTCCCGATCACACGATGTACCATCTTCTGCGTTTCCCATGCACGTTTTCGATGTAGGAAGATGCCCTTGAACCTGGAGATTTGGGACCCATGGGGTGGGTACCACGCGGTATTACTTTAAAGGGTCTGCGTTTGCTCACCCAACCTCACCAATCCTCTCAGCCCCAAGAGTGTCCAGCCTTATGTCTCATCCAGCTGTGGGTCTAGATATGGTCAATCCAGGTTGCATCAGAGCCCCTGAACGGATTTTGTAAGAATTTCTTTCTCTTTGACTGTCTTTGTTTTATGGGATTTTTAAAAGTAATTTATTTTTATAATGGGGTTTAGCTGCTTTTCCCTGCTGTGTTTATGCCGCTTTACACCCTCTTGATTCACTTCCAGAGAGATATCAATACATAGGTTTTAAGATTCTTGCTAATCAGATATATTCTTGTGCGGTGAATAGGGGTGTTGAGTTCAGTTCACTGAGCAGGGAGTAGGTCTTGTCAGTTACATATTTGGCTTATGGAACGGTATCTGAGCTAATTTCAAACCCTTGTTTTATGCATCACGCCACCTCACATTTCCCGTTAAGCAGCCATAGTGTGTCTTCTAAATGTGTGACTCTCTTCTGTTTTGTAATTCAGTTCAAGTGTAACGATTTTGACATGCCCTCTATAAGTGATATCTTAGGATAAGTGTCTTTTTCTGTGTGACTTATTTCACTTAGAATCCTCGTACCTAAATCCACTCATCATGCTGCTACTAGCCTTATGACACTGATTTCATGGCTGAGTGATATTCCGTTGTGCCTAAGTACCACAACTTCTTTATCCATTTTTCTCTTTCCTGGGATGTTTAAGGTGTTCCGATGTGGAGGTTCTTGGAAACAGAGCAGCCCTAAACGTTGGGGTGCCTGTGTCTTGTTGCTTTTTAGTTTTCCCAATTTATACGCCCATGAGTGGAAGTGCCCTATGCTCTCTCAGCTGTCTTTATTACATGTTTCAGGACACACCGTACACTGCTCCAGGGTGGCTGTTGGCAATTGACATCCCGCCCATCAGCGTAGCAAGGCTCCCATGTCTCCATGGCCTGTCCTGCATTTCTGGTTTTTACAGTTTTTGCAGCATGGCCCTTTTGACCGATGGCAAGCGAGACTTCTTTGTAGTGCTGATGTGCACTTCCGGCTTGCTTGGTTGGCCAAAAAGGGCGTATGCGTTTTTTCCTGAATATATTCAGGAAAAAACGCATACGCCCTTTTTGGCCAAGGGCATCATTGTCAACGTTTTGCCGCTTTTCCTGTGCTTTAAAGGCGAGTCGAATCTACCTCCTGAAATCTGTTTCCTGCAATTCTGCCTTGCTTTCACATCCTCTTCGTTGCCTTCCCTCAATATATTTGTGGACGAGAGTTATCATTTATAACTCTGCAGGTTTGTGAATTGTAGTGCCCCTGAGCTCCATTTGTCAACTCGCCTTTTTGGGAGCTGGCCGCAAAAGCGCAGGATTGCTTCAGGCACTATTCTGGTTCCGGGGGGCAGGCTGAGCCTGTGCTTCATTCTTCTTCCTGATGGGGAAATAGAGTGACCTGTGCCTGTCCCAACAGCTAGAGCTAGTCTCTCATTGGTTCCCCCTCTTCCCGTTCAACCTCAGGACAAATTGCAACCTGTACGAAACAGGAGGTTAAAGGTGCTGATTCTCCAAGTAGGGAGATTGTTAGTAAAGCGGCTGGAATGGCGAACCCGAGCACAAGGAGAGGCGAAATGAGGTGCGTTTTAGAAACGTTTCCCGATCACACGATGTACCATCTTCTGCGTTTCCCATGCACGTTTTCGATGTAGGAAGATGCCCTTGAACCTGGAGATTTGGGACCCATGGGGTGGGTACCACGCGGTATTACTTTAAAGGGTCTGCGTTTGCTCACCCAACCTCACCAATCCTCTCAGCCCCAAGAGTGTCCAGCCTTATGTCTCATCCAGCTGTGGGTCTAGATATGGTCAATCCAGGTTGCATCAGAGCCCCTGAACGGATTTTGTAAGAATTTCTTTCTCTTTGACTGTCTTTGTTTTATGGGATTTTTAAAAGTAATTTATTTTTATAATGGGGTTTAGCTGCTTTTCCCTGCTGTGTTTATGCCGCTTTACACCCTCTTGATTCACTTCCAGAGAGATATCAATACATAGGTTTTAAGATTCTTGCTAATCAGATATATTCTTGTGCGGTGAATAGGGGTGTTGAGTTCAGTTCACTGAGCAGGGAGTAGGTCTTGTCAGTTACATATTTGGCTTATGGAACGGTATCTGAGCTAATTTCAAACCCTTGTGTTATGCATCACGCCACCTCACATTTCCCGTTAAGCAGCCAGAGTGTGTCTTCTAAATGTGTGACTCTCTTCTGTTTTGTAATTCAGTTCAAGTGTAACGATTTTGACATGCCCTCTATAAGTGATATCTTAGGATAAGTGTCTTTTTCTGTGTGACTTATTTCACTTAGAATCCTCGTACCTAAATCCACTCATCATGCTGCTACTAGCCTTATGACACTGATTTCATGGCTGAGTGATATTCCATTGTGCCTAAGTACCACAACTTCTTTATCCATTTTTCTCTTTCCTGGGATGTTGAAGGTGTACCGATGTGGAGGTTCTTGGAAACAGAGCAGCCCTAAACTTTGGGGTGCCTGTGTCTTGTTGCTTTTTAGTTTTCCCAATTTATACGCCCATGAGTGGAAGTGCCCTATGCTCTCTCAGCTGTGTTTATTACATGTTTCAGGACACACCGTACACTGCTCCAGGGTGGCTGTTGGCAATTGACATCCCGCCCATCAGCGTAGCAAGGCTCCCATGTCTCCATGGCCTGTCCTGCATTTCTGGTTTTTACACTTTTTGCAGCATGGCCCTTTTGACTGATGGCAAGCGAGACTTCTTTGTAGTGCTGATTTGCACTTCTGGCTTGATTGGTTTGCCAAAAAGGGCGTATGCGTTTTTTCCTGAATATATTCAGGAAAAAACGCATACGCCCTTTTTGGCCAAGGGCATCATTGTCAACGTTTTGCCGCTTTTCATGTGCTTTAAAGGCGAGTGGAATCTACCTCCTGTAATCTGTTTCCTGCAATTCTGCCTTGCTTTCACATCCTCTTCGTTACCTTCCCTCAATATATTTGTGGACGAGAGTTATCATTTATAACTCTGCAGGTTTGTGAATTGCAGTGCCCCTGAGCTCCATTTGTCAACTCGCCTTTTTGGGAGCTGGCCGCAAAAGCGCAGGATTGCTTCAGGCACTATTCTGGTTCCGGGGGGCAGGCTGAGCCTGTGCTTCATTCTTCTTCCTGATGGGGAAATAGAGTGACCTGTGCCTGTCCCAACACCTAGAGCTAGTCTCTCATTGGTTCCCCCTCTTCCCGTTCAACCTCAGGACAAATTGCAACCTGTACGAAACAGGAGGTTAAAGGTGCTGATTCTCCAAGTAGGGAGATTGTTAGTAAAGCGGCTGGAATGGCGAACCCGAGCACAAGGAGAGGCGAAATGAGGTGCGTTTTAGAAACGTTTCCCGATCACACGATGTACCATCTTCTGCGTTTCCCATGCACGTTTTCGATGTAGGAAGATGCCCTTGAACCTGGAGATTTGGGACCCATGGGGTGGGTACCACGCGGTATTACTTTAAAGGGTCTGCGTTTGCTCACCCAACCTCACCAATCCTCTCAGCCCCAAGAGTGTCCAGCCTTATGTCTCATCCAGCTGTGGGTCTAGATATGGTCAATCCAGGTTGCATCAGAGCCCCTGAACGGATTTTGTAAGAATTTCTTTCTCTTTGACTGTCTTTGTTTTATGGGATTTTTAAAAGTAATTTATTTTTATAATGGGGTTTAGCTGCTTATCCCTGCTGTGTTTATGCCGCTTTACACCCTCTTGATTCACTTCCAGAGAGATATCAATACATAGGTTTTAAGATTCTTGCTAATCAGATATATTCTTGTGCGGTGAATAGGGGTGTTGAGTTCAGTTCACTGAGCAGGGAGTAGGTCTTGTCAGTTACATATTTGGCTTATGGAACGGTATCTGAGCTAATTTCAAACCCTTGTGTTATGCATCACGCCACCTCACATTTCCCGTTAAGCAGCCAGAGTGTGTCTTCTAAATGTGTGACTCTCTTCTGTTTTGTAATTCAGTTCAAGTGTAACGATTTTGACATGCCCTCTATAAGTGATATCTTAGGATAAGTGTCTTTTTCTGTGTGACTTATTTCACTTAGAATCCTCGTACCTAAATCCACTCATCATGCTGCTACTAGCCTTATGACACTGATTTCATGGCTGAGTGATATTCCATTGTGCCTAAGTACCACAACTTCTTTATCCATTTTTCTCTTTCCTGGGATGTTTAAGGTGTTCCGATGTGGAGGTTCTTGGAAACAGAGCAGCCGTAAACGTTGGGGTGCCTGTGTCTTGTTGCTTTTTAGTTTTCCCAATTTATACGCCCATGAGTGGAAGTGCCCCATGCTCTCTCAGCTGTCTTTATTACATGTTTCAGGACACACCGTACACTGGTCCAGGGTGGCTGTTGGCAATTGACATCCCGCCCATCAGCGTAGCAAGGCTCCCATGTCTCCATGGCCTGTCCTGCATTTCTGGTTTTTACAGTTTTTGCAGCATGGCCCTTTTGACCGATGGCAAGCGAGACTTCTTTGTAGTGCTGATTTGCACTTCCGGCTTGCTTGGTTGGCCAAAAAGGGCGTATGCGTTTTTTCCTGAATATATTCAGGAAAAAACGCATACGCCCTTTTTGGCCAAGGGCATCATTGTCAACGTTTTGCCGCTTTTCCTGTGCTTTAAAGGCGAGTCGAATCTACCTCCTGAAATCTGTTTCCTGCAATTCTGCCTTGCTTTCACATCCTCTTCGTTGCCTTCCCTCAATATATTTGTGGACGAGAGTTATCATTTATAACTCTGCAGGTTTGTGAATTGCAGTGCCCCTGAGCTCCATTTGTCAACTCGCCTTTTTGGGAGCTGGCCGCAAAAGCGCAGGATTGCTTCAGGCACTATTCTGGTTCCGGGGGCCAGGCTGAGCCTGTGCTTCATTCTTCTTCCTGATGGGGAAATAGAGTGACCTGTGCCTGTCCCAACAGCTAGAGCTAGTCTCTCATTGGTTCCCCCTCTTCCCGTTCAACCTCAGGACAAATTGCAACCTGTACGAAACAGGAGGTTAAAGGTGCTGATTCTCCAAGTAGGGAGATTGTTAGTAAAGCGGCTGGAATGGCGAACCCGAGCACAAGGAGAGGCGAAATGAGGTGCGTTTTAGAAACGTTTCCCGATCACACGGTGTACCATCTTCTGCGTTTCCCATGCACGTTTTCGATGTAGGAAGATGCCCTTGAACCTGGAGATTTGGGACCCATGGGGTGGGTACCACGCGGTATTACTTTAAAGGGTCTGCGTTTGCTCACCCAACCTCACCAATCCTCTCAGCCCCAAGAGTGTCCAGCCTTATGTCTCATCCAGCTGTGGGACTAGATATGGTCAATCCAGGTTGCATCAGAGCCCCTGAACGGATTTTGTAAGAATTTCTTTCTCTTTGACTGTCTTTGTTTTATGGGTTTTTTTAAAGTAATTTATTTTTATAATGGGGTTTAGCTGCTTTTCCCTGCTGTGTTTATGCCGCTTTACACCCTCTTGATTCACTTCCAGAGAGATATCAATACACAGGTTTTAAGATTCTTGCTAATCAGATATATTCTTCTGGGGTGAATAGGGGTGTTGAGTTCAGTTCACTGAGCAGGGAGTAGGTCTTGTCAGTTACATATTTGGCTTATGGAACGGTATCTGAGCTAATTTCAAACCCTTGTTTTATGCATCACGCCACCTCACATTTCCCGTTAAGCAGCCATAGTGTGTCTTCTAAATGTGTGACTCTCTTCTGTTTTGTAATTCAGTTCAAGTGTAACGATTTTGACATGCCCTCTATAAGTGATATCTTAGGATAAGTGTCTTTTTCTGTGTGACTTATTTCACTTAGAATCCTCGTACCTAAATCCACTCATCATGCTGCTACTAGCCTTATGACACTGATTTCATGGCTGAGTGATATTCCGTTGTGCCTAAGTACCACAACTTCTTTATCCATTTTTCTCTTTCCTGGGATGTTGAAGGTGTTCCGATGTGGAGGTTCTTGGAAACAGAGCAGCCCTAAACGTTGGGGTGCCTGTGTCTTGTTGCTTTTTAGTTTTCCCAATTTATACGCCCATGAGTGGAAGTGCCCTATGCTCTCTCAGCTGTCTTTATTACATGTTTCAGGACACACCGTACACTGCTCCAGGGTGGCTGTTGGCAATTGACATCCCGCCCATCAGCGTAGCAAGGCTCCCATGTCTCCATGGCCTGTCCTGCATTTCTGGTTTTTACAGTTTTTGCAGCATGGCCCTTTTGACCGATGGCAAGCGAGACTTCTTTGTAGTGCTGATTTGCACTTCCGGCTTGCTTGGTTGGCCAAAAAGGGCGTATGCGTTTTTTCCTGAATATATTCAGGAAAAAACGCATACGCCCTTTTTGGCCAAGGGCATCATTGTCAACGTTTTGCCGCTTTTCCTGTGCTTTAAAGGCGAGTCGAATCTACCTCCTGAAATCTGTTTCCTGCAATTCTGCCTTGCTTTCACATCCTCTTCGTTGCCTTCCCTCAATATATTTGTGGACGAGAGTTATCATTTATAACTCTGCAGGTTTGTGAATTGTAGTGCCCCTGAGCTCCATTTGTCAACTCGCCTTTTTGGGAGCTGGCCGCAAAAGCGCAGGATTGCTTCAGGCACTATTCTGGTTCCGGGGGGCAGGCTGAGCCTGTGCTTCATTCTTCTTCCTGATGGGGAAATAGAGTGACCTGTGCCTGTCCCAACAGCTAGAGCTAGTCTCTCATTGGTTCCCCCTCTTCCCGTTCAACCTCAGGACAAATTGCAACCTGTACGAAACAGGAGGTTAAAGGTGCTGATTCTCCAAGTAGGGAGATTGTTAGTAAAGCGGCTGGAATGGCGAACCCGAGCACGAGGAGAGGCGAAATGAGGTGCGTTTTAGAAACGTTTCCCGATCACACGGTGTACCATCTTCTGGGATTCCCATGCACGTTTTCGATGTAGGAAGATGCCGTTGAACCTGGAGATTTGGGACCCATGGGGTGGGTACCACGCGGTATTACTTTAAAGGGTCTGCGTTTGCTCACCCAACCTCACCAATCCTCTCAGCCCCAAGAGTGTCCAGCCTTATGTCTCATCCAGCTGTGGGTCTAGATATGGTCAATCCAGGTTGCATCAGAGCCCCTGAACGGATTTTGTAAGAATTTCTTTCTCTTTGACTGTCTTTGTTTTATGGGTTTTTTTAAAGTAATTTATTTTTATAATGGGGTTTAGCTGCTTTTCCCTGCTGTGTTTATGCCGCTTTACACCCTCTTGATTCACTTCCAGAGAGATATCAATACATAGGTTTTAAGATTCTTGCTAATCAGATATATTCTTGTGCGGTGAATAGGGGTGTTGAGTCCAGTTCACTGAGCAGGGAGTAGGTCTTGTCTGTTACATATTTGGCTTATGGAACGGTATCTGAGCTAATTTCAAACCCTTGTGTTATGCATCACCCCACCTCACCTTTCCCGTTAAGCAGCCAGAGTGTGTCTTCTAAATGTGTGACTCTGTTCTGTTTTGTAATTCAGTTCAAGTGTAGCGATTTTGACATGCCCTCTATAAGTGATATCTTAGGATAAGTGTCTGTTTCTGTGTGACTTATTTCACTTAGAATCCTCGTACCTAAATCCACTCATCATGCTGCTACTAGCCTTATGACACTGATTTCATGGCTGAGTGATATTCCATTGTGCCTAAGTACCACAACTTCTTTATCCATTTTTCTCTTTCCTGGGATGTTTAAGGTGTTCCGATGTGGAGGTTCTTGGAAACAGAGCAGCCGTAAACGTTGGGGTGCCTGTGTCTTGTTGCTTTTTAGTTTTCCCAATTTATACGCCCATGAGTGGAAGTGCCCCATGCTCTCTCAGCTGTCTTTATTACATGTTTCAGGACACACCGTACACTGGTCCAGGGTGGCTGTTGGCAATTGACATCCCGCCCATCAGCGTAGCAAGGCTCCCATGTCTCCATGGCCTGTCCTGCATTTCTGGTTTTTACAGTTTTTGCAGCATGGCCCTTTTGACCGATGGCAAGCGAGACTTCTTTGTAGTGCTGATTTGCACTTCCGGCTTGCTTGGTTGGCCAAAAAGGGCGTATGCGTTTTTTCCTGAATATATTCAGGAAAAAACGCATACGCCCTTTTTGGCCAAGGGCATCATTGTCAACGTTTTGCCGCTTTTCCTGTGCTTTAAAGGCGAGTCGAATCTACCTCCTGAAATCTGTTTCCTGCAATTCTGCCTTGCTTTCACATCCTCTTCGTTGCCTTCCCTCAATATATTTGTGGACGAGAGTTATCATTTATAACTCTGCAGGTTTGTGAATTGCAGTGCCCCTGAGCTCCATTTGTCAACTCGCCTTTTTGGGAGCTGGCCGCAAAAGCGCAGGATTGCTTCAGGCACTATTCTGGTTCCGGGGGCCAGGCTGAGCCTGTGCTTCATTCTTCTTCCTGATGGGGAAATAGAGTGACCTGTGCCTGTCCCAACAGCTAGAGCTAGTCTCTCATTGGTTCCCCCTCTTCCCGTTCAACCTCAGGACAAATTGCAACCTGTACGAAACAGGAGGTTAAAGGTGCTGATTCTCCAAGTAGGGAGATTGTTAGTAAAGCGGCTGGAATGGCGAACCCGAGCACAAGGAGAGGCGAAATGAGGTGCGTTTTAGAAACGTTTCCCGATCACACGGTGTACCATCTTCTGCGTTTCCCATGCACGTTTTCGATGTAGGAAGATGCCCTTGAACCTGGAGATTTGGGACCCATGGGGTGGGTACCACGCGGTATTACTTTAAAGGGTCTGCGTTTGCTCACCCAACCTCACCAATCCTCTCAGCCCCAAGAGTGTCCAGCCTTATGTCTCATCCAGCTGTGGGACTAGATATGGTCAATCCAGGTTGCATCAGAGCCCCTGAACGGATTTTGTAAGAATTTCTTTCTCTTTGACTGTCTTTGTTTTATGGGTTTTTTTAAAGTAATTTATTTTTATAATGGGGTTTAGCTGCTTTTCCCTGCTGTGTTTATGCCGCTTTACACCCTCTTGATTCACTTCCAGAGAGATATCAATACACAGGTTTTAAGATTCTTGCTAATCAGATATATTCTTCTGGGGTGAATAGGGGTGTTGAGTTCAGTTCACTGAGCAGGGAGTAGGTCTTGTCAGTTACATATTTGGCTTATGGAACGGTATCTGAGCTAATTTCAAACCCTTGTTTTATGCATCACGCCACCTCACATTTCCCGTTAAGCAGCCATAGTGTGTCTTCTAAATGTGTGACTCTCTTCTGTTTTGTAATTCAGTTCAAGTGTAACGATTTTGACATGCCCTCTATAAGTGATATCTTAGGATAAGTGTCTTTTTCTGTGTGACTTATTTCACTTAGAATCCTCGTACCTAAATCCACTCATCATGCTGCTACTAGCCTTATGACACTGATTTCATGGCTGAGTGATATTCCGTTGTGCCTAAGTACCACAACTTCTTTATCCATTTTTCTCTTTCCTGGGATGTTGAAGGTGTTCCGATGTGGAGGTTCTTGGAAACAGAGCAGCCCTAAACGTTGGGGTGCCTGTGTCTTGTTGCTTTTTAGTTTTCCCAATTTATACGCCCATGAGTGGAAGTGCCCTATGCTCTCTCAGCTGTCTTTATTACATGTTTCAGGACACACCGTACACTGCTCCAGGGTGGCTGTTGGCAATTGACATCCCGCCCATCAGCGTAGCAAGGCTCCCATGTCTCCATGGCCTGTCCTGCATTTCTGGTTTTTACAGTTTTTGCAGCATGGCCCTTTTGACCGATGGCAAGCGAGACTTCTTTGTAGTGCTGATTTGCACTTCCGGCTTGCTTGGTTGGCCAAAAAGGGCGTATGCGTTTTTTCCTGAATATATTCAGGAAAAAACGCATACGCCCTTTTTGGCCAAGGGCATCATTGTCAATGTTTTGCCGCTTTTCCTGTGCTTTAAAGGCGAGTCGAATCTACCTCCTGAAATCTGTTTCCTGCAATTCTGCCTTGCTTTCACATCCTCTTCGTTGCCTTCCCTCAATATATTTGTGGACGAGAGTTATCATTTATAACTCTGCAGGTTTGTGAATTGTAGTGCCCCTGAGCTCCATTTGTCAACTCGCCTTTTTGGGAGCTGGCCGCAAAAGCGCAGGATTGCTTCAGGCACTATTCTGGTTCCGGGGGGCAGGCTGAGCCTGTGCTTCATTCTTCTTCCTGATGGGGAAATAGAGTGACCTGTGCCTGTCCCAACAGCTAGAGCTAGTCTCTCATTGGTTCCCCCTCTTCCCGTTCAACCTCAGGACAAATTGCAACCTGTACGAAACAGGAGGTTAAAGGTGCTGATTCTCCAAGTAGGGAGATTGTTAGTAAAGCGGCTGGAATGGCGAACCCGAGCACGAGGAGAGGCGAAATGAGGTGCGTTTTAGAAACGTTTCCCGATCACACGGTGTACCATCTTCTGGGATTCCCATGCACGTTTTCGATGTAGGAAGATGCCGTTGAACCTGGAGATTTGGGACCCATGGGGTGGGTACCACGCGGTATTACTTTAAAGGGTCTGCGTTTGCTCACCCAACCTCACCAATCCTCTCAGCCCCAAGAGTGTCCAGCCTTATGTCTCATCCAGCTGTGGGTCTAGATATGGTCAATCCAGGTTGCATCAGAGCCCCTGAACGGATTTTGTAAGAATTTCTTTCTCTTTGACTGTCTTTGTTTTATGGGTTTTTTTAAAGTAATTTATTTTTATAATGGGGTTTAGCTGCTTTTCCCTGCTGTGTTTATGCCGCTTTACACCCTCTTGATTCACTTCCAGAGAGATATCAATACATAGGTTTTAAGATTCTTGCTAATCAGATATATTCTTGTGCGGTGAATAGGGGTGTTGAGTCCAGTTCACTGAGCAGGGAGTAGGTCTTGTCTGTTACATATTTGGCTTATGGAACGGTATCTGAGCTAATTTCAAACCCTTGTGTTATGCATCACCCCACCTCACCTTTCCCGTTAAGCAGCCAGAGTGTGTCTTCTAAATGTGTGACTCTGTTCTGTTTTGTAATTCAGTTCAAGTGTAGCGATTTTGACATGCCCTCTATAAGTGATATCTTAGGATAAGTGTCTGTTTCTGTGTGACTTATTTCACTTAGAATCCTCGTACCTAAATCCACTCATCATGCTGCTACTAGCCTTATGACACTGATTTCATGGCTGAGTGATATTCCATTGTGCCTAAGTACCACAACTTCTTTATCCATTTTTCTCTTTCCTGGGATGTTGAAGGTGTACCGATGTGGAGGTTCTTGGAAACAGAGCAGCCCTAAACTTTGGGGTGCCTGTGTCTTGTTGCTTTTTAGTTTTCCCAATTTATACGCCCATGAGTGGAAGTGCCCTATGCTCTCTCAGCTGTGTTTATTACATGTTTCAGGACACACCGTACACTTCTCCAGGGTGGCTGTTGGCAATTGACATCCCGCCCATCAGCGTAGCAAGGCTCCCATGTCTCCATGGCCTGTCCTGCATTTCTGGTTTTTACACTTTTTGCAGCATGGCCCTTTTGACCGATGGCAAGCGAGACTTCTTTGTAGTGCTGATTTGCACTTCTGGCTTGATTGGTTTGCCAAAAAGGGCGTATGCGTTTTTTCCTGAATATATTCAGGAAAAAACGCATACGCCCTTTTTGGCCAAGGGCATCATTGTCAACGTTTTGCCGCTTTTCATGTGCTTTAAAGGCGAGTGGAATCTACCTCCTGTAATCTGTTTCCTGCAATTCTGCCTTGCTTTCACATCCTCTTCGTTACCTTCCCTCAATATATTTGTGGACGAGAGTTATCATTTATAACTCTGCAGGTTTGTGAATTGCAGTGCCCCTGAGCTCCATTTGTCAACTCGCCTTTTTGGGAGCTGGCCGCAAAAGCGCAGGATTGCTTCAGGCACTATTCTGGTTCCGGGGGGCAGGCTGAGCCTGTGCTTCATTCTTCTTCCTGATGGGGAAATAGAGTGACCTGTGCCTGTCCCAACACCTAGAGCTAGTCTCTCATTGGTTCCCCCTCTTCCCGTTCAACCTCAGGACAAATTGCAACCTGTACGAAACAGGAGGTTAAAGGTGCTGATTCTCCAAGTAGGGAGATTGTTAGTAAAGCGGCTGGAATGGCGAACCCGAGCACAAGGAGAGGCGAAATGAGGTGCGTTTTAGAAACGTTTCCCGATCACACGATGTACCATCTTCTGCGTTTCCCATGCACGTTTTCGATGTAGGAAGATGCCCTTGAACCTGGAGATTTGGGACCCATGGGGTGGGTACCACGCGGTATTACTTTAAAGGGTCTGCGTTTGCTCACCCAACCTCACCAATCCTCTCAGCCCCAAGAGTGTCCAGCCTTATGTCTCATCCAGCTGTGGGTCTAGATATGGTCAATCCAGGTTGCATCAGAGCCCCTGAACGGATTTTGTAAGAATTTCTTTCTCTTTGACTGTCTTTGTTTTATGGGATTTTTAAAAGTAATTTATTTTTATAATGGGGTTTAGCTGCTTTTCCCTGCTGTGTTTATGCCGCTTTACACCCTCTTGATTCACTTCCAGAGAGATATCAATACATAGGTTTTAAGATTCTTGCTAATCAGATATATTCTTGTGCGGTGAATAGGGGTGTTGAGTTCAGTTCACTGAGCAGGGAGTAGGTCTTGTCAGTTACATATTTGGCTTATGGAACGGTATCTGAGCTAATTTCAAACCCTTGTTTTATGCATCACGCCACCTCACATTTCCCGTTAAGCAGCCATAGTGTGTCTTCTAAATGTGTGACTCTCTTCTGTTTTGTAATTCAGTTCAAGTGTAACGATTTTGACATGCCCTCTATAAGTGATATCTTAGGATAAGTGTCTTTTTCTGTGTGACTTATTTCACTTAGAATCCTCGTACCTAAATCCACTCATCATGCTGCTACTAGCCTTATGACACTGATTTCATGGCTGAGTGATATTCCGTTGTGCCTAAGTACCACAACTTCTTTATCCATTTTTCTCTTTCCTGGGATGTTTAAGGTGTTCCGATGTGGAGGTTCTTGGAAACAGAGCAGCCCTAAACGTTGGGGTGCCTGTGTCTTGTTGCTTTTTAGTTTTCCCAATTTATACGCCCATGAGTGGAAGTGCCCTATGCTCTCTCAGCTGTCTTTATTACATGTTTCAGGACACACCGTACACTGCTCCAGGGTGGCTGTTGGCAATTGACATCCCGCCCATCAGCGTAGCAAGGCTCCCATGTCTCCATGGCCTGTCCTGCATTTCTGGTTTTTACAGTTTTTGCAGCATGGCCCTTTTGACCGATGGCAAGCGAGACTTCTTTGTAGTGCTGATGTGCACTTCCGGCTTGCTTGGTTGGCCAAAAAGGGCGTATGCGTTTTTTCCTGAATATATTCAGGAAAAAACGCATACGCCCTTTTTGGCCAAGGGCATCATTGTCAACGTTTTGCCGCTTTTCCTGTGCTTTAAAGGCGAGTCGAATCTACCTCCTGAAATCTGTTTCCTGCAATTCTGCCTTGCTTTCACATCCTCTTCGTTGCCTTCCCTCAATATATTTGTGGACGAGAGTTATCATTTATAACTCTGCAGGTTTGTGAATTGTAGTGCCCCTGAGCTCCATTTGTCAACTCGCCTTTTTGGGAGCTGGCCGCAAAAGCGCAGGATTGCTTCAGGCACTATTCTGGTTCCGGGGGGCAGGCTGAGCCTGTGCTTCATTCTTCTTCCTGATGGGGAAATAGAGTGACCTGTGCCTGTCCCAACAGCTAGAGCTAGTCTCTCATTGGTTCCCCCTCTTCCCGTTCAACCTCAGGACAAATTGCAACCTGTACGAAACAGGAGGTTAAAGGTGCTGATTCTCCAAGTAGGGAGATTGTTAGTAAAGCGGCTGGAATGGCGAACCCGAGCACGAGGAGAGGCGAAATGAGGTGCGTTTTAGAAACGTTTCCCGATCACACGGTGTACCATCTTCTGGGATTCCCATGCACGTTTTCGATGTAGGAAGATGCCGTTGAACCTGGAGATTTGGGACCCATGGGGTGGGTACCACGCGGTATTACTTTAAACGGTCTGCGTTTGCTCACCCAACCTCACCAATCCTCTCAGCCCCAAGAGTGTCCAGCCTTATGTCTCATCCAGCTGTGGGTGTAGATATGGTCAATCCAGGTTGCATCAGAGCCCCTGAACGGATTTTGTAAGAATTTCTTTCTCTTTGACTGTCTTTGTTTTATGGGTTTTTTTAAAGTAATTTATTTTTATAATGGGGTTTAGCTGCTTTTCCCTGCTGTGTTTATGCCGCTTTACACCCTCTTGATTCACTTCCAGAGAGATATCAATACATAGGTTTTAAGATTCTTGCTAATCAGATATATTCTTGTGCGGTGAATAGGGGTGTTGAGTCCAGTTCACTGAGCAGGGAGTAGGTCTTGTCTGTTACATATTTGGCTTATGGAACGGTATCTGAGCTAATTTCAAACCCTTGTGTTATGCATCACCCCACCTCACCTTTCCCGTTAAGCAGCCAGAGTGTGTCTTCTAAATGTGTGACTCTGTTCTGTTTTGTAATTCAGTTCAAGTGTAGCGATTTTGACATGCCCTCTATAAGTGATATCTTAGGATAAGTGTCTTTTTCTGTGTGACTTATTTCACTTAGAATCCTCGTACCTAAATCCACTCATCATGCTGCTACTAGCCTTATGACACTGATTTCATGGCTGAGTGATATTCCATTGTGCCTAAGTACCACAACTTCTTTATCCATTTTTCTCTTTCCTGGGATGTTGAAGGTGTACCGATGTGGAGGTTTTTGGAAACAGAGCAGCCCTAAACTTTGGGGTGCCTGTGTCTTGTTGCTTTTTAGTTTTCCCAATTTATACGCCCATGAGTGGAAGTGCCCTATGCTCTCTCAGCTGTCTTTATTACATGTTTCAGGACACACCGTACACTTCTCCAGGGTGGCTGTTGGCAATTGACATCCCGCCCATCAGCGTAGCAAGGCTCCCATGTCTCCATGGCCTGTCCTGCATTTCTGGTTTTTACACTTTTTGCAGCATGGCCCTTTTGACCGATGGCAAGCGAGACTTCTTTGTAGTGCTGATTTGCACTTCTGGCTTGATTGGTTTGCCAAAAAGGGCGTATGCGTTTTTTCCTGAATATATTCAGGAAAAAACGCATACGCCCTTTTTGGCCAAGGGCATCATTGTCAACGTTTTGCCGCTTTTCATGTGCTTTAAAGGCGAGTGGAATCTACCTCCTGTAATCTGTTTCCTGCAATTCTGCCTTGCTTTCACATCCTCTTCGTTACCTTCCCTCAATATATTTGTGGACGAGAGTTATCATTTATAACTCTGCAGGTTTGTGAATTGCAGTGCCCCTGAGCTCCATTTGTCAACTCGCCTTTTTGGGAGCTGGCCGCAAAAGCGCAGGATTGCTTCAGGCACTATTCTGGTTCCGGGGGGCAGGCTGAGCCTGTGCTTCATTCTTCTTCCTGATGGGGAAATAGAGTGACCTGTGCCTGTCCCAACACCTAGAGCTAGTCTCTCATTGGTTCCCCCTCTTCCCGTTCAACCTCAGGACAAATTGCAACCTGTACGAAACAGGAGGTTAAAGGTGCTGATTCTCCAAGTAGGGAGATTGTTAGTAAAGCGGCTGGAATGGCGAACCCGAGCACAAGGAGAGGCGAAATGAGGTGCGTTTTAGAAACGTTTCCCGATCACACGATGTACCATCTTCTGCGTTTCCCATGCACGTTTTCGATGTAGGAAGATGCCCTTGAACCTGGAGATTTGGGACCCATGGGGTGGGTACCACGCGGTATTACTTTAAAGGGTCTGCGTTTGCTCACCCAACCTCACCAATCCTCTCAGCCCCAAGAGTGTCCAGCCTTATGTCTCATCCAGCTGTGGGTCTAGATATGGTCAATCCAGGTTGCATCAGAGCCCCTGAACGGATTTTGTAAGAATTTCTTTCTCTTTGACTGTCTTTGTTTTATGGGATTTTTAAAAGTAATTTATTTTTATAATGGGGTTTAGCTGCTTTTCCCTGCTGTGTTTATGCCGCTTTACACCCTCTTGATTCACTTCCAGAGAGATATCAATACATAGGTTTTAAGATTCTTGCTAATCAGATATATTCTTGTGCGGTGAATAGGGGTGTTGAGTTCAGTTCACTGAGCAGGGAGTAGGTCTTGTCAGTTACATATTTGGCTTATGGAACGGTATCTGAGCTAATTTCAAACCCTTGTGTTATGCATCACGCCACCTCACATTTCCCGTTAAGCAGCCAGAGTGTGTCTTCTAAATGTGTGACTCTCTTCTGTTTTGTAATTCAGTTCAAGTGTAACGATTTTGACATGCCCTCTATAAGTGATATCTTAGGATAAGTGTCTTTTTCTGTGTGACTTATTTCACTTAGAATCCTCGTACCTAAATCCACTCATCATGCTGCTACTAGCCTTATGACACTGATTTCATGGCTGAGTGATATTCCATTGTGCCTAAGTACCACAACTTCTTTATCCATTTTTCTCTTTCCTGGGATGTTGAAGGTGTACCGATGTGGAGGTTCTTGGAAACAGAGCAGCCCTAAACTTTGGGGTGCCTGTGTCTTGTTGCTTTTTAGTTTTCCCAATTTATACGCCCATGAGTGGAAGTGCCCTATGCTCTCTCAGCTGTGTTTATTACATGTTTCAGGACACACCGTACACTGCTCCAGGGTGGCTGTTGGCAATTGACATCCCGCCCATCAGCGTAGCAAGGCTCCCATGTCTCCATGGCCTGTCCTGCATTTCTGGTTTTTACACTTTTTGCAGCATGGCCCTTTTGACTGATGGCAAGCGAGACTTCTTTGTAGTGCTGATTTGCACTTCTGGCTTGATTGGTTTGCCAAAAAGGGCGTATGCGTTTTTTCCTGAATATATTCAGGAAAAAACGCATACGCCCTTTTTGGCCAAGGGCATCATTGTCAACGTTTTGCCGCTTTTCATGTGCTTTAAAGGCGAGTGGAATCTACCTCCTGTAATCTGTTTCCTGCAATTCTGCCTTGCTTTCACATCCTCTTCGTTACCTTCCCTCAATATATTTGTGGACGAGAGTTATCATTTATAACTCTGCAGGTTTGTGAATTGCAGTGCCCCTGAGCTCCATTTGTCAACTCGCCTTTTTGGGAGCTGGCCGCAAAAGCGCAGGATTGCTTCAGGCACTATTCTGGTTCCGGGGGGCAGGCTGAGCCTGTGCTTCATTCTTCTTCCTGATGGGGAAATAGAGTGACCTGTGCCTGTCCCAACACCTAGAGCTAGTCTCTCATTGGTTCCCCCTCTTCCCGTTCAACCTCAGGACAAATTGCAACCTGTACGAAACAGGAGGTTAAAGGTGCTGATTCTCCAAGTAGGGAGATTGTTAGTAAAGCGGCTGGAATGGCGAACCCGAGCACAAGGAGAGGCGAAATGAGGTGCGTTTTAGAAACGTTTCCCGATCACACGATGTACCATCTTCTGCGTTTCCCATGCACGTTTTCGATGTAGGAAGATGCCCTTGAACCTGGAGATTTGGGACCCATGGGGTGGGTACCACGCGGTATTACTTTAAAGGGTCTGCGTTTGCTCACCCAACCTCACCAATCCTCTCAGCCCCAAGAGTGTCCAGCCTTATGTCTCATCCAGCTGTGGGTCTAGATATGGTCAATCCAGGTTGCATCAGAGCCCCTGAACGGATTTTGTAAGAATTTCTTTCTCTTTGACTGTCTTTGTTTTATGGGATTTTTAAAAGTAATTTATTTTTATAATGGGGTTTAGCTGCTTATCCCTGCTGTGTTTATGCCGCTTTACACCCTCTTGATTCACTTCCAGAGAGATATCAATACATAGGTTTTAAGATTCTTGCTAATCAGATATATTCTTGTGCGGTGAATAGGGGTGTTGAGTTCAGTTCACTGAGCAGGGAGTAGGTCTTGTCAGTTACATATTTGGCTTATGGAACGGTATCTGAGCTAATTTCAAACCCTTGTGTTATGCATCACGCCACCTCACATTTCCCGTTAAGCAGCCAGAGTGTGTCTTCTAAATGTGTGACTCTCTTCTGTTTTGTAATTCAGTTCAAGTGTAACGATTTTGACATGCCCTCTATAAGTGATATCTTAGGATAAGTGTCTTTTTCTGTGTGACTTATTTCACTTAGAATCCTCGTACCTAAATCCACTCATCATGCTGCTACTAGCCTTATGACACTGATTTCATGGCTGAGTGATATTCCATTGTGCCTAAGTACCACAACTTCTTTATCCATTTTTCTCTTTCCTGGGATGTTTAAGGTGTTCCGATGTGGAGGTTCTTGGAAACAGAGCAGCCGTAAACGTTGGGGTGCCTGTGTCTTGTTGCTTTTTAGTTTTCCCAATTTATACGCCCATGAGTGGAAGTGCCCTATGCTCTCTCAGCTGTCTTTATTACATGTTTCAGGACACACCGTACACTGGTCCAGGGTGGCTGTTGGCAATTGACATCCCGCCCATCAGCGTAGCAAGGCTCCCATGTCTCCATGGCCTGTCCTGCATTTCTGGTTTTTACAGTTTTTGCAGCATGGCCCTTTTGACCGATGGCAAGCGAGACTTCTTTGTAGTGCTGATTTGCACTTCCGGCTTGCTTGGTTGGCCAAAAAGGGCGTATGCGTTTTTTCCTGAATATATTCAGGAAAAAACGCATACGCCCTTTTTGGCCAAGGGCATCATTGTCAACGTTTTGCCGCTTTTCCTGTGCTTTAAAGGCGAGTCGAATCTACCTCCTGAAATCTGTTTCCTGCAATTCTGCCTTGCTTTCACATCCTCTTCGTTGCCTTCCCTCAATATATTTGTGGACGAGAGTTATCATTTATAACTCTGCAGGTTTGTGAATTGCAGTGCCCCTGAGCTCCATTTGTCAACTCGCCTTTTTGGGAGCTGGCCGCAAAAGCGCAGGATTGCTTCAGGCACTATTCTGGTTCCGGGGGCCAGGCTGAGCCTGTGCTTCATTCTTCTTCCTGATGGGGAAATAGAGTGACCTGTGCCTGTCCCAACAGCTAGAGCTAGTCTCTCATTGGTTCCCCCTCTTCCCGTTCAACCTCAGGACAAATTGCAACCTGTACGAAACAGGAGGTTAAAGGTGCTGATTCTCCAAGTAGGGAGATTGTTAGTAAAGCGGCTGGAATGGCGAACCCGAGCACAAGGAGAGGCGAAATGAGGTGCGTTTTAGAAACGTTTCCCGATCACACGGTGTACCATCTTCTGCGTTTCCCATGCACGTTTTCGATGTAGGAAGATGCCCTTGAACCTGGAGATTTGGGACCCATGGGGTGGGTACCACGCGGTATTACTTTAAAGGGTCTGCGTTTGCTCACCCAACCTCACCAATCCTCTCAGCCCCAAGAGTGTCCAGCCTTATGTCTCATCCAGCTGTGGGACTAGATATGGTCAATCCAGGTTGCATCAGAGCCCCTGAACGGATTTTGTAAGAATTTCTTTCTCTTTGACTGTCTTTGTTTTATGGGTTTTTTTAAAGTAATTTATTTTTATAATGGGGTTTAGCTGCTTTTCCCTGCTGTGTTTATGCCGCTTTACACCCTCTTGATTCACTTCCAGAGAGATATCAATACACAGGTTTTAAGATTCTTGCTAATCAGATATATTCTTCTGGGGTGAATAGGGGTGTTGAGTTCAGTTCACTGAGCAGGGAGTAGGTCTTGTCTGTTACATATTTGGCTTATGGAACGGTATCTGAGCTAATTTCAAACCCTTGTGTTATGCATCACCCCACCTCACCTTTCCCGTTAAGCAGCCAGAGTGTGTCTTCTAAATGTGTGACTCTGTTCTGTTTTGTAATTCAGTTCAAGTGTAGCGATTTTGACATGCCCTCTATAAGTGATATCTTAGGATAAGTGTCTGTTTCTGTGTGACTTATTTCACTTAGAATCCTCGTACCTAAATCCACTCATCATGCTGCTAGTAGCCTTATGACACTGATTTCATGGCTGAGTGATATTCCATTGTGCCTAAGTACCACAACTTCTTTATCCATTTTTCTCTTTCCTGGGATGTTGAAGGTGTACCGATGTGGAGGTTCTTGGAAACAGAGCAGCCCTAAACTTTGGGGTGCCTGTGTCTTGTTGCTTTTTAGTTTTCCCAATTTATACGCCCATGAGTGGAAGTGCCCTATGCTCTCTCAGCTGTCTTTATTACATGTTTCAGGACACACCGTACACTTCTCCAGGGTGGCTGTTGGCAATTGACATCCCGCCCATCAGCGTAGCAAGGCTCCCATGTCTCCATGGCCTGTCCTGCATTTCTGGTTTTTACAGTTTTTGCAGCATGGCCCTTTTGACCGATGGCAAGCGAGACTTCTTTGTAGTGCTGATTTGCACTTCCGGCTTGCTTGGTTGGCCAAAAAGGGCGTATGCGTTTTTTCCTGAATATATTCAGGAAAAAACGCATACGCCCTTTTTGGCCAAGGGCATCATTGTCAACGTTTTGCCGCTTTTCATGTGCTTTAAAGGCGAGTGGAATCTACCTCCTGTAATCTGTTTCCTGCAATTCTGCCTTGCTTTCACATCCTCTTCGTTACCTTCCCTCAATATATTTGTGGACGAGAGTTATCATTTATAACTCTGCAGGTTTGTGAATTGCAGTGCCCCTGAGCTCCATTTGTCAACTCGCCTTTTTGGGAGCTGGCCGCAAAAGCGCAGGATTGCTTCAGGCACTATTCTGGTTCCGGGGGGCAGGCTGAGCCTGTGCTTCATTCTTCTTCCTGATGGGGAAATAGAGTGACCTGTGCCTGTCCCAACACCTAGAGCTAGTCTCTCATTGGTTCCCCCTCTTCCCGTTCAACCTCAGGACAAATTGCAACCTGTACGAAACAGGAGGTTAAAGGTGCTGATTCTCCAAGTAGGGAGATTGTTAGTAAAGCGGCTGGAATGGCGAACCCGAGCACAAGGAGAGGCGAAATGAGGTGCGTTTTAGAAACGTTTCCCGATCACACGATGTACCATCTTCTGCGTTTCCCATGCACGTTTTCGATGTAGGAAGATGCCCTTGAACCTGGAGATTTGGGACCCATGGGGTGGGTAGCACGCGGTATTACTTTAAAGGGTCTGCGTTTGCTCACCCAACCTCACCAATCCTCTCAGCCCCAAGAGTGTCCAGCCTTATGTCTCATCCAGCTGTGGGTCTAGATATGGTCAATCCAGGTTGCATCAGAGCCCCTGAACGGATTTTGTAAGAATTTCTTTCTCTTTGACTGTCTTTGTTTTATGGGATTTTTAAAAGTAATTTATTTTTATAATGGGGTTTAGCTGCTTTTCCCTGCTGTGTTTATGCCGCTTTACACCCTCTTGATTCACTTCCAGAGAGATATCAATACATAGGTTTTAAGATTCTTGCTAATCAGATATATTCTTGTGCGGTGAATAGGGGTGTTGAGTTCAGTTCACTGAGCAGGGAGTAGGTCTTGTCAGTTACATATTTGGCTTATGGAACGGTATCTGAGCTAATTTCAAACCCTTGTTTTATGCATCACGCCACCTCACATTTCCCGTTAAGCAGCCAGAGTGTGTCTTCTAAATGTGTGACTCTCTTCTGTTTTGTAATTCAGTTCAAGTGTAACGATTTTGACATGCCCTCTATAAGTGATATCTTAGGATAAGTGTCTTTTTCTGTGTGACTTATTTCACTTAGAATCCTCGTACCTAAATCCACTCATCATGCTGCTACTAGCCTTATGACACTGATTTCATGGCTGAGTGATATTCCATTGTGCCTAAGTACCACAACTTCTTTATCCATTTTTCTCTTTCCTGGGATGTTTAAGGTGTTCCGATGTGGAGGTTCTTGGAAACAGAGCAGCCCTAAACGTTGGGGTGCCTGTGTCTTGTTGCTTTTTAGTTTTCCCAATTTATACGCCCATGAGTGGAAGTGCCCTATGCTCTCTCAGCTGTCTTTATTACATGTTTCAGGACACACCGTACACTGGTCCAGGGTGGCTGTTGGCAATTGACATCCCGCCCATCAGCGTAGCAAGGCTCCCATGTCTCCATGGCCTGTCCTGCATTTCTGGTTTTTACAGTTTTTGCAGCATGGCCCTTTTGACCGATGGCAAGCGAGACTTCTTTGTAGTGCTGATTTGCACTTCCGGCTTGCTTGGTTGGCCAAAAAGGGCGTATGCGTTTTTTCCTGAATATATTCAGGAAAAAACGCATACGCCCTTTTTGGCCAAGGGCATCATTGTCAACGTTTTGCCGCTTTTCCTGTGCTTTAAAGGCGAGTCGAATCTACCTCCTGAAATCTGTTTCCTGCAATTCTGCCTTGCTTTCACATCCTCTTCGTTGCCTTCCCTCAATATATTTGTGGACGAGAGTTATCATTTATAACTCTGCAGGTTTGTGAATTGCAGTGCCCCTGAGCTCCATTTGTCAACTCGCCTTTTTGGGAGCTGGCCGCAAAAGCGCAGGATTGCTTCAGGCACTATTCTGGTTCCGGGGGCCAGGCTGAGCCTGTGCTTCATTCTTCTTCCTGATGGGGAAATAGAGTGACCTGTGCCTGTCCCAACAGCTAGAGCTAGTCTCTCATTGGTTCCCCCTCTTCCCGTTCAACCTCAGGACAAATTGCAACCTGTACGAAACAGGAGGTTAAAGGTGCTGATTCTCCAAGTAGGGAGATTGTTAGTAAAGCGGCTGGAATGGCGAACCCGAGCACAAGGAGAGGCGAAATGAGGTGCGTTTTAGAAACGTTTCCCGATCACACGGTGTACCATCTTCTGCGTTTCCCATGCACGTTTTCGATGTAGGAAGATGCCCTTGAACCTGGAGATTTGGGACCCATGGGGTGGGTAGCACGCGGTATTACTTTAAAGGGTCTGCGTTTGCTCACCCAACCTCACCAATCCTCTCAGCCCCAAGAGTGTCCAGCCTTATGTCTCATCCAGCTGTGGGACTAGATATGGTCAATCCAGGTTGCATCAGAGCCCGTGAACGGATTTTGTAAGAATTTCTTTCTCTTTGACTGTCTTTGTTTTATGGGTTTTTTTAAAGTAATTTATTTTTATAATGGGGTTTAGCTGCTTTTCCCTGCTGTGTTTATGCCGCTTTACACCCTCTTGATTCACTTCCAGAGAGATATCAATACACAGGTTTTAAGATTCTTGCTAATCAGATATATTCTTCTGGGGTGAATAGGGGTGTTGAGTTCAGTTCACTGAGCAGGGAGTAGGTCTTGTCTGTTACATATTTGGCTTATGGAACGGTATCTGAGCTAATTTCAAACCCTTGTGTTATGCATCACCCCACCTCACCTTTCCCGTTAAGCAGCCAGAGTGTGTCTTCTAAATGTGTGACTCTGTTCTGTTTTGTAATTCAGTTCAAGTGTAGCGATTTTGACATGCCCTCTATAAGTGATATCTTAGGATAAGTGTCTGTTTCTGTGTGACTTATTTCACTTAGAATCCTCGTACCTAAATCCACTCATCATGCTGCTAGTAGCCTTATGACACTGATTTCATGGCTGAGTGATATTCCATTGTGCCTAAGTACCACAACTTCTTTATCCATTTTTCTCTTTCCTGGGATGTTGAAGGTGTACCGATGTGGAGGTTCTTGGAAACAGAGCAGCCCTAAACTTTGGGGTGCCTGTGTCTTGTTGCTTTTTAGTTTTCCCAATTTATACGCCCATGAGTGGAAGTGCCCTATGCTCTCTCAGCTGTCTTTATTACATGTTTCAGGACACACCGTACACTTCTCCAGGGTGGCTGTTGGCAATTGACATCCCGCCCATCAGCGTAGCAAGGCTCCCATGTCTCCATGGCCTGTCCTGCATTTCTGGTTTTTACAGTTTTTGCAGCATGGCCCTTTTGACCGATGGCAAGCGAGACTTCTTTGTAGTGCTGATTTGCACTTCCGGCTTGCTTGGTTGGCCAAAAAGGGCGTATGCGTTTTTTCCTGAATATATTCAGGAAAAAACGCATACGCCCTTTTTGGCCAAGGGCATCATTGTCAACGTTTTGCCGCTTTTCATGTGCTTTAAAGGCGAGTGGAATCTACCTCCTGTAATCTGTTTCTTGCAATTCTGCCTTGCTTTCACATCCTCTTCGTTGCCTTCCCTCAATATATTTCTGGACGAGAGTTATCATTTATAACTCTGTAGGTTTGTGAATTGCAGTGCCCCTGAGCTCCATTTGTCAACTCGCCTTTTTGGGAGCTGGCCGCAAAAGCGCAGGATTGCTTCAGGCCCTATTCTGGTTCCGGGGGGCAGGCTGAGCCTGTGCTTCATTCTTCTTCCTGATGGGGAAATAGAGTGACCTGTGCCTGTCCCAACACCTAGAGCTAGTCTCTCATTGGTTCCCCCTCTTCCCGTTCAACCTCAGGACAAATTGCAACCTGTACGAAACAGGAGGTTAAAGGTGCTGATTCTCCAAGTAGGGAGATTGTTAGTAAAGCGGCTGGAATGGCGAACCCGAGCACAAGGAGAGGCGAAATGAGGTGCGTTTTAGAAACGTTTCCCGATCACACGATGTACCATCTTCTGCGTTTCCCATGCACGTTTTCGATGTAGGAAGATGCCCTTGAACCTGGAGATTTGGGACCCATGGGGTGGGTAGCACGCGGTATTACTTTAAAGGGTCTGCGTTTGCTCACCCAACCTCACCAATCCTCTCAGCCCCAAGAGTGTCCAGCCTTATGTCTCATCCAGCTGTGGGTCTAGATATGGTCAATCCAGGTTGCATCAGAGCCCCTGAACGGATTTTGTAAGAATTTCTTTCTCTTTGACTGTCTTTGTTTTATGGGATTTTTAAAAGTAATTTATTTTTATAATGGGGTTTAGCTGCTTTTCCCTGCTGTGTTTATGCCGCTTTACACCCTCTTGATTCACTTCCAGAGAGATATCAATACATAGGTTTTAAGATTCTTGCTAATCAGATATATTCTTGTGCGGTGAATAGGGGTGTTGAGTTCAGTTCACTGAGCAGGGAGTAGGTCTTGTCAGTTACATATTTGGCTTATGGAACGGTATCTGAGCTAATTTCAAACCCTTGTGTTATGCATCACGCCACCTCACATTTCCCGTTAAGCAGCCAGAGTGTGTCTTCTAAATGTGTGACTCTCTTCTGTTTTGTAATTCAGTTCAAGTGTAACGATTTTGACATGCCCTCTATAAGTGATATCTTAGGATAAGTGTCTTTTTCTGTGTGACTTATTTCACTTAGAATCCTCGTACCTAAATCCACTCATCATGCTGCTACTAGCCTTATGACACTGATTTCATGGCTGAGTGATATTCCATTGTGCCTAAGTACCACAACTTCTTTATCCATTTTTCTCTTTCCTGGGATGTTTAAGGTGTTCCGATGTGGAGGTTCTTGGAAACAGAGCAGCCCTAAACGTTGGGGTGCCTGTGTCTTGTTGCTTTTTAGTTTTCCCAATTTATACGCCCATGAGTGGAAGTGCCCTATGCTCTCTCAGCTGTCTTTATTACATGTTTCAGGACACACCGTACACTGCTCCAGGGTGGCTGTTGGCAATTGACATCCCGCCCATCAGCGTAGCAAGGCTCCCATGTCTCCATGGCCTGTCCTGCATTTCTGGTTTTTACAGTTTTTGCAGCATGGCCCTTTTGACCGATGGCAAGCGAGACTTCTTTGTAGTGCTGATTTGCACTTCCGGCTTGCTTGGTTGGCCAAAAAGGGCGTATGCGTTTTTTCCTGAATATATTCAGGAAAAAACGCATACGCCCTTTTTGGCCAAGGGCATCATTGTCAACGTTTTGCCGCTTTTCCTGTGCTTTAAAGGCGAGTCGAATCTACCTCCTGAAATCTGTTTCCTGCAATTCTGCCTTGCTTTCACATCCTCTTCGTTGCCTTCCCTCAATATATTTGTGGACGAGAGTTATCATTTATAACTCTGCAGGTTTGTGAATTGCAGTGCCCCTGAGCTCCATTTGTCAACTCGCCTTTTTGGGAGCTGGCCGCAAAAGCGCAGGATTGCTTCAGGCACTATTCTGGTTCCGGGGGCCAGG
The DNA here is from genome assembly GCF_028564815.1 of Eubalaena glacialis. Classification (NCBI taxonomy): domain Eukaryota; kingdom Metazoa; phylum Chordata; class Mammalia; order Artiodactyla; family Balaenidae; genus Eubalaena; species Eubalaena glacialis. Next base: position 128,784,591 of record NC_083716.1, read on the forward strand.
CTGAGCCTGTGCTTCATTCTTCTTCCTGATGGGGAAATAGTGTGACCTGTGCCTGTCCCAACAGCTAGAGCTAGTCTCTCATTGGTTCCCCCTCTTCCCGTTCAACCTCAGGACAAATTGCAACCTGTACGAAACAGGAGGTTAAAGGTGCTGATTCTCCAAGTAGGGAGATTGTTAGTAAAGCGGCTGGAATGGCGAACCCGAGCACAAGGAGAGGCGAAATGAGGTGCGTTTTAGAAACGTTTCCCGATCACACGGTGTACCATCTTCTGCGTTTCCCATGCACGTTTTCGATGTAGGAAGATGCCGTTGAACCTGGAGATTTGGGACCCATGGGGTGGGTACCACGCGGTATTACTTTAAAGGGTCTGCGTTTGCTCACCCAACCTCACCAATCCTCTCAGCCCCAAGAGTGTCCAGCCTTATGTCTCATCCAGCTGTGGGTCTAGATATGGTCAATCCAGGTTGCATCAGAGCCCCTGAACGGATTTTGTAAGAATTTCTTTCTCTTTGACTGTCTTTGTTTTATGGGTTTTTTTAAAGTAATTTATTTTTATAATGGGGTTTAGCTGCTTTTCCCTGCTGTGTTTATGCCGCTTTACACCCTCTTGATTCACTTCCAGAGAGATATCAATACACAGGTTTTAAGATTCTTGCTAATCAGATATATTCTTCTGGGGTGAATAGGGGTGTTGAGTTCAGTTCACTGAGCAGGGAGTAGGTCTTGTCTGTTACATATTTGGCTTATGGAACGGTATCTGAGCTAATTTCAAACCCTTGTGTTATGCATCACCCCACCTCACCTTTCCCGTTAAGCAGCCAGAGTGTGTCTTCTAAATGTGTGACTCTGTTCTGTTTTGTAATTCAGTTCAAGTGTAGCGATTTTGACATGCCCTCTATAAGTGATATCTTAGGATAAGTGTCTGTTTCTGTGTGACTTATTTCACTTAGAATCCTCGTACCTAAATCCACTCATCATGCTGCTAGTAGCCTTATGACACTGATTTCATGGCTGAGTGATATTCCATTGTGCCTAAGTACCACAACTTCTTTATCCATTTTTCTCTTTCCTGGGATGTTGAAGGTGTACCGATGTGGAGGTTCTTGGAAACAGAGCAGCCCTAAACTTTGGGGTGCCTGTGTCTTGTTGCTTTTTAGTTTTCCCAATTTATACGCCCATGAGTGGAAGTGCCCTATGCTCTCTCAGCTGTGTTTATTACATGTTTCAGGACACACCGTACACTTCTCCAGGGTGGCTGTTGGCAATTGACATCCCGCCCATCAGCGTAGCAAGGCTCCCATGTCTCCATGGCCTGTCCTGCATTTCTGGTTTTTACAGTTTTTGCAGCATGGCCCTTTTGACCGATGGCAAGCGAGACTTCTTTGTAGTGCTGATTTGCACTTCCGGCTTGCTTGGTTGGCCAAAAAGGGCGTATGCGTTTTTTCCTGAATATATTCAGGAAAAAACGCATACGCCCTTTTTGGCCAAGGGCATCATTGTCAACGTTTTGCCGCTTTTCATGTGCTTTAAAGGCGAGTGGAATCTACCTCCTGTAATCTGTTTCTTGCAATTCTGCCTTGCTTTCACATCCTCTTCGTTGCCTTCCCTCAATATATTTCTGGACGAGAGTTATCATTTATAACTCTGTAGGTTTGTGAATTGCAGTGCCCCTGAGCTCCATTTGTCAACTCGCCTTTTTGGGAGCTGGCCGCAAAAGCGCAGGATTGCTTCAGGCCCTATTCTGGTTCCGGGGGGCAGGCTGAGCCTGTGCTTCATTCTTCTTCCTGATGGGGAAATAGAGTGACCTGTGCCTGTCCCAACACCTAGAGCTAGTCTCTCATTGGTTCCCCCTCTTCCCGTTCAACCTCAGGACAAATTGCAACCTGTACGAAACAGGAGGTTAAAGGTGCTGATTCTCCAAGTAGGGAGATTGTTAGTAAAGCGGCTGGAATGGCGAACCCGAGCACAAGGAGAGGCGAAATGAGGTGCGTTTTAGAAACGTTTCCCGATCACACGATGTACCATCTTCTGCGTTTCCCATGCACGTTTTCGATGTAGGAAGATGCCCTTGAACCTGGAGATTTGGGACCCATGGGGTGGGTAGCACGCGGTATTACTTTAAAGGGTCTGCGTTTGCTCACCCAACCTCACCAATCCTCTCAGCCCCAAGAGTGTCCAGCCTTATGTCTCATCCAGCTGTGGGTCTAGATATGGTCAATCCAGGTTGCATCAGAGCCCCTGAACGGATTTTGTAAGAATTTCTTTCTCTTTGACTGTCTTTGTTTTATGGGATTTTTAAAAGTAATTTATTTTTATAATGGGGTTTAGCTGCTTTTCCCTGCTGTGTTTATGCCGCTTTACACCCTCTTGATTCACTTCCAGAGAGATATCAATACATAGGTTTTAAGATTCTTGCTAATCAGATATATTCTTGTGCGGTGAATAGGGGTGTTGAGTTCAGTTCACTGAGCAGGGAGTAGGTCTTGTCAGTTACATATTTGGCTTATGGAACGGTATCTGAGCTAATTTCAAACCCTTGTGTTATGCATCACGCCACCTCACATTTCCCGTTAAGCAGCCAGAGTGTGTCTTCTAAATGTGTGACTCTCTTCTGTTTTGTAATTCAGTTCAAGTGTAACGATTTTGACATGCCCTCTATAAGTGATATCTTAGGATAAGTGTCTTTTTCTGTGTGACTTATTTCACTTAGAATCCTCGTACCTAAATCCACTCATCATGCTGCTACTAGCCTTATGACACTGATTTCATGGCTGAGTGATATTCCATTGTGCCTAAGTACCACAACTTCTTTATCCATTTTTCTCTTTCCTGGGATGTTTAAGGTGTTCCGATGTGGAGGTTCTTGGAAACAGAGCAGCCCTAAACGTTGGGGTGCCTGTGTCTTGTTGCTTTTTAGTTTTCCCAATTTATACGCCCATGAGTGGAAGTGCCCTATGCTCTCTCAGCTGTCTTTATTACATGTTTCAGGACACACCGTACACTGCTCCAGGGTGGCTGTTGGCAATTGACATCCCGCCCATCAGCGTAGCAAGGCTCCCATGTCTCCATGGCCTGTCCTGCATTTCTGGTTTTTACAGTTTTTGCAGCATGGCCCTTTTGACCGATGGCAAGCGAGACTTCTTTGTAGTGCTGATTTGCACTTCCGGCTTGCTTGGTTGGCCAAAAAGGGCGTATGCGTTTTTTCCTGAATATATTCAGGAAAAAACGCATACGCCCTTTTTGGCCAAGGGCATCATTGTCAACGTTTTGCCGCTTTTCCTGTGCTTTAAAGGCGAGTCGAATCTACCTCCTGAAATCTGTTTCCTGCAATTCTGCCTTGCTTTCACATCCTCTTCGTTGCCTTCCCTCAATATATTTGTGGACGAGAGTTATCATTTATAACTCTGCAGGTTTGTGAATTGCAGTGCCCCTGAGCTCCATTTGTCAACTCGCCTTTTTGGGAGCTGGCCGCAAAAGCGCAGGATTGCTTCAGGCACTATTCTGGTTCCGGGGGCCAGGCTGAGCCTGTGCTTCATTCTTCTTCCTGATGGGGAAATAGTGTGACCTGTGCCTGTCCCAACAGCTAGAGCTAGTCTCTCATTGGTTCCCCCTCTTCCCGTTCAACCTCAGGACAAATTGCAACCTGTACGAAACAGGAGGTTAAAGGTGCTGATTCTCCAAGTAGGGAGATTGTTAGTAAAGCGGCTGGAATGGCGAACCCGAGCACAAGGAGAGGCGAAATGAGGTGCGTTTTAGAAACGTTTCCCGATCACACGGTGTACCATCTTCTGCGTTTCCCATGCACGTTTTCGATGTAGGAAGATGCCGTTGAACCTGGAGATTTGGGACCCATGGGGTGGGTACCACGCGGTATTACTTTAAAGGGTCTGCGTTTGCTCACCCAACCTCACCAATCCTCTCAGCCCCAAGAGTGTCCAGCCTTATGTCTCATCCAGCTGTGGGTCTAGATATGGTCAATCCAGGTTGCATCAGAGCCCCTGAACGGATTTTGTAAGAATTTCTTTCTCTTTGACTGTCTTTGTTTTATGGGTTTTTTTAAAGTAATTTATTTTTATAATGGGGTTTAGCTGCTTTTCCCTGCTGTGTTTATGCCGCTTTACACCCTCTTGATTCACTTCCAGAGAGATATCAATACATAGGTTTTAAGATTCTTGCTAATCAGATACATTCTTCTGGGGTGAATAGGGGTGTTGAGTCCAGTTCACTGAGCAGGGAGTAGGTCTTGTCTGTTACATATTTGGCTTATGGAACGGTATCTGAGCTAATTTCAAACCCTTGTGTTATGCATCACCCCACCTCACCTTTCCCGTTAAGCAGCCATAGTGTGTCTTCTAAATGTGTGACTCTCTTCTGTTTTGTAATTCAGTTCAAGTGTAACGATTTTGACATGCCCTCTATAAGTGATATCTTAGGATAAGTGTCTTTTTCTGTGTGACTTATTTCACTTAGAATCCTCGTACCTAAATCCACTCATCATGCTGCTACTAGCCTTATGACACTGATTTCATGGCTGAGTGATATTCCGTTGTGCCTAAGTACCACAACTTCTTTATCCATTTTTCTCTTTCCTGGGATGTTTAAGGTGTTCCGATGTGGAGGTTCTTGGAAACAGAGCAGCCCTAAACGTTGGGGTGCCTGTGTCTTGTTGCTTTTTAGTTTTCCCAATTTATACGCCCATGAGTGGAAGTGCCCTATGCTCTCTCAGCTGTCTTTATTACATGTTTCAGGACACACCGTACACTGGTCCAGGGTGGCTGTTGGCAATTGACATCCCGCCCATCAGCGTAGCAAGGCTCCCATGTCTCCATGGCCTGTCCTGCATTTCTGGTTTTTACAGTTTTTGCAGCATGGCCCTTTTGACCGATGGCAAGCGAGACTTCTTTGTAGTGCTGATTTGCACTTCCGGCTTGCTTGGTTGGCCAAAAAGGGCGTATGCGTTTTTTCCTGAATATATTCAGGAAAAAACGCATACGCCCTTTTTGGCCAAGGGCATCATTGTCAACGTTTTGCCGCTTTTCCTGTGCTTTAAAGGCGAGTCGAATCTACCTCCTGAAATCTGTTTCCTGCAATTCTGCCTTGCTTTCACATCCTCTTCGTTGCCTTCCCTCAATATATTTGTGGACGAGAGTTATCATTTATAACTCTGCAGGTTTGTGAATTGTAGTGCCCCTGAGCTCCATTTGTCAACTCGCCTTTTTGGGAGCTGGCCGCAAAAGCGCAGGATTGCTTCAGGCACTATTCTGGTTCCGGGGGGCAGGCTGAGCCTGTGCTTCATTCTTCTTCCTGATGGGGAAATAGAGTGACCTGTGCCTGTCCCAACAGCTAGAGCTAGTCTCTCATTGGTTCCCCCTCTTCCCGTTCAACCTCAGGACAAATTGCAACCTGTACGAAACAGGAGGTTAAAGGTGCTGATTCTCCAAGTAGGGAGATTGTTAGTAAAGCGGCTGGAATGGCGAACCCGAGCACGAGGAGAGGCGAAATGAGGTGCGTTTTAGAAACGTTTCCCGATCACACGGTGTACCATCTTCTGGGATTCCCATGCACGTTTTCGATGTAGGAAGATGCCGTTGAACCTGGAGATTTGGGACCCATGGGGTGGGTACCACGCGGTATTACTTTAAAGGGTCTGCGTTTGCTCACCCAACCTCACCAATCCTCTCAGCCCCAAGAGTGTCCAGCCTTATGTCTCATCCAGCTGTGGGTCTAGATATGGTCAATCCAGGTTGCATCAGAGCCCCTGAACGGATTTTGTAAGAATTTCTTTCTCTTTGACTGTCTTTGTTTTATGGGTTTTTTTAAAGTAATTTATTTTTATAATGGGGTTTAGCTGCTTTTCCCTGCTGTGTTTATGCCGCTTTACACCCTCTTGATTCACTTCCAGAGAGATATCAATACATAGGTTTTAAGATTCTTGCTAATCAGATATATTCTTGTGCGGTGAATAGGGGTGTTGAGTCCAGTTCACTGAGCAGGGAGTAGGTCTTGTCTGTTACATATTTGGCTTATGGAACGGTATCTGAGCTAATTTCAAACCCTTGTGTTATGCATCACCCCACCTCACCTTTCCCGTTAAGCAGCCAGAGTGTGTCTTCTAAATGTGTGACTCTGTTCTGTTTTGTAATTCAGTTCAAGTGTAGCGATTTTGACATGCCCTCTATAAGTGATATCTTAGGATAAGTGTCTGTTTCTGTGTGACTTATTTCACTTAGAATCCTCGTACCTAAATCCACTCATCATGCTGCTACTAGCCTTATGACACTGATTTCATGGCTGAGTGATATTCCATTGTGCCTAAGTACCACAACTTCTTTATCCATTTTTCTCTTTCCTGGGATGTTGAAGGTGTACCGATGTGGAGGTTCTTGGAAACAGAGCAGCCCTAAACTTTGGGGTGCCTGTGTCTTGTTGCTTTTTAGTTTTCCCAATTTATACGCCCATGAGTGGAAGTGCCCTATGCTCTCTCAGCTGTGTTTATTACATGTTTCAGGACACACCGTACACTTCTCCAGGGTGGCTGTTGGCAATTGACATCCCGCCCATCAGAGTAGCAAGGCTCCCATGTCTCCATGGCCTGTCCTGCATTTCTGGTTTTTACAGTTTTTGCAGCATGGCCCTTTTGACCGATGGCAAGCGAGACTTCTTTGTAGTGCTGATTTGCACTTCCGGCTTGCTTGGTTGGCCAAAAAGGGCGTATGCGTTTTTCCTGAATATATTCAGGAAAAAACGCATACGCCCTTTTTGGCCAAGGGCATCATTGTCAACGTTTTGCCGCTTTTCCTGTGCTTTAAAGGCGAATCGAATCTACCTCCTGAAATCTGTTTCCTGCAATTCTGCCTTGCTTTCAAATCCTCTTCGTTGCCTTCCCTCAATATATTTGTGGACGAGAGTTATCATTTATAACTCTGTAGGTTTGTGAATTGCAGTGCCCCTGAGCTCCATTTGTCAACTCGCCTTTTTGGGAGCTGGCCGCAAAAGCGCAGGATTGCTTCAGGCCCTATTCTGGTTCCGGGGGGCAGGCTGAGCCTGTGCTTCATTCTTCTTCCTGATGGGGAAATAGAGTGACCTGTGCCTGTTCCCAACACCTAGAGCTAGTCTCTCATTGTTTCCCCCTCTTCCCGTTCAACCTCAGGACAAATTGCAACCTGTACGAAACAGGAGGTTAAAGGTGCTGATTCTCCAAGTAGGGAGATTGTTAGTAAAGCGGCTGGAATGGCGAACCCGAGCACAAGGAGAGGCGAAATGAGGTGCGTTTTAGAAACGTTTCCCGATCACACGGTGTACCATCTTCTGCGTTTCCCATGCACGTTTTCGATGTAGGAAGATGCCGTTGAACCTGGAGATTTGGGACCCATGGGGTGGGTACCACGCGGTATTACTTTAAAGGGTCTGCGTTTGCTCACCCAACCTCACCAATACTCTCAGCCCCAAGAGTGTCCAGCCTTATGTCTCATCCAGCTGTGGGTCTAGATATGGTCAATCCAGGTTGCATCAGAGCCCCTGAACGGATTTTGTAAGAATTTCTTTCTCTTTGACTGTCTTTGTTTTATGGGTTTTTTTAAAGTAATTTATTTTTATAATGGGGTTTAGCTGCTTTTCCCTGCTGTGTTTATGCCGCTTTACACCCTCTTGATTCACTTCCAGAGAGATATCAATACATAGGTTTTAAGATTCTTGCTAATCAGATATATTCTTGTGCGGTGAATAGGGGTGTTGAGTCCAGTTCACTGAGCAGGGAGTAGGTCTTGTCTGTTACATATTTGGCTTATGGAACGGTATCTGAGCTAATTTCAAACCCTTGTGTTATGCATCACCCCACCTCACCTTTCCCGTTAAGCAGCCAGAGTGTGTCTTCTAAATGTGTGACTCTGTTCTGTTTTGTAATTCAGTTCAAGTGTAGCGATTTTGACATGCCCTCTATAAGTGATATCTTAGGATAAGTGTCTGTTTCTGTGTGACTTATTTCACTTAGAATCCTCGTACCTAAATCCACTCATCATGCTGCTAGTAGCCTTATGACACTGATTTCATGGCTGAGTGATATTCCATTGTGCCTAAGTACCACAACTTCTTTATCCATTTTTCTCTTTCCTGGGATGTTGAAGGTGTACCGATGTGGAGGTTCTTGGAAACAGAGCAGCCCTAAACTTTGGGGTGCCTGTGTCTTGTTGCTTTTTAGTTTTCCCAATTTATACGCCCATGAGTGGAAGTGCCCTATGCTCTCTCAGCTGTCTTTATTACATGTTTCAGGACACACCGTACACTTCTCCAGGGTGGCTGTTGGCAATTGACATCCCGCCCATCAGCGTAGCAAGGCTCCCATGTCTCCATGGCCTGTCCTGCATTTCTGGTTTTTACAGTTTTTGCAGCATGGCCCTTTTGACCGATGGCAAGCGAGACTTCTTTGTAGTGCTGATTTGCACTTCCGGCTTGCTTGGTTGGCCAAAAAGGGCGTATGCGTTTTTTCCTGAATATATTCAGGAAAAAACGCATACGCCCTTTTTGGCCAAGGGTATCATTGTCAACGTTTTGCCGCTTTTCATGTGCTTTAAAGGCGAGTGGAATCTACCTCCTGTAATCTGTTTCCTGCAATTCTGCCTTGCTTTCACATCCTCTTCGTTGCCTTCCCTCAATATATTTCTGGACGAGAGTTATCATTTATAACTCTGTAGGTTTGTGAATTGCAGTGCCCCTGAGCTCCATTTGTCAACTCGCCTTTTTGGGAGCTGGCCGCAAAAGCGCAGGATTGCTTCAGGCCCTATTCTGGTTCCGGGGGGCAGGCTGAGCCTGTGCTTCATTCTTCTTCCTGATGGGGAAATAGAGTGACCTGTGCCTGTCCCAACAGCTAGAGCTAGTCTCTCATTGGTTCCCCCTCTTCCCGTTCAACCTCAGGACAAATTGCAACCTGTACGAAACAGGAGGTTAAAGGTGCTGATTCTCCAAGTAGGGAGATTGTTAGTAAAGCGGCTGGAATGGCGAACCCGAGCACAAGGAGAGGCGAAATGAGGTGCGTTTTAGAAACGTTTCCCGATCACACGGTGTACCATCTTCTGCGTTTCCCATGCACGTTTTCGATGTAGGAAGATGCCCTTGAACCTGGAGATTTGGGACCCATGGGGTGGGTACCACGCGGTATTACTTTAAAGGGTCTGCGTTTGCTCACCCAACCTCACCAATCCTCTCAGCCCCAAGAGTGTCCAGCCTTATGTCTCATCCAGCTGTGGGACTAGATATGGTCAATCCAGGTTGCATCAGAGCCCGTGAACGGATTTTGTAAGAATTTCTTTCTCTTTGACTGTCTTTGTTTTATGGGTTTTTTTAAAGTAATTTATTTTTATAATGGGGTTTAGCTGCTTTTCCCTGCTGTGTTTATGCCGCTTTACACCCTCTTGATTCACTTCCAGAGAGATATCAATACACAGGTTTTAAGATTCTTGCTAATCAGATATATTCTTCTGGGGTGAATAGGGGTGTTGAGTTCAGTTCACTGAGCAGGGAGTAGGTCTTGTCTGTTACATATTTGGCTTATGGAACGGTATCTGAGCTAATTTCAAACCCTTGTGTTATGCATCACCCCACCTCACCTTTCCCGTTAAGCAGCCAGAGTGTGTCTTCTAAATGTGTGACTCTGTTCTGTTTTGTAATTCAGTTCAAGTGTAGCGATTTTGACATGCCCTCTATAAGTGATATCTTAGGATAAGTGTCTGTTTCTGTGTGACTTATTTCACTTAGAATCCTCGTACCTAAATCCACTCATCATGCTGCTAGTAGCCTTATGACACTGATTTCATGGCTGAGTGATATTCCATTGTGCCTAAGTACCACAACTTCTTTATCCATTTTTCTCTTTCCTGGGATGTTGAAGGTGTACCGATGTGGAGGTTCTTGGAAACAGAGCAGCCCTAAACTTTGGGGTGCCTGTGTCTTGTTGCTTTTTAGTTTTCCCAATTTATACGCCCATGAGTGGAAGTGCCCTATGCTCTCTCAGCTGTGTTTATTACATGTTTCAGGACACACCGTACACTTCTCCAGGGTGGCTGTTGGCAATTGACATCCCGCCCATCAGCGTAGCAAGGCTCCCATGTCTCCATGGCCTGTCCTGCATTTCTGGTTTTTACAGTTTTTGCAGCATGGCCCTTTTGACCGATGGCAAGCGAGACTTCTTTGTAGTGCTGATTTGCACTTCCGGCTTGCTTGGTTGGCCAAAAAGGGCGTATGCGTTTTTTCCTGAATATATTCAGGAAAAAACGCATACGCCCTTTTTGGCCAAGGGCATCATTGTCAACGTTTTGCCGCTTTTCATGTGCTTTAAAGGCGAGTGGAATCTACCTCCTGTAATCTGTTTCTTGCAATTCTGCCTTGCTTTCACATCCTCTTCGTTGCCTTCCCTCAATATATTTCTGGACGAGAGTTATCATTTATAACTCTGTAGGTTTGTGAATTGCAGTGCCCCTGAGCTCCATTTGTCAACTCGCCTTTTTGGGAGCTGGCCGCAAAAGCGCAGGATTGCTTCAGGCCCTATTCTGGTTCCGGGGGGCAGGCTGAGCCTGTGCTTCATTCTTCTTCCTGATGGGGAAATAGAGTGACCTGTGCCTGTCCCAACAGCTAGAGCTAGTCTCTCATTGGTTCCCCCTCTTCCCGTTCAACCTCAGGACAAATTGCAACCTGTACGAAACAGGAGGTTAAAGGTGCTGATTCTCCAAGTAGGGAGATTGTTAGTAAAGCGGCTGGAATGGCGAACCCGAGCACAAGGAGAGGCGAAATGAGGTGCGTTTTAGAAACGTTTCCCGATCACACGATGTACCATCTTCTGCGTTTCCCATGCACGTTTTCGATGTAGGAAGATGCCCTTGAACCTGGAGATTTGGGACCCATGGGGTGGGTAGCACGCGGTATTACTTTAAAGGGTCTGCGTTTGCTCACCCAACCTCACCAATCCTCTCAGCCCCAAGAGTGTCCAGCCTTATGTCTCATCCAGCTGTGGGTCTAGATATGGTCAATCCAGGTTGCATCAGAGCCCCTGAACGGATTTTGTAAGAATTTCTTTCTCTTTGACTGTCTTTGTTTTATGGGATTTTTAAAAGTAATTTATTTTTATAATGGGGTTTAGCTGCTTTTCCCTGCTGTGTTTATGCCGCTTTACACCCTCTTGATTCACTTCCAGAGAGATATCAATACATAGGTTTTAAGATTCTTGCTAATCAGATATATTCTTGTGCGGTGAATAGGGGTGTTGAGTTCAGTTCACTGAGCAGGGAGTAGGTCTTGTCAGTTACATATTTGGCTTATGGAACGGTATCTGAGCTAATTTCAAACCCTTGTTTTATGCATCACGCCACCTCACATTTCCCGTTAAGCAGCCATAGTGTGTCTTCTAAATGTGTGACTCTCTTCTGTTTTGTAATTCAGTTCAAGTGTAACGATTTTGACATGCCCTCTATAAGTGATATCTTAGGATAAGTGTCTTTTTCTGTGTGACTTATTTCACTTAGAATCCTCGTACCTAAATCCACTCATCATGCTGCTACTAGCCTTATGACACTGATTTCATGGCTGAGTGATATTCCATTGTGCCTAAGTACCACAACTTCTTTATCCATTTTTCTCTTTCCTGGGATGTTGAAGGTGTTCCGATGTGGAGGTTCTTGGAAACAGAGCAGCCCTAAACGTTGGGGTGCCTGTGTCTTGTTGCTTTTTAGTTTTCCCAATTTATACGCCCATGAGTGGAAGTGCCCTATGCTCTCTCAGCTGTCTTTATTACATGTTTCAGGACACACCGTACACTGCTCCAGGGTGGCTGTTGGCAATTGACATCCCGCCCATCAGCGTAGCAAGGCTCCCATGTCTCCATGGCCTGTCCTGCATTTCTGGTTTTTACAGTTTTTGCAGCATGGCCCTTTTGACCGATGGCAAGCGAGACTTCTTTGTAGTGCTGATTTGCACTTCCGGCTTGCTTGGTTGGCCAAAAAGGGCGTATGCGTTTTTTCCTGAATATATTCAGGAAAAAACGCATACGCCCTTTTTGGCCAAGGGCATCATTGTCAACGTTTTGCCGCTTTTCCTGTGCTTTAAAGGCGAGTCGAATCTACCTCCTGAAATCTGTTTCCTGCAATTCTGCCTTGCTTTCACATCCTCTTCGTTGCCTTCCCTCAATATATTTGTGGACGAGAGTTATCATTTATAACTCTGCAGGTTTGTGAATTGCAGTGCCCTGAGCTCCATTTGTCAACTCGCCTTTTTGGGAGCTGGCCGCAAAAGCGCAGGATTGCTTCAGGCACTATTCTGGTTCCGGGGGCCAGGCTGAGCCTGTGCTTCATTCTTCTTCCTGATGGGGAAATAGAGTGACCTGTGCCTGTCCCAACAGCTAGAGCTAGTCTCTCATTGGTTCCCCCTCTTCCCGTTCAACCTCAGGACAAATTGCAACCTGTACGAAACAGGAGGTTAAAGGTGCTGATTCTCCAAGTAGGGAGATTGTTAGTAAAGCGGCTGGAATGGCGAACCCGAGCACAAGGAGAGGCGAAATGAGGTGCGTTTTAGAAACGTTTCCCGATCACACGGTGTACCATCTTCTGCGTTTCCCATGCACGTTTTCGATGTAGGAAGATGCCGTTGAACCTGGAGATTTGGGACCCATGGGGTGGGTACCACGCGGTATTACTTTAAAGGGTCTGCGTTTGCTCACCCAACCTCACCAATCCTCTCAGCCCCAAGAGTGTCCAGCCTTATGTCTCATCCAGCTGTGGGTCTAGATATGGTCAATCCAGGTTGCATCAGAGCCCCTGAACGGATTTTGTAAGAATTTCTTTCTCTTTGACTGTCTTTGTTTTATGGGTTTTTTTAAAGTAATTTATTTTTATAATGGGGTTTAGCTGCTTTTCCCTGCTGTGTTTATGCCGCTTTACACCCTCTTGATTCACTTCCAGAGAGATATCAATACATAGGTTTTAAGATTCTTGCTAATCAGATATATTCTTGTGCGGTGAATAGGGGTGTTGAGTCCAGTTCACTGAGCAGGGAGTAGGTCTTGTCTGTTACATATTTGGCTTATGGAACGGTATCTGAGCTAATTTCAAACCCTTGTGTTATGCATCACCCCACCTCACCTTTCCCGTTAAGCAGCCAGAGTGTGTCTTCTAAATGTGTGACTCTGTTCTGTTTTGTAATTCAGTTCAAGTGTAGCGATTTTGACATGCCCTCTATAAGTGATATCTTAGGATAAGTGTCTGTTTCTGTGTGACTTATTTCACTTAGAATCCTCGTACCTAAATCCACTCATCATGCTGCTACTAGCCTTATGACACTGATTTCATGGCTGAGTGATATTCCATTGTGCCTAAGTACCACAACTTCTTTATCCATTTTTCTCTTTCCTGGGATGTTGAAGGTGTACCGATGTGGAGGTTCTTGGAAACAGAGCAGCCCTAAACTTTGGGGTGCCTGTGTCTTGTTGCTTTTTAGTTTTCCCAATTTATACGCCCATGAGTGGAAGTGCCCTATGCTCTCTCAGCTGTGTTTATTACATGTTTCAGGACACACCGTACACTTCTCCAGGGTGGCTGTTGGCAATTGACATCCCGCCCATCAGAGTAGCAAGGCTCCCATGTCTCCATGGCCTGTCCTGCATTTCTGGTTTTTACAGTTTTTGCAGCATGGCCCTTTTGACCGATGGCAAGCGAGACTTCTTTGTAGTGCTGATTTGCACTTCCGGCTTGCTTGGTTGGCCAAAAAGGGCGTATGCGTTTTTCCTGAATATATTCAGGAAAAAACGCATACGCCCTTTTTGGCCAAGGGCATCATTGTCAACGTTTTGCCGCTTTTCCTGTGCTTTAAAGGCGAATCGAATCTACCTCCTGAAATCTGTTTCCTGCAATTCTGCCTTGCTTTCAAATCCTCTTCGTTGCCTTCCCTCAATATATTTGTGGACGAGAGTTATCATTTATAACTCTGTAGGTTTGTGAATTGCAGTGCCCCTGAGCTCCATTTGTCAACTCGCCTTTTTGGGAGCTGGCCGCAAAAGCGCAGGATTGCTTCAGGCCCTATTCTGGTTCCGGGGGGCAGGCTGAGCCTGTGCTTCATTCTTCTTCCTGATGGGGAAATAGAGTGACCTGTGCCTGTTCCCAACACCTAGAGCTAGTCTCTCATTGTTTCCCCCTCTTCCCGTTCAACCTCAGGACAAATTGCAACCTGTACGAAACAGGAGGTTAAAGGTGCTGATTCTCCAAGTAGGGAGATTGTTAGTAAAGCGGCTGGAATGGCGAACCCGAGCACAAGGAGAGGCGAAATGAGGTGCGTTTTAGAAACGTTTCCCGATCACACGGTGTACCATCTTCTGCGTTTCCCATGCACGTTTTCGATGTAGGAAGATGCCGTTGAACCTGGAGATTTGGGACCCATGGGGTGGGTACCACGCGGTATTACTTTAAAGGGTCTGCGTTTGCTCACCCAACCTCACCAATACTCTCAGCCCCAAGAGTGTCCAGCCTTATGTCTCATCCAGCTGTGGGTCTAGATATGGTCAATCCAGGTTGCATCAGAGCCCCTGAACGGATTTTGTAAGAATTTCTTTCTCTTTGACTGTCTTTGTTTTATGGGTTTTTTTAAAGTAATTTATTTTTATAATGGGGTTTAGCTGCTTTTCCCTGCTGTGTTTATGCCGCTTTACACCCTCTTGATTCACTTCCAGAGAGATATCAATACATAGGTTTTAAGATTCTTGCTAATCAGATATATTCTTGTGCGGTGAATAGGGGTGTTGAGTCCAGTTCACTGAGCAGGGAGTAGGTCTTGTCTGTTACATATTTGGCTTATGGAACGGTATCTGAGCTAATTTCAAACCCTTGTGTTATGCATCACCCCACCTCACCTTTCCCGTTAAGCAGCCAGAGTGTGTCTTCTAAATGTGTGACTCTGTTCTGTTTTGTAATTCAGTTCAAGTGTAGCGATTTTGACATGCCCTCTATAAGTGATATCTTAGGATAAGTGTCTGTTTCTGTGTGACTTATTTCACTTAGAATCCTCGTACCTAAATCCACTCATCATGCTGCTAGTAGCCTTATGACACTGATTTCATGGCTGAGTGATATTCCATTGTGCCTAAGTACCACAACTTCTTTATCCATTTTTCTCTTTCCTGGGATGTTGAAGGTGTACCGATGTGGAGGTTCTTGGAAACAGAGCAGCCCTAAACTTTGGGGTGCCTGTGTCTTGTTGCTTTTTAGTTTTCCCAATTTATACGCCCATGAGTGGAAGTGCCCTATGCTCTCTCAGCTGTCTTTATTACATGTTTCAGGACACACCGTACACTTCTCCAGGGTGGCTGTTGGCAATTGACATCCCGCCCATCAGCGTAGCAAGGCTCCCATGTCTCCATGGCCTGTCCTGCATTTCTGGTTTTTACAGTTTTTGCAGCATGGCCCTTTTGACCGATGGCAAGCGAGACTTCTTTGTAGTGCTGATTTGCACTTCCGGCTTGCTTGGTTGGCCAAAAAGGGCGTATGCGTTTTTTCCTGAATATATTCAGGAAAAAACGCATACGCCCTTTTTGGCCAAGGGTATCATTGTCAACGTTTTGCCGCTTTTCATGTGCTTTAAAGGCGAGTGGAATCTACCTCCTGTAATCTGTTTCCTGCAATTCTGCCTTGCTTTCACATCCTCTTCGTTGCCTTCCCTCAATATATTTCTGGACGAGAGTTATCATTTATAACTCTGTAGGTTTGTGAATTGCAGTGCCCCTGAGCTCCATTTGTCAACTCGCCTTTTTGGGAGCTGGCCGCAAAAGCGCAGGATTGCTTCAGGCCCTATTCTGGTTCCGGGGGGCAGGCTGAGCCTGTGCTTCATTCTTCTTCCTGATGGGGAAATAGAGTGACCTGTGCCTGTCCCAACAGCTAGAGCTAGTCTCTCATTGGTTCCCCCTCTTCCCGTTCAACCTCAGGACAAATTGCAACCTGTACGAAACAGGAGGTTAAAGGTGCTGATTCTCCAAGTAGGGAGATTGTTAGTAAAGCGGCTGGAATGGCGAACCCGAGCACAAGGAGAGGCGAAATGAGGTGCGTTTTAGAAACGTTTCCCGATCACACGGTGTACCATCTTCTGCGTTTCCCATGCACGTTTTCGATGTAGGAAGATGCCGTTGAACCTGGAGATTTGGGACCCATGGGGTGGGTACCACGCGGTATTACTTTAAAGGGTCTGCGTTTGCTCACCCAACCTCACCAATCCTCTCAGCCCCAAGAGTGTCCAGCCTTATGTCTCATCCAGCTGTGGGACTAGATATGGTCAATCCAGGTTGCATCAGAGCCCGTGAACGGATTTTGTAAGAATTTCTTTCTCTTTGACTGTCTTTGTTTTATGGGTTTTTTTAAAGTAATTTATTTTTATAATGGGGTTTAGCTGCTTTTCCCTGCTGTGTTTATGCCGCTTTACACCCTCTTGATTCACTTCCAGAGAGATATCAATACACAGGTTTTAAGATTCTTGCTAATCAGATATATTCTTCTGGGGTGAATAGGGGTGTTGAGTTCAGTTCACTGAGCAGGGAGTAGGTCTTGTCTGTTACATATTTGGCTTATGGAACGGTATCTGAGCTAATTTCAAACCCTTGTGTTATGCATCACCCCACCTCACCTTTCCCGTTAAGCAGCCAGAGTGTGTCTTCTAAATGTGTGACTCTGTTCTGTTTTGTAATTCAGTTCAAGTGTAGCGATTTTGACATGCCCTCTATAAGTGATATCTTAGGATAAGTGTCTGTTTCTGTGTGACTTATTTCACTTAGAATCCTCGTACCTAAATCCACTCATCATGCTGCTAGTAGCCTTATGACACTGATTTCATGGCTGAGTGATATTCCATTGTGCCTAAGTACCACAACTTCTTTATCCATTTTTCTCTTTCCTGGGATGTTGAAGGTGTACCGATGTGGAGGTTCTTGGAAACAGAGCAGCCCTAAACTTTGGGGTGCCTGTGTCTTGTTGCTTTTTAGTTTTCCCAATTTATACGCCCATGAGTGGAAGTGCCCTATGCTCTCTCAGCTGTGTTTATTACATGTTTCAGGACACACCGTACACTTCTCCAGGGTGGCTGTTGGCAATTGACATCCCGCCCATCAGCGTAGCAAGGCTCCCATGTCTCCATGGCCTGTCCTGCATTTCTGGTTTTTACAGTTTTTGCAGCATGGCCCTTTTGACCGATGGCAAGCGAGACTTCTTTGTAGTGCTGATTTGCACTTCCGGCTTGCTTGGTTGGCCAAAAAGGGCGTATGCGTTTTTTCCTGAATATATTCAGGAAAAAACGCATACGCCCTTTTTGGCCAAGGGCATCATTGTCAACGTTTTGCCGCTTTTCATGTGCTTTAAAGGCGAGTGGAATCTACCTCCTGTAATCTGTTTCTTGCAATTCTGCCTTGCTTTCACATCCTCTTCGTTGCCTTCCCTCAATATATTTCTGGACGAGAGTTATCATTTATAACTCTGTAGGTTTGTGAATTGCAGTGCCCCTGAGCTCCATTTGTCAACTCGCCTTTTTGGGAGCTGGCCGCAAAAGCGCAGGATTGCTTCAGGCCCTATTCTGGTTCCGGGGGGCAGGCTGAGCCTGTGCTTCATTCTTCTTCCTGATGGGGAAATAGAGTGACCTGTGCCTGTCCCAACAGCTAGAGCTAGTCTCTCATTGGTTCCCCCTCTTCCCGTTCAACCTCAGGACAAATTGCAACCTGTACGAAACAGGAGGTTAAAGGTGCTGATTCTCCAAGTAGGGAGATTGTTAGTAAAGCGGCTGGAATGGCGAACCCGAGCACAAGGAGAGGCGAAATGAGGTGCGTTTTAGAAACGTTTCCCGATCACACGATGTACCATCTTCTGCGTTTCCCATGCACGTTTTCGATGTAGGAAGATGCCCTTGAACCTGGAGATTTGGGACCCATGGGGTGGGTAGCACGCGGTATTACTTTAAAGGGTCTGCGTTTGCTCACCCAACCTCACCAATCCTCTCAGCCCCAAGAGTGTCCAGCCTTATGTCTCATCCAGCTGTGGGTCTAGATATGGTCAATCCAGGTTGCATCAGAGCCCCTGAACGGATTTTGTAAGAATTTCTTTCTCTTTGACTGTCTTTGTTTTATGGGATTTTTAAAAGTAATTTATTTTTATAATGGGGTTTAGCTGCTTTTCCCTGCTGTGTTTATGCCGCTTTACACCCTCTTGATTCACTTCCAGAGAGATATCAATACATAGGTTTTAAGATTCTTGCTAATCAGATATATTCTTGTGCGGTGAATAGGGGTGTTGAGTTCAGTTCACTGAGCAGGGAGTAGGTCTTGTCAGTTACATATTTGGCTTATGGAACGGTATCTGAGCTAATTTCAAACCCTTGTTTTATGCATCACGCCACCTCACATTTCCCGTTAAGCAGCCATAGTGTGTCTTCTAAATGTGTGACTCTCTTCTGTTTTGTAATTCAGTTCAAGTGTAACGATTTTGACATGCCCTCTATAAGTGATATCTTAGGATAAGTGTCTTTTTCTGTGTGACTTATTTCACTTAGAATCCTCGTACCTAAATCCACTCATCATGCTGCTACTAGCCTTATGACACTGATTTCATGGCTGAGTGATATTCCATTGTGCCTAAGTACCACAACTTCTTTATCCATTTTTCTCTTTCCTGGGATGTTGAAGGTGTTCCGATGTGGAGGTTCTTGGAAACAGAGCAGCCCTAAACGTTGGGGTGCCTGTGTCTTGTTGCTTTTTAGTTTTCCCAATTTATACGCCCATGAGTGGAAGTGCCCTATGCTCTCTCAGCTGTCTTTATTACATGTTTCAGGACACACCGTACACTGCTCCAGGGTGGCTGTTGGCAATTGACATCCCGCCCATCAGCGTAGCAAGGCTCCCATGTCTCCATGGCCTGTCCTGCATTTCTGGTTTTTACAGTTTTTGCAGCATGGCCCTTTTGACCGATGGCAAGCGAGACTTCTTTGTAGTGCTGATTTGCACTTCCGGCTTGCTTGGTTGGCCAAAAAGGGCGTATGCGTTTTTTCCTGAATATATTCAGGAAAAAACGCATACGCCCTTTTTGGCCAAGGGCATCATTGTCAACGTTTTGCCGCTTTTCCTGTGCTTTAAAGGCGAGTCGAATCTACCTCCTGAAATCTGTTTCCTGCAATTCTGCCTTGCTTTCACATCCTCTTCGTTGCCTTCCCTCAATATATTTGTGGACGAGAGTTATCATTTATAACTCTGCAGGTTTGTGAATTGCAGTGCCCTGAGCTCCATTTGTCAACTCGCCTTTTTGGGAGCTGGCCGCAAAAGCGCAGGATTGCTTCAGGCACTATTCTGGTTCCGGGGGCCAGGCTGAGCCTGTGCTTCATTCTTCTTCCTGATGGGGAAATAGAGTGACCTGTGCCTGTCCCAACAGCTAGAGCTAGTCTCTCATTGGTTCCCCCTCTTCCCGTTCAACCTCAGGACAAATTGCAACCTGTACGAAACAGGAGGTTAAAGGTGCTGATTCTCCAAGTAGGGAGATTGTTAGTAAAGCGGCTGGAATGGCGAACCCGAGCACAAGGAGAGGCGAAATGAGGTGCGTTTTAGAAACGTTTCCCGATCACACGGTGTACCATCTTCTGCGTTTCCCATGCACGTTTTCGATGTAGGAAGATGCCGTTGAACCTGGAGATTTGGGACCCATGGGGTGGGTACCACGCGGTATTACTTTAAAGGGTCTGCGTTTGCTCACCCAACCTCACCAATCCTCTCAGCCCCAAGAGTGTCCAGCCTTATGTCTCATCCAGCTGTGGGTCTAGATATGGTCAATCCAGGTTGCATCAGAGCCCCTGAACGGATTTTGTAAGAATTTCTTTCTCTTTGACTGTCTTTGTTTTATGGGTTTTTTTAAAGTAATTTATTTTTATAATGGGGTTTAGCTGCTTTTCCCTGCTGTGTTTATGCCGCTTTACACCCTCTTGATTCACTTCCAGAGAGATATCAATACATAGGTTTTAAGATTCTTGCTAATCAGATATATTCTTGTGCGGTGAATAGGGGTGTTGAGTCCAGTTCACTGAGCAGGGAGTAGGTCTTGTCTGTTACATATTTGGCTTATGGAACGGTATCTGAGCTAATTTCAAACCCTTGTGTTATGCATCACGCCACCTCACATTTCCCGTTAAGCAGCCATAGTGTGTCTTCTAAATGTGTGACTCTCTTCTGTTTTGTAATTCAGTTCAAGTGTAGCGATTTTGACATGCCCTCTATAAGTGATATCTTAGGATAAGTGTCTGTTTCTGTGTGACTTATTTCACTTAGAATCCTCGTACCTAAATCCACTCATCATGCTGCTACTAGCCTTATGACACTGATTTCATGGCTGAGTGATATTCCGTTGTGCCTAAGTACCACAACTTCTTTATCCATTTTTCTCTTTCCTGGGATGTTGAAGGTGTACCGATGTGGAGGTTCTTGGAAACAGAGCAGCCCTAAACTTTGGGGTGCCTGTGTCTTGTTGCTTTTTAGTTTTCCCAATTTATACGCCCATGAGTGGAAGTGCCCTATGCTCTCTCAGCTGTCTTTATTACATGTTTCAGGACACACCGTACACTTCTCCAGGGTGGCTGTTGGCAATTGACATCCCGCCCATCAGCGTAGCAAGGCTCCCATGTCTCCATGGCCTGTCCTGCATTTCTGGTTTTTACAGTTTTTGCAGCATGGCCCTTTTGACCGATGGCAAGCGAGACTTCTTTGTAGTGCTGATTTGCACTTCCGGCTTGCTTGGTTGGCCAAAAAGGGCGTATGCGTTTTTTCCTGAATATATTCAGGAAAAAACGCATACGCCCTTTTTGGCCAAGGGCATCATTGTCAACGTTTTGCCGCTTTTCATGTGCTTTAAAGGCGAGTGGAATCTACCTCCTGTAATCTGTTTCCTGCAATTCTGCCTTGCTTTCACATCCTCTTCGTTGCCTTCCCTCAATATATTTCTGGACGAGAGTTATCATTTATAACTCTGTAGGTTTGTGAATTGCAGTGCCCCTGAGCTCCATTTGTCAACTCGCCTTTTTGGGAGCTGGCCGCAAAAGCGCAGGATTGCTTCAGGCCCTATTCTGGTTCCGGGGGGCAGGCTGAGCCTGTGCTTCATTCTTCTTCCTGATGGGGAAATAGAGTGACCTGTGCCTGTCCCAACAGCTAGAGCTAGTCTCTCATTGGTTCCCCCTCTTCCCGTTCAACCTCAGGACAAATTGCAACCTGTACGAAACAGGAGGTTAAAGGTGCTGATTCTCCAAGTAGGGAGATTGTTAGTAAAGCGGCTGGAATGGCGAACCCGAGCACAAGGAGAGGCGAAATGAGGTGCGTTTCAGAAACGTTTCCCGATCACACGGTGTACCATCTTCTGCGTTTCCCATGCACGTTTTCGATGTAGGAAGATGCCCTTGAACCTGGAGATTTGGGACCCATGGGGTGGGTACCACGCGGTATTACTTTAAAGGGTCTGCGTTTGCTCACCCAACCTCACCAATCCTCTCAGCCCCAAGAGTGTCCAGCCTTATGTCTCATCCAGCTGTGGGACTAGATATGGTCAATCCAGGTTGCATCAGAGCCCGTGAACGGATTTTGTAAGAATTTCTTTCTCTTTGACTGTCTTTGTTTTATGGGTTTTTTTAAAGTAATTTATTTTTATAATGGGGTTTAGCTGCTTTTCCCTGCTGTGTTTATGCCGCTTTACACCCTCTTGATTCACTTCCAGAGAGATATCAATACACAGGTTTTAAGATTCTTGCTAATCAGATATATTCTTCTGGGGTGAATAGGGGTGTTGAGTTCAGTTCACTGAGCAGGGAGTAGGTCTTGTCTGTTACATATTTGGCTTATGGAACGGTATCTGAGCTAATTTCAAACCCTTGTGTTATGCATCACCCCACCTCACCTTTCCCGTTAAGCAGCCAGAGTGTGTCTTCTAAATGTGTGACTCTGTTCTGTTTTGTAATTCAGTTCAAGTGTAGCGATTTTGACATGCCCTCTATAAGTGATATCTTAGGATAAGTGTCTGTTTCTGTGTGACTTATTTCACTTAGAATCCTCGTACCTAAATCCACTCATCATGCTGCTAGTAGCCTTATGACACTGATTTCATGGCTGAGTGATATTCCATTGTGCCTAAGTACCACAACTTCTTTATCCATTTTTCTCTTTCCTGGGATGTTGAAGGTGTACCGATGTGGAGGTTCTTGGAAACAGAGCAGCCCTAAACTTTGGGGTGCCTGTGTCTTGTTGCTTTTTAGTTTTCCCAATTTATACGCCCATGAGTGGAAGTGCCCTATGCTCTCTCAGCTGTCTTTATTACATGTTTCAGGACACACCGTACACTTCTCCAGGGTGGCTGTTGGCAATTGACATCCCGCCCATCAGCGTAGCAAGGCTCCCATGTCTCCATGGCCTGTCCTGCATTTCTGGTTTTTACAGTTTTTGCAGCATGGCCCTTTTGACCGATGGCAAGCGAGACTTCTTTGTAGTGCTGATTTGCACTTCCGGCTTGCTTGGTTGGCCAAAAAGGGCGTATGCGTTTTTTCCTGAATATATTCAGGAAAAAACGCATACGCCCTTTTTGGCCAAGGGCATCATTGTCAACGTTTTGCCGCTTTTCATGTGCTTTAAAGGCGAGTGGAATCTACCTCCTGTAATCTGTTTCTTGCAATTCTGCCTTGCTTTCACATCCTCTTCGTTGCCTTCCCTCAATATATTTCTGGACGAGAGTTATCATTTATAACTCTGTAGGTTTGTGAATTGCAGTGCCCCTGAGCTCCATTTGTCAACTCGCCTTTTTGGGAGCTGGCCGCAAAAGCGCAGGATTGCTTCAGGCCCTATTCTGGTTCCGGGGGGCAGGCTGAGCCTGTGCTTCATTCTTCTTCCTGATGGGGAAATAGAGTGACCTGTGCCTGTCCCAACACCTAGAGCTAGTCTCTCATTGGTTCCCCCTCTTCCCGTTCAACCTCAGGACAAATTGCAACCTGTACGAAACAGGAGGTTAAAGGTGCTGATTCTCCAAGTAGGGAGATTGTTAGTAAAGCGGCTGGAATGGCGAACCCGAGCACAAGGAGAGGCGAAATGAGGTGCGTTTTAGAAACGTTTCCCGATCACACGATGTACCATCTTCTGCGTTTCCCATGCACGTTTTCGATGTAGGAAGATGCCCTTGAACCTGGAGATTTGGGACCCATGGGGTGGGTAGCACGCGGTATTACTTTAAAGGGTCTGCGTTTGCTCACCCAACCTCACCAATCCTCTCAGCCCCAAGAGTGTCCAGCCTTATGTCTCATCCAGCTGTGGGTCTAGATATGGTCAATCCAGGTTGCATCAGAGCCCCTGAACGGATTTTGTAAGAATTTCTTTCTCTTTGACTGTCTTTGTTTTATGGGATTTTTAAAAGTAATTTATTTTTATAATGGGGTTTAGCTGCTTTTCCCTGCTGTGTTTATGCCGCTTTACACCCTCTTGATTCACTTCCAGAGAGATATCAATACATAGGTTTTAAGATTCTTGCTAATCAGATATATTCTTGTGCGGTGAATAGGGGTGTTGAGTTCAGTTCACTGAGCAGGGAGTAGGTCTTGTCAGTTACATATTTGGCTTATGGAACGGTATCTGAGCTAATTTCAAACCCTTGTTTTATGCATCACGCCACCTCACATTTCCCGTTAAGCAGCCATAGTGTGTCTTCTAAATGTGTGACTCTCTTCTGTTTTGTAATTCAGTTCAAGTGTAACGATTTTGACATGCCCTCTATAAGTGATATCTTAGGATAAGTGTCTTTTTCTGTGTGACTTATTTCACTTAGAATCCTCGTACCTAAATCCACTCATCATGCTGCTACTAGCCTTATGACACTGATTTCATGGCTGAGTGATATTCCATTGTGCCTAAGTACCACAACTTCTTTATCCATTTTTCTCTTTCCTGGGATGTTGAAGGTGTTCCGATGTGGAGGTTCTTGGAAACAGAGCAGCCCTAAACGTTGGGGTGCCTGTGTCTTGTTGCTTTTTAGTTTTCCCAATTTATACGCCCATGAGTGGAAGTGCCCTATGCTCTCTCAGCTGTCTTTATTACATGTTTCAGGACACACCGTACACTGCTCCAGGGTGGCTGTTGGCAATTGACATCCCGCCCATCAGCGTAGCAAGGCTCCCATGTCTCCATGGCCTGTCCTGCATTTCTGGTTTTTACAGTTTTTGCAGCATGGCCCTTTTGACCGATGGCAAGCGAGACTTCTTTGTAGTGCTGATTTGCACTTCCGGCTTGCTTGGTTGGCCAAAAAGGGCGTATGCGTTTTTTCCTGAATATATTCAGGAAAAAACGCATACGCCCTTTTTGGCCAAGGGCATCATTGTCAACGTTTTGCCGCTTTTCCTGTGCTTTAAAGGCGAGTCGAATCTACCTCCTGAAATCTGTTTCCTGCAATTCTGCCTTGCTTTCACATCCTCTTCGTTGCCTTCCCTCAATATATTTGTGGACGAGAGTTATCATTTATAACTCTGCAGGTTTGTGAATTGCAGTGCCCCTGAGCTCCATTTGTCAACTCGCCTTTTTGGGAGCTGGCCGCAAAAGCGCAGGATTGCTTCAGGCACTATTCTGGTTCCGGGGGCCAGGCTGAGCCTGTGCTTCATTCTTCTTCCTGATGGGGAAATAGAGTGACCTGTGCCTGTCCCAACAGCTAGAGCTAGTCTCTCATTGGTTCCCCCTCTTCCCGTTCAACCTCAGGACAAATTGCAACCTGTACGAAACAGGAGGTTAAAGGTGCTGATTCTCCAAGTAGGGAGATTGTTAGTAAAGCGGCTGGAATGGCGAACCCGAGCACAAGGAGAGGCGAAATGAGGTGCGTTTTAGAAACGTTTCCCGATCACACGGTGTACCATCTTCTGCGTTTCCCATGCACGTTTTCGATGTAGGAAGATGCCGTTGAACCTGGAGATTTGGGACCCATGGGGTGGGTACCACGCGGTATTACTTTAAAGGGTCTGCGTTTGCTCACCCAACCTCACCAATCCTCTCAGCCCCAAGAGTGTCCAGCCTTATGTCTCATCCAGCTGTGGGTCCAGATATGGTCAATCCAGGTTGCATCAGAGCCCCTGAACGGATTTTGTAAGAATTTCTTTCTCTTTGACTGTCTTTGTTTTATGGGTTTTTTTAAAGTAATTTATTTTTATAATGGGGTTTAGCTGCTTTTCCCTGCTGTGTTTATGCCGCTTTACACCCTCTTGATTCACTTCCAGAGAGATATCAATACATAGGTTTTAAGATTCTTGCTAATCAGATATATTCTTGTGCGGTGAATAGGGGTGTTGAGTCCAGTTCACTGAGCAGGGAGTAGGTCTTGTCTGTTACATATTTGGCTTATGGAACGGTATCTGAGCTAATTTCAAACCCTTGTGTTATGCATCACGCCACCTCACATTTCCCGTTAAGCAGCCATAGTGTGTCTTCTAAATGTGTGACTCTCTTCTGTTTTGTAATTCAGTTCAAGTGTAACGATTTTGACATGCCCTCTATAAGTGATATCTTAGGATAAGTGTCTTTTTCTGTGTGACTTATTTCACTTAGAATCCTCGTACCTAAATCCACTCATCATGCTGCTACTAGCCTTATGACACTGATTTCATGGCTGAGTGATATTCCGTTGTGCCTAAGTACCACAACTTCTTTATCCATTTTTCTCTTTCCTGGTATGTTTAAGGTGTTCCGATGTGGAGGTTCTTGGAAACAGAGCAGCCCTAAACGTTGGGGTGCCTGTGTCTTGTTGCTTTTTAGTTTTCCCAATTTATACGCCCATGAGTGGAAGTGCCCTATGCTCTCTCAGCTGTCTTTATTACATGTTTCAGGACACACCGTACACTGCTCCAGGGTGGCTGTTGGCAATTGACATCCCGCCCATCAGCGTAGCAAGGCTCCCATGTCTCCATGGCCTGTCCTGCATTTCTGGTTTTTACAGTTTTTGCAGCATGGCCCTTTTGACCGATGGCAAGCGAGACTTCTTTGTAGTGCTGATTTGCACTTCCGGCTTGCTTGGTTGGCCAAAAAGGGCGTATGCGTTTTTTCCTGAATATATTCAGGAAAAAACGCATACGCCCTTTTTGGCCAAGGGCATCATTGTCAACGTTTTGCCGCTTTTCCTGTGCTTTAAAGGCGAGTCGAATCTACCTCCTGAAATCTGTTTCCTGCAATTCTGCCTTGCTTTCACATCCTCTTCGTTGCCTTCCCTCAATATATTTGTGGACGAGAGTTATCATTTATAACTCTGCAGGTTTGTGAATTGTAGTGCCCCTGAGCTCCATTTGTCAACTCGCCTTTTTGGGAGCTGGCCGCAAAAGCGCAGGATTGCTTCAGGCACTATTCTGGTTCCGGGGGGCAGGCTGAGCCTGTGCTTCATTCTTCTTCCTGATGGGGAAATAGAGTGACCTGTGCCTGTCCCAACAGCTAGAGCTAGTCTCTCATTGGTTCCCCCTCTTCCCGTTCAACCTCAGGACAAATTGCAACCTGTACGAAACAGGAGGTTAAAGGTGCTGATTCTCCAAGTAGGGAGATTGTTAGTAAAGCGGCTGGAATGGCGAACCCGAGCACGAGGAGAGGCGAAATGAGGTGCGTTTTAGAAACGTTTCCCGATCACACGGTGTACCATCTTCTGGGATTCCCATGCACGTTTTCGATGTAGGAAGATGCCGTTGAACCTGGAGATTTGGGACCCATGGGGTGGGTACCACGCGGTATTACTTTAAAGGGTCTGCGTTTGCTCACCCAACCTCACCAATCCTCTCAGCCCCAAGAGTGTCCAGCCTTATGTCTCATCCAGCTGTGGGTCTAGATATGGTCAATCCAGGTTGCATCAGAGCCCCTGAACGGATTTTGTAAGAATTTCTTTCTCTTTGACTGTCTTTGTTTTATGGGTTTTTTTAAAGTAATTTATTTTTATAATGGGGTTTAGCTGCTTTTCCCTGCTGTGTTTATGCCGCTTTACACCCTCTTGATTCACTTCCAGAGAGATATCAATACATAGGTTTTAAGATTCT
Source organism: Eubalaena glacialis (assembly GCF_028564815.1). Classification (NCBI taxonomy): domain Eukaryota; kingdom Metazoa; phylum Chordata; class Mammalia; order Artiodactyla; family Balaenidae; genus Eubalaena; species Eubalaena glacialis. The sequence continues at coordinate 128,811,643 of NC_083716.1, forward strand.
TGCTAATCAGATATATTCTTGTGCGGTGAATAGGGGTGTTGAGTCCAGTTCACTGAGCAGGGAGTAGGTCTTGTCTGTTACATATTTGGCTTATGGAACGGTATCTGAGCTAATTTCAAACCCTTGTGTTATGCATCACCCCACCTCACCTTTCCCGTTAAGCAGCCAGAGTGTGTCTTCTAAATGTGTGACTCTGTTCTGTTTTGTAATTCAGTTCAAGTGTAGCGATTTTGACATGCCCTCTATAAGTGATATCTTAGGATAAGTGTCTGTTTCTGTGTGACTTATTTCACTTAGAATCCTCGTACCTAAATCCACTCATCATGCTGCTACTAGCCTTATGACACTGATTTCATGGCTGAGTGATATTCCGTTGTGCCTAAGTACCACAACTTCTTTATCCATTTTTCTCTTTCCTGGGATGTTTAAGGTGTTCCGATGTGGAGGTTCTTGGAAACAGAGCAGCCCTAAACGTTGGGGTGCCTGTGTCTTGTTGCTTTTTAGTTTTCCCAATTTATACGCCCATGAGTGGAAGTGCCCTATGCTCTCTCAGCTGTGTTTATTACATGTTTCAGGACACACCGTACACTTCTCCAGGGTGGCTGTTGGCAATTGACATCCCGCCCATCAGAGTAGCAAGGCTCCCATGTCTCCATGGCCTGTCCTGCATTTCTGGTTTTTACAGTTTTTGCAGCATGGCCCTTTTGACCGATGGCAAGCGAGACTTCTTTGTAGTGCTGATTTGCACTTCCGGCTTGCTTGGTTGGCCAAAAAGGGCGTATGCGTTTTTCCTGAATATATTCAGGAAAAAACGCATACGCCCTTTTTGGCCAAGGGCATCATTGTCAACGTTTTGCCGCTTTTCATGTGCTTTAAAGGCGAATCGAATCTACCTCCTGAAATCTGTTTCCTGCAATTCTGCCTTGCTTTCAAATCCTCTTCGTTGCCTTCCCTCAATATATTTGTGGACGAGAGTTATCATTTATAACTCTGTAGGTTTGTGAATTGCAGTGCCCCTGAGCTCCATTTGTCAACTCGCCTTTTTGGGAGCTGGCCGCAAAAGCGCAGGATTGCTTCAGGCCCTATTCTGGTTCCGGGGGGCAGGCTGAGCCTGTGCTTCATTCTTCTTCCTGATGGGGAAATAGAGTGACCTGTGCCTGTTCCCAACACCTAGAGCTAGTCTCTCATTGTTTCCCCCTCTTCCCGTTCAACCTCAGGACAAATTGCAACCTGTACGAAACAGGAGGTTAAAGGTGCTGATTCTCCAAGTAGGGAGATTGTTAGTAAAGCGGCTGGAATGGCGAACCCGAGCACAAGGAGAGGCGAAATGAGGTGCGTTTTAGAAACGTTTCCCGATCACACGGTGTACCATCTTCTGCGTTTCCCATGCACGTTTTCGATGTAGGAAGATGCCGTTGAACCTGGAGATTTGGGACCCATGGGGTGGGTACCACGCGGTATTACTTTAAAGGGTCTGCGTTTGCTCACCCAACCTCACCAATACTCTCAGCCCCAAGAGTGTCCAGCCTTATGTCTCATCCAGCTGTGGGTCTAGATATGGTCAATCCAGGTTGCATCAGAGCCCCTGAACGGATTTTGTAAGAATTTCTTTCTCTTTGACTGTCTTTGTTTTATGGGTTTTTTTAAAGTAATTTATTTTTATAATGGGGTTTAGCTGCTTTTCCCTGCTGTGTTTATGCCGCTTTACACCCTCTTGATTCACTTCCAGAGAGATATCAATACATAGGTTTTAAGATTCTTGCTAATCAGATATATTCTTGTGCGGTGAATAGGGGTGTTGAGTTCAGTTCACTGAGCAGGGAGTAGGTCTTGTCTGTTACATATTTGGCTTATGGAACGGTATCTGAGCTAATTTCAAACCCTTGTGTTATGCATCACCCCACCTCACCTTTCCCGTTAAGCAGCCAGAGTGTGTCTTCTAAATGTGTGACTCTGTTCTGTTTTGTAATTCAGTTCAAGTGTAGCGATTTTGACATGCCCTCTATAAGTGATATCTTAGGATAAGTGTCTGTTTCTGTGTGACTTATTTCACTTAGAATCCTCGTACCTAAATCCACTCATCATGCTGCTAGTAGCCTTATGACACTGATTTCATGGCTGAGTGATATTCCATTGTGCCTAAGTACCACAACTTCTTTATCCATTTTTCTCTTTCCTGGGATGTTGAAGGTGTACCGATGTGGAGGTTCTTGGAAACAGAGCAGCCCTAAACTTTGGGGTGCCTGTGTCTTGTTGCTTTTTAGTTTTCCCAATTTATACGCCCATGAGTGGAAGTGCCCTATGCTCTCTCAGCTGTGTTTATTACATGTTTCAGGACACACCGTACACTTCTCCAGGGTGGCTGTTGGCAATTGACATCCCGCCCATCAGCGTAGCAAGGCTCCCATGTCTCCATGGCCTGTCCTGCATTTCTGGTTTTTACAGTTTTTGCAGCATGGCCCTTTTGACCGATGGCAAGCGAGACTTCTTTGTAGTGCTGATTTGCACTTCCGGCTTGCTTGGTTGGCCAAAAAGGGCGTATGCGTTTTTTCCTGAATATATTCAGGAAAAAACGCATACGCCCTTTTTGGCCAAGGGCATCATTGTCAACGTTTTGCCGCTTTTCATGTGCTTTAAAGGCGAGTGGAATCTACCTCCTGTAATCTGTTTCCTGCAATTCTGCCTTGCTTTCACATCCTCTTCGTTGCCTTCCCTCAATATATTTCTGGACGAGAGTTATCATTTATAACTCTGTAGGTTTGTGAATTGCAGTGCCCCTGAGCTCCATTTGTCAACTCGCCTTTTTGGGAGCTGGCCGCAAAAGCGCAGGATTGCTTCAGGCCCTATTCTGGTTCCGGGGGGCAGGCTGAGCCTGTGCTTCATTCTTCTTCCTGATGGGGAAATAGAGTGACCTGTGCCTGTCCCAACAGCTAGAGCTAGTCTCTCATTGGTTCCCCCTCTTCCCGTTCAACCTCAGGACAAATTGCAACCTGTACGAAACAGGAGGTTAAAGGTGCTGATTCTCCAAGTAGGGAGATTGTTAGTAAAGCGGCTGGAATGGCGAACCCGAGCACCAGGAGAGGCGAAATGAGGTGCGTTTCAGAAACGTTTCCCGATCACACGGTGTACCATCTTCTGCGTTTCCCATGCACGTTTTCGATGTAGGAAGATGCCCTTGAACCTGGAGATTTGGGACCCATGGGGTGGGTACCACGCGGTATTACTTTAAAGGGTCTGCGTTTGCTCACCCAACCTCACCAATCCTCTCAGCCCCAAGAGTGTCCAGCCTTATGTCTCATCCAGCTGTGGGACTAGATATGGTCAATCCAGGTTGCATCAGAGCCCGTGAACGGATTTTGTAAGAATTTCTTTCTCTTTGACTGTCTTTGTTTTATGGGTTTTTTTAAAGTAATTTATTTTTATAATGGGGTTTAGCTGCTTTTCCCTGCTGTGTTTATGCCGCTTTACACCCTCTTGATTCACTTCCAGAGAGATATCAATACACAGGTTTTAAGATTCTTGCTAATCAGATATATTCTTCTGGGGTGAATAGGGGTGTTGAGTTCAGTTCACTGAGCAGGGAGTAGGTCTTGTCTGTTACATATTTGGCTTATGGAACGGTATCTGAGCTAATTTCAAACCCTTGTGTTATGCATCACCCCACCTCACCTTTCCCGTTAAGCAGCCAGAGTGTGTCTTCTAAATGTGTGACTCTGTTCTGTTTTGTAATTCAGTTCAAGTGTAGCGATTTTGACATGCCCTCTATAAGTGATATCTTAGGATAAGTGTCTGTTTCTGTGTGACTTATTTCACTTAGAATCCTCGTACCTAAATCCACTCATCATGCTGCTAGTAGCCTTATGACACTGATTTCATGGCTGAGTGATATTCCATTGTGCCTAAGTACCACAACTTCTTTATCCATTTTTCTCTTTCCTGGGATGTTGAAGGTGTACCGATGTGGAGGTTCTTGGAAACAGAGCAGCCCTAAACTTTGGGGTGCCTGTGTCTTGTTGCTTTTTAGTTTTCCCAATTTATACGCCCATGAGTGGAAGTGCCCTATGCTCTCTCAGCTGTGTTTATTACATGTTTCAGGACACACCGTACACTTCTCCAGGGTGGCTGTTGGCAATTGACATCCCGCCCATCAGCGTAGCAAGGCTCCCATGTCTCCATGGCCTGTCCTGCATTTCTGGTTTTTACAGTTTTTGCAGCATGGCCCTTTTGACCGATGGCAAGCGAGACTTCTTTGTAGTGCTGATTTGCACTTCCGGCTTGCTTGGTTGGCCAAAAAGGGCGTATGCGTTTTTTCCTGAATATATTCAGGAAAAAACGCATACGCCCTTTTTGGCCAAGGGCATCATTGTCAACGTTTTGCCGCTTTTCATGTGCTTTAAAGGCGAGTGGAATCTACCTCCTGTAATCTGTTTCTTGCAATTCTGCCTTGCTTTCACATCCTCTTCGTTGCCTTCCCTCAATATATTTCTGGACGAGAGTTATCATTTATAACTCTGTAGGTTTGTGAATTGCAGTGCCCCTGAGCTCCATTTGTCAACTCGCCTTTTTGGGAGCTGGCCGCAAAAGCGCAGGATTGCTTCAGGCCCTATTCTGGTTCCGGGGGGCAGGCTGAGCCTGTGCTTCATTCTTCTTCCTGATGGGGAAATAGAGTGACCTGTGCCTGTCCCAACAGCTAGAGCTAGTCTCTCATTGGTTCCCCCTCTTCCCGTTCAACCTCAGGACAAATTGCAACCTGTACGAAACAGGAGGTTAAAGGTGCTGATTCTCCAAGTAGGGAGATTGTTAGTAAAGCGGCTGGAATGGCGAACCCGAGCACAAGGAGAGGCGAAATGAGGTGCGTTTTAGAAACGTTTCCCGATCACACGGTGTACCATCTTCTGCGTTTCCCATGCACGTTTTCGATGTAGGAAGATGCCGTTGAACCTGGAGATTTGGGACCCATGGGGTGGGTACCACGCGGTATTACTTTAAAGGGTCTGCGTTTGCTCACCCAACCTCACCAATCCTCTCAGCCCCAAGAGTGTCCAGCCTTATGTCTCATCCAGCTGTGGGTCTAGATATGGTCAATCCAGGTTGCATCAGAGCCCCTGAACGGATTTTGTAAGAATTTCTTTCTCTTTGACTGTCTTTGTTTTATGGGTTTTTTTAAAGTAATTTATTTTTATAATGGGGTTTAGCTGCTTTTCCCTGCTGTGTTTATGCCGCTTTACACCCTCTTGATTCACTTCCAGAGAGATATCAATACATAGGTTTTAAGATTCTTGCTAATCAGATATATTCTTGTGCGGTGAATAGGGGTGTTGAGTCCAGTTCACTGAGCAGGGAGTAGGTCTTGTCTGTTACATATTTGGCTTATGGAACGGTATCTGAGCTAATTTCAAACCCTTGTGTTATGCATCACGCCACCTCACATTTCCCGTTAAGCAGCCATAGTGTGTCTTCTAAATGTGTGACTCTCTTCTGTTTTGTAATTCAGTTCAAGTGTAACGATTTTGACATGCCCTCTATAAGTGATATCTTAGGATAAGTGTCTTTTTCTGTGTGACTTATTTCACTTAGAATCCTCGTACCTAAATCCACTCATCATGCTGCTACTAGCCTTATGACACTGATTTCATGGCTGAGTGATATTCCGTTGTGCCTAAGTACCACAACTTCTTTATCCATTTTTCTCTTTCCTGGTATGTTTAAGGTGTTCCGATGTGGAGGTTCTTGGAAACAGAGCAGCCCTAAACGTTGGGGTGCCTGTGTCTTGTTGCTTTTTAGTTTTCCCAATTTATACGCCCATGAGTGGAAGTGCCCTATGCTCTCTCAGCTGTCTTTATTACATGTTTCAGGACACACCGTACACTGCTCCAGGGTGGCTGTTGGCAATTGACATCCCGCCCATCAGCGTAGCAAGGCTCCCATGTCTCCATGGCCTGTCCTGCATTTCTGGTTTTTACAGTTTTTGCAGCATGGCCCTTTTGACCGATGGCAAGCGAGACTTCTTTGTAGTGCTGATTTGCACTTCCGGCTTGCTTGGTTGGCCAAAAAGGGCGTATGCGTTTTTTCCTGAATATATTCAGGAAAAAACGCATACGCCCTTTTTGGCCAAGGGCATCATTGTCAACGTTTTGCCGCTTTTCCTGTGCTTTAAAGGCGAGTCGAATCTACCTCCTGAAATCTGTTTCCTGCAATTCTGCCTTGCTTTCACATCCTCTTCGTTGCCTTCCCTCAATATATTTGTGGACGAGAGTTATCATTTATAACTCTGCAGGTTTGTGAATTGTAGTGCCCCTGAGCTCCATTTGTCAACTCGCCTTTTTGGGAGCTGGCCGCAAAAGCGCAGGATTGCTTCAGGCACTATTCTGGTTCCGGGGGGCAGGCTGAGCCTGTGCTTCATTCTTCTTCCTGATGGGGAAATAGAGTGACCTGTGCCTGTCCCAACAGCTAGAGCTAGTCTCTCATTGGTTCCCCCTCTTCCCGTTCAACCTCAGGACAAATTGCAACCTGTACGAAACAGGAGGTTAAAGGTGCTGATTCTCCAAGTAGGGAGATTGTTAGTAAAGCGGCTGGAATGGCGAACCCGAGCACGAGGAGAGGCGAAATGAGGTGCGTTTTAGAAACGTTTCCCGATCACACGGTGTACCATCTTCTGGGATTCCCATGCACGTTTTCGATGTAGGAAGATGCCGTTGAACCTGGAGATTTGGGACCCATGGGGTGGGTAGCACGCGGTATTACTTTAAAGGGTCTGCGTTTGCTCACCCAACCTCACCAATCCTCTCAGCCCCAAGAGTGTCCAGCCTTATGTCTCATCCAGCTGTGGGTCTAGATATGGTGAATCCAGGTTGCATCAGAGCCCCTGAACGGATTTTGTAAGAATTTCTTTCTCTTTGACTGTCTTTGTTTTATGGGTTTTTTTAAAGTAATTTATTTTTATAATGGGGTTTAGCTGCTTTTCCCTGCTGTGTTTATGCCGCTTTACACCCTCTTGATTCACTTCCAGAGAGATATCAATACATAGGTTTTAAGATTCTTGCTAATCAGATATATTCTTGTGCGGTGAATAGGGGTGTTGAGTCCAGTTCACTGAGCAGGGAGTAGGTCTTGTCTGTTACATATTTGGCTTATGGAACGGTATCTGAGCTAATTTCAAACCCTTGTGTTATGCATCACCCCACCTCACCTTTCCCGTTAAGCAGCCAGAGTGTGTCTTCTAAATGTGTGACTCTGTTCTGTTTTGTAATTCAGTTCAAGTGTAGCGATTTTGACATGCCCTCTATAAGTGATATTTTAGGATAAGTGTCTGTTTCTGTGTGACTTATTTCACTTAGAATCCTCGTACCTAAATCCACTCATCATGCTGCTACTAGCCTTATGACACTGATTTCATGGCTGAGTGATATTCCGTTGTGCCTAAGTACCACAACTTCTTTATCCATTTTTCTCTTTCCTGGGATGTTTAAGGTGTTCCGATGTGGAGGTTCTTGGAAACAGAGCAGCCCTAAACGTTGGGGTGCCTGTGTCTTGTTGCTTTTTAGTTTTCCCAATTTATACGCCCATGAGTGGAAGTGCCCTATGCTCTCTCAGCTGTGTTTATTACATGTTTCAGGACACACCGTACACTTCTCCAGGGTGGCTGTTGGCAATTGACATCCCGCCCATCAGAGTAGCAAGGCTCCCATGTCTCCATGGCCTGTCCTGCATTTCTGGTTTTTACAGTTTTTGCAGCATGGCCCTTTTGACCGATGGCAAGCGAGACTTCTTTGTAGTGCTGATTTGCACTTCCGGCTTGCTTGGTTGGCCAAAAAGGGCGTATGCGTTTTTCCTGAATATATTCAGGAAAAAACGCATACGCCCTTTTTGGCCAAGGGCATCATTGTCAACGTTTTGCCGCTTTTCATGTGCTTTAAAGGCGAATCGAATCTACCTCCTGAAATCTGTTTCCTGCAATTCTGCCTTGCTTTCAAATCCTCTTCGTTGCCTTCCCTCAATATATTTGTGGACGAGAGTTATCATTTATAACTCTGTAGGTTTGTGAATTGCAGTGCCCCTGAGCTCCATTTGTCAACTCGCCTTTTTGGGAGCTGGCCGCAAAAGCGCAGGATTGCTTCAGGCCCTATTCTGGTTCCGGGGGGCAGGCTGAGCCTGTGCTTCATTCTTCTTCCTGATGGGGAAATAGAGTGACCTGTGCCTGTTCCCAACACCTAGAGCTAGTCTCTCATTGTTTCCCCCTCTTCCCGTTCAACCTCAGGACAAATTGCAACCTGTACGAAACAGGAGGTTAAAGGTGCTGATTCTCCAAGTAGGGAGATTGTTAGTAAAGCGGCTGGAATGGCGAACCCGAGCACAAGGAGAGGCGAAATGAGGTGCGTTTTAGAAACGTTTCCCGATCACACGGTGTACCATCTTCTGCGTTTCCCATGCACGTTTTCGATGTAGGAAGATGCCGTTGAACCTGGAGATTTGGGACCCATGGGGTGGGTACCACGCGGTATTACTTTAAAGGGTCTGCGTTTGCTCACCCAACCTCACCAATACTCTCAGCCCCAAGAGTGTCCAGCCTTATGTCTCATCCAGCTGTGGGTCTAGATATGGTCAATCCAGGTTGCATCAGAGCCCCTGAACGGATTTTGTAAGAATTTCTTTCTCTTTGACTGTCTTTGTTTTATGGGTTTTTTTAAAGTAATTTATTTTTATAATGGGGTTTAGCTGCTTTTCCCTGCTGTGTTTATGCCGCTTTACACCCTCTTGATTCACTTCCAGAGAGATATCAATACATAGGTTTTAAGATTCTTGCTAATCAGATATATTCTTGTGCGGTGAATAGGGGTGTTGAGTTCAGTTCACTGAGCAGGGAGTAGGTCTTGTCTGTTACATATTTGGCTTATGGAACGGTATCTGAGCTAATTTCAAACCCTTGTGTTATGCATCACCCCACCTCACCTTTCCCGTTAAGCAGCCAGAGTGTGTCTTCTAAATGTGTGACTCTGTTCTGTTTTGTAATTCAGTTCAAGTGTAGCGATTTTGACATGCCCTCTATAAGTGATATCTTAGGATAAGTGTCTGTTTCTGTGTGACTTATTTCACTTAGAATCCTCGTACCTAAATCCACTCATCATGCTGCTAGTAGCCTTATGACACTGATTTCATGGCTGAGTGATATTCCATTGTGCCTAAGTACCACAACTTCTTTATCCATTTTTCTCTTTCCTGGGATGTTGAAGGTGTACCGATGTGGAGGTTCTTGGAAACAGAGCAGCCCTAAACTTTGGGGTGCCTGTGTCTTGTTGCTTTTTAGTTTTCCCAATTTATACGCCCATGAGTGGAAGTGCCCTATGCTCTCTCAGCTGTCTTTATTACATGTTTCAGGACACACCGTACACTTCTCCAGGGTGGCTGTTGGCAATTGACATCCCGCCCATCAGCGTAGCAAGGCTCCCATGTCTCCATGGCCTGTCCTGCATTTCTGGTTTTTACAGTTTTTGCAGCATGGCCCTTTTGACCGATGGCAAGCGAGACTTCTTTGTAGTGCTGATTTGCACTTCCGGCTTGCTTGGTTGGCCAAAAAGGGCGTATGCGTTTTTTCCTGAATATATTCAGGAAAAAACGCATACGCCCTTTTTGGCCAAGGGCATCATTGTCAACGTTTTGCCGCTTTTCATGTGCTTTAAAGGCGAGTGGAATCTACCTCCTGTAATCTGTTTCCTGCAATTCTGCCTTGCTTTCACATCCTCTTCGTTGCCTTCCCTCAATATATTTCTGGACGAGAGTTATCATTTATAACTCTGTAGGTTTGTGAATTGCAGTGCCCCTGAGCTCCATTTGTCAACTCGCCTTTTTGGGAGCTGGCCGCAAAAGCGCAGGATTGCTTCAGGCCCTATTCTGGTTCCGGGGGGCAGGCTGAGCCTGTGCTTCATTCTTCTTCCTGATGGGGAAATAGAGTGACCTGTGCCTGTCCCAACACCTAGAGCTAGTCTCTCATTGGTTCCCCCTCTTCCCGTTCAACCTCAGGACAAATTGCAACCTGTACGAAACAGGAGGTTAAAGGTGCTGATTCTCCAAGTAGGGAGATTGTTAGTAAAGCGGCTGGAATGGCGAACCCGAGCACAAGGAGAGGCGAAATGAGGTGCGTTTTAGAAACGTTTCCCGATCACACGGTGTACCATCTTCTGCGTTTCCCATGCACGTTTTCGATGTAGGAAGATGCCGTTGAACCTGGAGATTTGGGACCCATGGGGTGGGTACCACGCGGTATTACTTTAAAGGGTCTGCGTTTGCTCACCCAACCTCACCAATCCTCTCAGCCCCAAGAGTGTCCAGCCTTATGTCTCATCCAGCTGTGGGTCTAGATATGGTCAATCCAGGTTGCATCAGAGCCCCTGAACGGATTTTGTAAGAATTTCTTTCTCTTTGACTGTCTTTGTTTTATGGGTTTTTTTAAAGTAATTTATTTTTATAATGGGGTTTAGCTGCTTTTCCCTGCTGTGTTTATGCCGCTTTACACCCTCTTGATTCACTTCCAGAGAGATATCAATACACAGGTTTTAAGATTCTTGCTAATCAGATATATTCTTCTGGGGTGAATAGGGATGTTGAGTTCAGTTCACTGAGCAGGGAGTAGGTCTTGTCTGTTACATATTTGGCTTATGGAACGGTATCTGAGCTAATTTCAAACCCTTGTGTTATGCATCACCCCACCTCACCTTTCCCGTTAAGCAGCCAGAGTGTGTCTTCTAAATGTGTGACTCTGTTCTGTTTTGTAATTCAGTTCAAGTGTAGCGATTTTGACATGCCCTCTATAAGTGATATCTTAGGATAAGTGTCTGTTTCTGTGTGACTTATTTCACTTAGAATCCTCGTACCTAAATCCACTCATCATGCTGCTAGTAGCCTTATGACACTGATTTCATGGCTGAGTGATATTCCATTGTGCCTAAGTACCACAACTTCTTTATCCATTTTTCTCTTTCCTGGGATGTTGAAGGTGTACCGATGTGGAGGTTCTTGGAAACAGAGCAGCCCTAAACTTTGGGGTGCCTGTGTCTTGTTGCTTTTTAGTTTTCCCAATTTATACGCCCATGAGTGGAAGTGCCCTATGCTCTCTCAGCTGTCTTTATTACATGTTTCAGGACACACCGTACACTTCTCCAGGGTGGCTGTTGGCAATTGACATCCCGCCCATCAGCGTAGCAAGGCTCCCATGTCTCCATGGCCTGTCCTGCATTTCTGGTTTTTACAGTTTTTGCAGCATGGCCCTTTTGACCGATGGCAAGCGAGACTTCTTTGTAGTGCTGATTTGCACTTCCGGCTTGCTTGGTTGGCCAAAAAGGGCGTATGCGTTTTTCCTGAATATATTCAGGAAAAAACGCATACGCCCTTTTTGGCCAAGGGCATCATTGTCAACGTTTTGCCGCTTTTCATGTGCTTTAAAGGCGAATCGAATCTACCTCCTGAAATCTGTTTCCTGCAATTCTGCCTTGCTTTCAAATCCTCTTCGTTGCCTTCCCTCAATATATTTGTGGACGAGAGTTATCATTTATAACTCTGTAGGTTTGTGAATTGCAGTGCCCCTGAGCTCCATTTGTCAACTCGCCTTTTTGGGAGCTGGCCGCAAAAGCGCAGGATTGCTTCAGGCCCTATTCTGGTTCCGGGGGGCAGGCTGAGCCTGTGCTTCATTCTTCTTCCTGATGGGGAAATAGAGTGACCTGTGCCTGTTCCCAACACCTAGAGCTAGTCTCTCATTGTTTCCCCCTCTTCCCGTTCAACCTCAGGACAAATTGCAACCTGTACGAAACAGGAGGTTAAAGGTGCTGATTCTCCAAGTAGGGAGATTGTTAGTAAAGCGGCTGGAATGGCGAACCCGAGCACAAGGAGAGGCGAAATGAGGTGCGTTTTAGAAACGTTTCCCGATCACACGGTGTACCATCTTCTGCGTTTCCCATGCACGTTTTCGATGTAGGAAGATGCCGTTGAACCTGGAGATTTGGGACCCATGGGGTGGGTACCACGCGGTATTACTTTAAAGGGTCTGCGTTTGCTCACCCAACCTCACCAATCCTCTCAGCCCCAAGAGTGTCCAGCCTTATGTCTCATCCAGCTGTGGGTCTAGATATGGTCAATCCAGGTTGCATCAGAGCCCCTGAACGGATTTTGTAAGAATTTCTTTCTCTTTGACTGTCTTTGTTTTATGGGTTTTTTTAAAGTAATTTATTTTTATAATGGGGTTTAGCTGCTTTTCCCTGCTGTGTTTATGCCGCTTTACACCCTCTTGATTCACTTCCAGAGAGATATCAATACATAGGTTTTAAGATTCTTGCTAATCAGATATATTCTTGTGCGGTGAATAGGGGTGTTGAGTTCAGTTCACTGAGCAGGGAGTAGGTCTTGTCTGTTACATATTTGGCTTATGGAACGGTATCTGAGCTAATTTCAAACCCTTGTGTTATGCATCACCCCACCTCACCTTTCCCGTTAAGCAGCCAGAGTGTGTCTTCTAAATGTGTGACTCTGTTCTGTTTTGTAATTCAGTTCAAGTGTAGCGATTTTGACATGCCCTCTATAAGTGATATCTTAGGATAAGTGTCTGTTTCTGTGTGACTTATTTCACTTAGAATCCTCGTACCTAAATCCACTCATCATGCTGCTAGTAGCCTTATGACACTGATTTCATGGCTGAGTGATATTCCATTGTGCCTAAGTACCACAACTTCTTTATCCATTTTTCTCTTTCCTGGGATGTTGAAGGTGTACCGATGTGGAGGTTCTTGGAAACAGAGCAGCCCTAAACTTTGGGGTGCCTGTGTCTTGTTGCTTTTTAGTTTTCCCAATTTATACGCCCATGAGTGGAAGTGCCCTATGCTCTCTCAGCTGTGTTTATTACATGTTTCAGGACACACCGTACACTTCTCCAGGGTGGCTGTTGGCAATTGACATCCCGCCCATCAGCGTAGCAAGGCTCCCATGTCTCCATGGCCTGTCCTGCATTTCTGGTTTTTACAGTTTTTGCAGCATGGCCCTTTTGACCGATGGCAAGCGAGACTTCTTTGTAGTGCTGATTTGCACTTCCGGCTTGCTTGGTTGGCCAAAAAGGGCGTATGCGTTTTTTCCTGAATATATTCAGGAAAAAACGCATACGCCCTTTTTGGCCAAGGGCATCATTGTCAACGTTTTGCCGCTTTTCATGTGCTTTAAAGGCGAGTGGAATCTACCTCCTGTAATCTGTTTCCTGCAATTCTGCCTTGCTTTCACATCCTCTTCGTTGCCTTCCCTCAATATATTTCTGGACGAGAGTTATCATTTATAACTCTGTAGGTTTGTGAATTGCAGTGCCCCTGAGCTCCATTTGTCAACTCGCCTTTTTGGGAGCTGGCCGCAAAAGCGCAGGATTGCTTCAGGCCCTATTCTGGTTCCGGGGGGCAGGCTGAGCCTGTGCTTCATTCTTCTTCCTGATGGGGAAATAGAGTGACCTGTGCCTGTCCCAACACCTAGAGCTAGTCTCTCATTGGTTCCCCCTCTTCCCGTTCAACCTCAGGACAAATTGCAACCTGTACGAAACAGGAGGTTAAAGGTGCTGATTCTCCAAGTAGGGAGATTGTTAGTAAAGCGGCTGGAATGGCGAACCCGAGCACAAGGAGAGGCGAAATGAGGTGCGTTTTAGAAACGTTTCCCGATCACACGGTGTACCATCTTCTGCGTTTCCCATGCACGTTTTCGATGTAGGAAGATGCCCTTGAACCTGGAGATTTGGGACCCATGGGGTGGGTACCACGCGGTATTACTTTAAAGGGTCTGCGTTTGCTCACCCAACCTCACCAATCCTCTCAGCCCCAAGAGTGTCCAGCCTTATGTCTCATCCAGCTGTGGGTCTAGATATGGTCAATCCAGGTTGCATCAGAGCCCCTGAACGGATTTTGTAAGAATTTCTTTCTCTTTGACTGTCTTTGTTTTATGGGTTTTTTTAAAGTAATTTATTTTTATAATGGGGTTTAGCTGCTTTTCCCTGCTGTGTTTATGCCGCTTTACACCCTCTTGATTCACTTCCAGAGAGATATCAATACACAGGTTTTAAGATTCTTGCTAATCAGATATATTCTTCTGGGGTGAATAGGGGTGTTGAGTTCAGTTCACTGAGCAGGGAGTAGGTCTTGTCTGTTACATATTTGGCTTATGGAACGGTATCTGAGCTAATTTCAAACCCTTGTGTTATGCATCACGCCACCTCACCTTTCCCGTTAAGCAGCCAGAGTGTGTCTTCTAAATGTGTGACTCTGTTCTGTTTTGTAATTCAGTTCAAGTGTAGCGATTTTGACATGCCCTCTATAAGTGATATCTTAGGATAAGTGTCTGTTTCTGTGTGACTTATTTCACTTAGAATCCTCGTACCTAAATCCACTCATCATGCTGCTAGTAGCCTTATGACACTGATTTCATGGCTGAGTGATATTCCATTGTGCCTAAGTACCACAACTTCTTTATCCATTTTTCTCTTTCCTGGGATGTTGAAGGTGTACCGATGTGGAGGTTCTTGGAAACAGAGCAGCCCTAAACTTTGGGGTGCCTGTGTCTTGTTGCTTTTTAGTTTTCCCAATTTATACGCCCATGAGTGGAAGTGCCCTATGCTCTCTCAGCTGTCTTTATTACATGTTTCAGGACACACCGTACACTTCTCCAGGGTGGCTGTTGGCAATTGACATCCCGCCCATCAGCGTAGCAAGGCTCCCATGTCTCCATGGCCTGTCCTGCATTTCTGGTTTTTACAGTTTTTGCAGCATGGCCCTTTTGACCGATGGCAAGCGAGACTTCTTTGTAGTGCTGATTTGCACTTCCGGCTTGCTTGGTTGGCCAAAAAGGGCGTATGCGTTTTTTCCTGAATATATTCAGGAAAAAACGCATACGCCCTTTTTGGCCAAGGGCATCATTGTCAACGTTTTGCCGCTTTTCATGTGCTTTAAAGGCGAGTGGAATCTACCTCCTGTAATCTGTTTCCTGCAATTCTGCCTTGCTTTCACATCCTCTTCGTTGCCTTCCCTCAATATATTTCTGGACGAGAGTTATCATTTATAACTCTGTAGGTTTGTGAATTGCAGTGCCCCTGAGCTCCATTTGTCAACTCGCCTTTTTGGGAGCTGGCCGCAAAAGCGCAGGATTGCTTCAGGCCCTATTCTGGTTCCGGGGGGCAGGCTGAGCCTGTGCTTCATTCTTCTTCCTGATCGGGAAATAGAGTGACCTGTGCCTGTCCCAACACCTAGAGCTAGTCTCTCATTGGTTCCCCCTCTTCCCGTTCAACCACAGGACAAATTGCAACCTGTACGAAACAGGAGGTTAAAGGTGCTGATTCTCCAAGTAGGGAGATTGTTAGTAAAGCGGCTGGAATGGCGAACCCGAGCACAAGGAGAGGCGAAATGAGGTGCGTTTTAGAAACGTTTCCCGATCACACGGTGTACCATCTTCTGCGTTTCCCATGCACGTTTTCGATGTAGGAAGATGCCCTTGAACCTGGAGATTTGGGACCCATGGGGTGGGTAGCACGCGGTATTACTTTAAAGGGTCTGCGTTTGCTCACCCAACCTCACCAATCCTCTCAGCCCCAAGAGTGTCCAGCCTTATGTCTCATCCAGCTGTGGGTCTAGATATGGTCAATCCAGGTTGCATCAGAGCCCCTGAACGGATTTTGTAAGAATTTCTTTCTCTTTGACTGTCTTTGTTTTATGGGTTTTTTTAAAGTAATTTATTTTTATAATGGGGTTTAGCTGCTTTTCCCTGCTGTGTTTATGCCGCTTTACACCCTCTTGATTCACTTCCAGAGAGATATCAATACATAGGTTTTAAGATTCTTGCTAATCAGATATATTCTTGTGCGGTGAATAGGGGTGTTGAGTCCAGTTCACTGAGCAGGGAGTAGGTCTTGTCTGTTACATATTTGGCTTATGGAACGGTATCTGAGCTAATTTCAAACCCTTGTGTTATGCATCACCCCACCTCACCTTTCCCGTTAAGCAGCCATAGTGTGTCTTCTAAATGTGTGACTCTCTTCTGTTTTGTAATTCAGTTCAAGTGTAACGATTTTGACATGCCCTCTATAAGTGATATCTTAGGATAAGTGTCTTTTTCTGTGTGACTTATTTCACTTAGAATCCTCGTACCTAAATCCACTCATCATGCTGCTACTAGCCTTATGACACTGATTTCATGGCTGAGTGATATTCCGTTGTGCCTAAGTACCACAACTTCTTTATCCATTTTTCTCTTTCCTGGGATGTTGAAGGTGTAGCGATGTGGAGGTTCTTGGAAACAGAGCAGCCCTAAACTTTGGGGTGCCTGTGTCTTGTTGCTTTTTAGTTTTCCCAATTTATACGCCCATGAGTGGAAGTGCCCTATGCTCTCTCAGCTGTCTTTATTACATGTTTCAGGACACACCGTACACTGCTCCAGGGTGGCTGTTGGCAATTGACATCCCGCCCATCAGCGTAGCAAGGCTCCCATGTCTCCATGGCCTGTCCTGCATTTCTGGTTTTTACAGTTTTTGCAGCATGGCCCTTTTGACCGATGGCAAGCGAGACTTCTTTGTAGTGCTGATTTGCACTTCCGGCTTGCTTGGTTGGCCAAAAAGGGCGTATGCGTTTTTTCCTGAATATATTCAGGAAAAAACGCATACGCCCTTTTTGGCCAAGGGCATCATTGTCAACGTTTTGCCGCTTTTCCTGTGCTTTAAAGGCGAGTCGAATCTACCTCCTGAAATCTGTTTCCTGCAATTCTGCCTTGCTTTCACATCCTCTTCGTTGCCTTCCCTCAATATATTTGTGGACGAGAGTTATCATTTATAACTCTGCAGGTTTGTGAATTGTAGTGCCCCTGAGCTCCATTTGTCAACTCGCCTTTTTGGGAGCTGGCCGCAAAAGCGCAGGATTGCTTCAGGCACTATTCTGGTTCCGGGGGGCAGGCTGAGCCTGTGCTTCATTCTTCTTCCTGATGGGGAAATAGAGTGACCTGTGCCTGTCCCAACAGCTAGAGCTAGTCTCTCATTGGTTCCCCCTCTTCCCGTTCAACCTCAGGACAAATTGCAACCTGTACGAAACAGGAGGTTAAAGGTGCTGATTCTCCAAGTAGGGAGATTGTTAGTAAAGCGGCTGGAATGGCGAACCCGAGCACGAGGAGAGGCGAAATGAGGTGCGTTTTAGAAACGTTTCCCGATCACACGGTGTACCATCTTCTGGGATTCCCATGCACGTTTTCGATGTAGGAAGATGCCGTTGAACCTGGAGATTTGGGACCCATGGGGTGGGTACCACGCGGTATTACTTTAAAGGGTCTGCGTTTGCTCACCCAACCTCACCAATCCTCTCAGCCCCAAGAGTGTCCAGCCTTATGTCTCATCCAGCTGTGGGTCTAGATATGGTCAATCCAGGTTGCATCAGAGCCCCTGAACGGATTTTGTAAGAATTTCTTTCTCTTTGACTGTCTTTGTTTTATGGGTTTTTTTAAAGTAATTTATTTTTATAATGGGGTTTAGCTGCTTTTCCCTGCTGTGTTTATGCCGCTTTACACCCTCTTGATTCACTTCCAGAGAGATATCAATACATAGGTTTTAAGATTCTTGCTAATCAGATATATTCTTGTGCGGTGAATAGGGGTGTTGAGTCCAGTTCACTGAGCAGGGAGTAGGTCTTGTCTGTTACATATTTGGCTTATGGAACGGTATCTGAGCTAATTTCAAACCCTTGTGTTATGCATCACCCCACCTCACCTTTCCCGTTAAGCAGCCAGAGTGTGTCTTCTAAATGTGTGACTCTGTTCTGTTTTGTAATTCAGTTCAAGTGTAGCGATTTTGACATGCCCTCTATAAGTGATATCTTAGGATAAGTGTCTGTTTCTGTGTGACTTATTTCACTTAGAATCCTCGTACCTAAATCCACTCATCATGCTGCTACTAGCCTTATGACACTGATTTCATGGCTGAGTGATATTCCATTGTGCCTAAGTACCACAACTTCTTTATCCATTTTTCTCTTTCCTGGGATGTTGAAGGTGTAGCGAAGTGGAGGTTCTTGGAAACAGAGCAGCCCTAAACTTTGGGGTGCCTGTGTCTTGTTGCTTTTTAGTTTTCCCAATTTATACGCCCATGAGTGGAAGTGCCCTATGCTCTCTCAGCTGTGTTTATTACATGTTTCAGGACACACCGTACACTTCTCCAGGGTGGCTGTTGGCAATTGACATCCCGCCCATCAGAGTAGCAAGGCTCCCATGTCTCCATGGCCTGTCCTGCATTTCTGGTTTTTACACTTTTTGCAGCATGGCCCTTTTGACCGATGGCAAGCGAGACTTCTTTGTAGTGCTGATTTGCACTTCCGGCTTGCTTGGTTGGCCAAAAAGGGCGTATGCGTTTTTCCTGAATATATTCAGGAAAAAACGCATACGCCCTTTTTGGCCAAGGGCATCATTGTCAACGTTTTGCCGCTTTTCATGTGCTTTAAATGCGAATCGAATCTACCTCCTGAAATCTGTTTCCTGCAATTCTGCCTTGCTTTCAAATCCTCTTCGTTGCCTTCCCTTAATATATTTGTGGACGAGAGTTATCATTTATAACTCTGTAGGTTTGTGAATTGCAGTGCCCCTGAGCTCCATTTGTCAACTCGCCTTTTTGGGAGCTGGCCGCAAAAGCGCAGGATTGCTTCAGGCCCTATTCTGGTTCCGGGGAGCAGGCTGAGCCTGTGCTTCATTCTTCTTCCTGATGGGGAAATAGAGTGACCTGTGCCTGTTCCCAACACCTAGAGCTAGTCTCTCATTGTTTCCCCCTCTTCCCGTTCAACCTCAGGACAAATTGCAACCTGTACGAAACAGGAGGTTAAAGGTGCTGATTCTCCAAGTAGGGAGATTGTTAGTAAAGCGGCTGGAATGGCGAACCCGAGCACAAGGAGAGGCGAAATGAGGTGCGTTTTAGAAACGTTTCCCGATCACACGGTGTACCATCTTCTGCGTTTCCCATGCACGTTTTCGATGTAGGAAGATGCCGTTGAACCTGGAGATTTGGGACCCATGGGGTGGGTACCACGCGGTATTACTTTAAAGGGTCTGCATTTGCTCACCCAACCTCACCAATCCTCTCAGCCCCAAGAGTGTCCAGCCTTATGTCTCATCCAGCTGTGGGTCTAGATATGGTCAATCCAGGTTGCATCAGAGCCCCTGAACGGATTTTGTAAGAATTTCTTTCTCTTTGACTGTCTTTGTTTTATGGGTTTTTTTAAAGTAATTTATTTTTATAATGGGGTTTAGCTGCTTTTCCCTGCTGTGTTTATGCCGCTTTACACCCTCTTGATTCACTTCCAGAGAGATATCAATACATAGGTTTTAAGATTCTTGCTAATCAGATATATTCTTGTGCGGTGAATAGGGGTGTTGAGTCCAGTTCACTGAGCAGGGAGTAGGTCTTGTCTGTTACATATTTGGCTTATGGAACGGTATCTGAGCTAATTTCAAACCCTTGTGTTATGCATCACCCCACCTCACCTTTCCCGTTAAGCAGCCATAGTGTGTCTTCTAAATGTGTGACTCTCTTCTGTTTTGTAATTCAGTTCAAGTGTAACGATTTTGACATGCCCTCTATAAGTGATATCTTAGGATAAGTGTCTTTTTCTGTGTGACTTATTTCACTTAGAATCCTCGTACCTAAATCCACTCATCATGCTGCTACTAGCCTTATGACACTGATTTCATGGCTGAGTGATATTCCGTTGTGCCTAAGTACCACAACTTCTTTATCCATTTTTCTCTTTCCTGGGATGTTTAAGGTGTTCCGATGTGGAGGTTCTTGGAAACAGAGCAGCCCTAAACGTTGGGGTGCCTGTGTCTTGTTGCTTTTT
Source organism: Eubalaena glacialis (assembly GCF_028564815.1). NCBI lineage: Eukaryota > Metazoa > Chordata > Mammalia > Artiodactyla > Balaenidae > Eubalaena > Eubalaena glacialis. The sequence continues at coordinate 128,831,505 of NC_083716.1, forward strand.
AGTTTTCCCAATTTATACGCCCATGAGTGGAAGTGCCCTATGCTCTCTCAGCTGTCTTTATTACATGTTTCAGGACACACCGTACACTGCTCCAGGGTGGCTGTTGGCAATTGACATCCCGCCCATCAGCGTAGCAAGGCTCCCATGTCTCCATGGCCTGTCCTGCATTTCTGGTTTTTACAGTTTTTGCAGCATGGCCCTTTTGACCGATGGCAAGCGAGACTTCTTTGTAGTGCTGATTTGCACTTCCGGCTTGCTTGGTTGGCCAAAAAGGGCGTATGCGTTTTTTCCTGAATATATTCAGGAAAAAACGCATACGCCCTTTTTGGCCAAGGGCATCATTGTCAACGTTTTGCCCGTTTTCCTGTGCTTTAAAGGCGAGTCGAATCTACCTCCTGAAATCTGTTTCCTGCAATTCTGCCTTGCTTTCACATCCTCTTCGTTGCCTTCCCTCAATATATTTGTGGACGAGAGTTATCATTTATAACTCTGCAGGTTTGTGAATTGTAGTGCCCCTGAGCTCCATTTGTCAACTCGCCTTTTTCGGAGCTGGCCGCAAAAGCGCAGGATTGCTTCAGGCACTATTCTGGTTCCGGGGGCCAGGCCGAGCCTGTGCTTCATTCTTCTTCCTGATGGGGAAATAGAGTGACCTGTGCCTGTCCCAACAGCTAGAGCTAGTCTCTCATTGGTTCCCCCTCTTCCCGTTCAACCTCAGGACAAATTGCAACCTGTACGAAACAGGAGGTTAAAGGTGCTGATTCTCCAAGTAGGGAGATTGTTAGTAAAGCGGCTGGAATGGCGAACCCGAGCACGAGGAGAGGCGAAATGAGGTGCGTTTTAGAAACGTTTCCCGATCACACGGTGTACCATCTTCTGGGATTCCCATGCACGTTTTCGATGTAGGAAGATGCCGTTGAACCTGGAGATTTGGGACCCATGGGGTGGGTACCACGCGGTATTACTTTAAAGGGTCTGCGTTTGCTCACCCAACCTCACCAATCCTCTCAGCCCCAAGAGTGTCCAGCCTTATGTCTCATCCAGCTGTGGGTCTAGATATGGTCAATCCAGGTTGCATCAGAGCCCCTGAACGGATTTTGTAAGAATTTCTTTCTCTTTGACTGTCTTTGTTTTATGGGTTTTTTTAAAGTAATTTATTTTTATAATGGGGTTTAGCTGCTTTTCCCTGCTGTGTTTATGCCGCTTTACACCCTCTTGATTCACTTCCAGAGAGATATCAATACATAGGTTTTAAGATTCTTGCTAATCAGATATATTCTTGTGCGGTGAATAGGGGTGTTGAGTCCAGTTCACTGAGCAGGGAGTAGGTCTTGTCTGTTACATATTTGGCTTATGGAACGGTATCTGAGCTAATTTCAAACCCTTGTGTTATGCATCACCCCACCTCACCTTTCCCGTTAAGCAGCCAGAGTGTGTCTTCTAAATGTGTGACTCTGTTCTGTTTTGTAATTCAGTTCAAGTGTAGCGATTTTGACATGCCCTCTATAAGTGATATCTTAGGATAAGTGTCTGTTTCTGTGTGACTTATTTCACTTAGAATCCTCGTACCTAAATCCACTCATCATGCTGCTACTAGCCTTATGACACTGATTTCATGGCTGAGTGATATTCCATTGTGCCTAAGTACCACAACTTCTTTATCCATTTTTCTCTTTCCTGGGATGTTGAAGGTGTACCGATGTGGAGGTTCTTGGAAACAGAGCAGCCCTAAACGTTGGGGTGCCTGTGTCTTGTTGCTTTTTAGTTTTCCCAATTTATACGCCCATGAGTGGAAGTGCCCTATGCTCTCTCAGCTGTGTTTATTACATGTTTCAGGACACACCGTACACTTCTCCATGGTGGCTGTTGGCAATTGACATCCCGCCCATCAGAGTAGCAAGGCTCCCATGTCTCCATGGCCTGTCCTGCATTTCTGGTTTTTACAGTTTTTGCAGCATGGCCCTTTTGACCGATGGCAAGCGAGACTTCTTTGTAGTGCTGATTTGCACTTCCGGCTTGCTTGGTTGGCCAAAAAGGGCGTATGCGTTTTTCCTGAATATATTCAGGAAAAAACGCATACGCCCTTTTTGGCCAAGGGCATCATTGTCAACGTTTTGCCGCTTTTCATGTGCTTTAAAGGCGAATCGAATCTACCTCCTGAAATCTGTTTCCTGCAATTCTGCCTTGCTTTCAAATCCTCTTCGTTGCCTTCCCTCAATATATTTGTGGACGAGAGTTATCATTTATAACTCTGTAGGTTTGTGAATTGCAGTGCCCCTGAGCTCCATTTGTCAACTCGCCTTTTTGGGAGCTGGCCGCAAAAGCGCAGGATTGCTTCAGGCCCTATTCTGGTTCTGGGGGGCAGGCTGAGCCTGTGCTTCATTCTTCTTCCTGATGGGGAAATAGAGTGACCTGTGCCTGTTCCCAACACCTAGAGCTAGTCTCTCATTGTTTCCCCCTCTTCCCGTTCAACCTCAGGACAAATTGCAACCTGTACGAAACAGGAGGTTAAAGGTGCTGATTCTCCAAGTAGGGAGATTGTTAGTAAAGCGGCTGGAATGGCGAACCCGAGCACAAGGAGAGGCGAAATGAGGTGCGTTTTAGAAACGTTTCCCGATCACACGGTGTACCATCTTCTGCGTTTCCCATGCACGTTTTCGATGTAGGAAGATGCCGTTGAACCTGGAGATTTGGGACCCATGGGGTGGGTACCACGCGGTATTACTTTAAAGGGTCTGCGTTTGCTCACCCAACCTCACCAATCCTCTCAGCCCCAAGAGTGTCCAGCCTTATGTCTCATCCAGCTGTGGGTCTAGATATGGTCAATCCAGGTTGCATCAGAGCCCCTGAACGGATTTTGTAAGAATTTCTTTCTCTTTGACTGTCTTTGTTTTATGGGTTTTTTTAAAGTAATTTATTTTTATAATGGGGTTTAGCTGCTTTTCCCTGCTGTGTTTATGCCGCTTTACACCCTCTTGATTCACTTCCAGAGAGATATCAATACACAGGTTTTAAGATTCTTGCTAATCAGATATATTCTTCTGGGGTGAATAGGGGTGTTGAGTTCAGTTCACTGAGCAGGGAGTAGGTCTTGTCTGTTACATATTTGGCTTATGGAACGGTATCTGAGCTAATTTCAAACCCTTGTGTTATGCATCACCCCACCTCACCTTTCCCGTTAAGCAGCCAGAGTGTGTCTTCTAAATGTGTGACTCTGTTCTGTTTTGTAATTCAGTTCAAGTGTAGCGATTTTGACATGCCCTCTATAAGTGATATCTTAGGATAAGTGTCTGTTTCTGTGTGACTTATTTCACTTAGAATCCTCGTACCTAAATCCACTCATCATGCTGCTAGTAGCCTTATGACACTGATTTCATGGCTGAGTGATATTCCATTGTGCCTAAGTACCACAACTTCTTTATCCATTTTTCTCTTTCCTGGGATGTTGAAGGTGTACCGATGTGGAGGTTCTTGGAAACAGAGCAGCCCTAAACGTTGGGGTGCCTGTGTCTTGTTGCTTTTTAGTTTTCCCAATTTATACGCCCATGAGTGGAAGTGCCCTATGCTCTCTCAGCTGTGTTTATTACATGTTTCAGGACACACCGTACACTGCTCCAGGGTGGCTGTTGGCAATTGACATCCCGCCCATCAGCGTAGCAAGGCTCCCATGTCTCCATGGCCTGTCCTGCATTTCTGGTTTTTACAGTTTTTGCAGCATGGCCCTTTTGACCGATGGCAAGCGAGACTTCTTTGTAGTGCTGATTTGCACTTCCGGCTTGCTTGGTTGGCCAAAAAGGGCGTATGCGTTTTTTCCTGAATATATTCAGGAAAAAACGCATACGCCCTTTTTGGCCAAGGGCATCATTGTCAACGTTTTGCCGCTTTTCATGTGCTTTAAAGGCGAGTCGAATCTACCTCCTGAAATCTGTTTCCTGCAATTCTGCCTTGCTTTCACATCCTCTTCGTTGCCTTCCCTCAATATATTTGTGGACGAGAGTCATCATTTATAACTCTGCAGGTTTGTGAATTGCAGTGCCCCTGAGCTCCATTTGTCAACTCGCCTTTTTCGGAGCTGGCCGCAAAAGCGCAGGATTGCTTCAGGCCCTATTCTGGTTCCGGGGGGCAGGCTGAGCCTGTGCTTCATTCTTCTTCCTGATGGGGAAATAGAGTGACCTGTGCCTGTCCCAACACCTAGAGCTAGCCTCTCATTGGTTCCCCCTCTTCCCGTTCAACCTCAGGACAAATTGCAACCTGTACGAAACAGGAGGTTAAAGGTGCTGATTCTCCAAGTAGGGAGATTGTTAGTAAAGCGGCTGGAATGGCGAACCCGAGCACAAGGAGAGGCGAAATGAGGTGCGTTTTAGAAACGTTTCCCGATCACACGGTGTACCATCTTCTGCGTTTCCCATGCACGTTTTCGATGTAGGAAGATGCCCTTGAACCTGGAGATTTGGGACCCATGGGGTGGGTACCACGCGGTATTACTTTAAAGGGTCTGCGTTTGCTCACCCAACCTCACCAATCCTCTCAGCCCCAAGAGTGTCCAGCCTTATGTCTCATCCAGCTGTGGGTCTAGATATGGTCAATCCAGGTTGCATCAGAGCCCCTGAACGGATTTTGTAAGAATTTCTTTCTCTTTGACTGTCTTTGTTTTATGGGTTTTTTTAAAGTAATTTATTTTTATAATGGGGTTTAGCTGCTTTTCCCTGCTGTGTTTATGCCGCTTTACACCCTCTTGATTCACTTCCAGAGAGATATCAATACACAGGTTTTAAGATTCTTGCTAATCAGATATATTCTTCTGGGGTGAATAGGGGTGTTGAGTTCAGTTCACTGAGCAGGGAGTAGGTCTTGTCTGTTACATATTTGGCTTATGGAACGGTATCTGAGCTAATTTCAAACCCTTGTGTTATGCATCACCCCACCTCACCTTTCCCGTTAAGCAGCCAGAGTGTGTCTTCTAAATGTGTGACTCTGTTCTGTTTTGTAATTCAGTTCAAGTGTAGCGATTTTGACATGCCCTCTATAAGTGATATCTTAGGATAAGTGTCTGTTTCTGTGTGACTTCTTTCACTTAGAATCCTCGTACCTAAATCCACTCATCATGCTGCTACTAGCCTTATGACACTGATTTCATGGCTGAGTGATATTCCATTGTGCCTAAGTACCACAACTTCTTTATCCATTTTTCTCTTTCCTGGGATGTTGAAGGTGTACCGATGTGGAGGTTCTTGGAAACAGAGCAGCCCTAAACGTTGGGGTGCCTGTGTCTTGTTGCTTTTTAGTTTTCCTAATTTATACGCCCATGAGTGGAAGTGCCCTATGCTCTCTCAGCTGTCTTTATTACATGTTTCAGGACACACCGTACACTGCTCCAGGGTGGCTGTTGGCAATTGACATCCCGCCCATCAGCGTAGCAAGGCTCCCATGTCTCCATGGCCTGTCCTGCATTTCTGGTTTTTACAGTTTTTGCAGCATGGCCCTTTTGACCGATGGCAAGCGAGACTTCTTTGTAGTGCTGATTTGCACTTCCGGCTTGCTTGGTTGGCCAAAAAGGGCGTATGCGTTTTTTCCTGAATATATTCAGGAAAAAACGCATACGCCCTTTTTGGCCAAGGGCATCATTGTCAACGTTTTGCCGCTTTTCCTGTGCTTTAAAGGCGAGTCGAATCTACCTCCTGAAATCTGTTTCCTGCAATTCTGCCTTGCTTTCACATCCTCTTCGTTGCCTTCCCTCAATATATTTGTGGACGAGAGTTATCATTTATAACTCTGCAGGTTTGTGAATTGCAGTGCCCCTGAGCTCCATTTGTCAACTCGCCTTTTTGGGAGCTGGCCGCAAAAGCGCAGGATTGCTTCAGGCCCTATTCTGGTTCCGGGGGGCAGGCTGAGCCTGTGCTTCATTCTTCTTCCTGATGGGGAAATAGAGTGACCTGTGCCTGTCCCAACACCTAGAGCTAGTCTCTCATTGGTTCCCCCTCTTCCCGTTCAACCTCAGGACAAATTGCAACCTGTACGAAACAGGAGGTTAAAGGTGCTGATTCTCCAAGTAGGGAGATTGTTAGTAAAGCGGCTGGAATGGCGAACCCGAGCACAAGGAGAGGCGAAATGAGGTGCGTTTTAGAAACGTTTCCCGATCACACGGTGTACCATCTTCTGCGTTTCCCATGCACGTTTTCGATGTAGGAAGATGCCGTTGAACCTGGAGATTTGGGACCCATGGGGTGGGTACCACGCGGTATTACTTTAAAGGGTCTGCGTTTGCTCACCCAACCTCACCAATCCTCTCAGCCCCAAGAGTGTCCAGCCTTATGTCTCATCCAGCTGTGGGTCTAGATATGGTCAATCCAGGTTGCATCAGAGCCCCTGAACGGATTTTGTAAGAATTTCTTTCTCTTTGACTGTCTTTGTTTTATGGGATTTTTAAAAGTAATTTATTTTTATAATGGGGTTTAGCTGCTTTTCCCTGCTGTGTTTATGCCGCTTTACACCCTCTTGATTCACTTCCAGAGAGATATCAATACATAGGTTTTAAGATTCTTGCTAATCAGATATATTCTTGTGCGGTGAATAGGGGTGTTGAGTTCAGTTCACTGAGCAGGGAGTAGGTCTTGTCAGTTACATATTTGGCTTATGGAACGGTATCTGAGCTAATTTCAAACCCTTGTTTTATGCATCACGCCACCTCACATTTCCCGTTAAGCAGCCATAGTGTGTCTTCTAAATGTGTGACTCTCTTCTGTTTTGTAATTCAGTTCAAGTGTAACGATTTTGACATGCCCTCTATAAGTGATATCTTAGGATAAGTGTCTTTTTCTGTGTGACTTATTTCACTTAGAATCCTCGTACCTAAATCCACTCATCATGCTGCTACTAGCCTTATGACACTGATTTCATGGCTGAGTGATATTCCATTGTGCCTAAGTACCACAACTTCTTTATCCATTTTTCTCTTTCCTGGGATGTTGAAGGTGTTCCGATGTGGAGGTTCTTGGAAACAGAGCAGCCCTAAACGTTGGGGTGCCTGTGTCTTGTTGCTTTTTAGTTTTCCCAATTTATACGCCCATGAGTGGAAGTGCCCTATGCTCTCTCAGCTGTCTTTATTACATGTTTCAGGACACACCGTACACTGCTCCAGGGTGGCTGTTGGCAATTGACATCCCGCCCATCAGCGTAGCAAGGCTCCCATGTCTCCATGGCCTGTCCTGCATTTCTGGTTTTTACAGTTTTTGCAGCATGGCCCTTTTGACCGATGGCAAGCGAGACTTCTTTGTAGTGCTGATTTGCACTTCCGGCTTGCTTGGTTGGCCAAAAAGGGCGTATGCGTTTTTTCCTGAATATATTCAGGAAAAAACGCATACGCCCTTTTTGGCCAAGGGCATCATTGTCAACGTTTTGCCGCTTTTCCTGTGCTTTAAAGGCGAGTCGAATCTACCTCCTGAAATCTGTTTCCTGCAATTCTGCCTTGCTTTCACATCCTCTTCGTTGCCTTCCCTCAATATATTTGTGGACGAGAGTTATCATTTATAACTCTGCAGGTTTGTGAATTGCAGTGCCCCTGAGCTCCATTTGTCAACTCGCCTTTTTGGGAGCTGGCCGCAAAAGCGCAGGATTGCTTCAGGCACTATTCTGGTTCCGGGGGCCAGGCTGAGCCTGTGCTTCATTCTTCTTCCTGATGGGGAAATAGAGTGACCTGTGCCTGTCCCAACAGCTAGAGCTAGTCTCTCATTGGTTCCCCCTCTTCCCGTTCAACCTCAGGACAAATTGCAACCTGTACGAAACAGGAGGTTAAAGGTGCTGATTCTCCAAGTAGGGAGATTGTTAGTAAAGCGGCTGGAATGGCGAACCCGAGCACAAGGAGAGGCGAAATGAGGTGCGTTTTAGAAACGTTTCCCGATCACACGGTGTACCATCTTCTGGGATTCCCATGCACGTTTTCGATGTAGGAAGATGCCGTTGAACCTGGAGATTTGGGACCCATGGGGTGGGTACCACGCGGTATTACTTTAAAGGGTCTGCGTTTGCTCACCCAACCTCACCAATCCTCTCAGCCCCAAGAGTGTCCAGCCTTATGTCTCATCCAGCTGTGGGTCTAGATATGGTCAATCCAGGTTGCATCAGAGCCCCTGAACGGATTTTGTAAGAATTTCTTTCTCTTTGACTGTCTTTGTTTTATGGGTTTTTTTAAAGTAATTTATTTTTATAATGGGGTTTAGCTGCTTTTCCCTGCTGTGTTTATGCCGCTTTACACCCTCTTGATTCACTTCCAGAGAGATATCAATACATAGGTTTTAAGATTCTTGCTAATCAGATATATTCTTGTGCGGTGAATAGGGGTGTTGAGTCCAGTTCACTGAGCAGGGAGTAGGTCTTGTCTGTTACATATTTGGCTTATGGAACGGTATCTGAGCTAATTTCAAACCCTTGTGTTATGCATCACCCCACCTCACCTTTCCCGTTAAGCAGCCAGAGTGTGTCTTTTAAATGTGTGACTCTGTTCTGTTTTGTAATTCAGTTCAAGTGTAGCGATTTTGACATGCCCTCTATAAGTGATATCTTAGGATAAGTGTCTGTTTCTGTGTGACTTATTTCACTTAGAATCCTCGTACCTAAATCCACTCATCATGCTGCTACTAGCCTTATGACACTGATTTCATGGCTGAGTGATATTCCGTTGTGCCTAAGTACCACAACTTCTTTATCCATTTTTCTCTTTCCTGGTATGTTTAAGGTGTTCCGATGTGGAGGTTCTTGGAAACAGAGCAGCCCTAAACGTTGGGGTGCCTGTGTCTTGTTGCTTTTTAGTTTTCCCAATTTATACGCCCATGAGTGGAAGTGCCCTATGCTCTCTCAGCTGTCTTTATTACATGTTTCAGGACACACCGTACACTGCTCCAGGGTGGCTGTTGGCAATTGACATCCCGCCCATCAGCGTAGCAAGGCTCCCATGTCTCCATGGCCTGTCCTGCATTTCTGGTTTTTACAGTTTTTGCAGCATGGCCCTTTTGACCGATGGCAAGCGAGACTTCTTTGTAGTGCTGATTTGCACTTCCGGCTTGCTTGGTTGGCCAAAAAGGGCGTATGCGTTTTTTCCTGAATATATTCAGGAAAAAACGCATACGCCCTTTTTGGCCAAGGGCATCATTGTCAACGTTTTGCCGCTTTTCCTGTGCTTTAAAGGCGAGTCGAATCTACCTCCTGAAATCTGTTTCCTGCAATTCTGCCTTGCTTTCACATCCTCTTCGTTGCCTTCCCTCAATATATTTGTGGACGAGAGTTATCATTTATAACTCTGCAGGTTTGTGAATTGTAGTGCCCCTGAGCTCCATTTGTCAACTCGCCTTTTTGGGAGCTGGCCGCAAAAGCGCAGGATTGCTTCAGGCACTATTCTGGTTCCGGGGGGCAGGCTGAGCCTGTGCTTCATTCTTCTTCCTGATGGGGAAATAGAGTGACCTGTGCCTGTCCCAACAGCTAGAGCTAGTCTCTCATTGGTTCCCCCTCTTCCCGTTCAACCTCAGGACAAATTGCAACCTGTACGAAACAGGAGGTTAAAGGTGCTGATTCTCCAAGTAGGGAGATTGTTAGTAAAGCGGCTGGAATGGCGAACCCGAGCACGAGGAGAGGCGAAATGAGGTGCGTTTTAGAAACGTTTCCCGATCACACGGTGTACCATCTTCTGGGATTCCCATGCACGTTTTCGATGTAGGAAGATGCCGTTGAACCTGGAGATTTGGGACCCATGGGGTGGGTAGCACGCGGTATTACTTTAAAGGGTCTGCGTTTGCTCACCCAACCTCACCAATCCTCTCAGCCCCAAGAGTGTCCAGCCTTATGTCTCATCCAGCTGTGGGTCTAGATATGGTCAATCCAGGTTGCATCAGAGCCCCTGAACGGATTTTGTAAGAATTTCTTTCTCTTTGACTGTCTTTGTTTTATGGGTTTTTTTAAAGTAATTTATTTTTATAATGGGGTTTAGCTGCTTTTCCCTGCTGTGTTTATGCCGCTTTACACCCTCTTGATTCACTTCCAGAGAGATATCAATACATAGGTTTTAAGATTCTTGCTAATCAGATATATTCTTGTGCGGTGAATAGGGGTGTTGAGTCCAGTTCACTGAGCAGGGAGTAGGTCTTGTCTGTTACATATTTGGCTTATGGAACGGTATCTGAGCTAATTTCAAACCCTTGTGTTATGCATCACCCCACCTCACCTTTCCCGTTAAGCAGCCAGAGTGTGTCTTCTAAATGTGTGACTCTGTTCTGTTTTGTAATTCAGTTCAAGTGTAGCGATTTTGACATGCCCTCTATAAGTGATATTTTAGGATAAGTGTCTGTTTCTGTGTGACTTATTTCACTTAGAATCCTCGTACCTAAATCCACTCATCATGCTGCTACTAGCCTTATGACACTGATTTCATGGCTGAGTGATATTCCGTTGTGCCTAAGTACCACAACTTCTTTATCCATTTTTCTCTTTCCTGGGATGTTTAAGGTGTTCCGATGTGGAGGTTCTTGGAAACAGAGCAGCCCTAAACGTTGGGGTGCCTGTGTCTTGTTGCTTTTTAGTTTTCCCAATTTATACGCCCATGAGTGGAAGTGCCCTATGCTCTCTCAGCTGTGTTTATTACATGTTTCAGGACACACCGTACACTTCTCCAGGGTGGCTGTTGGCAATTGACATCCCGCCCATCAGAGTAGCAAGGCTCCCATGTCTCCATGGCCTGTCCTGCATTTCTGGTTTTTACAGTTTTTGCAGCATGGCCCTTTTGACCGATGGCAAGCGAGACTTCTTTGTAGTGCTGATTTGCACTTCCGGCTTGCTTGGTTGGCCAAAAAGGGCGTATGCGTTTTTCCTGAATATATTCAGGAAAAAACGCATACGCCCTTTTTGGCCAAGGGCATCATTGTCAACGTTTTGCCGCTTTTCATGTGCTTTAAAGGCGAATCGAATCTACCTCCTGAAATCTGTTTCCTGCAATTCTGCCTTGCTTTCAAATCCTCTTCGTTGCCTTCCCTCAATATATTTGTGGACGAGAGTTATCATTTATAACTCTGTAGGTTTGTGAATTGCAGTGCCCCTGAGCTCCATTTGTCAACTCGCCTTTTTGGGAGCTGGCCGCAAAAGCGCAGGATTGCTTCAGGCCCTATTCTGGTTCCGGGGGGCAGGCTGAGCCTGTGCTTCATTCTTCTTCCTGATGGGGAAATAGAGTGACCTGTGCCTGTTCCCAACACCTAGAGCTAGTCTCTCATTGTTTCCCCCTCTTCCCGTTCAACCTCAGGACAAATTGCAACCTGTACGAAACAGGAGGTTAAAGGTGCTGATTCTCCAAGTAGGGAGATTGTTAGTAAAGCGGCTGGAATGGCGAACCCGAGCACAAGGAGAGGCGAAATGAGGTGCGTTTTAGAAACGTTTCCCGATCACACGGTGTACCATCTTCTGCGTTTCCCATGCACGTTTTCGATGTAGGAAGATGCCGTTGAACCTGGAGATTTGGGACCCATGGGGTGGGTACCACGCGGTATTACTTTAAAGGGTCTGCGTTTGCTCACCCAACCTCACCAATCCTCTCAGCCCCAAGAGTGTCCAGCCTTATGTCTCATCCAGCTGTGGGTCTAGATATGGTCAATCCAGGTTGCATCAGAGCCCCTGAACGGATTTTGTAAGAATTTCTTTCTCTTTGACTGTCTTTGTTTTATGGGTTTTTTTAAAGTAATTTATTTTTATAATGGGGTTTAGCTGCTTTTCCCTGCTGTGTTTATGCCGCTTTACACCCTCTTGATTCACTTCCAGAGAGATATCAATACACCGGTTTTAAGATTCTTGCTAATCAGATATATTCTTCTGGGGTGAATAGGGGTGTTGAGTTCAGTTCACTGAGCAGGGAGTAGGTCTTGTCTGTTACATATTTGGCTTATGGAACGGTATCTGAGCTAATTTCAAACCCTTGTGTTATGCATCACCCCACCTCACCTTTCCCGTTAAGCAGCCAGAGTGTGTCTTCTAAATGTGTGACTCTGTTCTGTTTTGTAATTCAGTTCAAGTGTAGCGATTTTGACATGCCCTCTATAAGTGATATCTTAGGATAAGTGTCTGTTTCTGTGTGACTTATTTCACTTAGAATCCTCGTACCTAAATCCACTCATCATGCTGCTAGTAGCCTTATGACACTGATTTCATGGCTGAGTGATATTCCATTGTGCCTAAGTACCACAACTTCTTTATCCATTTTTCTCTTTCCTGGGATGTTGAAGGTGTAGCGATGTGGAGGTTCTTGGAAACAGAGCAGCCCTAAACTTTGGGGTGCCTGTGTCTTGTTGCTTTTTAGTTTTCCCAATTTATACGCCCATGAGTGGAAGTGCCCTATGCTCTCTCAGCTGTCTTTATTACATGTTTCAGGACACACCGTACACTGCTCCAGGGTGGCTGTTGGCAATTGACATCCCGCCCATCAGCGTAGCAAGGCTCCCATGTCTCCATGGCCTGTCCTGCATTTCTGGTTTTTACAGTTTTTGCAGCATGGCCCTTTTGACCGATGGCAAGCGAGACTTCTTTGTAGTGCTGATTTGCACTTCCGGCTTGCTTGGTTGGCCAAAAAGGGCGTATGCGTTTTTTCCTGAATATATTCAGGAAAAAACGCATACGCCCTTTTTGGCCAAGGGCATCATTGTCAACGTTTTGCCGCTTTTCCTGTGCTTTAAAGGCGAGTCGAATCTACCTCCTGAAATCTGTTTCCTGCAATTCTGCCTTGCTTTCACATCCTCTTCGTTGCCTTCCCTCAATATATTTGTGGACGAGAGTTATCATTTATAACTCTGCAGGTTTGTGAATTGTAGTGCCCCTGAGCTCCATTTGTCAACTCGCCTTTTTGGGAGCTGGCCGCAAAAGCGCAGGATTGCTTCAGGCACTATTCTGGTTCCGGGGGGCAGGCTGAGCCTGTGCTTCATTCTTCTTCCTGATGGGGAAATAGAGTGACCTGTGCCTGTCCCAACAGCTAGAGCTAGTCTCTCATTGGTTCCCCCTCTTCCCGTTCAACCTCAGGACAAATTGCAACCTGTACGAAACAGGAGGTTAAAGGTGCTGATTCTCCAAGTAGGGAGATTGTTAGTAAAGCGGCTGGAATGGCGAACCCGAGCACGAGGAGAGGCGAAATGAGGTGCGTTTTAGAAACGTTTCCCGATCACACGGTGTACCATCTTCTGGGATTCCCATGCACGTTTTCGATGTAGGAAGATGCCGTTGAACCTGGAGATTTGGGACCCATGGGGTGGGTACCACGCGGTATTACTTTAAAGGGTCTGCGTTTGCTCACCCAACCTCACCAATCCTCTCAGCCCCAAGAGTGTCCAGCCTTATGTCTCATCCAGCTGTGGGTCTAGATATGGTCAATCCAGGTTGCATCAGAGCCCCTGAACGGATTTTGTAAGAATTTCTTTCTCTTTGACTGTCTTTGTTTTATGGGTTTTTTTAAAGTAATTTATTTTTATAATGGGGTTTAGCTGCTTTTCCCTGCTGTGTTTATGCCGCTTTACACCCTCTTGATTCACTTCCAGAGAGATATCAATACATAGGTTTTAAGATTCTTGCTAATCAGATATATTCTTGTGCGGTGAATAGGGGTGTTGAGTCCAGTTCACTGAGCAGGGAGTAGGTCTTGTCTGTTACATATTTGGCTTATGGAACGGTATCTGAGCTAATTTCAAACCCTTGTGTTATGCATCACCCCACCTCACCTTTCCCGTTAAGCAGCCAGAGTGTGTCTTCTAAATGTGTGACTCTGTTCTGTTTTGTAATTCAGTTCAAGTGTAGCGATTTTGACATGCCCTCTATAAGTGATATCTTAGGATAAGTGTCTGTTTCTGTGTGACTTATTTCACTTAGAATCCTCGTACCTAAATCCACTCATCATGCTGCTACTAGCCTTATGACACTGATTTCATGGCTGAGTGATATTCCATTGTGCCTAAGTACCACAACTTCTTTATCCATTTTTCTCTTTCCTGGGATGTTGAAGGTGTAGCGAAGTGGAGGTTCTTGGAAACAGAGCAGCCCTAAACTTTGGGGTGCCTGTGTCTTGTTGCTTTTTAGTTTTCCCAATTTATACGCCCATGAGTGGAAGTGCCCTATGCTCTCTCAGCTGTGTTTATTACATGTTTCAGGACACACCGTACACTTCTCCAGGGTGGCTGTTGGCAATTGACATCCCGCCCATCAGAGTAGCAAGGCTCCCATGTCTCCATGGCCTGTCCTGCATTTCTGGTTTTTACAGTTTTTGCAGCATGGCCCTTTTGACCGATGGCAAGCGAGACTTCTTTGTAGTGCTGATTTGCACTTCCGGCTTGCTTGGTTGGCCAAAAAGGGCGTATGCGTTTTTCCTGAATATATTCAGGAAAAAACGCATACGCCCTTTTTGGCCAAGGGCATCATTGTCAACGTTTTGCCGCTTTTCATGTGCTTTAAAGGCGAATCGAATCTACCTCCTGAAATCTGTTTCCTGCAATTCTGCCTTGCTTTCAAATCCTCTTCGTTGCCTTCCCTCAATATATTTGTGGACGAGAGTTATCATTTATAACTCTGTAGGTTTGTGAATTGCAGTGCCCCTGAGCTCCATTTGTCAACTCGCCTTTTTGGGAGCTGGCCGCAAAAGCGCAGGATTGCTTCAGGCCCTATTCTGGTTCCGGGGGGCAGGCTGAGCCTGTGCTTCATTCTTCTTCCTGATGGGGAAATAGAGTGACCTGTGCCTGTTCCCAACACCTAGAGCTAGTCTCTCATTGTTTCCCCCTCTTCCCGTTCAACCTCAGGACAAATTGCAACCTGTACGAAACAGGAGGTTAAAGGTGCTGATTCTCCAAGTAGGGAGATTGTTAGTAAAGCGGCTGGAATGGCGAACCCGAGCACAAGGAGAGGCGAAATGAGGTGCGTTTTAGAAACGTTTCCCGATCACACGGTGTACCATCTTCTGCGTTTCCCATGCACGTTTTCGATGTAGGAAGATGCCGTTGAACCTGGAGATTTGGGACCCATGGGGTGGGTACCACGCGGTATTACTTTAAAGGGTCTGCGTTTGCTCACCCAACCTCACCAATCCTCTCAGCCCCAAGAGTGTCCAGCCTTATGTCTCATCCAGCTGTGGGTCTAGATATGGTCAATCCAGGTTGCATCAGAGCCCCTGAACGGATTTTGTAAGAATTTCTTTCTCTTTGACTGTCTTTGTTTTATGGGTTTTTTTAAAGTAATTTATTTTTATAATGGGGTTTAGCTGCTTTTCCCTGCTGTGTTTATGCCGCTTTACACCCTCTTGATTCACTTCCAGAGAGATATCAATACACCGGTTTTAAGATTCTTGCTAATCAGATATATTCTTCTGGGGTGAATAGGGGTGTTGAGTTCAGTTCACTGAGCAGGGAGTAGGTCTTGTCTGTTACATATTTGGCTTATGGAACGGTATCTGAGCTAATTTCAAACCCTTGTGTTATGCATCACCCCACCTCACCTTTCCCGTTAAGCAGCCAGAGTGTGTCTTCTAAATGTGTGACTCTGTTCTGTTTTGTAATTCAGTTCAAGTGTAGCGATTTTGACATGCCCTCTATAAGTGATATCTTAGGATAAGTGTCTGTTTCTGTGTGACTTATTTCACTTAGAATCCTCGTACCTAAATCCACTCATCATGCTGCTAGTAGCCTTATGACACTGATTTCATGGCTGAGTGATATTCCATTGTGCCTAAGTACCACAACTTCTTTATCCATTTTTCTCTTTCCTGGGATGTTGAAGGTGTAGCGATGTGGAGGTTCTTGGAAACAGAGCAGCCCTAAACTTTGGGGTGCCTGTGTCTTGTTGCTTTTTAGTTTTCCCAATTTATACGCCCATGAGTGGAAGTGCCCTATGCTCTCTCAGCTGTCTTTATTACATGTTTCAGGACACACCGTACACTGCTCCAGGGTGGCTGTTGGCAATTGACATCCCGCCCATCAGCGTAGCAAGGCTCCCATGTCTCCATGGCCTGTCCTGCATTTCTGGTTTTTACAGTTTTTGCAGCATGGCCCTTTTGACCGATGGCAAGCGAGACTTCTTTGTAGTGCTGATTTGCACTTCCGGCTTGCTTGGTTGGCCAAAAAGGGCGTATGCGTTTTTTCCTGAATATATTCAGGAAAAAACGCATACGCCCTTTTTGGCCAAGGGCATCATTGTCAACGTTTTGCCGCTTTTCCTGTGCTTTAAAGGCGAGTCGAATCTACCTCCTGAAATCTGTTTCCTGCAATTCTGCCTTGCTTTCACATCCTCTTCGTTGCCTTCCCTCAATATATTTGTGGACGAGAGTTATCATTTATAACTCTGCAGGTTTGTGAATTGTAGTGCCCCTGAGCTCCATTTGTCAACTCGCCTTTTTGGGAGCTGGCCGCAAAAGCGCAGGATTGCTTCAGGCACTATTCTGGTTCCGGGGGGCAGGCTGAGCCTGTGCTTCATTCTTCTTCCTGATGGGGAAATAGAGTGACCTGTGCCTGTCCCAACAGCTAGAGCTAGTCTCTCATTGGTTCCCCCTCTTCCCGTTCAACCTCAGGACAAATTGCAACCTGTACGAAACAGGAGGTTAAAGGTGCTGATTCTCCAAGTAGGGAGATTGTTAGTAAAGCGGCTGGAATGGCGAACCCGAGCACGAGGAGAGGCGAAATGAGGTGCGTTTTAGAAACGTTTCCCGATCACACGGTGTACCATCTTCTGGGATTCCCATGCACGTTTTCGATGTAGGAAGATGCCGTTGAACCTGGAGATTTGGGACCCATGGGGTGGGTACCACGCGGTATTACTTTAAAGGGTCTGCGTTTGCTCACCCAACCTCACCAATCCTCTCAGCCCCAAGAGTGTCCAGCCTTATGTCTCATCCAGCTGTGGGTCTAGATATGGTCAATCCAGGTTGCATCAGAGCCCCTGAACGGATTTTGTAAGAATTTCTTTCTCTTTGACTGTCTTTGTTTTATGGGTTTTTTTAAAGTAATTTATTTTTATAATGGGGTTTAGCTGCTTTTCCCTGCTGTGTTTATGCCGCTTTACACCCTCTTGATTCACTTCCAGAGAGATATCAATACATAGGTTTTAAGATTCTTGCTAATCAGATATATTCTTGTGCGGTGAATAGGGGTGTTGAGTCCAGTTCACTGAGCAGGGAGTAGGTCTTGTCTGTTACATATTTGGCTTATGGAACGGTATCTGAGCTAATTTCAAACCCTTGTGTTATGCATCACCCCACCTCACCTTTCCCGTTAAGCAGCCAGAGTGTGTCTTCTAAATGTGTGACTCTGTTCTGTTTTGTAATTCAGTTCAAGTGTAGCGATTTTGACATGCCCTCTATAAGTGATATCTTAGGATAAGTGTCTGTTTCTGTGTGACTTATTTCACTTAGAATCCTCGTACCTAAATCCACTCATCATGCTGCTACTAGCCTTATGACACTGATTTCATGGCTGAGTGATATTCCATTGTGCCTAAGTACCACAACTTCTTTATCCATTTTTCTCTTTCCTGGGATGTTGAAGGTGTAGCGAAGTGGAGGTTCTTGGAAACAGAGCAGCCCTAAACTTTGGGGTGCCTGTGTCTTGTTGCTTTTTAGTTTTCCCAATTTATACGCCCATGAGTGGAAGTGCCCTATGCTCTCTCAGCTGTGTTTATTACATGTTTCAGGACACACCGTACACTTCTCCAGGGTGGCTGTTGGCAATTGACATCCCGCCCATCAGAGTAGCAAGGCTCCCATGTCTCCATGGCCTGTCCTGCATTTCTGGTTTTTACACTTTTTGCAGCATGGCCCTTTTGACCGATGGCAAGCGAGACTTCTTTGTAGTGCTGATTTGCACTTCCGGCTTGCTTGGTTGGCCAAAAAGGGCGTATGCGTTTTTCCTGAATATATTCAGGAAAAAACGCATACGCCCTTTTTGGCCAAGGGCATCATTGTCAACGTTTTGCCGCTTTTCATGTGCTTTAAATGCGAATCGAATCTACCTCCTGAAATCTGTTTCCTGCAATTCTGCCTTGCTTTCAAATCCTCTTCGTTGCCTTCCCTTAATATATTTGTGGACGAGAGTTATCATTTATAACTCTGTAGGTTTGTGAATTGCAGTGCCCCTGAGCTCCATTTGTCAACTCGCCTTTTTGGGAGCTGGCCGCAAAAGCGCAGGATTGCTTCAGGCCCTATTCTGGTTCCGGGGAGCAGGCTGAGCCTGTGCTTCATTCTTCTTCCTGATGGGGAAATAGAGTGACCTGTGCCTGTTCCCAACACCTAGAGCTAGTCTCTCATTGTTTCCCCCTCTTCCCGTTCAACCTCAGGACAAATTGCAACCTGTACGAAACAGGAGGTTAAAGGTGCTGATTCTCCAAGTAGGGAGATTGTTAGTAAAGCGGCTGGAATGGCGAACCCGAGCACAAGGAGAGGCGAAATGAGGTGCGTTTTAGAAACGTTTCCCGATCACACGGTGTACCATCTTCTGCGTTTCCCATGCACGTTTTCGATGTAGGAAGATGCCGTTGAACCTGGAGATTTGGGACCCATGGGGTGGGTACCACGCGGTATTACTTTAAAGGGTCTGCATTTGCTCACCCAACCTCACCAATCCTCTCAGCCCCAAGAGTGTCCAGCCTTATGTCTCATCCAGCTGTGGGTCTAGATATGGTCAATCCAGGTTGCATCAGAGCCCCTGAACGGATTTTGTAAGAATTTCTTTCTCTTTGACTGTCTTTGTTTTATGGGTTTTTTTAAAGTAATTTATTTTTATAATGGGGTTTAGCTGCTTTTCCCTGCTGTGTTTATGCCGCTTTACACCCTCTTGATTCACTTCCAGAGAGATATCAATACATAGGTTTTAAGATTCTTGCTAATCAGATATATTCTTGTGCGGTGAATAGGGGTGTTGAGTCCAGTTCACTGAGCAGGGAGTAGGTCTTGTCTGTTACATATTTGGCTTATGGAACGGTATCTGAGCTAATTTCAAACCCTTGTGTTATGCATCACCCCACCTCACCTTTCCCGTTAAGCAGCCATAGTGTGTCTTCTAAATGTGTGACTCTCTTCTGTTTTGTAATTCAGTTCAAGTGTAACGATTTTGACATGCCCTCTATAAGTGATATCTTAGGATAAGTGTCTTTTTCTGTGTGACTTATTTCACTTAGAATCCTCGTACCTAAATCCACTCATCATGCTGCTACTAGCCTTATGACACTGATTTCATGGCTGAGTGATATTCCGTTGTGCCTAAGTACCACAACTTCTTTATCCATTTTTCTCTTTCCTGGGATGTTTAAGGTGTTCCGATGTGGAGGTTCTTGGAAACAGAGCAGCCCTAAACGTTGGGGTGCCTGTGTCTTGTTGCTTTTTAGTTTTCCCAATTTATACGCCCATGAGTGGAAGTGCCCTATGCTCTCTCAGCTGTCTTTATTACATGTTTCAGGACACACCGTACACTGCTCCAGGGTGGCTGTTGGCAATTGACATCCCGCCCATCAGCGTAGCAAGGCTCCCATGTCTCCATGGCCTGTCCTGCATTTCTGGTTTTTACAGTTTTTGCAGCATGGCCCTTTTGACCGATGGCAAGCGAGACTTCTTTGTAGTGCTGATTTGCACTTCCGGCTTGCTTGGTTGGCCAAAAAGGGCGTATGCGTTTTTTCCTGAATATATTCAGGAAAAAACGCATACGCCCTTTTTGGCCAAGGGCATCATTGTCAACGTTTTGCCCGTTTTCCTGTGCTTTAAAGGCGAGTCGAATCTACCTCCTGAAATCTGTTTCCTGCAATTCTGCCTTGCTTTCACATCCTCTTCGTTGCCTTCCCTCAATATATTTGTGGACGAGAGTTATCATTTATAACTCTGCAGGTTTGTGAATTGTAGTGCCCCTGAGCTCCATTTGTCAACTCGCCTTTTTCGGAGCTGGCCGCAAAAGCGCAGGATTGCTTCAGGCACTATTCTGGTTCCGGGGGCCAGGCCGAGCCTGTGCTTCATTCTTCTTCCTGATGGGGAAATAGAGTGACCTGTGCCTGTCCCAACAGCTAGAGCTAGTCTCTCATTGGTTCCCCCTCTTCCCGTTCAACCTCAGGACAAATTGCAACCTGTACGAAACAGGAGGTTAAAGGTGCTGATTCTCCAAGTAGGGAGATTGTTAGTAAAGCGGCTGGAATGGCGAACCCGAGCACGAGGAGAGGCGAAATGAGGTGCGTTTTAGAAACGTTTCCCGATCACACGGTGTACCATCTTCTGGGATTCCCATGCACGTTTTCGATGTAGGAAGATGCCGTTGAACCTGGAGATTTGGGACCCATGGGGTGGGTACCACGCGGTATTACTTTAAAGGGTCTGCGTTTGCTCACCCAACCTCACCAATCCTCTCAGCCCCAAGAGTGTCCAGCCTTATGTCTCATCCAGCTGTGGGTCTAGATATGGTCAATCCAGGTTGCATCAGAGCCCCTGAACGGATTTTGTAAGAATTTCTTTCTCTTTGACTGTCTTTGTTTTATGGGTTTTTTTAAAGTAATTTATTTTTATAATGGGGTTTAGCTGCTTTTCCCTGCTGTGTTTATGCCGCTTTACACCCTCTTGATTCACTTCCAGAGAGATATCAATACATAGGTTTTAAGATTCTTGCTAATCAGATATATTCTTGTGCGGTGAATAGGGGTGTTGAGTCCAGTTCACTGAGCAGGGAGTAGGTCTTGTCTGTTACATATTTGGCTTATGGAACGGTATCTGAGCTAATTTCAAACCCTTGTGTTATGCATCACCCCACCTCACCTTTCCCGTTAAGCAGCCAGAGTGTGTCTTCTAAATGTGTGACTCTGTTCTGTTTTGTAATTCAGTTCAAGTGTAGCGATTTTGACATGCCCTCTATAAGTGATATCTTAGGATAAGTGTCTGTTTCTGTGTGACTTATTTCACTTAGAATCCTCGTACCTAAATCCACTCATCATGCTGCTACTAGCCTTATGACACTGATTTCATGGCTGAGTGATATTCCATTGTGCCTAAGTACCACAACTTCTTTATCCATTTTTCTCTTTCCTGGGATGTTGAAGGTGTACCGATGTGGAGGTTCTTGGAAACAGAGCAGCCCTAAACGTTGGGGTGCCTGTGTCTTGTTGCTTTTTAGTTTTCCCAATTTATACGCCCATGAGTGGAAGTGCCCTATGCTCTCTCAGCTGTGTTTATTACATGTTTCAGGACACACCGTACACTTCTCCATGGTGGCTGTTGGCAATTGACATCCCGCCCATCAGAGTAGCAAGGCTCCCATGTCTCCATGGCCTGTCCTGCATTTCTGGTTTTTACAGTTTTTGCAGCATGGCCCTTTTGACCGATGGCAAGCGAGACTTCTTTGTAGTGCTGATTTGCACTTCCGGCTTGCTTGGTTGGCCAAAAAGGGCGTATGCGTTTTTCCTGAATATATTCAGGAAAAAACGCATACGCCCTTTTTGGCCAAGGGCATCATTGTCAACGTTTTGCCGCTTTTCATGTGCTTTAAAGGCGAATCGAATCTACCTCCTGAAATCTGTTTCCTGCAATTCTGCCTTGCTTTCAAATCCTCTTCGTTGCCTTCCCTCAATATATTTGTGGACGAGAGTTATCATTTATAACTCTGTAGGTTTGTGAATTGCAGTGCCCCTGAGCTCCATTTGTCAACTCGCCTTTTTGGGAGCTGGCCGCAAAAGCGCAGGATTGCTTCAGGCCCTATTCTGGTTCTGGGGGGCAGGCTGAGCCTGTGCTTCATTCTTCTTCCTGATGGGGAAATAGAGTGACCTGTGCCTGTTCCCAACACCTAGAGCTAGTCTCTCATTGTTTCCCCCTCTTCCCGTTCAACCTCAGGACAAATTGCAACCTGTACGAAACAGGAGGTTAAAGGTGCTGATTC
The DNA here is from genome assembly GCF_028564815.1 of Eubalaena glacialis. Classification (NCBI taxonomy): domain Eukaryota; kingdom Metazoa; phylum Chordata; class Mammalia; order Artiodactyla; family Balaenidae; genus Eubalaena; species Eubalaena glacialis. The sequence continues at coordinate 128,853,386 of NC_083716.1, forward strand.
TCCAAGTAGGGAGATTGTTAGTAAAGCGGCTGGAATGGCGAACCCGAGCACAAGGAGAGGCGAAATGAGGTGCGTTTTAGAAACGTTTCCCGATCACACGGTGTACCATCTTCTGCGTTTCCCATGCACGTTTTCGATGTAGGAAGATGCCGTTGAACCTGGAGATTTGGGACCCATGGGGTGGGTACCACGCGGTATTACTTTAAAGGGTCTGCGTTTGCTCACCCAACCTCACCAATCCTCTCAGCCCCAAGAGTGTCCAGCCTTATGTCTCATCCAGCTGTGGGTCTAGATATGGTCAATCCAGGTTGCATCAGAGCCCCTGAACGGATTTTGTAAGAATTTCTTTCTCTTTGACTGTCTTTGTTTTATGGGTTTTTTTAAAGTAATTTATTTTTATAATGGGGTTTAGCTGCTTTTCCCTGCTGTGTTTATGCCGCTTTACACCCTCTTGATTCACTTCCAGAGAGATATCAATACACAGGTTTTAAGATTCTTGCTAATCAGATATATTCTTCTGGGGTGAATAGGGGTGTTGAGTTCAGTTCACTGAGCAGGGAGTAGGTCTTGTCTGTTACATATTTGGCTTATGGAACGGTATCTGAGCTAATTTCAAACCCTTGTGTTATGCATCACCCCACCTCACCTTTCCCGTTAAGCAGCCAGAGTGTGTCTTCTAAATGTGTGACTCTGTTCTGTTTTGTAATTCAGTTCAAGTGTAGCGATTTTGACATGCCCTCTATAAGTGATATCTTAGGATAAGTGTCTGTTTCTGTGTGACTTATTTCACTTAGAATCCTCGTACCTAAATCCACTCATCATGCTGCTAGTAGCCTTATGACACTGATTTCATGGCTGAGTGATATTCCATTGTGCCTAAGTACCACAACTTCTTTATCCATTTTTCTCTTTCCTGGGATGTTGAAGGTGTACCGATGTGGAGGTTCTTGGAAACAGAGCAGCCCTAAACGTTGGGGTGCCTGTGTCTTGTTGCTTTTTAGTTTTCCCAATTTATACGCCCATGAGTGGAAGTGCCCTATGCTCTCTCAGCTGTGTTTATTACATGTTTCAGGACACACCGTACACTGCTCCAGGGTGGCTGTTGGCAATTGACATCCCGCCCATCAGCGTAGCAAGGCTCCCATGTCTCCATGGCCTGTCCTGCATTTCTGGTTTTTACAGTTTTTGCAGCATGGCCCTTTTGACCGATGGCAAGCGAGACTTCTTTGTAGTGCTGATTTGCACTTCCGGCTTGCTTGGTTGGCCAAAAAGGGCGTATGCGTTTTTTCCTGAATATATTCAGGAAAAAACGCATACGCCCTTTTTGGCCAAGGGCATCATTGTCAACGTTTTGCCGCTTTTCATGTGCTTTAAAGGCGAGTCGAATCTACCTCCTGAAATCTGTTTCCTGCAATTCTGCCTTGCTTTCACATCCTCTTCGTTGCCTTCCCTCAATATATTTGTGGACGAGAGTCATCATTTATAACTCTGCAGGTTTGTGAATTGCAGTGCCCCTGAGCTCCATTTGTCAACTCGCCTTTTTCGGAGCTGGCCGCAAAAGCGCAGGATTGCTTCAGGCCCTATTCTGGTTCCGGGGGGCAGGCTGAGCCTGTGCTTCATTCTTCTTCCTGATGGGGAAATAGAGTGACCTGTGCCTGTCCCAACACCTAGAGCTAGCCTCTCATTGGTTCCCCCTCTTCCCGTTCAACCTCAGGACAAATTGCAACCTGTACGAAACAGGAGGTTAAAGGTGCTGATTCTCCAAGTAGGGAGATTGTTAGTAAAGCGGCTGGAATGGCGAACCCGAGCACAAGGAGAGGCGAAATGAGGTGCGTTTTAGAAACGTTTCCCGATCACACGGTGTACCATCTTCTGCGTTTCCCATGCACGTTTTCGATGTAGGAAGATGCCCTTGAACCTGGAGATTTGGGACCCATGGGGTGGGTACCACGCGGTATTACTTTAAAGGGTCTGCGTTTGCTCACCCAACCTCACCAATCCTCTCAGCCCCAAGAGTGTCCAGCCTTATGTCTCATCCAGCTGTGGGTCTAGATATGGTCAATCCAGGTTGCATCAGAGCCCCTGAACGGATTTTGTAAGAATTTCTTTCTCTTTGACTGTCTTTGTTTTATGGGTTTTTTTAAAGTAATTTATTTTTATAATGGGGTTTAGCTGCTTTTCCCTGCTGTGTTTATGCCGCTTTACACCCTCTTGATTCACTTCCAGAGAGATATCAATACACAGGTTTTAAGATTCTTGCTAATCAGATATATTCTTCTGGGGTGAATAGGGGTGTTGAGTTCAGTTCACTGAGCAGGGAGTAGGTCTTGTCTGTTACATATTTGGCTTATGGAACGGTATCTGAGCTAATTTCAAACCCTTGTGTTATGCATCACCCCACCTCACCTTTCCCGTTAAGCAGCCAGAGTGTGTCTTCTAAATGTGTGACTCTGTTCTGTTTTGTAATTCAGTTCAAGTGTAGCGATTTTGACATGCCCTCTATAAGTGATATCTTAGGATAAGTGTCTGTTTCTGTGTGACTTCTTTCACTTAGAATCCTCGTACCTAAATCCACTCATCATGCTGCTACTAGCCTTATGACACTGATTTCATGGCTGAGTGATATTCCATTGTGCCTAAGTACCACAACTTCTTTATCCATTTTTCTCTTTCCTGGGATGTTGAAGGTGTACCGATGTGGAGGTTCTTGGAAACAGAGCAGCCCTAAACGTTGGGGTGCCTGTGTCTTGTTGCTTTTTAGTTTTCCTAATTTATACGCCCATGAGTGGAAGTGCCCTATGCTCTCTCAGCTGTCTTTATTACATGTTTCAGGACACACCGTACACTGCTCCAGGGTGGCTGTTGGCAATTGACATCCCGCCCATCAGCGTAGCAAGGCTCCCATGTCTCCATGGCCTGTCCTGCATTTCTGGTTTTTACAGTTTTTGCAGCATGGCCCTTTTGACCGATGGCAAGCGAGACTTCTTTGTAGTGCTGATTTGCACTTCCGGCTTGCTTGGTTGGCCAAAAAGGGCGTATGCGTTTTTTCCTGAATATATTCAGGAAAAAACGCATACGCCCTTTTTGGCCAAGGGCATCATTGTCAACGTTTTGCCGCTTTTCCTGTGCTTTAAAGGCGAGTCGAATCTACCTCCTGAAATCTGTTTCCTGCAATTCTGCCTTGCTTTCACATCCTCTTCGTTGCCTTCCCTCAATATATTTGTGGACGAGAGTTATCATTTATAACTCTGCAGGTTTGTGAATTGCAGTGCCCCTGAGCTCCATTTGTCAACTCGCCTTTTTGGGAGCTGGCCGCAAAAGCGCAGGATTGCTTCAGGCCCTATTCTGGTTCCGGGGGGCAGGCTGAGCCTGTGCTTCATTCTTCTTCCTGATGGGGAAATAGAGTGACCTGTGCCTGTCCCAACACCTAGAGCTAGTCTCTCATTGGTTCCCCCTCTTCCCGTTCAACCTCAGGACAAATTGCAACCTGTACGAAACAGGAGGTTAAAGGTGCTGATTCTCCAAGTAGGGAGATTGTTAGTAAAGCGGCTGGAATGGCGAACCCGAGCACAAGGAGAGGCGAAATGAGGTGCGTTTTAGAAACGTTTCCCGATCACACGGTGTACCATCTTCTGCGTTTCCCATGCACGTTTTCGATGTAGGAAGATGCCGTTGAACCTGGAGATTTGGGACCCATGGGGTGGGTACCACGCGGTATTACTTTAAAGGGTCTGCGTTTGCTCACCCAACCTCACCAATCCTCTCAGCCCCAAGAGTGTCCAGCCTTATGTCTCATCCAGCTGTGGGTCTAGATATGGTCAATCCAGGTTGCATCAGAGCCCCTGAACGGATTTTGTAAGAATTTCTTTCTCTTTGACTGTCTTTGTTTTATGGGATTTTTAAAAGTAATTTATTTTTATAATGGGGTTTAGCTGCTTTTCCCTGCTGTGTTTATGCCGCTTTACACCCTCTTGATTCACTTCCAGAGAGATATCAATACATAGGTTTTAAGATTCTTGCTAATCAGATATATTCTTGTGCGGTGAATAGGGGTGTTGAGTTCAGTTCACTGAGCAGGGAGTAGGTCTTGTCAGTTACATATTTGGCTTATGGAACGGTATCTGAGCTAATTTCAAACCCTTGTTTTATGCATCACGCCACCTCACATTTCCCGTTAAGCAGCCAGAGTGTGTCTTCTAAATGTGTGACTCTGTTCTGTTTTGTAATTCAGTTCAAGTGTAGCGATTTTGACATGCCCTCTATAAGTGATATCTTAGGATAAGTGTCTGTTTCTGTGTGACTTATTTCACTTAGAATCCTCGTACCTAAATCCACTCATCATGCTGCTACTAGCCTTATGACACTGATTTCATGGCTGAGTGATATTCCGTTGTGCCTAAGTACCACAACTTCTTTATCCATTTTTCTCTTTCCTGGTATGTTTAAGGTGTTCCGATGTGGAGGTTCTTGGAAACAGAGCAGCCCTAAACGTTGGGGTGCCTGTGTCTTGTTGCTTTTTAGTTTTCCCAATTTATACGCCCATGAGTGGAAGTGCCCTATGCTCTCTCAGCTGTCTTTATTACATGTTTCAGGACACACCGTACACTGCTCCAGGGTGGCTGTTGGCAATTGACATCCCGCCCATCAGCGTAGCAAGGCTCCCATGTCTCCATGGCCTGTCCTGCATTTCTGGTTTTTACAGTTTTTGCAGCATGGCCCTTTTGACCGATGGCAAGCGAGACTTCTTTGTAGTGCTGATTTGCACTTCCGGCTTGCTTGGTTGGCCAAAAAGGGCGTATGCGTTTTTTCCTGAATATATTCAGGAAAAAACGCATACGCCCTTTTTGGCCAAGGGCATCATTGTCAACGTTTTGCCGCTTTTCCTGTGCTTTAAAGGCGAGTCGAATCTACCTCCTGAAATCTGTTTCCTGCAATTCTGCCTTGCTTTCACATCCTCTTCGTTGCCTTCCCTCAATATATTTGTGGACGAGAGTTATCATTTATAACTCTGCAGGTTTGTGAATTGTAGTGCCCCTGAGCTCCATTTGTCAACTCGCCTTTTTGGGAGCTGGCCGCAAAAGCGCAGGATTGCTTCAGGCACTATTCTGGTTCCGGGGGGCAGGCTGAGCCTGTGCTTCATTCTTCTTCCTGATGGGGAAATAGAGTGACCTGTGCCTGTCCCAACAGCTAGAGCTAGTCTCTCATTGGTTCCCCCTCTTCCCGTTCAACCTCAGGACAAATTGCAACCTGTACGAAACAGGAGGTTAAAGGTGCTGATTCTCCAAGTAGGGAGATTGTTAGTAAAGCGGCTGGAATGGCGAACCCGAGCACGAGGAGAGGCGAAATGAGGTGCGTTTTAGAAACGTTTCCCGATTACACGGTGTACCATCTTCTGGGATTCCCATGCACGTTTTCGATGTAGGAAGATGCCGTTGAACCTGGAGATTTGGGACCCATGGGGTGGGTAGCACGCGGTATTACTTTAAAGGGTCTGCGTTTGCTCACCCAACCTCACCAATCCTCTCAGCCCCAAGAGTGTCCAGCCTTATGTCTCATCCAGCTGTGGGTCTAGATATGGTCAATCCAGGTTGCATCAGAGCCCCTGAACGGATTTTGTAAGAATTTCTTTCTCTTTGACTGTCTTTGTTTTATGGGTTTTTTTAAAGTAATTTATTTTTATAATGGGGTTTAGCTGCTTTTCCCTGCTGTGTTTATGCCGCTTTACACCCTCTTGATTCACTTCCAGAGAGATATCAATACATAGGTTTTAAGATTCTTGCTAATCAGATATATTCTTGTGCGGTGAATAGGGGTGTTGAGTCCAGTTCACTGAGCAGGGAGTAGGTCTTGTCTGTTACATATTTGGCTTATGGAACGGTATCTGAGCTAATTTCAAACCCTTGTGTTATGCATCACCCCACCTCACCTTTCCCGTTAAGCAGCCAGAGTGTGTCTTCTAAATGTGTGACTCTGTTCTGTTTTGTAATTCAGTTCAAGTGTAGCGATTTTGACATGCCCTCTATAAGTGATATTTTAGGATAAGTGTCTGTTTCTGTGTGACTTATTTCACTTAGAATCCTCGTACCTAAATCCACTCATCATGCTGCTACTAGCCTTATGACACTGATTTCATGGCTGAGTGATATTCCGTTGTGCCTAAGTACCACAACTTCTTTATCCATTTTTCTCTTTCCTGGGATGTTTAAGGTGTTCCGATGTGGAGGTTCTTGGAAACAGAGCAGCCCTAAACGTTGGGGTGCCTGTGTCTTGTTGCTTTTTAGTTTTCCCAATTTATACGCCCATGAGTGGAAGTGCCCTATGCTCTCTCAGCTGTGTTTATTACATGTTTCAGGACACACCGTACACTTCTCCAGGGTGGCTGTTGGCAATTGACATCCCGCCCATCAGAGTAGCAAGGCTCCCATGTCTCCATGGCCTGTCCTGCATTTCTGGTTTTTACAGTTTTTGCAGCATGGCCCTTTTGACCGATGGCAAGCGAGACTTCTTTGTAGTGCTGATTTGCACTTCCGGCTTGCTTGGTTGGCCAAAAAGGGCGTATGCGTTTTTCCTGAATATATTCAGGAAAAAACGCATACGCCCTTTTTGGCCAAGGGCATCATTGTCAACGTTTTGCCGCTTTTCATGTGCTTTAAAGGCGAATCGAATCTACCTCCTGAAATCTGTTTCCTGCAATTCTGCCTTGCTTTCAAATCCTCTTCGTTGCCTTCCCTCAATATATTTGTGGACGAGAGTTATCATTTATAACTCTGTAGGTTTGTGAATTGCAGTGCCCCTGAGCTCCATTTGTCAACTCGCCTTTTTGGGAGCTGGCCGCAAAAGCGCAGGATTGCTTCAGGCCCTATTCTGGTTCCGGGGGGCAGGCTGAGCCTGTGCTTCATTCTTCTTCCTGATGGGGAAATAGAGTGACCTGTGCCTGTTCCCAACACCTAGAGCTAGTCTCTCATTGTTTCCCCCTCTTCCCGTTCAACCTCAGGACAAATTGCAACCTGTACGAAACAGGAGGTTAAAGGTGCTGATTCTCCAAGTAGGGAGATTGTTAGTAAAGCGGCTGGAATGGCGAACCCGAGCACAAGGAGAGGCGAAATGAGGTGCGTTTTAGAAACGTTTCCCGATCACACGGTGTACCATCTTCTGCGTTTCCCATGCACGTTTTCGATGTAGGAAGATGCCGTTGAACCTGGAGATTTGGGACCCATGGGGTGGGTACCACGCGGTATTACTTTAAAGGGTCTGCGTTTGCTCACCCAACCTCACCAATCCTCTCAGCCCCAAGAGTGTCCAGCCTTATGTCTCATCCAGCTGTGGGTCTAGATATGGTCAATCCAGGTTGCATCAGAGCCCCTGAACGGATTTTGTAAGAATTTCTTTCTCTTTGACTGTCTTTGTTTTATGGGTTTTTTTAAAGTAATTTATTTTTATAATGGGGTTTAGCTGCTTTTCCCTGCTGTGTTTATGCCGCTTTACACCCTCTTGATTCACTTCCAGAGAGATATCAATACACCGGTTTTAAGATTCTTGCTAATCAGATATATTCTTCTGGGGTGAATAGGGGTGTTGAGTTCAGTTCACTGAGCAGGGAGTAGGTCTTGTCTGTTACATATTTGGCTTATGGAACGGTATCTGAGCTAATTTCAAACCCTTGTGTTATGCATCACCCCACCTCACCTTTCCCGTTAAGCAGCCAGAGTGTGTCTTCTAAATGTGTGACTCTGTTCTGTTTTGTAATTCAGTTCAAGTGTAGCGATTTTGACATGCCCTCTATAAGTGATATCTTAGGATAAGTGTCTGTTTCTGTGTGACTTATTTCACTTAGAATCCTCGTACCTAAATCCACTCATCATGCTGCTAGTAGCCTTATGACACTGATTTCATGGCTGAGTGATATTCCATTGTGCCTAAGTACCACAACTTCTTTATCCATTTTTCTCTTTCCTGGGATGTTGAAGGTGTACCGATGTGGAGGTTCTTGGAAACAGAGCAGCCCTAAACTTTGGGGTGCCTGTGTCTTGTTGCTTTTTAGTTTTCCCAATTTATACGCCCATGAGTGGAAGTGCCCTATGCTCTCTCAGCTGTCTTTATTACATGTTTCAGGACACACCGTACACTTCTCCAGGGTGGCTGTTGGCAATTGACATCCCGCCCATCAGCGTAGCAAGGCTCCCATGTCTCCATGGCCTGTCCTGCATTTCTGGTTTTTACAGTTTTTGCAGCATGGCCCTTTTGACCGATGGCAAGCGAGACTTCTTTGTAGTGCTGATTTGCACTTCCGGCTTGCTTGGTTGGCCAAAAAGGGCGTATGCGTTTTTCCTGAATATATTCAGGAAAAAACGCATACGCCCTTTTTGGCCAAGGGCATCATTGTCAACGTTTTGCCGCTTTTCATGTGCTTTAAAGGCGAATCGAATCTACCTCCTGAAATCTGTTTCCTGCAATTCTGCCTTGCTTTCAAATCCTCTTCGTTGCCTTCCCTCAATATATTTGTGGACGAGAGTTATCATTTATAACTCTGTAGGTTTGTGAATTGCAGTGCCCCTGAGCTCCATTTGTCAACTCGCCTTTTTGGGAGCTGGCCGCAAAAGCGCAGGATTGCTTCAGGCCCTATTCTGGTTCCGGGGGGCAGGCTGAGCCTGTGCTTCATTCTTCTTCCTGATGGGGAAATAGAGTGACCTGTGCCTGTTCCCAACACCTAGAGCTAGTCTCTCATTGTTTCCCCCTCTTCCCGTTCAACCTCAGGACAAATTGCAACCTGTACGAAACAGGAGGTTAAAGGTGCTGATTCTCCAAGTAGGGAGATTGTTAGTAAAGCGGCTGGAATGGCGAACCCGAGCACAAGGAGAGGCGAAATGAGGTGCGTTTTAGAAACGTTTCCCGATCACACGGTGTACCATCTTCTGCGTTTCCCATGCACGTTTTCGATGTAGGAAGATGCCGTTGAACCTGGAGATTTGGGACCCATGGGGTGGGTACCACGCGGTATTACTTTAAAGGGTCTGCGTTTGCTCACCCAACCTCACCAATCCTCTCAGCCCCAAGAGTGTCCAGCCTTATGTCTCATCCAGCTGTGGGTCTAGATATGGTCAATCCAGGTTGCATCAGAGCCCCTGAACGGATTTTGTAAGAATTTCTTTCTCTTTGACTGTCTTTGTTTTATGGGTTTTTTTAAAGTAATTTATTTTTATAATGGGGTTTAGCTGCTTTTCCCTGCTGTGTTTATGCCGCTTTACACCCTCTTGATTCACTTCCAGAGAGATATCAATACATAGGTTTTAAGATTCTTGCTAATCAGATATATTCTTGTGCGGTGAATAGGGGTGTTGAGTTCAGTTCACTGAGCAGGGAGTAGGTCTTGTCTGTTACATATTTGGCTTATGGAACGGTATCTGAGCTAATTTCAAACCCTTGTGTTATGCATCACCCCACCTCACCTTTCCCGTTAAGCAGCCAGAGTGTGTCTTCTAAATGTGTGACTCTGTTCTGTTTTGTAATTCAGTTCAAGTGTAGCGATTTTGACATGCCCTCTATAAGTGATATCTTAGGATAAGTGTCTGTTTCTGTGTGACTTATTTCACTTAGAATCCTCGTACCTAAATCCACTCATCATGCTGCTAGTAGCCTTATGACACTGATTTCATGGCTGAGTGATATTCCATTGTGCCTAAGTACCACAACTTCTTTATCCATTTTTCTCTTTCCTGGGATGTTGAAGGTGTACCGATGTGGAGGTTCTTGGAAACAGAGCAGCCCTAAACTTTGGGGTGCCTGTGTCTTGTTGCTTTTTAGTTTTCCCAATTTATACGCCCATGAGTGGAAGTGCCCTATGCTCTCTCAGCTGTGTTTATTACATGTTTCAGGACACACCGTACACTTCTCCAGGGTGGCTGTTGGCAATTGACATCCCGCCCATCAGCGTAGCAAGGCTCCCATGTCTCCATGGCCTGTCCTGCATTTCTGGTTTTTACAGTTTTTGCAGCATGGCCCTTTTGACCGATGGCAAGCGAGACTTCTTTGTAGTGCTGATTTGCACTTCCGGCTTGCTTGGTTGGCCAAAAAGGGCGTATGCGTTTTTTCCTGAATATATTCAGGAAAAAACGCATACGCCCTTTTTGGCCAAGGGCATCATTGTCAACGTTTTGCCGCTTTTCATGTGCTTTAAAGGCGAGTGGAATCTACCTCCTGTAATCTGTTTCCTGCAATTCTGCCTTGCTTTCACATCCTCTTCGTTGCCTTCCCTCAATATATTTCTGGACGAGAGTTATCATTTATAACTCTGTAGGTTTGTGAATTGCAGTGCCCCTGAGCTCCATTTGTCAACTCGCCTTTTTGGGAGCTGGCCGCAAAAGCGCAGGATTGCTTCAGGCCCTATTCTGGTTCCGGGGGGCAGGCTGAGCCTGTGCTTCATTCTTCTTCCTGATGGGGAAATAGAGTGACCTGTGCCTGTCCCAACACCTAGAGCTAGTCTCTCATTGGTTCCCCCTCTTCCCGTTCAACCTCAGGACAAATTGCAACCTGTACGAAACAGGAGGTTAAAGGTGCTGATTCTCCAAGTAGGGAGATTGTTAGTAAAGCGGCTGGAATGGCGAACCCGAGCACAAGGAGAGGCGAAATGAGGTGCGTTTTAGAAACGTTTCCCGATCACACGGTGTACCATCTTCTGCGTTTCCCATGCACGTTTTCGATGTAGGAAGATGCCCTTGAACCTGGAGATTTGGGACCCATGGGGTGGGTACCACGCGGTATTACTTTAAAGGGTCTGCGTTTGCTCACCCAACCTCACCAATCCTCTCAGCCCCAAGAGTGTCCAGCCTTATGTCTCATCCAGCTGTGGGTCTAGATATGGTCAATCCAGGTTGCATCAGAGCCCCTGAACGGATTTTGTAAGAATTTCTTTCTCTTTGACTGTCTTTGTTTTATGGGTTTTTTTAAAGTAATTTATTTTTATAATGGGGTTTAGCTGCTTTTCCCTGCTGTGTTTATGCCGCTTTACACCCTCTTGATTCACTTCCAGAGAGATATCAATACACAGGTTTTAAGATTCTTGCTAATCAGATATATTCTTCTGGGGTGAATAGGGGTGTTGAGTTCAGTTCACTGAGCAGGGAGTAGGTCTTGTCTGTTACATATTTGGCTTATGGAACGGTATCTGAGCTAATTTCAAACCCTTGTGTTATGCATCACCCCACCTCACCTTTCCCGTTAAGCAGCCAGAGTGTGTCTTCTAAATGTGTGACTCTGTTCTGTTTTGTAATTCAGTTCAAGTGTAGCGATTTTGACATGCCCTCTATAAGTGATATCTTAGGATAAGTGTCTGTTTCTGTGTGACTTATTTCACTTAGAATCCTCGTACCTAAATCCACTCATCATGCTGCTAGTAGCCTTATGACACTGATTTCATGGCTGAGTGATATTCCATTGTGCCTAAGTACCACAACTTCTTTATCCATTTTTCTCTTTCCTGGGATGTTGAAGGTGTACCGATGTGGAGGTTCTTGGAAACAGAGCAGCCCTAAACTTTGGGGTGCCTGTGTCTTGTTGCTTTTTAGTTTTCCCAATTTATACGCCCATGAGTGGAAGTGCCCTATGCTCTCTCAGCTGTCTTTATTACATGTTTCAGGACACACCGTACACTTCTCCAGGGTGGCTGTTGGCAATTGACATCCCGCCCATCAGCGTAGCAAGGCTCCCATGTCTCCATGGCCTGTCCTGCATTTCTGGTTTTTACAGTTTTTGCAGCATGGCCCTTTTGACCGATGGCAAGCGAGACTTCTTTGTAGTGCTGATTTGCACTTCCGGCTTGCTTGGTTGGCCAAAAAGGGCGTATGCGTTTTTTCCTGAATATATTCAGGAAAAAACGCATACGCCCTTTTTGGCCAAGGGCATCATTGTCAACGTTTTGCCGCTTTTCATGTGCTTTAAAGGCGAGTGGAATCTACCTCCTGTAATCTGTTTCCTGCAATTCTGCCTTGCTTTCACATCCTCTTCGTTGCCTTCCCTCAATATATTTCTGGACGAGAGTTATCATTTATAACTCTGTAGGTTTGTGAATTGCAGTGCCCCTGAGCTCCATTTGTCAACTCGCCTTTTTGGGAGCTGGCCGCAAAAGCGCAGGATTGCTTCAGGCCCTATTCTGGTTCCGGGGGGCAGGCTGAGCCTGTGCTTCATTCTTCTTCCTGATCGGGAAATAGAGTGACCTGTGCCTGTCCCAACACCTAGAGCTAGTCTCTCATTGGTTCCCCCTCTTCCCGTTCAACCACAGGACAAATTGCAACCTGTACGAAACAGGAGGTTAAAGGTGCTGATTCTCCAAGTAGGGAGATTGTTAGTAAAGCGGCTGGAATGGCGAACCCGAGCACAAGGAGAGGCGAAATGAGGTGCGTTTTAGAAACGTTTCCCGATCACACGGTGTACCATCTTCTGCGTTTCCCATGCACGTTTTCGATGTAGGAAGATGCCCTTGAACCTGGAGATTTGGGACCCATGGGGTGGGTAGCACGCGGTATTACTTTAAAGGGTCTGCGTTTGCTCACCCAACCTCACCAATCCTCTCAGCCCCAAGAGTGTCCAGCCTTATGTCTCATCCAGCTGTGGGTCTAGATATGGTCAATCCAGGTTGCATCAGAGCCCCTGAACGGATTTTGTAAGAATTTCTTTCTCTTTGACTGTCTTTGTTTTATGGGTTTTTTTAAAGTAATTTATTTTTATAATGGGGTTTAGCTGCTTTTCCCTGCTGTGTTTATGCCGCTTTACACCCTCTTGATTCACTTCCAGAGAGATATCAATACATAGGTTTTAAGATTCTTGCTAATCAGATATATTCTTGTGCGGTGAATAGGGGTGTTGAGTCCAGTTCACTGAGCAGGGAGTAGGTCTTGTCTGTTACATATTTGGCTTATGGAACGGTATCTGAGCTAATTTCAAACCCTTGTGTTATGCATCACCCCACCTCACCTTTCCCGTTAAGCAGCCATAGTGTGTCTTCTAAATGTGTGACTCTCTTCTGTTTTGTAATTCAGTTCAAGTGTAACGATTTTGACATGCCCTCTATAAGTGATATCTTAGGATAAGTGTCTTTTTCTGTGTGACTTATTTCACTTAGAATCCTCGTACCTAAATCCACTCATCATGCTGCTACTAGCCTTATGACACTGATTTCATGGCTGAGTGATATTCCGTTGTGCCTAAGTACCACAACTTCTTTATCCATTTTTCTCTTTCCTGGGATGTTGAAGGTGTAGCGATGTGGAGGTTCTTGGAAACAGAGCAGCCCTAAACTTTGGGGTGCCTGTGTCTTGTTGCTTTTTAGTTTTCCCAATTTATACGCCCATGAGTGGAAGTGCCCTATGCTCTCTCAGCTGTCTTTATTACATGTTTCAGGACACACCGTACACTTCTCCAGGGTGGCTGTTGGCAATTGACATCCCGCCCATCAGCGTAGCAAGGCTCCCATGTCTCCATGGCCTGTCCTGCATTTCTGGTTTTTACAGTTTTTGCAGCATGGCCCTTTTGACCGATGGCAAGCGAGACTTCTTTGTAGTGCTGATTTGCACTTCCGGCTTGCTTGGTTGGCCAAAAAGGGCGTATGCGTTTTTTCCTGAATATATTCAGGAAAAAACGCATACGCCCTTTTTGGCCAAGGGCATCATTGTCAACGTTTTGCCCGTTTTCCTGTGCTTTAAAGGCGAGTCGAATCTACCTCCTGAAATCTGTTTCCTGCAATTCTGCCTTGCTTTCACATCCTCTTCGTTGCCTTCCCTCAATATATTTGTGGACGAGAGTTATCATTTATAACTCTGCAGGTTTGTGAATTGTAGTGCCCCTGAGCTCCATTTGTCAACTCGCCTTTTTGGGAGCTGGCCGCAAAAGCGCAGGATTGCTTCAGGCACTATTCTGGTTCCGGGGGGCAGGCTGAGCCTGTGCTTCATTCTTCTTCCTGATGGGGAAATAGAGTGACCTGTGCCTGTCCCAACAGCTAGAGCTAGTCTCTCATTGGTTCCCCCTCTTCCCGTTCAACCTCAGGACAAATTGCAACCTGTACGAAACAGGAGGTTAAAGGTGCTGATTCTCCAAGTAGGGAGATTGTTAGTAAAGCGGCTGGAATGGCGAACCCGAGCACGAGGAGAGGCGAAATGAGGTGCGTTTTAGAAACGTTTCCCGATCACACGGTGTACCATCTTCTGGGATTCCCATGCACGTTTTCGATGTAGGAAGATGCCGTTGAACCTGGAGATTTGGGACCCATGGGGTGGGTACCACGCGGTATTACTTTAAAGGGTCTGCGTTTGCTCACCCAACCTCACCAATCCTCTCAGCCCCAAGAGTGTCCAGCCTTATGTCTCATCCAGCTGTGGGTCTAGATATGGTCAATCCAGGTTGCATCAGAGCCCCTGAACGGATTTTGTAAGAATTTCTTTCTCTTTGACTGTCTTTGTTTTATGGGTTTTTTTAAAGTAATTTATTTTTATAATGGGGTTTAGCTGCTTTTCCCTGCTGTGTTTATGCCGCTTTACACCCTCTTGATTCACTTCCAGAGAGATATCAATACATAGGTTTTAAGATTCTTGCTAATCAGATATATTCTTGTGCGGTGAATAGGGGTGTTGAGTCCAGTTCACTGAGCAGGGAGTAGGTCTTGTCTGTTACATATTTGGCTTATGGAACGGTATCTGAGCTAATTTCAAACCCTTGTGTTATGCATCACCCCACCTCACCTTTCCCGTTAAGCAGCCAGAGTGTGTCTTCTAAATGTGTGACTCTGTTCTGTTTTGTAATTCAGTTCAAGTGTAGCGATTTTGACATGCCCTCTATAAGTGATATCTTAGGATAAGTGTCTGTTTCTGTGTGACTTATTTCACTTAGAATCCTCGTACCTAAATCCACTCATCATGCTGCTACTAGCCTTATGACACTGATTTCATGGCTGAGTGATATTCCATTGTGCCTAAGTACCACAACTTCTTTATCCATTTTTCTCTTTCCTGGGATGTTGAAGGTGTAGCGAAGTGGAGGTTCTTGGAAACAGAGCAGCCCTAAACTTTGGGGTGCCTGTGTCTTGTTGCTTTTTAGTTTTCCCAATTTATACGCCCATGAGTGGAAGTGCCCTATGCTCTCTCAGCTGTGTTTATTACATGTTTCAGGACACACCGTACACTTCTCCAGGGTGGCTGTTGGCAATTGACATCCCGCCCATCAGAGTAGCAAGGCTCCCATGTCTCCATGGCCTGTCCTGCATTTCTGGTTTTTACACTTTTTGCAGCATGGCCCTTTTGACCGATGGCAAGCGAGACTTCTTTGTAGTGCTGATTTGCACTTCCGGCTTGCTTGGTTGGCCAAAAAGGGCGTATGCGTTTTTCCTGAATATATTCAGGAAAAAACGCATACGCCCTTTTTGGCCAAGGGCATCATTGTCAACGTGTTGCCGCTTTTCATGTGCTTTAAATGCGAATCGAATCTACCTCCTGAAATCTGTTTCCTGCAATTCTGCCTTGCTTTCAAATCCTCTTCGTTGCCTTCCCTTAATATATTTGTGGACGAGAGTTATCATTTATAACTCTGTAGGTTTGTGAATTGCAGTGCCCCTGAGCTCCATTTGTCAACTCGCCTTTTTGGGAGCTGGCCGCAAAAGCGCAGGATTGCTTCAGGCACTATTCTGGTTCCGGGGGGCAGGCTGAGCCTGTGCTTCATTCTTCTTCCTGATGGGGAAATAGAGTGACCTGTGCCTGTCCCAACAGCTAGAGCTAGTCTCTCATTGGTTCCCCCTCTTCCCGTTCAACCTCAGGACAAATTGCAACCTGTACGAAACAGGAGGTTAAAGGTGCTGATTCTCCAAGTAGGGAGATTGTTAGTAAAGCGGCTGGAATGGCGAACCCGAGCACGAGGAGAGGCGAAATGAGGTGCGTTTTAGAAACGTTTCCCGATCACACGGTGTACCATCTTCTGGGATTCCCATGCACGTTTTCGATGTAGGAAGATGCCGTTGAACCTGGAGATTTGGGACCCATGGGGTGGGTACCACGCGGTATTACTTTAAAGGGTCTGCGTTTGCTCACCCAACCTCACCAATCCTCTCAGCCCCAAGAGTGTCCAGCCTTATGTCTCATCCAGCTGTGGGTCTAGATATGGTCAATCCAGGTTGCATCAGAGCCCCTGAACGGATTTTGTAAGAATTTCTTTCTCTTTGACTGTCTTTGTTTTATGGGTTTTTTTAAAGTAATTTATTTTTATAATGGGGTTTAGCTGCTTTTCCCTGCTGTGTTTATGCCGCTTTACACCCTCTTGATTCACTTCCAGAGAGATATCAATACATAGGTTTTAAGATTCTTGCTAATCAGATATATTCTTGTGCGGTGAATAGGGGTGTTGAGTCCAGTTCACTGAGCAGGGAGTAGGTCTTGTCTGTTACATATTTGGCTTATGGAACGGTATCTGAGCTAATTTCAAACCCTTGTGTTATGCATCACCCCACCTCACCTTTCCCGTTAAGCAGCCAGAGTGTGTCTTCTAAATGTGTGACTCTGTTCTGTTTTGTAATTCAGTTCAAGTGTAGCGATTTTGACATGCCCTCTATAAGTGATATCTTAGGATAAGTGTCTGTTTCTGTGAGACTTATTTCACTTAGAATCCTCGTACCTAAATCCACTCATCATGCTGCTACTAGCCTTATGACACTGATTTCATGGCTGAGTGATATTCCATTGTGCCTAAGTACCACAACTTCTTTATCCATTTTTCTCTTTCCTGGGATGTTGAAGGTGTAGCGAAGTGGAGGTTCTTGGAAACAGAGCAGCCCTAAACTTTGGGGTGCCTGTGTCTTGTTGCTTTTTAGTTTTCCCAATTTATACGCCCATGAGTGGAAGTGCCCTATGCTCTCTCAGCTGTGTTTATTACATGTTTCAGGACACACCGTACACTTCTCCAGGGTGGCTGTTGGCAATTGACATCCCGCCCATCAGAGTAGCAAGGCTCCCATGTCTCCATGGCCTGTCCTGCATTTCTGGTTTTTACACTTTTTGCAGCATGGCCCTTTTGACCGATGGCAAGCGAGACTTCTTTGTAGTGCTGATTTGCACTTCCGGCTTGCTTGGTTGGCCAAAAAGGGCGTATGCGTTTTTCCTGAATATATTCAGGAAAAAACGCATACGCCCTTTTTGGCCAAGGGCATCATTGTCAACGTTTTGCCGCTTTTCATGTGCTTTAAATGCGAATCGAATCTACCTCCTGAAATCTGTTTCCTGCAATTCTGCCTTGCTTTCAAATCCTCTTCGTTGCCTTCCCTTAATATATTTGTGGACGAGAGTTATCATTTATAACTCTGTAGGTTTGTGAATTGCAGTGCCCCTGAGCTCCATTTGTCAACTCGCCTTTTTGGGAGCTGGCCGCAAAAGCGCAGGATTGCTTCAGGCCCTATTCTGGTTCCGGGGAGCAGGCTGAGCCTGTGCTTCATTCTTCTTCCTGATGGGGAAATAGAGTGACCTGTGCCTGTTCCCAACACCTAGAGCTAGTCTCTCATTGTTTCCCCCTCTTCCCGTTCAACCTCAGGACAAATTGCAACCTGTACGAAACAGGAGGTTAAAGGTGCTGATTCTCCAAGTAGGGAGATTGTTAGTAAAGCGGCTGGAATGGCGAACCCGAGCACAAGGAGAGGCGAAATGAGGTGCGTTTTAGAAACGTTTCCCGATCACACGGTGTACCATCTTCTGCGTTTCCCATGCACGTTTTCGATGTAGGAAGATGCCGTTGAACCTGGAGATTTGGGACCCATGGGGTGGGTACCACGCGGTATTACTTTAAAGGGTCTGCATTTGCTCACCCAACCTCACCAATCCTCTCAGCCCCAAGAGTGTCCAGCCTTATGTCTCATCCAGCTGTGGGTCTAGATATGGTCAATCCAGGTTGCATCAGAGCCCCTGAACGGATTTTGTAAGAATTTCTTTCTCTTTGACTGTCTTTGTTTTATGGGTTTTTTTAAAGTAATTTATTTTTATAATGGGGTTTAGCTGCTTTTCCCTGCTGTGTTTATGCCGCTTTACACCCTCTTGATTCACTTCCAGAGAGATATCAATACATAGGTTTTAAGATTCTTGCTAATCAGATATATTCTTGTGCGGTGAATAGGGGTGTTGAGTCCAGTTCACTGAGCAGGGAGTAGGTCTTGTCTGTTACATATTTGGCTTATGGAACGGTATCTGAGCTAATTTCAAACCCTTGTGTTATGCATCACCCCACCTCACCTTTCCCGTTAAGCAGCCATAGTGTGTCTTCTAAATGTGTGACTCTCTTCTGTTTTGTAATTCAGTTCAAGTGTAACGATTTTGACATGCCCTCTATAAGTGATATCTTAGGATAAGTGTCTTTTTCTGTGTGACTTATTTCACTTAGAATCCTCGTACCTAAATCCACTCATCATGCTGCTACTAGCCTTATGACACTGATTTCATGGCTGAGTGATATTCCGTTGTGCCTAAGTACCACAACTTCTTTATCCATTTTTCTCTTTCCTGGGATGTTTAAGGTGTTCCGATGTGGAGGTTCTTGGAAACAGAGCAGCCCTAAACGTTGGGGTGCCTGTGTCTTGTTGCTTTTTAGTTTTCCCAATTTATACGCCCATGAGTGGAAGTGCCCTATGCTCTCTCAGCTGTCTTTATTACATGTTTCAGGACACACCGTACACTGCTCCAGGGTGGCTGTTGGCAATTGACATCCCGCCCATCAGCGTAGCAAGGCTCCCATGTCTCCATGGCCTGTCCTGCATTTCTGGTTTTTACAGTTTTTGCAGCATGGCCCTTTTGACCGATGGCAAGCGAGACTTCTTTGTAGTGCTGATTTGCACTTCCGGCTTGCTTGGTTGGCCAAAAAGGGCGTATGCGTTTTTTCCTGAATATATTCAGGAAAAAACGCATACGCCCTTTTTGGCCAAGGGCATCATTGTCAACGTTTTGCCCGTTTTCCTGTGCTTTAAAGGCGAGTCGAATCTACCTCCTGAAATCTGTTTCCTGCAATTCTGCCTTGCTTTCACATCCTCTTCGTTGCCTTCCCTCAATATATTTGTGGACGAGAGTTATCATTTATAACTCTGCAGGTTTGTGAATTGTAGTGCCCCTGAGCTCCATTTGTCAACTCGCCTTTTTCGGAGCTGGCCGCAAAAGCGCAGGATTGCTTCAGGCACTATTCTGGTTCCGGGGGCCAGGCCGAGCCTGTGCTTCATTCTTCTTCCTGATGGGGAAATAGAGTGACCTGTGCCTGTCCCAACAGCTAGAGCTAGTCTCTCATTGGTTCCCCCTCTTCCCGTTCAACCTCAGGACAAATTGCAACCTGTACGAAACAGGAGGTTAAAGGTGCTGATTCTCCAAGTAGGGAGATTGTTAGTAAAGCGGCTGGAATGGCGAACCCGAGCACGAGGAGAGGCGAAATGAGGTGCGTTTTAGAAACGTTTCCCGATCACACGGTGTACCATCTTCTGGGATTCCCATGCACGTTTTCGATGTAGGAAGATGCCGTTGAACCTGGAGATTTGGGACCCATGGGGTGGGTACCACGCGGTATTACTTTAAAGGGTCTGCGTTTGCTCACCCAACCTCACCAATCCTCTCAGCCCCAAGAGTGTCCAGCCTTATGTCTCATCCAGCTGTGGGTCTAGATATGGTCAATCCAGGTTGCATCAGAGCCCCTGAACGGATTTTGTAAGAATTTCTTTCTCTTTGACTGTCTTTGTTTTATGGGTTTTTTTAAAGTAATTTATTTTTATAATGGGGTTTAGCTGCTTTTCCCTGCTGTGTTTATGCCGCTTTACACCCTCTTGATTCACTTCCAGAGAGATATCAATACATAGGTTTTAAGATTCTTGCTAATCAGATATATTCTTGTGCGGTGAATAGGGGTGTTGAGTCCAGTTCACTGAGCAGGGAGTAGGTCTTGTCTGTTACATATTTGGCTTATGGAACGGTATCTGAGCTAATTTCAAACCCTTGTGTTATGCATCACCCCACCTCACCTTTCCCGTTAAGCAGCCAGAGTGTGTCTTCTAAATGTGTGACTCTGTTCTGTTTTGTAATTCAGTTCAAGTGTAGCGATTTTGACATGCCCTCTATAAGTGATATCTTAGGATAAGTGTCTGTTTCTGTGTGACTTATTTCACTTAGAATCCTCGTACCTAAATCCACTCATCATGCTGCTACTAGCCTTATGACACTGATTTCATGGCTGAGTGATATTCCATTGTGCCTAAGTACCACAACTTCTTTATCCATTTTTCTCTTTCCTGGGATGTTGAAGGTGTACCGATGTGGAGGTTCTTGGAAACAGAGCAGCCCTAAACGTTGGGGTGCCTGTGTCTTGTTGCTTTTTAGTTTTCCCAATTTATACGCCCATGAGTGGAAGTGCCCTATGCTCTCTCAGCTGTCTTTATTACATGTTTCAGGACACACCGTACACTTCTCCATGGTGGCTGTTGGCAATTGACATCCCGCCCATCAGAGTAGCAAGGCTCCCATGTCTCCATGGCCTGTCCTGCATTTCTGGTTTTTACAGTTTTTGCAGCATGGCCCTTTTGACCGATGGCAAGCGAGACTTCTTTGTAGTGCTGATTTGCACTTCCGGCTTGCTTGGTTGGCCAAAAAGGGCGTATGCGTTTTTCCTGAATATATTCAGGAAAAAACGCATACGCCCTTTTTGGCCAAGGGCATCATTGTCAACGTTTTGCCGCTTTTCATGTGCTTTAAAGGCGAATCGAATCTACCTCCTGAAATCTGTTTCCTGCAATTCTGCCTTGCTTTCAAATCCTCTTCGTTGCCTTCCCTCAATATATTTGTGGACGAGAGTTATCATTTATAACTCTGTAGGTTTGTGAATTGCAGTGCCCCTGAGCTCCATTTGTCAACTCGCCTTTTTGGGAGCTGGCCGCAAAAGCGCAGGATTGCTTCAGGCCCTATTCTGGTTCTGGGGGGCAGGCTGAGCCTGTGCTTCATTCTTCTTCCTGATGGGGAAATAGAGTGACCTGTGCCTGTTCCCAACACCTAGAGCTAGTCTCTCATTGTTTCCCCCTCTTCCCGTTCAACCTCAGGACAAATTGCAACCTGTACGAAACAGGAGGTTAAAGGTGCTGATTCTCCAAGTAGGGAGATTGTTAGTAAAGCGGCTGGAATGGCGAACCCGAGCACAAGGAGAGGCGAAATGAGGTGCGTTTTAGAAACGTTTCCCGATCACACGGTGTACCATCTTCTGCGTTTCCCATGCACGTTTTCGATGTAGGAAGATGCCGTTGAACCTGGAGATTTGGGACCCATGGGGTGGGTACCACGCGGTATTACTTTAAAGGGTCTGCGTTTGCTCACCCAACCTCACCAATCCTCTCAGCCCCAAGAGTGTCCAGCCTTATGTCTCATCCAGCTGTGGGTCTAGATATGGTCAATCCAGGTTGCATCAGAGCCCCTGAACGGATTTTGTAAGAATTTCTTTCTCTTTGACTGTCTTTGTTTTATGGGTTTTTTTAAAGTAATTTATTTTTATAATGGGGTTTAGCTGCTTTTCCCTGCTGTGTTTATGCCGCTTTACACCCTCTTGATTCACTTCCAGAGAGATATCAATACACAGGTTTTAAGATTCTTGCTAATCAGATATATTCTTCTGGGGTGAATAGGGGTGTTGAGTTCAGTTCACTGAGCAGGGAGTAGGTCTTGTCTGTTACATATTTGGCTTATGGAACGGTATCTGAGCTAATTTCAAACCCTTGTGTTATGCATCACCCCACCTCACCTTTCCCGTTAAGCAGCCAGAGTGTGTCTTCTAAATGTGTGACTCTGTTCTGTTTTGTAATTCAGTTCAAGTGTAGCGATTTTGACATGCCCTCTATAAGTGATATCTTAGGATAAGTGTCTGTTTCTGTGTGACTTATTTCACTTAGAATCCTCGTACCTAAATCCACTCATCATGCTGCTAGTAGCCTTATGACACTGATTTCATGGCTGAGTGATATTCCATTGTGCCTAAGTACCACAACTTCTTTATCCATTTTTCTCTTTCCTGGGATGTTGAAGGTGTACCGATGTGGAGGTTCTTGGAAACAGAGCAGCCCTAAACGTTGGGGTGCCTGTGTCTTGTTGCTTTTTAGTTTTCCCAATTTATACGCCCATGAGTGGAAGTGCCCTATGCTCTCTCAGCTGTGTTTATTACATGTTTCAGGACACACCGTACACTTCTCCAGGGTGGCTGTTGGCAATTGACATCCCGCCCATCAGCGTAGCAAGGCTCCCATGTCTCCATGGCCTGTCCTGCATTTCTGGTTTTTACAGTTTTTGCAGCATGGCCCTTTTGACCGATGGCAAGCGAGACTTCTTTGTAGTGCTGATTTGCACTTCCGGCTTGCTTGGTTGGCCAAAAAGGGCGTATGCGTTTTTTCCTGAATATATTCAGGAAAAAACGCATACGCCCTTTTTGGCCAAGGGCATCATTGTCAACGTTTTGCCGCTTTTCATGTGCTTTAAAGGCGAGTCGAATCTACCTCCTGAAATCTGTTTCCTGCAATTCTGCCTTGCTTTCACATCCTCTTCGTTGCCTTCCCTCAATATATTTGTGGACGAGAGTCATCATTTATAACTCTGCAGGTTTGTGAATTGCAGTGCCCCTGAGCTCCATTTGTCAACTCGCCTTTTTCGGAGCTGGCCGCAAAAGCGCAGGATTGCTTCAGGCCCTATTCTGGTTCCGGGGGGCAGGCTGAGCCTGTGCTTCATTCTTCTTCCTGATGGGGAAATAGAGTGACCTGTGCCTGTCCCAACACCTAGAGCTAGCCTCTCATTGGTTCCCCCTCTTCCCGTTCAACCTCAGGACAAATTGCAACCTGTACGAAACAGGAGGTTAAAGGTGCTGATTCTCCAAGTAGGGAGATTGTTAGTAAAGCGGCTGGAATGGCGAACCCGAGCACAAGGAGAGGCGAAATGAGGTGCGTTTTAGAAACGTTTCCCGATCACACGGTGTACCATCTTCTGCGTTTCCCATGCACGTTTTCGATGTAGGAAGATGCCCTTGAACCTGGAGATTTGGGACCCATGGGGTGGGTACCACGCGGTATTACTTTAAAGGGTCTGCGTTTGCTCACCCAACCTCACCAATCCTCTCAGCCCCAAGAGTGTCCAGCCTTATGTCTCATCCAGCTGTGGGTCTAGATATGGTCAATCCAGGTTGCATCAGAGCCCCTGAACGGATTTTGTAAGAATTTCTTTCTCTTTGACTGTCTTTGTTTTATGGGTTTTTTTAAAGTAATTTATTTTTATAATGGGGTTTAGCTGCTTTTCCCTGCTGTGTTTATGCCGCTTTACACCCTCTTGATTCACTTCCAGAGAGATATCAATACACAGGTTTTAAGATTCTTGCTAATCAGATATATTCTTCTGGGGTGAATAGGGGTGTTGAGTTCAGTTCACTGAGCAGGGAGTAGGTCTTGTCTGTTACATATTTGGCTTATGGAACGGTATCTGAGCTAATTTCAAACCCTTGTGTTATGCATCACCCCACCTCACCTTTCCCGTTAAGCAGCCAGAGTGTGTCTTCTAAATGTGTGACTCTGTTCTGTTTTGTAATTCAGTTCAAGTGTAGCGATTTTGACATGCCCTCTATAAGTGATATCTTAGGATAAGTGTCTGTTTCTGTGTGACTTCTTTCACTTAGAATCCTCGTACCTAAATCCACTCATCATGCTGCTACTAGCCTTATGACACTGATTTCATGGCTGAGTGATATTCCATTGTGCCTAAGTACCACAGCTTCTTTATCCATTTTTCTCTTTCCTGGGATGTTTAAGGTGTTCCGATGTGGAGGTTCTTGGAAACAGAGCAGCCCTAAACGTTGGGGTGCCTGTGTCTTGTTGCTTTTTAGTTTTCCCAATTTATACGCCCATGAGTGGAAGTGCCCTATGCTCTCTCAGCTGTCTTTATTACATGTTTCAGGACACACCGTACACTGCTCCAGGGTGGCTGTTGGCAATTGACATCCCGCCCATCAGCGTAGCAAGGCTCCCATGTCTCCATGGCCTGTCCTGCATTTCTGGTTTTTACAGTTTTTGCAGCATGGCCCTTTTGACCGATGGCAAGCGAGACTTCTTTGTAGTGCTGATTTGCACTTCCGGCTTGCTTGGTTGGCCAAAAAGGGCGTATGCGTTTTTTCCTGAATATATTCAGGAAAAAACGCATACGCCCTTTTTGGCCAAGGGCATCATTGTCAACGTTTTGCCGCTTTTCCTGTGCTTTAAAGGCGAGTCGAATCTACCTCCTGAAATCTGTTTCCTGCAATTCTGCCTTGCTTTCACATCCTCTTCGTTGCCTTCCCTCAATATATTTGTGGACGAGAGTTATCATTTATAACTCTGCAGGTTTGTGAATTGCAGTGCCCCTGAGCTCCATTTGTCAACTCGCCTTTTTGGGAGCTGGCCGCAAAAGCGCAGGATTGCTTCAGGCCCTATTCTGGTTCCGGGGGGCAGGCTGAGCCTGTGCTTCATTCTTCTTCCTGATGGGGAAATAGAGTGACCTGTGCCTGTCCCAACACCTAGAGCTAGTCTCTCATTGGTTCCCCCTCTTCCCGTTCAACCTCAGGACAAATTGCAACCTGTACGAAACAGGAGGTTAAAGGTGCTGATTCTCCAAGTAGGGAGATTGTTAGTAAAGCGGCTGGAATGGCGAACCCGAGCACAAGGAGAGGCGAAATGAGGTGCGTTTTAGAAACGTTTCCCGATCACACGGTGTACCATCTTCTGCGTTTCCCATGCACGTTTTCGATGTAGGAAGATGCCGTTGAACCTGGAGATTTGGGACCCATGGGGTGGGTACCACGCGGTATTACTTTAAAGGGTCTGCGTTTGCTCACCCAACCTCACCAATCCTCTCAGCCCCAAGAGTGTCCAGCCTTATGTCTCATCCAGCTGTGGGTCTAGATATGGTCAATCCAGGTTGCATCAGAGCCCCTGAACGGATTTTGTAAGAATTTCTTTCTCTTTGACTGTCTTTGTTTTATGGGATTTTTAAAAGTAATTTATTTTTATAATGGGGTTTAGCTGCTTTTCCCTGCTGTGTTTATGCCGCTTTACACCCTCTTGATTCACTTCCAGAGAGATATCAATACATAGGTTTTAAGATTCTTGCTAATCAGATATATTCTTGTGCGGTGAATAGGGGTGTTGAGTTCAGTTCACTGAGCAGGGAGTAGGTCTTGTCAGTTACATATTTGGCTTATGGAACGGTATCTGAGCTAATTTCAAACCCTTGTTTTATGCATCACGCCACCTCACATTTCCCGTTAAGCAGCCATAGTGTGTCTTCTAAATGTGTGACTCTCTTCTGTTTTGTAATTCAGTTCAAGTGTAACGATTTTGACATGCCCTCTATAAGTGATATCTTAGGATAAGTGTCTTTTTCTGTGTGACTTATTTCACTTAGAATCCTCGTACCTAAATCCACTCATCATGCTGCTACTAGCCTTATGACACTGATTTCATGGCTGAGTGATATTCCATTGTGCCTAAGTACCACAACTTCTTTATCCATTTTTCTCTTTCCTGGGATGTTGAAGGTGTTCCGATGTGGAGGTTCTTGGAAACAGAGCAGCCCTAAACGTTGGGGTGCCTGTGTCTTGTTGCTTTTTAGTTTTCCCAATTTATACGCCCATGAGTGGAAGTGCCCTATGCTCTCTCAGCTGTCTTTATTACATGTTTCAGGACACACCGTACACTGCTCCAGGGTGGCTGTTGGCAATTGACATCCCGCCCATCAGCGTAGCAAGGCTCCCATGTCTCCATGGCCTGTCCTGCATTTCTGGTTTTTACAGTTTTTGCAGCATGGCCCTTTTGACCGATGGCAAGCGAGACTTCTTTGTAGTGCTGATTTGCACTTCCGGCTTGCTTGGTTGGCCAAAAAGGGCGTATGCGTTTTTTCCTGAATATATTCAGGAAAAAACGCATACGCCCTTTTTGGCCAAGGGCATCATTGTCAACGTTTTGCCGCTTTTCCTGTGCTTTAAAGGCGAGTCGAATCTACCTCCTGAAATCTGTTTCCTGCAATTCTGCCTTGCTTTCACATCCTCTTCGTTGCCTTCCCTCAATATATTTGTGGACGAGAGTTATCATTTATAACTCTGCAGGTTTGTGAATTGCAGTGCCCCTGAGCTCCATTTGTCAACTCGCCTTTTTGGGAGCTGGCCGCAAAAGCGCAGGATTGCTTCAGGCACTATTCTGGTTCCGGGGGCCAGGCTGAGCCTGTGCTTCATTCTTCTTCCTGATGGGGAAATAGAGTGACCTGTGCCTGTCCCAACAGCTAGAGCTAGTCTCTCATTGGTTCCCCCTCTTCCCGTTCAACCTCAGGACAAATTGCAACCTGTACGAAACAGGAGGTTAAAGGTGCTGATTCTCCAAGTAGGGAGATTGTTAGTAAAGCGGCTGGAATGGCGAACCCGAGCACAAGGAGAGGCGAAATGAGGTGCGTTTTAGAAACGTTTCCCGATCACACGGTGTACCATCTTCTGGGATTCCCATGCACGTTTTCGATGTAGGAAGATGCCGTTGAACCTGGAGATTTGGGACCCATGGGGTGGGTACCACGCGGTATTACTTTAAAGGGTCTGCGTTTGCTCACCCAACCTCACCAATCCTCTCAGCCCCAAGAGTGTCCAGCCTTATGTCTCATCCAGCTGTGGGTCTAGATATGGTCAATCCAGGTTGCATCAGAGCCCCTGAACGGATTTTGTAAGAATTTCTTTCTCTTTGACTGTCTTTGTTTTATGGGTTTTTTTAAAGTAATTTATTTTTATAATGGGGTTTAGCTGCTTTTCCCTGCTGTGTTTATGCCGCTTTACACCCTCTTGATTCACTTCCAGAGAGATATCAATACATAGGTTTTAAGATTCTTGCTAATCAGATATATTCTTGTGCGGTGAATAGGGGTGTTGAGTCCAGTTCACTGAGCAGGGAGTAGGTCTTGTCTGTTACATATTTGGCTTATGGAACGGTATCTGAGCTAATTTCAAACCCTTGTGTTATGCATCACCCCACCTCACCTTTCCCGTTAAGCAGCCAGAGTGTGTCTTCTAAATGTGTGACTCTGTTCTGTTTTGTAATTCAGTTCAAGTGTAGCGATTTTGACATGCCCTCTATAAGTGATATCTTAGGATAAGTGTCTGTTTCTGTGTGACTTATTTCACTTAGAATCCTCGTACCTAAATCCACTCATCATGCTGCTACTAGCCTTATGACACTGATTTCATGGCTGAGTGATATTCCGTTGTGCCTAAGTACCACAACTTCTTTATCCATTTTTCTCTTTCCTGGTATGTTTAAGGTGTTCCGATGTGGAGGTTCTTGGAAACAGAGCAGCCCTAAACGTTGGGGTGCCTGTGTCTTGTTGCTTTTTAGTTTTCCCAATTTATACGCCCATGAGTGGAAGTGCCCTATGCTCTCTCAGCTGTCTTTATTACATGTTTCAGGACACACCGTACACTGCTCCAGGGTGGCTGTTGGCAATTGACATCCCGCCCATCAGCGTAGCAAGGCTCCCATGTCTCCATGGCCTGTCCTGCATTTCTGGTTTTTACAGTTTTTGCAGCATGGCCCTTTTGACCGATGGCAAGCGAGACTTCTTTGTAGTGCTGATTTGCACTTCCGGCTTGCTTGGTTGGCCAAAAAGGGCGTATGCGTTTTTTCCTGAATATATTCAGGAAAAAACGCATACGCCCTTTTTGGCCAAGGGCATCATTGTCAACGTTTTGCCGCTTTTCCTGTGCTTTAAAGGCGAGTCGAATCTACCTCCTGAAATCTGTTTCCTGCAATTCTGCCTTGCTTTCACATCCTCTTCGTTGCCTTCCCTCAATATATTTGTGGACGAGAGTTATCATTTATAACTCTGCAGGTTTGTGAATTGTAGTGCCCCTGAGCTCCATTTGTCAACTCGCCTTTTTGGGAGCTGGCCGCAAAAGCGCAGGATTGCTTCAGGCACTATTCTGGTTCCGGGGGGCAGGCTGAGCCTGTGCTTCATTCTTCTTCCTGATGGGGAAATAGAGTGACCTGTGCCTGTCCCAACAGCTAGAGCTAGTCTCTCATTGGTTCCCCCTCTTCCCGTTCAACCTCAGGACAAATTGCAACCTGTACGAAACAGGAGGTTAAAGGTGCTGATTCTCCAAGTAGGGAGATTGTTAGTAAAGCGGCTGGAATGGCGAACCCGAGCACGAGGAGAGGCGAAATGAGGTGCGTTTTAGAAACGTTTCCCGATCACACGGTGTACCATCTTCTGGGATTCCCATGCACGTTTTCGATGTAGGAAGATGCCGTTGAACCTGGAGATTTGGGACCCATGGGGTGGGTAGCACGCGGTATTACTTTAAAGGGTCTGCGTTTGCTCACCCAACCTCACCAATCCTCTCAGCCCCAAGAGTGTCCAGCCTTATGTCTCATCCAGCTGTGGGTCTAGATATGGTCAATCCAGGTTGCATCAGAGCCCCTGAACGGATTTTGTAAGAATTTCTTTCTCTTTGACTGTCTTTGTTTTATGGGTTTTTTTAAAGTAATTTATTTTTATAATGGGGTTTAGCTGCTTTTCCCTGCTGTGTTTATGCCGCTTTACACCCTCTTGATTCACTTCCAGAGAGATATCAATACATAGGTTTTAAGATTCTTGCTAATCAGATATATTCTTGTGCGGTGAATAGGGGTGTTGAGTCCAGTTCACTGAGCAGGGAGTAGGTCTTGTCTGTTACATATTTGGCTTATGGAACGGTATCTGAGCTAATTTCAAACCCTTGTGTTATGCATCACCCCACCTCACCTTTCCCGTTAAGCAGCCAGAGTGTGTCTTCTAAATGTGTGACTCTGTTCTGTTTTGTAATTCAGTTCAAGTGTAGCGATTTTGACATGCCCTCTATAAGTGATATTTTAGGATAAGTGTCTGTTTCTGTGTGACTTATTTCACTTAGAATCCTCGTACCTAAATCCACTCATCATGCTGCTACTAGCCTTATGACACTGATTTCATGGCTGAGTGATATTCCGTTGTGCCTAAGTACCACAACTTCTTTATCCATTTTTCTCTTTCCTGGGATGTTTAAGGTGTTCCGATGTGGAGGTTCTTGGAAACAGAGCAGCCCTAAACGTTGGGGTGCCTGTGTCTTGTTGCTTTTTAGTTTTCCCAATTTATACGCCCATGAGTGGAAGTGCCCTATGCTCTCTCAGCTGTGTTTATTACATGTTTCAGGACACACCGTACACTTCTCCAGGGTGGCTGTTGGCAATTGACATCCCGCCCATCAGAGTAGCAAGGCTCCCATGTCTCCATGGCCTGTCCTGCATTTCTGGTTTTTACAGTTTTTGCAGCATGGCCCTTTTGACCGATGGCAAGCGAGACTTCTTTGTAGTGCTGATTTGCACTTCCGGCTTGCTTGGTTGGCCAAAAAGGGCGTATGCGTTTTTCCTGAATATATTCAGGAAAAAACGCATACGCCCTTTTTGGCCAAGGGCATCATTGTCAACGTTTTGCCGCTTTTCATGTGCTTTAAAGGCGAATCGAATCTACCTCCTGAAATCTGTTTCCTGCAATTCTGCCTTGCTTTCAAATCCTCTTCGTTGCCTTCCCTCAATATATTTGTGGACGAGAGTTATCATTTATAACTCTGTAGGTTTGTGAATTGCAGTGCCCCTGAGCTCCATTTGTCAACTCGCCTTTTTGGGAGCTGGCCGCAAAAGCGCAGGATTGCTTCAGGCCCTATTCTGGTTCCGGGGGGCAGGCTGAGCCTGTGCTTCATTCTTCTTCCTGATGGGGAAATAGAGTGACCTGTGCCTGTTCCCAACACCTAGAGCTAGTCTCTCATTGTTTCCCCCTCTTCCCGTTCAACCTCAGGACAAATTGCAACCTGTACGAAACAGGAGGTTAAAGGTGCTGATTCTCCAAGTAGGGAGATTGTTAGTAAAGCGGCTGGAATGGCGAACCCGAGCACAAGGAGAGGCGAAATGAGGTGCGTTTTAGAAACGTTTCCCGATCACACGGTGTACCATCTTCTGCGTTTCCCATGCACGTTTTCGATGTAGGAAGATGCCGTTGAACCTGGAGATTTGGGACCCATGGGGTGGGTACCACGCGGTATTACTTTAAAGGGTCTGCGTTTGCTCACCCAACCTCACCAATACTCTCAGCCCCAAGAGTGTCCAGCCTTATGTCTCATCCAGCTGTGGGTCTAGATATGGTCAATCCAGGTTGCATCAGAGCCCCTGAACGGATTTTGTAAGAATTTCTTTCTCTTTGACTGTCTTTGTTTTATGGGTTTTTTTAAAGTAATTTATTTTTATAATGGGGTTTAGCTGCTTTTCCCTGCTGTGTTTATGCCGCTTTACACCCTCTTGATTCACTTCCAGAGAGATATCAATACATAGGTTTTAAGATTCTTGCTAATCAGATATATTCTTGTGCGGTGAATAGGGGTGTTGAGTTCAGTTCACTGAGCAGGGAGTAGGTCTTGTCTGTTACATATTTGGCTTATGGAACGGTATCTGAGCTAATTTCAAACCCTTGTGTTATGCATCACCCCACCTCACCTTTCCCGTTAAGCAGCCAGAGTGTGTCTTCTAAATGTGTGACTCTGTTCTGTTTTGTAATTCAGTTCAAGTGTAGCGATTTTGACATGCCCTCTATAAGTGATATCTTAGGATAAGTGTCTGTTTCTGTGTGACTTATTTCACTTAGAATCCTCGTACCTAAATCCACTCATCATGCTGCTAGTAGCCTTATGACACTGATTTCATGGCTGAGTGATATTCCATTGTGCCTAAGTACCACAACTTCTTTATCCATTTTTCTCTTTCCTGGGATGTTGAAGGTGTACCGATGTGGAGGTTCTTGGAAACAGAGCAGCCCTAAACTTTGGGGTGCCTGTGTCTTGTTGCTTTTTAGTTTTCCCAATTTATACGCCCATGAGTGGAAGTGCCCTATGCTCTCTCAGCTGTCTTTATTACATGTTTCAGGACACACCGTACACTTCTCCAGGGTGGCTGTTGGCAATTGACATCCCGCCCATCAGCGTAGCAAGGCTCCCATGTCTCCATGGCCTGTCCTGCATTTCTGGTTTTTACAGTTTTTGCAGCATGGCCCTTTTGACCGATGGCAAGCGAGACTTCTTTGTAGTGCTGATTTGCACTTCCGGCTTGCTTGGTTGGCCAAAAAGGGCGTATGCGTTTTTTCCTGAATATATTCAGGAAAAAACGCATACGCCCTTTTTGGCCAAGGGCATCATTGTCAACGTTTTGCCGCTTTTCATGTGCTTTAAAGGCGAGTGGAATCTACCTCCTGTAATCTGTTTCCTGCAATTCTGCCTTGCTTTCACATCCTCTTCGTTGCCTTCCCTCAATATATTTCTGGACGAGAGTTATCATTTATAACTCTGTAGGTTTGTGAATTGCAGTGCCCCTGAGCTCCATTTGTCAACTCGCCTTTTTGGGAGCTGGCCGCAAAAGCGCAGGATTGCTTCAGGCCCTATTCTGGTTCCGGGGGGCAGGCTGAGCCTGTGCTTCATTCTTCTTCCTGATGGGGAAATAGAGTGACCTGTGCCTGTCCCAACACCTAGAGCTAGTCTCTCATTGGTTCCCCCTCTTCCCGTTCAACCTCAGGACAAATTGCAACCTGTACGAAACAGGAGGTTAAAGGTGCTGATTCTCCAAGTAGGGAGATTGTTAGTAAAGCGGCTGGAATGGCGAACCCGAGCACAAGGAGAGGCGAAATGAGGTGCGTTTTAGAAACGTTTCCCGATCACACGGTGTACCATCTTCTGCGTTTCCCATGCACGTTTTCGATGTAGGAAGATGCCGTTGAACCTGGAGATTTGGGACCCATGGGGTGGGTACCACGCGGTATTACTTTAAAGGGTCTGCGTTTGCTCACCCAACCTCACCAATCCTCTCAGCCCCAAGAGTGTCCAGCCTTATGTCTCATCCAGCTGTGGGTCTAGATATGGTCAATCCAGGTTGCATCAGAGCCCCTGAACGGATTTTGTAAGAATTTCTTTCTCTTTGACTGTCTTTGTTTTATGGGTTTTTTTAAAGTAATTTATTTTTATAATGGGGTTTAGCTGCTTTTCCCTGCTGTGTTTATGCCGCTTTACACCCTCTTGATTCACTTCCAGAGAGATATCAATACACAGGTTTTAAGATTCTTGCTAATCAGATATATTCTTCTGGGGTGAATAGGGATGTTGAGTTCAGTTCACTGAGCAGGGAGTAGGTCTTGTCTGTTACATATTTGGCTTATGGAACGGTATCTGAGCTAATTTCAAACCCTTGTGTTATGCATCACCCCACCTCACCTTTCCCGTTAAGCAGCCAGAGTGTGTCTTCTAAATGTGTGACTCTGTTCTGTTTTGTAATTCAGTTCAAGTGTAGCGATTTTGACATGCCCTCTATAAGTGATATCTTAGGATAAGTGTCTGTTTCTGTGTGACTTCTTTCACTTAGAATCCTCGTACCTAAATCCACTCATCATGCTGCTACTAGCCTTATGACACTGATTTCATGGCTGAGTGATATTCCATTGTGCCTAAGTACCACAGCTTCTTTATCCATTTTTCTCTTTCCTGGGATGTTTAAGGTGTTCCGATGTGGAGGTTCTTGGAAACAGAGCAGCCCTAAACGTTGGGGTGCCTGTGTCTTGTTGCTTTTTAGTTTTCCCAATTTATACGCCCATGAGTGGAAGTGCCCTATGCTCTCTCAGCTGTCTTTATTACATGTTTCAGGACACACCGTACACTGCTCCAGGGTGGCTGTTGGCAATTGACATCCCGCCCATCAGCGTAGCAAGGCTCCCATGTCTCCATGGCCTGTCCTGCATTTCTGGTTTTTACAGTTTTTGCAGCATGGCCCTTTTGACCGATGGCAAGCGAGACTTCTTTGTAGTGCTGATTTGCACTTCCGGCTTGCTTGGTTGGCCAAAAAGGGCGTATGCGTTTTTTCCTGAATATATTCAGGAAAAAACGCATACGCCCTTTTTGGCCAAGGGCATCATTGTCAACGTTTTGCCGCTTTTCCTGTGCTTTAAAGGCGAGTCGAATCTACCTCCTGAAATCTGTTTCCTGCAATTCTGCCTTGCTTTCACATCCTCTTCGTTGCCTTCCCTCAATATATTTGTGGACGAGAGTTATCATTTATAACTCTGCAGGTTTGTGAATTGCAGTGCCCCTGAGCTCCATTTGTCAACTCGCCTTTTTGGGAGCTGGCCGCAAAAGCGCAGGATTGCTTCAGGCCCTATTCTGGTTCCGGGGGGCAGGCTGAGCCTGTGCTTCATTCTTCTTCCTGATGGGGAAATAGAGTGACCTGTGCCTGTCCCAACACCTAGAGCTAGTCTCTCATTGGTTCCCCCTCTTCCCGTTCAACCTCAGGACAAATTGCAACCTGTACGAAACAGGAGGTTAAAGGTGCTGATTCTCCAAGTAGGGAGATTGTTAGTAAAGCGGCTGGAATGGCGAACCCGAGCACAAGGAGAGGCGAAATGAGGTGCGTTTTAGAAACGTTTCCCGATCACACGGTGTACCATCTTCTGCGTTTCCCATGCACGTTTTCGATGTAGGAAGATGCCGTTGAACCTGGAGATTTGGGACCCATGGGGTGGGTACCACGCGGTATTACTTTAAAGGGTCTGCGTTTGCTCACCCAACCTCACCAATCCTCTCAGCCCCAAGAGTGTCCAGCCTTATGTCTCATCCAGCTGTGGGTCTAGATATGGTCAATCCAGGTTGCATCAGAGCCCCTGAACGGATTTTGTAAGAATTTCTTTCTCTTTGACTGTCTTTGTTTTATGGGATTTTTAAAAGTAATTTATTTTTATAATGGGGTTTAGCTGCTTTTCCCTGCTGTGTTTATGCCGCTTTACACCCTCTTGATTCACTTCCAGAGAGATATCAATACATAGGTTTTAAGATTCTTGCTAATCAGATATATTCTTGTGCGGTGAATAGGGGTGTTGAGTTCAGTTCACTGAGCAGGGAGTAGGTCTTGTCAGTTACATATTTGGCTTATGGAACGGTATCTGAGCTAATTTCAAACCCTTGTTTTATGCATCACGCCACCTCACATTTCCCGTTAAGCAGCCATAGTGTGTCTTCTAAATGTGTGACTCTCTTCTGTTTTGTAATTCAGTTCAAGTGTAACGATTTTGACATGCCCTCTATAAGTGATATCTTAGGATAAGTGTCTTTTTCTGTGTGACTTATTTCACTTAGAATCCTCGTACCTAAATCCACTCATCATGCTGCTACTAGCCTTATGACACTGATTTCATGGCTGAGTGATATTCCATTGTGCCTAAGTACCACAACTTCTTTATCCATTTTTCTCTTTCCTGGGATGTTGAAGGTGTTCCGATGTGGAGGTTCTTGGAAACAGAGCAGCCCTAAACGTTGGGGTGCCTGTGTCTTGTTGCTTTTTAGTTTTCCCAATTTATACGCCCATGAGTGGAAGTGCCCTATGCTCTCTCAGCTGTCTTTATTACATGTTTCAGGACACACCGTACACTGCTCCAGGGTGGCTGTTGGCAATTGACATCCCGCCCATCAGCGTAGCAAGGCTCCCATGTCTCCATGGCCTGTCCTGCATTTCTGGTTTTTACAGTTTTTGCAGCATGGCCCTTTTGACCGATGGCAAGCGAGACTTCTTTGTAGTGCTGATTTGCACTTCCGGCTTGCTTGGTTGGCCAAAAAGGGCGTATGCGTTTTTTCCTGAATATATTCAGGAAAAAACGCATACGCCCTTTTTGGCCAAGGGCATCATTGTCAACGTTTTGCCGCTTTTCCTGTGCTTTAAAGGCGAGTCGAATCTACCTCCTGAAATCTGTTTCCTGCAATTCTGCCTTGCTTTCACATCCTCTTCGTTGCCTTCCCTCAATATATTTGTGGACGAGAGTTATCATTTATAACTCTGCAGGTTTGTGAATTGCAGTGCCCCTGAGCTCCATTTGTCAACTCGCCTTTTTGGGAGCTGGCCGCAAAAGCGCAGGATTGCTTCAGGCACTATTCTGGTTCCGGGGGCCAGGCTGAGCCTGTGCTTCATTCTTCTTCCTGATGGGGAAATAGAGTGACCTGTGCCTGTCCCAACAGCTAGAGCTAGTCTCTCATTGGTTCCCCCTCTTCCCGTTCAACCTCAGGACAAATTGCAACCTGTACGAAACAGGAGGTTAAAGGTGCTGATTCTCCAAGTAGGGAGATTGTTAGTAAAGCGGCTGGAATGGCGAACCCGAGCACAAGGAGAGGCGAAATGAGGTGCGTTTTAGAAACGTTTCCCGATCACACGGTGTACCATCTTCTGGGATTCCCATGCACGTTTTCGATGTAGGAAGATGCCGTTGAACCTGGAGATTTGGGACCCATGGGGTGGGTACCACGCGGTATTACTTTAAAGGGTCTGCGTTTGCTCACCCAACCTCACCAATCCTCTCAGCCCCAAGAGTGTCCAGCCTTATGTCTCATCCAGCTGTGGGTCTAGATATGGTCAATCCAGGTTGCATCAGAGCCCCTGAACGGATTTTGTAAGAATTTCTTTCTCTTTGACTGTCTTTGTTTTATGGGTTTTTTTAAAGTAATTTATTTTTATAATGGGGTTTAGCTGCTTTTCCCTGCTGTGTTTATGCCGCTTTACACCCTCTTGATTCACTTCCAGAGAGATATCAATACATAGGTTTTAAGATTCTTGCTAATCAGATATATTCTTGTGCGGTGAATAGGGGTGTTGAGTCCAGTTCACTGAGCAGGGAGTAGGTCTTGTCTGTTACATATTTGGCTTATGGAACGGTATCTGAGCTAATTTCAAACCCTTGTGTTATGCATCACCCCACCTCACCTTTCCCGTTAAGCAGCCAGAGTGTGTCTTCTAAATGTGTGACTCTGTTCTGTTTTGTAATTCAGTTCAAGTGTAGCGATTTTGACATGCCCTCTATAAGTGATATCTTAGGATAAGTGTCTGTTTCTGTGTGACTTATTTCACTTAGAATCCTCGTACCTAAATCCACTCATCATGCTGCTACTAGCCTTATGACACTGATTTCATGGCTGAGTGATATTCCGTTGTGCCTAAGTACCACAACTTCTTTATCCATTTTTCTCTTTCCTGGTATGTTTAAGGTGTTCCGATGTGGAGGTTCTTGGAAACAGAGCAGCCCTAAACGTTGGGGTGCCTGTGTCTTGTTGCTTTTTAGTTTTCCCAATTTATACGCCCATGAGTGGAAGTGCCCTATGCTCTCTCAGCTGTCTTTATTACATGTTTCAGGACACACCGTACACTGCTCCAGGGTGGCTGTTGGCAATTGACATCCCGCCCATCAGCGTAGCAAGGCTCCCATGTCTCCATGGCCTGTCCTGCATTTCTGGTTTTTACAGTTTTTGCAGCATGGCCCTTTTGACCGATGGCAAGCGAGACTTCTTTGTAGTGCTGATTTGCACTTCCGGCTTGCTTGGTTGGCCAAAAAGGGCGTATGCGTTTTTTCCTGAATATATTCAGGAAAAAACGCATACGCCCTTTTTGGCCAAGGGCATCATTGTCAACGTTTTGCCGCTTTTCCTGTGCTTTAAAGGCGAGTCGAATCTACCTCCTGAAATCTGTTTCCTGCAATTCTGCCTTGCTTTCACATCCTCTTCGTTGCCTTCCCTCAATATATTTGTGGACGAGAGTTATCATTTATAACTCTGCAGGTTTGTGAATTGTAGTGCCCCTGAGCTCCATTTGTCAACTCGCCTTTTTGGGAGCTGGCCGCAAAAGCGCAGGATTGCTTCAGGCACTATTCTGGTTCCGGGGGGCAGGCTGAGCCTGTGCTTCATTCTTCTTCCTGATGGGGAAATAGAGTGACCTGTGCCTGTCCCAACAGCTAGAGCTAGTCTCTCATTGGTTCCCCCTCTTCCCGTTCAACCTCAGGACAAATTGCAACCTGTACGAAACAGGAGGTTAAAGGTGCTGATTCTCCAAGTAGGGAGATTGTTAGTAAAGCGGCTGGAATGGCGAACCCGAGCACGAGGAGAGGCGAAATGAGGTGCGTTTTAGAAACGTTTCCCGATCACACGGTGTACCATCTTCTGGGATTCCCATGCACGTTTTCGATGTAGGAAGATGCCGTTGAACCTGGAGATTTGGGACCCATGGGGTGGGTAGCACGCGGTATTACTTTAAAGGGTCTGCGTTTGCTCACCCAACCTCACCAATCCTCTCAGCCCCAAGAGTGTCCAGCCTTATGTCTCATCCAGCTGTGGGTCTAGATATGGTCAATCCAGGTTGCATCAGAGCCCCTGAACGGATTTTGTAAGAATTTCTTTCTCTTTGACTGTCTTTGTTTTATGGGTTTTTTTAAAGTAATTTATTTTTATAATGGGGTTTAGCTGCTTTTCCCTGCTGTGTTTATGCCGCTTTACACCCTCTTGATTCACTTCCAGAGAGATATCAATACATAGGTTTTAAGATTCTTGCTAATCAGATATATTCTTGTGCGGTGAATAGGGGTGTTGAGTCCAGTTCACTGAGCAGGGAGTAGGTCTTGTCTGTTACATATTTGGCTTATGGAACGGTATCTGAGCTAATTTCAAACCCTTGTGTTATGCATCACCCCACCTCACCTTTCCCGTTAAGCAGCCAGAGTGTGTCTTCTAAATGTGTGACTCTGTTCTGTTTTGTAATTCAGTTCAAGTGTAGCGATTTTGACATGCCCTCTATAAGTGATATCTTAGGATAAGTGTCTGTTTCTGTGTGACTTATTTCACTTAGAATCCTCGTACCTAAATCCACTCATCATGCTGCTACTAGCCTTATGACACTGATTTCATGGCTGAGTGATATTCCGTTGTGCCTAAGTACCACAACTTCTTTATCCATTTTTCTCTTTCCTGGTATGTTTAAGGTGTTCCGATGTGGAGGTTCTTGGAAACAGAGCAGCCCTAAACGTTGGGGTGCCTGTGTCTTGTTGCTTTTTAGTTTTCCCAATTTATACGCCCATGAGTGGAAGTGCCCTATGCTCTCTCAGCTGTCTTTATTACATGTTTCAGGACACACCGTACACTGCTCCAGGGTGGCTGTTGGCAATTGACATCCCGCCCATCAGCGTAGCAAGGCTCCCATGTCTCCATGGCCTGTCCTGCATTTCTGGTTTTTACAGTTTTTGCAGCATGGCCCTTTTGACCGATGGCAAGCGAGACTTCTTTGTAGTGCTGATTTGCACTTCCGGCTTGCTTGGTTGGCCAAAAAGGGCGTATGCGTTTTTTCCTGAATATATTCAGGAAAAAACGCATACGCCCTTTTTGGCCAAGGGCATCATTGTCAACGTTTTGCCGCTTTTCCTGTGCTTTAAAGGCGAGTCGAATCTACCTCCTGAAATCTGTTTCCTGCAATTCTGCCTTGCTTTCACATCCTCTTCGTTGCCTTCCCTCAATATATTTGTGGACGAGAGTTATCATTTATAACTCTGCAGGTTTGTGAATTGTAGTGCCCCTGAGCTCCATTTGTCAACTCGCCTTTTTGGGAGCTGGCCGCAAAAGCGCAGGATTGCTTCAGGCACTATTCTGGTTCCGGGGGGCAGGCTGAGCCTGTGCTTCATTCTTCTTCCTGATGGGGAAATAGAGTGACCTGTGCCTGTCCCAACAGCTAGAGCTAGTCTCTCATTGGTTCCCCCTCTTCCCGTTCAACCTCAGGACAAATTGCAACCTGTACGAAACAGGAGGTTAAAGGTGCTGATTCTCCAAGTAGGGAGATTGTTAGTAAAGCGGCTGGAATGGCGAACCCGAGCACGAGGAGAGGCGAAATGAGGTGCGTTTTAGAAACGTTTCCCGATCACACGGTGTACCATCTTCTGGGATTCCCATGCACGTTTTCGATGTAGGAAGATGCCGTTGAACCTGGAGATTTGGGACCCATGGGGTGGGTAGCACGCGGTATTACTTTAAAGGGTCTGCGTTTGCTCACCCAACCTCACCAATCCTCTCAGCCCCAAGAGTGTCCAGCCTTATGTCTCATCCAGCTGTGGGTCTAGATATGGTCAATCCAGGTTGCATCAGAGCCCCTGAACGGATTTTGTAAGAATTTCTTTCTCTTTGACTGTCTTTGTTTTATGGGTTTTTTTAAAGTAATTTATTTTTATAATGGGGTTTAGCTGCTTTTCCCTGCTGTGTTTATGCCGCTTTACACCCTCTTGATTCACTTCCAGAGAGATATCAATACATAGGTTTTAAGATTCTTGCTAATCAGATATATTCTTGTGCGGTGAATAGGGGTGTTGAGTCCAGTTCACTGAGCAGGGAGTAGGTCTTGTCTGTTACATATTTGGCTTATGGAACGGTATCTGAGCTAATTTCAAACCCTTGTGTTATGCATCACCCCACCTCACCTTTCCCGTTAAGCAGCCAGAGTGTGTCTTCTAAATGTGTGACTCTGTTCTGTTTTGTAATTCAGTTCAAGTGTAGCGATTTTGACATGCCCTCTATAAGTGATATTTTAGGATAAGTGTCTGTTTCTGTGTGACTTATTTCACTTAGAATCCTCGTACCTAAATCCACTCATCATGCTGCTACTAGCCTTATGACACTGATTTCATGGCTGAGTGATATTCCGTTGTGCCTAAGTACCACAACTTCTTTATCCATTTTTCTCTTTCCTGGGATGTTTAAGGTGTTCCGATGTGGAGGTTCTTGGAAACAGAGCAGCCCTAAACGTTGGGGTGCCTGTGTCTTGTTGCTTTTTAGTTTTCCCAATTTATACGCCCATGAGTGGAAGTGCCCTATGCTCTCTCAGCTGTGTTTATTACATGTTTCAGGACACACCGTACACTTCTCCAGGGTGGCTGTTGGCAATTGACATCCCGCCCATCAGAGTAGCAAGGCTCCCATGTCTCCATGGCCTGTCCTGCATTTCTGGTTTTTACAGTTTTTGCAGCATGGCCCTTTTGACCGATGGCAAGCGAGACTTCTTTGTAGTGCTGATTTGCACTTCCGGCTTGCTTGGTTGGCCAAAAAGGGCGTATGCGTTTTTCCTGAATATATTCAGGAAAAAACGCATACGCCCTTTTTGGCCAAGGGCATCATTGTCAACGTTTTGCCGCTTTTCATGTGCTTTAAAGGCGAATCGAATCTACCTCCTGAAATCTGTTTCCTGCAATTCTGCCTTGCTTTCAAATCCTCTTCGTTGCCTTCCCTCAATATATTTGTGGACGAGAGTTATCATTTATAACTCTGTAGGTTTGTGAATTGCAGTGCCCCTGAGCTCCATTTGTCAACTCGCCTTTTTGGGAGCTGGCCGCAAAAGCGCAGGATTGCTTTAGGCCCTATTCTGGTTCCGGGGGGCAGGCTGAGCCTGTGCTTCATTCTTCTTCCTGATGGGGAAATAGAGTGACCTGTGCCTGTTCCCAACACCTAGAGCTAGTCTCTCATTGTTTCCCCCTCTTCCCGTTCAACCTCAGGACAAATTGCAACCTGTACGAAACAGGAGGTTAAAGGTGCTGATTCTCCAAGTAGGGAGATTGTTAGTAAAGCGGCTGGAATGGCGAACCCGAGCACAAGGAGAGGCGAAATGAGGTGCGTTTTAGAAACGTTTCCCGATCACACGGTGTACCATCTTCTGCGTTTCCCATGCACGTTTTCGATGTAGGAAGATGCCGTTGAACCTGGAGATTTGGGACCCATGGGGTGGGTACCACGCGGTATTACTTTAAAGGGTCTGCGTTTGCTCACCCAACCTCACCAATACTCTCAGCCCCAAGAGTGTCCAGCCTTATGTCTCATCCAGCTGTGGGTCTAGATATGGTCAATCCAGGTTGCATCAGAGCCCCTGAACGGATTTTGTAAGAATTTCTTTCTCTTTGACTGTCTTTGTTTTATGGGTTTTTTTAAAGTAATTTATTTTTATAATGGGGTTTAGCTGCTTTTCCCTGCTGTGTTTATGCCGCTTTACACCCTCTTGATTCACTTCCAGAGAGATATCAATACATAGGTTTTAAGATTCTTGCTAATCAGATATATTCTTGTGCGGTGAATAGGGGTGTTGAGTTCAGTTCACTGAGCAGGGAGTAGGTCTTGTCTGTTACATATTTGGCTTATGGAACGGTATCTGAGCTAATTTCAAACCCTTGTGTTATGCATCACCCCACCTCACCTTTCCCGTTAAGCAGCCAGAGTGTGTCTTCTAAATGTGTGACTCTGTTCTGTTTTGTAATTCAGTTCAAGTGTAGCGATTTTGACATGCCCTCTATAAGTGATATCTTAGGATAAGTGTCTGTTTCTGTGTGACTTATTTCACTTAGAATCCTCGTACCTAAATCCACTCATCATGCTGCTAGTAGCCTTATGACACTGATTTCATGGCTGAGTGATATTCCATTGTGCCTAAGTACCACAACTTCTTTATCCATTTTTCTCTTTCCTGGGATGTTGAAGGTGTACCGATGTGGAGGTTCTTGGAAACAGAGCAGCCCTAAACTTTGGGGTGCCTGTGTCTTGTTGCTTTTTAGTTTTCCCAATTTATACGCCCATGAGTGGAAGTGCCCTATGCTCTCTCAGCTGTCTTTATTACATGTTTCAGGACACACCGTACACTTCTCCAGGGTGGCTGTTGGCAATTGACATCCCGCCCATCAGCGTAGCAAGGCTCCCATGTCTCCATGGCCTGTCCTGCATTTCTGGTTTTTACAGTTTTTGCAGCATGGCCCTTTTGACCGATGGCAAGCGAGACTTCTTTGTAGTGCTGATTTGCACTTCCGGCTTGCTTGGTTGGCCAAAAAGGGCGTATGCGTTTTTTCCTGAATATATTCAGGAAAAAACGCATACGCCCTTTTTGGCCAAGGGCATCATTGTCAACGTTTTGCCGCTTTTCATGTGCTTTAAAGGCGAGTGGAATCTACCTCCTGTAATCTGTTTCCTGCAATTCTGCCTTGCTTTCACATCCTCTTCGTTGCCTTCCCTCAATATATTTCTGGACGAGAGTTATCATTTATAACTCTGTAGGTTTGTGAATTGCAGTGCCCCTGAGCTCCATTTGTCAACTCGCCTTTTTGGGAGCTGGCCGCAAAAGCGCAGGATTGCTTCAGGCCCTATTCTGGTTCCGGGGGGCAGGCTGAGCCTGTGCTTCATTCTTCTTCCTGATGGGGAAATAGAGTGACCTGTGCCTGTCCCAACACCTAGAGCTAGTCTCTCATTGGTTCCCCCTCTTCCCGTTCAACCTCAGGACAAATTGCAACCTGTACGAAACAGGAGGTTAAAGGTGCTGATTCTCCAAGTAGGGAGATTGTTAGTAAAGCGGCTGGAATGGCGAACCCGAGCACAAGGAGAGGCGAAATGAGGTGCGTTTTAGAAACGTTTCCCGATCACACGGTGTACCATCTTCTGCGTTTCCCATGCACGTTTTCGATGTAGGAAGATGCCGTTGAACCTGGAGATTTGGGACCCATGGGGTGGGTACCACGCGGTATTACTTTAAAGGGTCTGCGTTTGCTCACCCAACCTCACCAATCCTCTCAGCCCCAAGAGTGTCCAGCCTTATGTCTCATCCAGCTGTGGGTCTAGATATGGTCAATCCAGGTTGCATCAGAGCCCCTGAACGGATTTTGTAAGAATTTCTTTCTCTTTGACTGTCTTTGTTTTATGGGTTTTTTTAAAGTAATTTATTTTTATAATGGGGTTTAGCTGCTTTTCCCTGCTGTGTTTATGCCGCTTTACACCCTCTTGATTCACTTCCAGAGAGATATCAATACACAGGTTTTAAGATTCTTGCTAATCAGATATATTCTTCTGGGGTGAATAGGGATGTTGAGTTCAGTTCACTGAGCAGGGAGTAGGTCTTGTCTGTTACATATTTGGCTTATGGAACGGTATCTGAGCTAATTTCAAACCCTTGTGTTATGCATCACCCCACCTCACCTTTCCCGTTAAGCAGCCAGAGTGTGTCTTCTAAATGTGTGACTCTGTTCTGTTTTGTAATTCAGTTCAAGTGTAGCGATTTTGACATGCCCTCTATAAGTGATATCTTAGGATAAGTGTCTGTTTCTGTGTGACTTATTTCACTTAGAATCCTCGTACCTAAATCCACTCATCATGCTGCTAGTAGCCTTATGACACTGATTTCATGGCTGAGTGATATTCCATTGTGCCTAAGTACCACAACTTCTTTATCCATTTTTCTCTTTCCTGGGATGTTGAAGGTGTACCGATGTGGAGGTTCTTGGAAACAGAGCAGCCCTAAACTTTGGGGTGCCTGTGTCTTGTTGCTTTTTAGTTTTCCCAATTTATACGCCCATGAGTGGAAGTGCCCTATGCTCTCTCAGCTGTCTTTATTACATGTTTCAGGACACACCGTACACTTCTCCAGGGTGGCTGTTGGCAATTGACATCCCGCCCATCAGCGTAGCAAGGCTCCCATGTCTCCATGGCCTGTCCTGCATTTCTGGTTTTTACAGTTTTTGCAGCATGGCCCTTTTGACCGATGGCAAGCGAGACTTCTTTGTAGTGCTGATTTGCACTTCCGGCTTGCTTGGTTGGCCAAAAAGGGCGTATGCGTTTTTCCTGAATATATTCAGGAAAAAACGCATACGCCCTTTTTGGCCAAGGGCATCATTGTCAACGTTTTGCCGCTTTTCATGTGCTTTAAAGGCGAATCGAATCTACCTCCTGAAATCTGTTTCCTGCAATTCTGCCTTGCTTTCAAATCCTCTTCGTTGCCTTCCCTCAATATATTTGTGGACGAGAGTTATCATTTATAACTCTGTAGGTTTGTGAATTGCAGTGCCCCTGAGCTCCATTTGTCAACTCGCCTTTTTGGGAGCTGGCCGCAAAAGCGCAGGATTGCTTCAGGCCCTATTCTGGTTCCGGGGGGCAGGCTGAGCCTGTGCTTCATTCTTCTTCCTGATGGGGAAATAGAGTGACCTGTGCCTGTTCCCAACACCTAGAGCTAGTCTCTCATTGTTTCCCCCTCTTCCCGTTCAACCTCAGGACAAATTGCAACCTGTACGAAACAGGAGGTTAAAGGTGCTGATTCTCCAAGTAGGGAGATTGTTAGTAAAGCGGCTGGAATGGCGAACCCGAGCACAAGGAGAGGCGAAATGAGGTGCGTTTTAGAAACGTTTCCCGATCACACGGTGTACCATCTTCTGCGTTTCCCATGCACGTTTTCGATGTAGGAAGATGCCGTTGAACCTGGAGATTTGGGACCCATGGGGTGGGTACCACGCGGTATTACTTTAAAGGGTCTGCGTTTGCTCACCCAACCTCACCAATCCTCTCAGCCCCAAGAGTGT
Source organism: Eubalaena glacialis (assembly GCF_028564815.1). Classification (NCBI taxonomy): domain Eukaryota; kingdom Metazoa; phylum Chordata; class Mammalia; order Artiodactyla; family Balaenidae; genus Eubalaena; species Eubalaena glacialis. The sequence continues at coordinate 128,897,644 of NC_083716.1, forward strand.
CCAGCCTTATGTCTCATCCAGCTGTGGGTCTAGATATGGTCAATCCAGGTTGCATCAGAGCCCCTGAACGGATTTTGTAAGAATTTCTTTCTCTTTGACTGTCTTTGTTTTATGGGTTTTTTTAAAGTAATTTATTTTTATAATGGGGTTTAGCTGCTTTTCCCTGCTGTGTTTATGCCGCTTTACACCCTCTTGATTCACTTCCAGAGAGATATCAATACATAGGTTTTAAGATTCTTGCTAATCAGATATATTCTTGTGCGGTGAATAGGGGTGTTGAGTTCAGTTCACTGAGCAGGGAGTAGGTCTTGTCTGTTACATATTTGGCTTATGGAACGGTATCTGAGCTAATTTCAAACCCTTGTGTTATGCATCACCCCACCTCACCTTTCCCGTTAAGCAGCCAGAGTGTGTCTTCTAAATGTGTGACTCTGTTCTGTTTTGTAATTCAGTTCAAGTGTAGCGATTTTGACATGCCCTCTATAAGTGATATCTTAGGATAAGTGTCTGTTTCTGTGTGACTTATTTCACTTAGAATCCTCGTACCTAAATCCACTCATCATGCTGCTAGTAGCCTTATGACACTGATTTCATGGCTGAGTGATATTCCATTGTGCCTAAGTACCACAACTTCTTTATCCATTTTTCTCTTTCCTGGGATGTTGAAGGTGTACCGATGTGGAGGTTCTTGGAAACAGAGCAGCCCTAAACTTTGGGGTGCCTGTGTCTTGTTGCTTTTTAGTTTTCCCAATTTATACGCCCATGAGTGGAAGTGCCCTATGCTCTCTCAGCTGTGTTTATTACATGTTTCAGGACACACCGTACACTTCTCCAGGGTGGCTGTTGGCAATTGACATCCCGCCCATCAGCGTAGCAAGGCTCCCATGTCTCCATGGCCTGTCCTGCATTTCTGGTTTTTACAGTTTTTGCAGCATGGCCCTTTTGACCGATGGCAAGCGAGACTTCTTTGTAGTGCTGATTTGCACTTCCGGCTTGCTTGGTTGGCCAAAAAGGGCGTATGCGTTTTTTCCTGAATATATTCAGGAAAAAACGCATACGCCCTTTTTGGCCAAGGGCATCATTGTCAACGTTTTGCCGCTTTTCATGTGCTTTAAAGGCGAGTGGAATCTACCTCCTGTAATCTGTTTCCTGCAATTCTGCCTTGCTTTCACATCCTCTTCGTTGCCTTCCCTCAATATATTTCTGGACGAGAGTTATCATTTATAACTCTGTAGGTTTGTGAATTGCAGTGCCCCTGAGCTCCATTTGTCAACTCGCCTTTTTGGGAGCTGGCCGCAAAAGCGCAGGATTGCTTCAGGCCCTATTCTGGTTCCGGGGGGCAGGCTGAGCCTGTGCTTCATTCTTCTTCCTGATGGGGAAATAGAGTGACCTGTGCCTGTCCCAACACCTAGAGCTAGTCTCTCATTGGTTCCCCCTCTTCCCGTTCAACCTCAGGACAAATTGCAACCTGTACGAAACAGGAGGTTAAAGGTGCTGATTCTCCAAGTAGGGAGATTGTTAGTAAAGCGGCTGGAATGGCGAACCCGAGCACAAGGAGAGGCGAAATGAGGTGCGTTTTAGAAACGTTTCCCGATCACACGGTGTACCATCTTCTGCGTTTCCCATGCACGTTTTCGATGTAGGAAGATGCCCTTGAACCTGGAGATTTGGGACCCATGGGGTGGGTACCACGCGGTATTACTTTAAAGGGTCTGCGTTTGCTCACCCAACCTCACCAATCCTCTCAGCCCCAAGAGTGTCCAGCCTTATGTCTCATCCAGCTGTGGGTCTAGATATGGTCAATCCAGGTTGCATCAGAGCCCCTGAACGGATTTTGTAAGAATTTCTTTCTCTTTGACTGTCTTTGTTTTATGGGTTTTTTTAAAGTAATTTATTTTTATAATGGGGTTTAGCTGCTTTTCCCTGCTGTGTTTATGCCGCTTTACACCCTCTTGATTCACTTCCAGAGAGATATCAATACACAGGTTTTAAGATTCTTGCTAATCAGATATATTCTTCTGGGGTGAATAGGGGTGTTGAGTTCAGTTCACTGAGCAGGGAGTAGGTCTTGTCTGTTACATATTTGGCTTATGGAACGGTATCTGAGCTAATTTCAAACCCTTGTGTTATGCATCACCCCACCTCACCTTTCCCGTTAAGCAGCCAGAGTGTGTCTTCTAAATGTGTGACTCTGTTCTGTTTTGTAATTCAGTTCAAGTGTAGCGATTTTGACATGCCCTCTATAAGTGATATCTTAGGATAAGTGTCTGTTTCTGTGTGACTTATTTCACTTAGAATCCTCGTACCTAAATCCACTCATCATGCTGCTAGTAGCCTTATGACACTGATTTCATGGCTGAGTGATATTCCATTGTGCCTAAGTACCACAACTTCTTTATCCATTTTTCTCTTTCCTGGGATGTTGAAGGTGTACCGATGTGGAGGTTCTTGGAAACAGAGCAGCCCTAAACTTTGGGGTGCCTGTGTCTTGTTGCTTTTTAGTTTTCCCAATTTATACGCCCATGAGTGGAAGTGCCCTATGCTCTCTCAGCTGTCTTTATTACATGTTTCAGGACACACCGTACACTTCTCCAGGGTGGCTGTTGGCAATTGACATCCCGCCCATCAGCGTAGCAAGGCTCCCATGTCTCCATGGCCTGTCCTGCATTTCTGGTTTTTACAGTTTTTGCAGCATGGCCCTTTTGACCGATGGCAAGCGAGACTTCTTTGTAGTGCTGATTTGCACTTCCGGCTTGCTTGGTTGGCCAAAAAGGGCGTATGCGTTTTTTCCTGAATATATTCAGGAAAAAACGCATACGCCCTTTTTGGCCAAGGGCATCATTGTCAACGTTTTGCCGCTTTTCATGTGCTTTAAAGGCGAGTGGAATCTACCTCCTGTAATCTGTTTCCTGCAATTCTGCCTTGCTTTCACATCCTCTTCGTTGCCTTCCCTCAATATATTTCTGGACGAGAGTTATCATTTATAACTCTGTAGGTTTGTGAATTGCAGTGCCCCTGAGCTCCATTTGTCAACTCGCCTTTTTGGGAGCTGGCCGCAAAAGCGCAGGATTGCTTCAGGCCCTATTCTGGTTCCGGGGGGCAGGCTGAGCCTGTGCTTCATTCTTCTTCCTGATCGGGAAATAGAGTGACCTGTGCCTGTCCCAACACCTAGAGCTAGTCTCTCATTGGTTCCCCCTCTTCCCGTTCAACCACAGGACAAATTGCAACCTGTACGAAACAGGAGGTTAAAGGTGCTGATTCTCCAAGTAGGGAGATTGTTAGTAAAGCGGCTGGAATGGCGAACCCGAGCACAAGGAGAGGCGAAATGAGGTGCGTTTTAGAAACGTTTCCCGATCACACGGTGTACCATCTTCTGCGTTTCCCATGCACGTTTTCGATGTAGGAAGATGCCGTTGAACCTGGAGATTTGGGACCCATGGGGTGGGTAGCACGCGGTATTACTTTAAAGGGTCTGCGTTTGCTCACCCAACCTCACCAATCCTCTCAGCCCCAAGAGTGTCCAGCCTTATGTCTCATCCAGCTGTGGGTCTAGATATGGTCAATCCAGGTTGCATCAGAGCCCCTGAACGGATTTTGTAAGAATTTCTTTCTCTTTGACTGTCTTTGTTTTATGGGTTTTTTTAAAGTAATTTATTTTTATAATGGGGTTTAGCTGCTTTTCCCTGCTGTGTTTATGCCGCTTTACACCCTCTTGATTCACTTCCAGAGAGATATCAATACATAGGTTTTAAGATTCTTGCTAATCAGATATATTCTTGTGCGGTGAATAGGGGTGTTGAGTCCAGTTCACTGAGCAGGGAGTAGGTCTTGTCTGTTACATATTTGGCTTATGGAACGGTATCTGAGCTAATTTCAAACCCTTGTGTTATGCATCACCCCACCTCACCTTTCCCGTTAAGCAGCCAGAGTGTGTCTTCTAAATGTGTGACTCTGTTCTGTTTTGTAATTCAGTTCAAGTGTAGCGATTTTGACATGCCCTCTATAAGTGATATCTTAGGATAAGTGTCTGTTTCTGTGTGACTTATTTCACTTAGAATCCTCGTACCTAAATCCACTCATCATGCTGCTACTAGCCTTATGACACTGATTTCATGGCTGAGTGATATTCCATTGTGCCTAAGTACCACAACTTCTTTATCCATTTTTCTCTTTCCTGGGATGTTGAAGGTGTAGCGAAGTGGAGGTTCTTGGAAACAGAGCAGCCCTAAACTTTGGGGTGCCTGTGTCTTGTTGCTTTTTAGTTTTCCCAATTTATACGCCCATGAGTGGAAGTGCCCTATGCTCTCTCAGCTGTGTTTATTACATGTTTCAGGACACACCGTACACTTCTCCAGGGTGGCTGTTGGCAATTGACATCCCGCCCATCAGAGTAGCAAGGCTCCCATGTCTCCATGGCCTGTCCTGCATTTCTGGTTTTTACACTTTTTGCAGCATGGCCCTTTTGACCGATGGCAAGCGAGACTTCTTTGTAGTGCTGATTTGCACTTCCGGCTTGCTTGGTTGGCCAAAAAGGGCGTATGCGTTTTTCCTGAATATATTCAGGAAAAAACGCATACGCCCTTTTTGGCCAAGGGCATCATTGTCAACGTTTTGCCGCTTTTCATGTGCTTTAAATGCGAATCGAATCTACCTCCTGAAATCTGTTTCCTGCAATTCTGCCTTGCTTTCAAATCCTCTTCGTTGCCTTCCCTTAATATATTTGTGGACGAGAGTTATCATTTATAACTCTGTAGGTTTGTGAATTGCAGTGCCCCTGAGCTCCATTTGTCAACTCGCCTTTTTGGGAGCTGGCCGCAAAAGCGCAGGATTGCTTCAGGCCCTATTCTGGTTCCGGGGAGCAGGCTGAGCCTGTGCTTCATTCTTCTTCCTGATGGGGAAATAGAGTGACCTGTGCCTGTTCCCAACACCTAGAGCTAGTCTCTCATTGTTTCCCCCTCTTCCCGTTCAACCTCAGGACAAATTGCAACCTGTACGAAACAGGAGGTTAAAGGTGCTGATTCTCCAAGTAGGGAGATTGTTAGTAAAGCGGCTGGAATGGCGAACCCGAGCACAAGGAGAGGCGAAATGAGGTGCGTTTTAGAAACGTTTCCCGATCACACGGTGTACCATCTTCTGCGTTTCCCATGCACGTTTTCGATGTAGGAAGATGCCGTTGAACCTGGAGATTTGGGACCCATGGGGTGGGTACCACGCGGTATTACTTTAAAGGGTCTGCATTTGCTCACCCAACCTCACCAATCCTCTCAGCCCCAAGAGTGTCCAGCCTTATGTCTCATCCAGCTGTGGGTCTAGATATGGTCAATCCAGGTTGCATCAGAGCCCCTGAACGGATTTTGTAAGAATTTCTTTCTCTTTGACTGTCTTTGTTTTATGGGTTTTTTTAAAGTAATTTATTTTTATAATGGGGTTTAGCTGCTTTTCCCTGCTGTGTTTATGCCGCTTTACACCCTCTTGATTCACTTCCAGAGAGATATCAATACATAGGTTTTAAGATTCTTGCTAATCAGATATATTCTTGTGCGGTGAATAGGGGTGTTGAGTCCAGTTCACTGAGCAGGGAGTAGGTCTTGTCTGTTACATATTTGGCTTATGGAACGGTATCTGAGCTAATTTCAAACCCTTGTGTTATGCATCACCCCACCTCACCTTTCCCGTTAAGCAGCCATAGTGTGTCTTCTAAATGTGTGACTCTCTTCTGTTTTGTAATTCAGTTCAAGTGTAACGATTTTGACATGCCCTCTATAAGTGATATCTTAGGATAAGTGTCTTTTTCTGTGTGACTTATTTCACTTAGAATCCTCGTACCTAAATCCACTCATCATGCTGCTACTAGCCTTATGACACTGATTTCATGGCTGAGTGATATTCCGTTGTGCCTAAGTACCACAACTTCTTTATCCATTTTTCTCTTTCCTGGGATGTTTAAGGTGTTCCGATGTGGAGGTTCTTGGAAACAGAGCAGCCCTAAACGTTGGGGTGCCTGTGTCTTGTTGCTTTTTAGTTTTCCCAATTTATACGCCCATGAGTGGAAGTGCCCTATGCTCTCTCAGCTGTCTTTATTACATGTTTCAGGACACACCGTACACTGCTCCAGGGTGGCTGTTGGCAATTGACATCCCGCCCATCAGCGTAGCAAGGCTCCCATGTCTCCATGGCCTGTCCTGCATTTCTGGTTTTTACAGTTTTTGCAGCATGGCCCTTTTGACCGATGGCAAGCGAGACTTCTTTGTAGTGCTGATTTGCACTTCCGGCTTGCTTGGTTGGCCAAAAAGGGCGTATGCGTTTTTTCCTGAATATATTCAGGAAAAAACGCATACGCCCTTTTTGGCCAAGGGCATCATTGTCAACGTTTTGCCCGTTTTCCTGTGCTTTAAAGGCGAGTCGAATCTACCTCCTGAAATCTGTTTCCTGCAATTCTGCCTTGCTTTCACATCCTCTTCGTTGCCTTCCCTCAATATATTTGTGGACGAGAGTTATCATTTATAACTCTGCAGGTTTGTGAATTGTAGTGCCCCTGAGCTCCATTTGTCAACTCGCCTTTTTCGGAGCTGGCCGCAAAAGCGCAGGATTGCTTCAGGCACTATTCTGGTTCCGGGGGCCAGGCCGAGCCTGTGCTTCATTCTTCTTCCTGATGGGGAAATAGAGTGACCTGTGCCTGTCCCAACAGCTAGAGCTAGTCTCTCATTGGTTCCCCCTCTTCCCGTTCAACCTCAGGACAAATTGCAACCTGTACGAAACAGGAGGTTAAAGGTGCTGATTCTCCAAGTAGGGAGATTGTTAGTAAAGCGGCTGGAATGGCGAACCCGAGCACGAGGAGAGGCGAAATGAGGTGCGTTTTAGAAACGTTTCCCGATCACACGGTGTACCATCTTCTGGGATTCCCATGCACGTTTTCGATGTAGGAAGATGCCGTTGAACCTGGAGATTTGGGACCCATGGGGTGGGTACCACGCGGTATTACTTTAAAGGGTCTGCGTTTGCTCACCCAACCTCACCAATCCTCTCAGCCCCAAGAGTGTCCAGCCTTATGTCTCATCCAGCTGTGGGTCTAGATATGGTCAATCCAGGTTGCATCAGAGCCCCTGAACGGATTTTGTAAGAATTTCTTTCTCTTTGACTGTCTTTGTTTTATGGGTTTTTTTAAAGTAATTTATTTTTATAATGGGGTTTAGCTGCTTTTCCCTGCTGTGTTTATGCCGCTTTACACCCTCTTGATTCACTTCCAGAGAGATATCAATACATAGGTTTTAAGATTCTTGCTAATCAGATATATTCTTGTGCGGTGAATAGGGGTGTTGAGTCCAGTTCACTGAGCAGGGAGTAGGTCTTGTCTGTTACATATTTGGCTTATGGAACGGTATCTGAGCTAATTTCAAACCCTTGTGTTATGCATCACCCCACCTCACCTTTCCCGTTAAGCAGCCAGAGTGTGTCTTCTAAATGTGTGACTCTGTTCTGTTTTGTAATTCAGTTCAAGTGTAGCGATTTTGACATGCCCTCTATAAGTGATATCTTAGGATAAGTGTCTGTTTCTGTGTGACTTATTTCACTTAGAATCCTCGTACCTAAATCCACTCATCATGCTGCTACTAGCCTTATGACACTGATTTCATGGCTGAGTGATATTCCATTGTGCCTAAGTACCACAACTTCTTTATCCATTTTTCTCTTTCCTGGGATGTTGAAGGTGTACCGATGTGGAGGTTCTTGGAAACAGAGCAGCCCTAAACGTTGGGGTGCCTGTGTCTTGTTGCTTTTTAGTTTTCCTAATTTATACGCCCATGAGTGGAAGTGCCCTATGCTCTCTCAGCTGTGTTTATTACATGTTTCAGGACACACCGTACACTTCTCCATGGTGGCTGTTGGCAATTGACATCCCGCCCATCAGAGTAGCAAGGCTCCCATGTCTCCATGGCCTGTCCTGCATTTCTGGTTTTTACAGTTTTTGCAGCATGGCCCTTTTGACCGATGGCAAGCGAGACTTCTTTGTAGTGCTGATTTGCACTTCCGGCTTGCTTGGTTGGCCAAAAAGGGCGTATGCGTTTTTCCTGAATATATTCAGGAAAAAACGCATACGCCCTTTTTGGCCAAGGGCATCATTGTCAACGTTTTGCCGCTTTTCATGTGCTTTAAAGGCGAATCGAATCTACCTCCTGAAATCTGTTTCCTGCAATTCTGCCTTGCTTTCAAATCCTCTTCGTTGCCTTCCCTCAATATATTTGTGGACGAGAGTTATCATTTATAACTCTGTAGGTTTGTGAATTGCAGTGCCCCTGAGCTCCATTTGTCAACTCGCCTTTTTGGGAGCTGGCCGCAAAAGCGCAGGATTGCTTCAGGCCCTATTCTGGTTCTGGGGGGCAGGCTGAGCCTGTGCTTCATTCTTCTTCCTGATGGGGAAATAGAGTGACCTGTGCCTGTTCCCAACACCTAGAGCTAGTCTCTCATTGTTTCCCCCTCTTCCCGTTCAACCTCAGGACAAATTGCAACCTGTACGAAACAGGAGGTTAAAGGTGCTGATTCTCCAAGTAGGGAGATTGTTAGTAAAGCGGCTGGAATGGCGAACCCGAGCACAAGGAGAGGCGAAATGAGGTGCGTTTTAGAAACGTTTCCCGATCACACGGTGTACCATCTTCTGCGTTTCCCATGCACGTTTTCGATGTAGGAAGATGCCCTTGAACCTGGAGATTTGGGACCCATGGGGTGGGTACCACGCGGTATTACTTTAAAGGGTCTGCGTTTGCTCACCCAACCTCACCAATCCTCTCAGCCCCAAGAGTGTCCAGCCTTATGTCTCATCCAGCTGTGGGTCTAGATATGGTCAATCCAGGTTGCATCAGAGCCCCTGAACGGATTTTGTAAGAATTTCTTTCTCTTTGACTGTCTTTGTTTTATGGGTTTTTTTAAAGTAATTTATTTTTATAATGGGGTTTAGCTGCTTTTCCCTGCTGTGTTTATGCCGCTTTACACCCTCTTGATTCACTTCCAGAGAGATATCAATACACAGGTTTTAAGATTCTTGCTAATCAGATATATTCTTCTGGGGTGAATAGGGGTGTTGAGTTCAGTTCACTGAGCAGGGAGTAGGTCTTGTCTGTTACATATTTGGCTTATGGAACGGTATCTGAGCTAATTTCAAACCCTTGTGTTATGCATCACCCCACCTCACCTTTCCCGTTAAGCAGCCAGAGTGTGTCTTCTAAATGTGTGACTCTGTTCTGTTTTGTAATTCAGTTCAAGTGTAGCGATTTTGACATGCCCTCTATAAGTGATATCTTAGGATAAGTGTCTGTTTCTGTGTGACTTATTTCACTTAGAATCCTCGTACCTAAATCCACTCATCATGCTGCTAGTAGCCTTATGACACTGATTTCATGGCTGAGTGATATTCCATTGTGCCTAAGTACCACAACTTCTTTATCCATTTTTCTCTTTCCTGGGATGTTGAAGGTGTACCGATGTGGAGGTTCTTGGAAACAGAGCAGCCCTAAACGTTGGGGTGCCTGTGTCTTGTTGCTTTTTAGTTTTCCCAATTTATACGCCCATGAGTGGAAGTGCCCTATGCTCTCTCAGCTGTGTTTATTACATGTTTCAGGACACACCGTACACTGCTCCAGGGTGGCTGTTGGCAATTGACATCCCGCCCATCAGCGTAGCAAGGCTCCCATGTCTCCATGGCCTGTCCTGCATTTCTGGTTTTTACAGTTTTTGCAGCATGGCCCTTTTGACCGATGGCAAGCGAGACTTCTTTGTAGTGCTGATTTGCACTTCCGGCTTGCTTGGTTGGCCAAAAAGGGCGTATGCGTTTTTTCCTGAATATATTCAGGAAAAAACGCATACGCCCTTTTTGGCCAAGGGCATCATTGTCAACGTTTTGCCGCTTTTCATGTGCTTTAAAGGCGAGTCGAATCTACCTCCTGAAATCTGTTTCCTGCAATTCTGCCTTGCTTTCACATCCTCTTCGTTGCCTTCCCTCAATATATTTGTGGACGAGAGTCATCATTTATAACTCTGCAGGTTTGTGAATTGCAGTGCCCCTGAGCTCCATTTGTCAACTCGCCTTTTTCGGAGCTGGCCGCAAAAGCGCAGGATTGCTTCAGGCCCTATTCTGGTTCCGGGGGGCAGGCTGAGCCTGTGCTTCATTCTTCTTCCTGATGGGGAAATAGAGTGACCTGTGCCTGTCCCAACACCTAGAGCTAGCCTCTCATTGGTTCCCCCTCTTCCCGTTCAACCTCAGGACAAATTGCAACCTGTACGAAACAGGAGGTTAAAGGTGCTGATTCTCCAAGTAGGGAGATTGTTAGTAAAGCGGCTGGAATGGCGAACCCGAGCACAAGGAGAGGCGAAATGAGGTGCGTTTTAGAAACGTTTCCCGATCACACGGTGTACCATCTTCTGCGTTTCCCATGCACGTTTTCGATGTAGGAAGATGCCCTTGAACCTGGAGATTTGGGACCCATGGGGTGGGTACCACGCGGTATTACTTTAAAGGGTCTGCGTTTGCTCACCCAACCTCACCAATCCTCTCAGCCCCAAGAGTGTCCAGCCTTATGTCTCATCCAGCTGTGGGTCTAGATATGGTCAATCCAGGTTGCATCAGAGCCCCTGAACGGATTTTGTAAGAATTTCTTTCTCTTTGACTGTCTTTGTTTTATGGGTTTTTTTAAAGTAATTTATTTTTATAATGGGGTTTAGCTGCTTTTCCCTGCTGTGTTTATGCCGCTTTACACCCTCTTGATTCACTTCCAGAGAGATATCAATACACAGGTTTTAAGATTCTTGCTAATCAGATATATTCTTCTGGGGTGAATAGGGGTGTTGAGTTCAGTTCACTGAGCAGGGAGTAGGTCTTGTCTGTTACATATTTGGCTTATGGAACGGTATCTGAGCTAATTTCAAACCCTTGTGTTATGCATCACCCCACCTCACCTTTCCCGTTAAGCAGCCAGAGTGTGTCTTCTAAATGTGTGACTCTGTTCTGTTTTGTAATTCAGTTCAAGTGTAGCGATTTTGACATGCCCTCTATAAGTGATATCTTAGGATAAGTGTCTGTTTCTGTGTGACTTATTTCACTTAGAATCCTCGTACCTAAATCCACTCATCATGCTGCTACTAGCCTTATGACACTGATTTCATGGCTGAGTGATATTCCATTGTGCCTAAGTACCACAACTTCTTTATCCATTTTTCTCTTTCCTGGGATGTTGAAGGTGTACCGATGTGGAGGTTCTTGGAAACAGAGCAGCCCTAAACGTTGGGGTGCCTGTGTCTTGTTGCTTTTTAGTTTTCCTAATTTATACGCCCATGAGTGGAAGTGCCCTATGCTCTCTCAGCTGTCTTTATTACATGTTTCAGGACACACCGTACACTGCTCCAGGGTGGCTGTTGGCAATTGACATCCCGCCCATCAGCGTAGCAAGGCTCCCATGTCTCCATGGCCTGTCCTGCATTTCTGGTTTTTACAGTTTTTGCAGCATGGCCCTTTTGACCGATGGCAAGCGAGACTTCTTTGTAGTGCTGATTTGCACTTCCGGCTTGCTTGGTTGGCCAAAAAGGGCGTATGCGTTTTTTCCTGAATATATTCAGGAAAAAACGCATACGCCCTTTTTGGCCAAGGGCATCATTGTCAACGTTTTGCCGCTTTTCCTGTGCTTTAAAGGCGAGTCGAATCTACCTCCTGAAATCTGTTTCCTGCAATTCTGCCTTGCTTTCACATCCTCTTCGTTGCCTTCCCTCAATATATTTGTGGACGAGAGTTATCATTTATAACTCTGCAGGTTTGTGAATTGCAGTGCCCCTGAGCTCCATTTGTCAACTCGCCTTTTTGGGAGCTGGCCGCAAAAGCGCAGGATTGCTTCAGGCCCTATTCTGGTTCCGGGGGGCAGGCTGAGCCTGTGCTTCATTCTTCTTCCTGATGGGGAAATAGAGTGACCTGTGCCTGTCCCAACACCTAGAGCTAGTCTCTCATTGGTTCCCCCTCTTCCCGTTCAACCTCAGGACAAATTGCAACCTGTACGAAACAGGAGGTTAAAGGTGCTGATTCTCCAAGTAGGGAGATTGTTAGTAAAGCGGCTGGAATGGCGAACCCGAGCACAAGGAGAGGCGAAATGAGGTGCGTTTTAGAAACGTTTCCCGATCACACGGTGTACCATCTTCTGCGTTTCCCATGCACGTTTTCGATGTAGGAAGATGCCGTTGAACCTGGAGATTTGGGACCCATGGGGTGGGTACCACGCGGTATTACTTTAAAGGGTCTGCGTTTGCTCACCCAACCTCACCAATCCTCTCAGCCCCAAGAGTGTCCAGCCTTATGTCTCATCCAGCTGTGGGTCTAGATATGGTCAATCCAGGTTGCATCAGAGCCCCTGAACGGATTTTGTAAGAATTTCTTTCTCTTTGACTGTCTTTGTTTTATGGGTTTTTTAAAAGTAATTTATTTTTATAATGGGGTTTAGCTGCTTTTCCCTGCTGTGTTTATGCCGCTTTACACCCTCTTGATTCACTTCCAGAGAGATATCAATACATAGGTTTTAAGATTCTTGCTAATCAGATATATTCTTGTGCGGTGAATAGGGGTGTTGAGTCCAGTTCACTGAGCAGGGAGTAGGTCTTGTCTGTTACATATTTGGCTTATGGAACGGTATCTGAGCTAATTTCAAACCCTTGTGTTATGCATCACCCCACCTCACCTTTCCCGTTAAGCAGCCAGAGTGTGTCTTCTAAATGTGTGACTCTGTTCTGTTTTGTAATTCAGTTCAAGTGTAGCGATTTTGACATGCCCTCTATAAGTGATATCTTAGGATAAGTGTCTGTTTCTGTGTGACTTATTTCACTTAGAATCCTCGTACCTAAATCCACTCATCATGCTGCTAGTAGCCTTATGACACTGATTTCATGGCTGAGTGATATTCCATTGTGCCTAAGTACCACAACTTCTTTATCCATTTTTCTCTTTCCTGGGATGTTGAAGGTGTACCGATGTGGAGGTTCTTGGAAACAGAGCAGCCCTAAACTTTGGGGTGCCTGTGTCTTGTTGCTTTTTAGTTTTCCCAATTTATACGCCCATGAGTGGAAGTGCCCTATGCTCTCTCAGCTGTCTTTATTACATGTTTCAGGACACACCGTACACTTCTCCAGGGTGGCTGTTGGCAATTGACATCCCGCCCATCAGCGTAGCAAGGCTCCCATGTCTCCATGGCCTGTCCTGCATTTCTGGTTTTTACAGTTTTTGCAGCATGGCCCTTTTGACCGATGGCAAGCGAGACTTCTTTGTAGTGCTGATTTGCACTTCCGGCTTGCTTGGTTGGCCAAAAAGGGCGTATGCGTTTTTTCCTGAATATATTCAGGAAAAAACGCATACGCCCTTTTTGGCCAAGGGCATCATTGTCAACGTTTTGCCGCTTTTCATGTGCTTTAAAGGCGAGTGGAATCTACCTCCTGTAATCTGTTTCCTGCAATTCTGCCTTGCTTTCACATCCTCTTCGTTTCCTTCCCTCAATATATTTGTGGACGAGAGTTATCATTTATAACTCTGTAGGTTTGTGAATTGCAGTGCCCCTGAGCTCCATTTGTCAACTCGCCTTTTTGGGAGCTGGCTGCAAAAGCGCAGGATTGCTTCAGGCCCTATTCTGGTTCCGGGGGGCAGGCTGAGCCTGTGCTTCATTCTTCTTCCTGATGGGGAAATAGAGTGACCTGTGCCTGTCCCAACACCTAGAGCTAGTCTCTCATTGGTTCCCCCTCTTCCCGTTCAACCTCAGGACAAATTGCAACCTGTACGAAACAGGAGGTTAAAGGTGCTGATTCTCCAAGTAGGGAGATTGTTAGTAAAGCGGCTGGAATGGCGAACCCGAGCACAAGGAGAGGCGAAATGAGGTGCGTTTTAGAAACGTTTCCCGATCACACGGTGTACCATCTTCTGCGTTTCCCATGCACGTTTTCGATGTAGGAAGATGCCGTTGAACCTGGAGATTTGGGACCCATGGGGTGGGTACCACGCGGTATTACTTTAAAGGGTCTGCGTTTGCTCACCCAACCTCACCAATCCTCTCAGCCCCAAGAGTGTCCAGCCTTATGTCTCATCCAGCTGTAGGTCTAGATATGGTCAATCCAGGTTGCATCAGAGCCCCTGAACGGATTTTGTAAGAATTTCTTTCTCTTTGACTGTCTTTGTTTTATGGGTTTTTTTAAAGTAATTTATTTTTATAATGGGGTTTGGCTGCTTTTCCCTGCTGTGTTTATGCCGCTTTACACCCTCTTGATTCACTTCCAGAGAGATATCAATACACAGGTTTTAAGATTCTTGCTAATCAGATATATTCTTCTGGGGTGAATAGGGGTGTTGAGTTCAGTTCACTGAGCAGGGAGTAGGTCTTGTCTGTTACATATTTGGCTTATGGAACGGTATCTGAGCTAATTTCAAACCCTTGTGTTATGCATCACCCCACCTCACGTTTCCCGTTAAGCAGCCAGAGTGTGTCTTCTAAATGTGTGACTCTGTTCTGTTTTGTAATTCAGTTCAAGTGTAGCGATTTTGACATGCCCTCTATAAGTGATATCTTAGGATAAGTGTCTGTTTCTGTGTGACTTATTTCACTTAGAATCCTCGTACCTAAATCCACTCATCATGCTGCTACTAGCCTTATGACACTGATTTCATGGCTGAGTGATATTCCATTGTGCCTAAGTACCACAACTTCTTTATCCATTTTTCTCTTTCCTGGGATGTTGAAGGTGTACCGATGTGGAGGTTCTTGGAAACAGAGCAGCCCTAAACGTTGGGGTGCCTGTGTCTTGTTGCTTTTTAGTTTTCCTAATTTATACGCCCATGAGTGGAAGTGCCCTATGCTCTCTCAGCTGTCTTTATTACATGTTTCAGGACACACCGTACACTTCTCCAGGGTGGCTGTTGGCAATTGACATCCCGCCCATCAGCGTAGCAAGGCTCCCATGTCTCCATGGCCTGTCCTGCATTTCTGGTTTTTACAGTTTTTGCAGCATGGCCCTTTTGACCGATGGCAAGCGAGACTTCTTTGTAGTGCTGATTTGCACTTCCGGCTTGCTTGGTTGGCCAAAAAGGGCGTATGCGTTTTTTCCTGAATATATTCAGGAAAAAACGCATACGCCCTTTTTGGCCAAGGGCATCATTGTCAACGTTTTGCCGCTTTTCCTGTGCTTTAAAGGCGAGTGGAATCTACCTCCTGAAATCTGTTTCCTGCAATTCTGCCTTGCTTTCACATCCTCTTCGTTGCCTTCCCTCAATATATTTCTGGACGAGAGTTATCATTTATAACTCTGCAGGTTTGTGAATTGCAGTGCCCCTGAGCTCCATTTGTCAACTCGCCTTTTTGGGAGCTGGCCGCAAAAGCGCAGGATTGCTTCAGGCCCTATTCTGGTTCCGGGGGGCAGGCTGAGCCTGTGCTTCATTCTTCTTCCTGATGGGGAAATAGAGTGACCTGTGCCTGTCCCAACAGCTAGAGCTAGTCTCTCATTGGTTCCCCCTCTTCCCGTTCAACCTCAGGACAAATTGCAACCTGTACGAAACAGGAGGTTAAAGGTGCTGATTCTCCAAGTAGGGAGATTGTTAGTAAAGCGGCTGGAATGGCGAACCCGAGCACAAGGAGAGGCGAAATGAGGTGCGTTTCAGAAACGTTTCCCGATCACACGGTGTACCATCTTCTGCGTTTCCCATGCACGTTTTCGATGTAGGAAGATGCCCTTGAACCTGGAGATTTGGGACCCATGGGGTGGGTACCACGCGGTATTACTTTAAAGGGTCTGCGTTTGCTCACCCAACCTCACCAATCCTCTCAGCCCCAAGAGTGTCCAGCCTTATGTCTCATCCAGCTGTGGGACTAGATATGGTCAATCCAGGTTGCATCAGAGCCCGTGAACGGATTTTGTAAGAATTTCTTTCTCTTTGACTGTCTTTGTTTTATGGGTTTTTTTAAAGTAATTTATTTTTATAATGGGGTTTAGCTGCTTTTCCCTGCTGTGTTTATGCCGCTTTACACCCTCTTGATTCACTTCCAGAGAGATATCAATACACAGGTTTTAAGATTCTTGCTAATCAGATATATTCTTCTGGGGTGAATAGGGGTGTTGAGTTCAGTTCACTGAGCAGGGAGTAGGTCTTGTCTGTTACATATTTGGCTTATGGAACGGTATCTGAGCTAATTTCAAACCCTTGTGTTATGCATCACCCCACCTCACCTTTCCCGTTAAGCAGCCAGAGTGTGTCTTCTAAATGTGTGACTCTGTTCTGTTTTGTAATTCAGTTCAAGTGTAGCGATTTTGACATGCCCTCTATAAGTGATATCTTAGGATAAGTGTCTGTTTCTGTGTGACTTATTTCACTTAGAATCCTCGTACCTAAATCCACTCATCATGCTGCTAGTAGCCTTATGACACTGATTTCATGGCTGAGTGATATTCCGTTGTGCCTAAGTACCACAACTTCTTTATCCATTTTTCTCTTTCCTGGGATGTTGAAGGTGTACCGATGTGGAGGTTCTTGGAAACAGAGCAGCCCTAAACTTTGGGGTGCCTGTGTCTTGTTGCTTTTTAGTTTTCCCAATTTATACGCCCATGAGTGGAAGTGCCCTATGCTCTCTCAGCTGTGTTTATTACATGTTTCAGGACACACCGTACACTTCTCCAGGGTGGCTGTTGGCAATTGACATCCCGCCCATCAGCGTAGCAAGGCTCCCATGTCTCCATGGCCTGTCCTGCATTTCTGGTTTTTACAGTTTTTGCAGCATGGCCCTTTTGACCGATGGCAAGCGAGACTTCTTTGTAGTGCTGATTTGCACTTCCGGCTTGCTTGGTTGGCCAAAAAGGGCGTATGCGTTTTTTCCTGAATATATTCAGGAAAAAACGCATACGCCCTTTTTGGCCAAGGGCATCATTGTCAACGTTTTGCCGCTTTTCATGTGCTTTAAAGGCGAGTGGAATCTACCTCCTGTAATCTGTTTCTTGCAATTCTGCCTTGCTTTCACATCCTCTTCGTTGCCTTCCCTCAATATATTTCTGGACGAGAGTTATCATTTATAACTCTGTAGGTTTGTGAATTGCAGTGCCCCTGAGCTCCATTTGTCAACTCGCCTTTTTGGGAGCTGGCCGCAAAAGCGCAGGATTGCTTCAGGCCCTATTCTGGTTCCGGGGGGCAGGCTGAGCCTGTGCTTCATTCTTCTTCCTGATGGGGAAATAGAGTGACCTGTGCCTGTCCCAACACCTAGAGCTAGTCTCTCATTGGTTCCCCCTCTTCCCGTTCAACCTCAGGACAAATTGCAACCTGTACGAAACAGGAGGTTAAAGGTGCTGATTCTCCAAGTAGGGAGATTGTTAGTAAAGCGGCTGGAATGGCGAACCCGAGCACAAGGAGAGGCGAAATGAGGTGCGTTTTAGAAACGTTTCCCGATCACACGATGTACCATCTTCTGCGTTTCCCATGCACGTTTTCGATGTAGGAAGATGCCCTTGAACCTGGAGATTTGGGACCCATGGGGTGGGTAGCACGCGGTATTACTTTAAAGGGTCTGCGTTTGCTCACCCAACCTCACCAATCCTCTCAGCCCCAAGAGTGTCCAGCCTTATGTCTCATCCAGCTGTGGGTCTAGATATGGTCAATCCAGGTTGCATCAGAGCCCCTGAACGGATTTTGTAAGAATTTCTTTCTCTTTGACTGTCTTTGTTTTATGGGATTTTTAAAAGTAATTTATTTTTATAATGGGGTTTAGCTGCTTTTCCCTGCTGTGTTTATGCCGCTTTACACCCTCTTGATTCACTTCCAGAGAGATATCAATACATAGGTTTTAAGATTCTTGCTAATCAGATATATTCTTGTGCGGTGAATAGGGGTGTTGAGTTCAGTTCACTGAGCAGGGAGTAGGTCTTGTCAGTTACATATTTGGCTTATGGAACGGTATCTGAGCTAATTTCAAACCCTTGTTTTATGCATCACGCCACCTCACATTTCCCGTTAAGCAGCCATAGTGTGTCTTCTAAATGTGTGACTCTCTTCTGTTTTGTAATTCAGTTCAAGTGTAACGATTTTGACATGCCCTCTATAAGTGATATCTTAGGATAAGTGTCTTTTTCTGTGTGACTTATTTCACTTAGAATCCTCGTACCTAAATCCACTCATCATGCTGCTACTAGCCTTATGACACTGATTTCATGGCTGAGTGATATTCCATTGTGCCTAAGTACCACAACTTCTTTATCCATTTTTCTCTTTCCTGGGATGTTGAAGGTGTTCCGATGTGGAGGTTCTTGGAAACAGAGCAGCCCTAAACGTTGGGGTGCCTGTGTCTTGTTGCTTTTTAGTTTTCCCAATTTATACGCCCATGAGTGGAAGTGCCCTATGCTCTCTCAGCTGTCTTTATTACATGTTTCAGGACACACCGTACACTGCTCCAGGGTGGCTGTTGGCAATTGACATCCCGCCCATCAGCGTAGCAAGGCTCCCATGTCTCCATGGCCTGTCCTGCATTTCTGGTTTTTACAGTTTTTGCAGCATGGCCCTTTTGACCGATGGCAAGCGAGACTTCTTTGTAGTGCTGATTTGCACTTCCGGCTTGCTTGGTTGGCCAAAAAGGGCGTATGCGTTTTTTCCTGAATATATTCAGGAAAAAACGCATACGCCCTTTTTGGCCAAGGGCATCATTGTCAACGTTTTGCCGCTTTTCCTGTGCTTTAAAGGCGAGTCGAATCTACCTCCTGAAATCTGTTTCCTGCAATTCTGCCTTGCTTTCACATCCTCTTCGTTGCCTTCCCTCAATATATTTGTGGACGAGAGTTATCATTTATAACTCTGCAGGTTTGTGAATTGCAGTGCCCCTGAGCTCCATTTGTCAACTCGCCTTTTTGGGAGCTGGCCGCAAAAGCGCAGGATTGCTTCAGGCACTATTCTGGTTCCGGGGGCCAGGCTGAGCCTGTGCTTCATTCTTCTTCCTGATGGGGAAATAGAGTGACCTGTGCCTGTCCCAACAGCTAGAGCTAGTCTCTCATTGGTTCCCCCTCTTCCCGTTCAACCTCAGGACAAATTGCAACCTGTACGAAACAGGAGGTTAAAGGTGCTGATTCTCCAAGTAGGGAGATTGTTAGTAAAGCGGCTGGAATGGCGAACCCGAGCACAAGGAGAGGCGAAATGAGGTGCGTTTTAGAAACGTTTCCCGATCACACGGTGTACCATCTTCTGCGTTTCCCATGCACGTTTTCGATGTAGGAAGATGCCGTTGAACCTGGAGATTTGGGACCCATGGGGTGGGTACCACGCGGTATTACTTTAAAGGGTCTGCGTTTGCTCACCCAACCTCACCAATCCTCTCAGCCCCAAGAGTGTCCAGCCTTATGTCTCATCCAGCTGTGGGTCCAGATATGGTCAATCCAGGTTGCATCAGAGCCCCTGAACGGATTTTGTAAGAATTTCTTTCTCTTTGACTGTCTTTGTTTTATGGGTTTTTTTAAAGTAATTTATTTTTATAATGGGGTTTAGCTGCTTTTCCCTGCTGTGTTTATGCCGCTTTACACCCTCTTGATTCACTTCCAGAGAGATATCAATACATAGGTTTTAAGATTCTTGCTAATCAGATATATTCTTGTGCGGTGAATAGGGGTGTTGAGTCCAGTTCACTGAGCAGGGAGTAGGTCTTGTCTGTTACATATTTGGCTTATGGAACGGTATCTGAGCTAATTTCAAACCCTTGTGTTATGCATCACGCCACCTCACATTTCCCGTTAAGCAGCCATAGTGTGTCTTCTAAATGTGTGACTCTCTTCTGTTTTGTAATTCAGTTCAAGTGTAACGATTTTGACATGCCCTCTATAAGTGATATCTTAGGATAAGTGTCTTTTTCTGTGTGACTTATTTCACTTAGAATCCTCGTACCTAAATCCACTCATCATGCTGCTACTAGCCTTATGACACTGATTTCATGGCTGAGTGATATTCCGTTGTGCCTAAGTACCACAACTTCTTTATCCATTTTTCTCTTTCCTGGTATGTTTAAGGTGTTCCGATGTGGAGGTTCTTGGAAACAGAGCAGCCCTAAACGTTGGGGTGCCTGTGTCTTGTTGCTTTTTAGTTTTCCCAATTTATACGCCCATGAGTGGAAGTGCCCTATGCTCTCTCAGCTGTCTTTATTACATGTTTCAGGACACACCGTACACTGCTCCAGGGTGGCTGTTGGCAATTGACATCCCGCCCATCAGCGTAGCAAGGCTCCCATGTCTCCATGGCCTGTCCTGCATTTCTGGTTTTTACAGTTTTTGCAGCATGGCCCTTTTGACCGATGGCAAGCGAGACTTCTTTGTAGTGCTGATTTGCACTTCCGGCTTGCTTGGTTGGCCAAAAAGGGCGTATGCGTTTTTTCCTGAATATATTCAGGAAAAAACGCATACGCCCTTTTTGGCCAAGGGCATCATTGTCAACGTTTTGCCGCTTTTCCTGTGCTTTAAAGGCGAGTCGAATCTACCTCCTGAAATCTGTTTCCTGCAATTCTGCCTTGCTTTCACATCCTCTTCGTTGCCTTCCCTCAATATATTTGTGGACGAGAGTTATCATTTATAACTCTGCAGGTTTGTGAATTGTAGTGCCCCTGAGCTCCATTTGTCAACTCGCCTTTTTGGGAGCTGGCCGCAAAAGCGCAGGATTGCTTCAGGCACTATTCTGGTTCCGGGGGGCAGGCTGAGCCTGTGCTTCATTCTTCTTCCTGATGGGGAAATAGAGTGACCTGTGCCTGTCCCAACAGCTAGAGCTAGTCTCTCATTGGTTCCCCCTCTTCCCGTTCAACCTCAGGACAAATTGCAACCTGTACGAAACAGGAGGTTAAAGGTGCTGATTCTCCAAGTAGGGAGATTGTTAGTAAAGCGGCTGGAATGGCGAACCCGAGCACGAGGAGAGGCGAAATGAGGTGCGTTTTAGAAACGTTTCCCGATCACACGGTGTACCATCTTCTGGGATTCCCATGCACGTTTTCGATGTAGGAAGATGCCGTTGAACCTGGAGATTTGGGACCCATGGGGTGGGTACCACGCGGTATTACTTTAAAGGGTCTGCGTTTGCTCACCCAACCTCACCAATCCTCTCAGCCCCAAGAGTGTCCAGCCTTATGTCTCATCCAGCTGTGGGTCTAGATATGGTCAATCCAGGTTGCATCAGAGCCCCTGAACGGATTTTGTAAGAATTTCTTTCTCTTTGACTGTCTTTGTTTTATGGGTTTTTTTAAAGTAATTTATTTTTATAATGGGGTTTAGCTGCTTTTCCCTGCTGTGTTTATGCCGCTTTACACCCTCTTGATTCACTTCCAGAGAGATATCAATACATAGGTTTTAAGATTCTTGCTAATCAGATATATTCTTGTGCGGTGAATAGGGGTGTTGAGTCCAGTTCACTGAGCAGGGAGTAGGTCTTGTCTGTTACATATTTGGCTTATGGAACGGTATCTGAGCTAATTTCAAACCCTTGTGTTATGCATCACCCCACCTCACCTTTCCCGTTAAGCAGCCAGAGTGTGTCTTCTAAATGTGTGACTCTGTTCTGTTTTGTAATTCAGTTCAAGTGTAGCGATTTTGACATGCCCTCTATAAGTGATATCTTAGGATAAGTGTCTGTTTCTGTGTGACTTATTTCACTTAGAATCCTCGTACCTAAATCCACTCATCATGCTGCTACTAGCCTTATGACACTGATTTCATGGCTGAGTGATATTCCGTTGTGCCTAAGTACCACAACTTCTTTATCCATTTTTCTCTTTCCTGGGATGTTTAAGGTGTTCCGATGTGGAGGTTCTTGGAAACAGAGCAGCCCTAAACGTTGGGGTGCCTGTGTCTTGTTGCTTTTTAGTTTTCCCAATTTATACGCCCATGAGTGGAAGTGCCCTATGCTCTCTCAGCTGTGTTTATTACATGTTTCAGGACACACCGTACACTTCTCCAGGGTGGCTGTTGGCAATTGACATCCCGCCCATCAGAGTAGCAAGGCTCCCATGTCTCCATGGCCTGTCCTGCATTTCTGGTTTTTACAGTTTTTGCAGCATGGCCCTTTTGACCGATGGCAAGCGAGACTTCTTTGTAGTGCTGATTTGCACTTCCGGCTTGCTTGGTTGGCCAAAAAGGGCGTATGCGTTTTTCCTGAATATATTCAGGAAAAAACGCATACGCCCTTTTTGGCCAAGGGCATCATTGTCAACGTTTTGCCGCTTTTCATGTGCTTTAAAGGCGAATCGAATCTACCTCCTGAAATCTGTTTCCTGCAATTCTGCCTTGCTTTCAAATCCTCTTCGTTGCCTTCCCTCAATATATTTGTGGACGAGAGTTATCATTTATAACTCTGTAGGTTTGTGAATTGCAGTGCCCCTGAGCTCCATTTGTCAACTCGCCTTTTTGGGAGCTGGCCGCAAAAGCGCAGGATTGCTTCAGGCCCTATTCTGGTTCCGGGGGGCAGGCTGAGCCTGTGCTTCATTCTTCTTCCTGATGGGGAAATAGAGTGACCTGTGCCTGTTCCCAACACCTAGAGCTAGTCTCTCATTGTTTCCCCCTCTTCCCGTTCAACCTCAGGACAAATTGCAACCTGTACGAAACAGGAGGTTAAAGGTGCTGATTCTCCAAGTAGGGAGATTGTTAGTAAAGCGGCTGGAATGGCGAACCCGAGCACAAGGAGAGGCGAAATGAGGTGCGTTTTAGAAACGTTTCCCGATCACACGGTGTACCATCTTCTGCGTTTCCCATGCACGTTTTCGATGTAGGAAGATGCCGTTGAACCTGGAGATTTGGGACCCATGGGGTGGGTACCACGCGGTATTACTTTAAAGGGTCTGCGTTTGCTCACCCAACCTCACCAATACTCTCAGCCCCAAGAGTGTCCAGCCTTATGTCTCATCCAGCTGTGGGTCTAGATATGGTCAATCCAGGTTGCATCAGAGCCCCTGAACGGATTTTGTAAGAATTTCTTTCTCTTTGACTGTCTTTGTTTTATGGGTTTTTTTAAAGTAATTTATTTTTATAATGGGGTTTAGCTGCTTTTCCCTGCTGTGTTTATGCCGCTTTACACCCTCTTGATTCACTTCCAGAGAGATATCAATACATAGGTTTTAAGATTCTTGCTAATCAGATATATTCTTGTGCGGTGAATAGGGGTGTTGAGTTCAGTTCACTGAGCAGGGAGTAGGTCTTGTCTGTTACATATTTGGCTTATGGAACGGTATCTGAGCTAATTTCAAACCCTTGTGTTATGCATCACCCCACCTCACCTTTCCCGTTAAGCAGCCAGAGTGTGTCTTCTAAATGTGTGACTCTGTTCTGTTTTGTAATTCAGTTCAAGTGTAGCGATTTTGACATGCCCTCTATAAGTGATATCTTAGGATAAGTGTCTGTTTCTGTGTGACTTATTTCACTTAGAATCCTCGTACCTAAATCCACTCATCATGCTGCTAGTAGCCTTATGACACTGATTTCATGGCTGAGTGATATTCCATTGTGCCTAAGTACCACAACTTCTTTATCCATTTTTCTCTTTCCTGGGATGTTGAAGGTGTACCGATGTGGAGGTTCTTGGAAACAGAGCAGCCCTAAACTTTGGGGTGCCTGTGTCTTGTTGCTTTTTAGTTTTCCCAATTTATACGCCCATGAGTGGAAGTGCCCTATGCTCTCTCAGCTGTGTTTATTACATGTTTCAGGACACACCGTACACTTCTCCAGGGTGGCTGTTGGCAATTGACATCCCGCCCATCAGCGTAGCAAGGCTCCCATGTCTCCATGGCCTGTCCTGCATTTCTGGTTTTTACAGTTTTTGCAGCATGGCCCTTTTGACCGATGGCAAGCGAGACTTCTTTGTAGTGCTGATTTGCACTTCCGGCTTGCTTGGTTGGCCAAAAAGGGCGTATGCGTTTTTTCCTGAATATATTCAGGAAAAAACGCATACGCCCTTTTTGGCCAAGGGCATCATTGTCAACGTTTTGCCGCTTTTCATGTGCTTTAAAGGCGAGTGGAATCTACCTCCTGTAATCTGTTTCCTGCAATTCTGCCTTGCTTTCACATCCTCTTCGTTGCCTTCCCTCAATATATTTCTGGACGAGAGTTATCATTTATAACTCTGTAGGTTTGTGAATTGCAGTGCCCCTGAGCTCCATTTGTCAACTCGCCTTTTTGGGAGCTGGCCGCAAAAGCGCAGGATTGCTTCAGGCCCTATTCTGGTTCCGGGGGGCAGGCTGAGCCTGTGCTTCATTCTTCTTCCTGATGGGGAAATAGAGTGACCTGTGCCTGTCCCAACAGCTAGAGCTAGTCTCTCATTGGTTCCCCCTCTTCCCGTTCAACCTCAGGACAAATTGCAACCTGTACGAAACAGGAGGTTAAAGGTGCTGATTCTCCAAGTAGGGAGATTGTTAGTAAAGCGGCTGGAATGGCGAACCCGAGCACCAGGAGAGGCGAAATGAGGTGCGTTTCAGAAACGTTTCCCGATCACACGGTGTACCATCTTCTGCGTTTCCCATGCACGTTTTCGATGTAGGAAGATGCCCTTGAACCTGGAGATTTGGGACCCATGGGGTGGGTACCACGCGGTATTACTTTAAAGGGTCTGCGTTTGCTCACCCAACCTCACCAATCCTCTCAGCCCCAAGAGTGTCCAGCCTTATGTCTCATCCAGCTGTGGGACTAGATATGGTCAATCCAGGTTGCATCAGAGCCCGTGAACGGATTTTGTAAGAATTTCTTTCTCTTTGACTGTCTTTGTTTTATGGGTTTTTTTAAAGTAATTTATTTTTATAATGGGGTTTAGCTGCTTTTCCCTGCTGTGTTTATGCCGCTTTACACCCTCTTGATTCACTTCCAGAGAGATATCAATACACAGGTTTTAAGATTCTTGCTAATCAGATATATTCTTCTGGGGTGAATAGGGGTGTTGAGTTCAGTTCACTGAGCAGGGAGTAGGTCTTGTCTGTTACATATTTGGCTTATGGAACGGTATCTGAGCTAATTTCAAACCCTTGTGTTATGCATCACCCCACCTCACCTTTCCCGTTAAGCAGCCAGAGTGTGTCTTCTAAATGTGTGACTCTGTTCTGTTTTGTAATTCAGTTCAAGTGTAGCGATTTTGACATGCCCTCTATAAGTGATATCTTAGGATAAGTGTCTGTTTCTGTGTGACTTATTTCACTTAGAATCCTCGTACCTAAATCCACTCATCATGCTGCTAGTAGCCTTATGACACTGATTTCATGGCTGAGTGATATTCCATTGTGCCTAAGTACCACAACTTCTTTATCCATTTTTCTCTTTCCTGGGATGTTGAAGGTGTACCGATGTGGAGGTTCTTGGAAACAGAGCAGCCCTAAACTTTGGGGTGCCTGTGTCTTGTTGCTTTTTAGTTTTCCCAATTTATACGCCCATGAGTGGAAGTGCCCTATGCTCTCTCAGCTGTGTTTATTACATGTTTCAGGACACACCGTACACTTCTCCAGGGTGGCTGTTGGCAATTGACATCCCGCCCATCAGCGTAGCAAGGCTCCCATGTCTCCATGGCCTGTCCTGCATTTCTGGTTTTTACAGTTTTTGCAGCATGGCCCTTTTGACCGATGGCAAGCGAGACTTCTTTGTAGTGCTGATTTGCACTTCCGGCTTGCTTGGTTGGCCAAAAAGGGCGTATGCGTTTTTTCCTGAATATATTCAGGAAAAAACGCATACGCCCTTTTTGGCCAAGGGCATCATTGTCAACGTTTTGCCGCTTTTCATGTGCTTTAAAGGCGAGTGGAATCTACCTCCTGTAATCTGTTTCTTGCAATTCTGCCTTGCTTTCACATCCTCTTCGTTGCCTTCCCTCAATATATTTCTGGACGAGAGTTATCATTTATAACTCTGTAGGTTTGTGAATTGCAGTGCCCCTGAGCTCCATTTGTCAACTCGCCTTTTTGGGAGCTGGCCGCAAAAGCGCAGGATTGCTTCAGGCCCTATTCTGGTTCCGGGGGGCAGGCTGAGCCTGTGCTTCATTCTTCTTCCTGATGGGGAAATAGAGTGACCTGTGCCTGTCCCAACACCTAGAGCTAGTCTCTCATTGGTTCCCCCTCTTCCCGTTCAACCTCAGGACAAATTGCAACCTGTACGAAACAGGAGGTTAAAGGTGCTGATTCTCCAAGTAGGGAGATTGTTAGTAAAGCGGCTGGAATGGCGAACCCGAGCACAAGGAGAGGCGAAATGAGGTGCGTTTTAGAAACGTTTCCCGATCACACGATGTACCATCTTCTGCGTTTCCCATGCACGTTTTCGATGTAGGAAGATGCCCTTGAACCTGGAGATTTGGGACCCATGGGGTGGGTAGCACGCGGTATTACTTTAAAGGGTCTGCGTTTGCTCACCCAACCTCACCAATCCTCTCAGCCCCAAGAGTGTCCAGCCTTATGTCTCATCCAGCTGTGGGTCTAGATATGGTCAATCCAGGTTGCATCAGAGCCCCTGAACGGATTTTGTAAGAATTTCTTTCTCTTTGACTGTCTTTGTTTTATGGGATTTTTAAAAGTAATTTATTTTTATAATGGGGTTTAGCTGCTTTTCCCTGCTGTGTTTATGCCGCTTTACACCCTCTTGATTCACTTCCAGAGAGATATCAATACATAGGTTTTAAGATTCTTGCTAATCAGATATATTCTTGTGCGGTGAATAGGGGTGTTGAGTTCAGTTCACTGAGCAGGGAGTAGGTCTTGTCAGTTACATATTTGGCTTATGGAACGGTATCTGAGCTAATTTCAAACCCTTGTTTTATGCATCACGCCACCTCACATTTCCCGTTAAGCAGCCATAGTGTGTCTTCTAAATGTGTGACTCTCTTCTGTTTTGTAATTCAGTTCAAGTGTAACGATTTTGACATGCCCTCTATAAGTGATATCTTAGGATAAGTGTCTTTTTCTGTGTGACTTATTTCACTTAGAATCCTCGTACCTAAATCCACTCATCATGCTGCTACTAGCCTTATGACACTGATTTCATGGCTGAGTGATATTCCATTGTGCCTAAGTACCACAACTTCTTTATCCATTTTTCTCTTTCCTGGGATGTTGAAGGTGTTCCGATGTGGAGGTTCTTGGAAACAGAGCAGCCCTAAACGTTGGGGTGCCTGTGTCTTGTTGCTTTTTAGTTTTCCCAATTTATACGCCCATGAGTGGAAGTGCCCTATGCTCTCTCAGCTGTCTTTATTACATGTTTCAGGACACACCGTACACTGCTCCAGGGTGGCTGTTGGCAATTGACATCCCGCCCATCAGCGTAGCAAGGCTCCCATGTCTCCATGGCCTGTCCTGCATTTCTGGTTTTTACAGTTTTTGCAGCATGGCCCTTTTGACCGATGGCAAGCGAGACTTCTTTGTAGTGCTGATTTGCACTTCCGGCTTGCTTGGTTGGCCAAAAAGGGCGTATGCGTTTTTTCCTGAATATATTCAGGAAAAAACGCATACGCCCTTTTTGGCCAAGGGCATCATTGTCAACGTTTTGCCGCTTTTCCTGTGCTTTAAAGGCGAGTCGAATCTACCTCCTGAAATCTGTTTCCTGCAATTCTGCCTTGCTTTCACATCCTCTTCGTTGCCTTCCCTCAATATATTTGTGGACGAGAGTTATCATTTATAACTCTGCAGGTTTGTGAATTGCAGTGCCCCTGAGCTCCATTTGTCAACTCGCCTTTTTGGGAGCTGGCCGCAAAAGCGCAGGATTGCTTCAGGCACTATTCTGGTTCCGGGGGCCAGGCTGAGCCTGTGCTTCATTCTTCTTCCTGATGGGGAAATAGAGTGACCTGTGCCTGTCCCAACAGCTAGAGCTAGTCTCTCATTGGTTCCCCCTCTTCCCGTTCAACCTCAGGACAAATTGCAACCTGTACGAAACAGGAGGTTAAAGGTGCTGATTCTCCAAGTAGGGAGATTGTTAGTAAAGCGGCTGGAATGGCGAACCCGAGCACAAGGAGAGGCGAAATGAGGTGCGTTTTAGAAACGTTTCCCGATCACACGGTGTACCATCTTCTGCGTTTCCCATGCACGTTTTCGATGTAGGAAGATGCCGTTGAACCTGGAGATTTGGGACCCATGGGGTGGGTACCACGCGGTATTACTTTAAAGGGTCTGCGTTTGCTCACCCAACCTCACCAATCCTCTCAGCCCCAAGAGTGTCCAGCCTTATGTCTCATCCAGCTGTGGGTCTAGATATGGTCAATCCAGGTTGCATCAGAGCCCCTGAACGGATTTTGTAAGAATTTCTTTCTCTTTGACTGTCTTTGTTTTATGGGTTTTTTTAAAGTAATTTATTTTTATAATGGGGTTTAGCTGCTTTTCCCTGCTGTGTTTATGCCGCTTTACACCCTCTTGATTCACTTCCAGAGAGATATCAATACATAGGTTTTAAGATTCTTGCTAATCAGATATATTCTTGTGCGGTGAATAGGGGTGTTGAGTCCAGTTCACTGAGCAGGGAGTAGGTCTTGTCTGTTACATATTTGGCTTATGGAACGGTATCTGAGCTAATTTCAAACCCTTGTGTTATGCATCACGCCACCTCACATTTCCCGTTAAGCAGCCATAGTGTGTCTTCTAAATGTGTGACTCTCTTCTGTTTTGTAATTCAGTTCAAGTGTAACGATTTTGACATGCCCTCTATAAGTGATATCTTAGGATAAGTGTCTTTTTCTGTGTGACTTATTTCACTTAGAATCCTCGTACCTAAATCCACTCATCATGCTGCTACTAGCCTTATGACACTGATTTCATGGCTGAGTGATATTCCGTTGTGCCTAAGTACCACAACTTCTTTATCCATTTTTCTCTTTCCTGGTATGTTTAAGGTGTTCCGATGTGGAGGTTCTTGGAAACAGAGCAGCCCTAAACGTTGGGGTGCCTGTGTCTTGTTGCTTTTTAGTTTTCCCAATTTATACGCCCATGAGTGGAAGTGCCCTATGCTCTCTCAGCTGTCTTTATTACATGTTTCAGGACACACCGTACACTGCTCCAGGGTGGCTGTTGGCAATTGACATCCCGCCCATCAGCGTAGCAAGGCTCCCATGTCTCCATGGCCTGTCCTGCATTTCTGGTTTTTACAGTTTTTGCAGCATGGCCCTTTTGACCGATGGCAAGCGAGACTTCTTTGTAGTGCTGATTTGCACTTCCGGCTTGCTTGGTTGGCCAAAAAGGGCGTATGCGTTTTTTCCTGAATATATTCAGGAAAAAACGCATACGCCCTTTTTGGCCAAGGGCATCATTGTCAACGTTTTGCCGCTTTTCCTGTGCTTTAAAGGCGAGTCGAATCTACCTCCTGAAATCTGTTTCCTGCAATTCTGCCTTGCTTTCACATCCTCTTCGTTGCCTTCCCTCAATATATTTGTGGACGAGAGTTATCATTTATAACTCTGCAGGTTTGTGAATTGTAGTGCCCCTGAGCTCCATTTGTCAACTCGCCTTTTTGGGAGCTGGCCGCAAAAGCGCAGGATTGCTTCAGGCACTATTCTGGTTCCGGGGGGCAGGCTGAGCCTGTGCTTCATTCTTCTTCCTGATGGGGAAATAGAGTGACCTGTGCCTGTCCCAACAGCTAGAGCTAGTCTCTCATTGGTTCCCCCTCTTCCCGTTCAACCTCAGGACAAATTGCAACCTGTACGAAACAGGAGGTTAAAGGTGCTGATTCTCCAAGTAGGGAGATTGTTAGTAAAGCGGCTGGAATGGCGAACCCGAGCACGAGGAGAGGCGAAATGAGGTGCGTTTTAGAAACGTTTCCCGATCACACGGTGTACCATCTTCTGGGATTCCCATGCACGTTTTCGATGTAGGAAGATGCCGTTGAACCTGGAGATTTGGGACCCATGGGGTGGGTAGCACGCGGTATTACTTTAAAGGGTCTGCGTTTGCTCACCCAACCTCACCAATCCTCTCAGCCCCAAGAGTGTCCAGCCTTATGTCTCATCCAGCTGTGGGTCTAGATATGGTCAATCCAGGTTGCATCAGAGCCCCTGAACGGATTTTGTAAGAATTTCTTTCTCTTTGACTGTCTTTGTTTTATGGGTTTTTTTAAAGTAATTTATTTTTATAATGGGGTTTAGCTGCTTTTCCCTGCTGTGTTTATGCCGCTTTACACCCTCTTGATTCACTTCCAGAGAGATATCAATACATAGGTTTTAAGATTCTTGCTAATCAGATATATTCTTGTGCGGTGAATAGGGGTGTTGAGTCCAGTTCACTGAGCAGGGAGTAGGTCTTGTCTGTTACATATTTGGCTTATGGAACGGTATCTGAGCTAATTTCAAACCCTTGTGTTATGCATCACCCCACCTCACCTTTCCCGTTAAGCAGCCAGAGTGTGTCTTCTAAATGTGTGACTCTGTTCTGTTTTGTAATTCAGTTCAAGTGTAGCGATTTTGACATGCCCTCTATAAGTGATATTTTAGGATAAGTGTCTGTTTCTGTGTGACTTATTTCACTTAGAATCCTCGTACCTAAATCCACTCATCATGCTGCTACTAGCCTTATGACACTGATTTCATGGCTGAGTGATATTCCGTTGTGCCTAAGTACCACAACTTCTTTATCCATTTTTCTCTTTCCTGGGATGTTTAAGGTGTTCCGATGTGGAGGTTCTTGGAAACAGAGCAGCCCTAAACGTTGGGGTGCCTGTGTCTTGTTGCTTTTTAGTTTTCCCAATTTATACGCCCATGAGTGGAAGTGCCCTATGCTCTCTCAGCTGTGTTTATTACATGTTTCAGGACACACCGTACACTTCTCCAGGGTGGCTGTTGGCAATTGACATCCCGCCCATCAGAGTAGCAAGGCTCCCATGTCTCCATGGCCTGTCCTGCATTTCTGGTTTTTACAGTTTTTGCAGCATGGCCCTTTTGACCGATGGCAAGCGAGACTTCTTTGTAGTGCTGATTTGCACTTCCGGCTTGCTTGGTTGGCCAAAAAGGGCGTATGCGTTTTTCCTGAATATATTCAGGAAAAAACGCATACGCCCTTTTTGGCCAAGGGCATCATTGTCAACGTTTTGCCGCTTTTCATGTGCTTTAAAGGCGAATCGAATCTACCTCCTGAAATCTGTTTCCTGCAATTCTGCCTTGCTTTCAAATCCTCTTCGTTGCCTTCCCTCAATATATTTGTGGACGAGAGTTATCATTTATAACTCTGTAGGTTTGTGAATTGCAGTGCCCCTGAGCTCCATTTGTCAACTCGCCTTTTTGGGAGCTGGCCGCAAAAGCGAAGGATTGCTTCAGGCCCTATTCTGGTTCCGGGGGGCAGGCTGAGCCTGTGCTTCATTCTTCTTCCTGATGGGGAAATAGAGTGACCTGTGCCTGTTCCCAACACCTAGAGCTAGTCTCTCATTGTTTCCCCCTCTTCCCGTTCAACCTCAGGACAAATTGCAACCTGTACGAAACAGGAGGTTAAAGGTGCTGATTCTCCAAGTAGGGAGATTGTTAGTAAAGCGGCTGGAATGGCGAACCCGAGCACAAGGAGAGGCGAAATGAGGTGCGTTTTAGAAACGTTTCCCGATCACACGGTGTACCATCTTCTGCGTTTCCCATGCACGTTTTCGATGTAGGAAGATGCCGTTGAACCTGGAGATTTGGGACCCATGGGGTGGGTACCACGCGGTATTACTTTAAAGGGTCTGCGTTTGCTCACCCAACCTCACCAATACTCTCAGCCCCAAGAGTGTCCAGCCTTATGTCTCATCCAGCTGTGGGTCTAGATATGGTCAATCCAGGTTGCATCAGAGCCCCTGAACGGATTTTGTAAGAATTTCTTTCTCTTTGACTGTCTTTGTTTTATGGGTTTTTTTAAAGTAATTTATTTTTATAATGGGGTTTAGCTGCTTTTCCCTGCTGTGTTTATGCCGCTTTACACCCTCTTGATTCACTTCCAGAGAGATATCAATACATAGGTTTTAAGATTCTTGCTAATCAGATATATTCTTGTGCGGTGAATAGGGGTGTTGAGTTCAGTTCACTGAGCAGGGAGTAGGTCTTGTCTGTTACATATTTGGCTTATGGAACGGTATCTGAGCTAATTTCAAACCCTTGTGTTATGCATCACCCCACCTCACCTTTCCCGTTAAGCAGCCAGAGTGTGTCTTCTAAATGTGTGACTCTGTTCTGTTTTGTAATTCAGTTCAAGTGTAGCGATTTTGACATGCCCTCTATAAGTGATATCTTAGGATAAGTGTCTGTTTCTGTGTGACTTATTTCACTTAGAATCCTCGTACCTAAATCCACTCATCATGCTGCTAGTAGCCTTATGACACTGATTTCATGGCTGAGTGATATTCCATTGTGCCTAAGTACCACAACTTCTTTATCCATTTTTCTCTTTCCTGGGATGTTGAAGGTGTACCGATGTGGAGGTTCTTGGAAACAGAGCAGCCCTAAACTTTGGGGTGCCTGTGTCTTGTTGCTTTTTAGTTTTCCCAATTTATACGCCCATGAGTGGAAGTGCCCTATGCTCTCTCAGCTGTCTTTATTACATGTTTCAGGACACACCGTACACTTCTCCAGGGTGGCTGTTGGCAATTGACATCCCGCCCATCAGCGTAGCAAGGCTCCCATGTCTCCATGGCCTGTCCTGCATTTCTGGTTTTTACAGTTTTTGCAGCATGGCCCTTTTGACCGATGGCAAGCGAGACTTCTTTGTAGTGCTGATTTGCACTTCCGGCTTGCTTGGTTGGCCAAAAAGGGCGTATGCGTTTTTTCCTGAATATATTCAGGAAAAAACGCATACGCCCTTTTTGGCCAAGGGCATCATTGTCAACGTTTTGCCGCTTTTCATGTGCTTTAAAGGCGAGTGGAATCTACCTCCTGTAATCTGTTTCCTGCAATTCTGCCTTGCTTTCACATCCTCTTCGTTGCCTTCCCTCAATATATTTCTGGACGAGAGTTATCATTTATAACTCTGTAGGTTTGTGAATTGCAGTGCCCCTGAGCTCCATTTGTCAACTCGCCTTTTTGGGAGCTGGCCGCAAAAGCGCAGGATTGCTTCAGGCCCTATTCTGGTTCCGGGGGGCAGGCTGAGCCTGTGCTTCATTCTTCTTCCTGATGGGGAAATAGAGTGACCTGTGCCTGTCCCAACACCTAGAGCTAGTCTCTCATTGGTTCCCCCTCTTCCCGTTCAACCTCAGGACAAATTGCAACCTGTACGAAACAGGAGGTTAAAGGTGCTGATTCTCCAAGTAGGGAGATTGTTAGTAAAGCGGCTGGAATGGCGAACCCGAGCACAAGGAGAGGCGAAATGAGGTGCGTTTTAGAAACGTTTCCCGATCACACGGTGTACCATCTTCTGCGTTTCCCATGCACGTTTTCGATGTAGGAAGATGCCGTTGAACCTGGAGATTTGGGACCCATGGGGTGGGTACCACGCGGTATTACTTTAAAGGGTCTGCGTTTGCTCACCCAACCTCACCAATCCTCTCAGCCCCAAGAGTGTCCAGCCTTATGTCTCATCCAGCTGTGGGTCTAGATATGGTCAATCCAGGTTGCATCAGAGCCCCTGAACGGATTTTGTAAGAATTTCTTTCTCTTTGACTGTCTTTGTTTTATGGGTTTTTTTAAAGTAATTTATTTTTATAATGGGGTTTAGCTGCTTTTCCCTGCTGTGTTTATGCCGCTTTACACCCTCTTGATTCACTTCCAGAGAGATATCAATACACAGGTTTTAAGATTCTTGCTAATCAGATATATTCTTCTGGGGTGAATAGGGATGTTGAGTTCAGTTCACTGAGCAGGGAGTAGGTCTTGTCTGTTACATATTTGGCTTATGGAACGGTATCTGAGCTAATTTCAAACCCTTGTGTTATGCATCACCCCACCTCACCTTTCCCGTTAAGCAGCCAGAGTGTGTCTTCTAAATGTGTGACTCTGTTCTGTTTTGTAATTCAGTTCAAGTGTAGCGATTTTGACATGCCCTCTATAAGTGATATCTTAGGATAAGTGTCTGTTTCTGTGTGACTTATTTCACTTAGAATCCTCGTACCTAAATCCACTCATCATGCTGCTAGTAGCCTTATGACACTGATTTCATGGCTGAGTGATATTCCATTGTGCCTAAGTACCACAACTTCTTTATCCATTTTTCTCTTTCCTGGGATGTTGAAGGTGTACCGATGTGGAGGTTCTTGGAAACAGAGCAGCCCTAAACTTTGGGGTGCCTGTGTCTTGTTGCTTTTAATTTTCCCAATTTATACGCCCATGAGTGGAAGTGCCCTATGCTCTCTCAGCTGTCTTTATTACATGTTTCAGGACACACCGTACACTTCTCCAGGGTGGCTGTTGGCAGTTGACATCCCGCCCATCAGCGTAGCAAGGCTCCCATGTCTCCATGGCCTGTCCTGCATTTCTGGTTTTTACAGTTTTTGCAGCATGGCCCTTTTGACCGATGGCAAGCGAGACTTCTTTGTAGTGCTGATTTGCACTTCCGGCTTGCTTGGTTGGCCAAAAAGGGCGTATGCGTTTTTCCTGAATATATTCAGGAAAAAACGCATACGCCCTTTTTGGCCAAGGGCATCATTGTCAACGTTTTGCCGCTTTTCATGTGCTTTAAAGGCGAATCGAATCTACCTCCTGAAATCTGTTTCCTGCAATTCTGCCTTGCTTTCAAATCCTCTTCGTTGCCTTCCCTCAATATATTTGTGGACGAGAGTTATCATTTATAACTCTGTAGGTTTGTGAATTGCAGTGCCCCTGAGCTCCATTTGTCAACTCGCCTTTTTGGGAGCTGGCCGCAAAAGCGCAGGATTGCTTCAGGCCCTATTCTGGTTCCAGGGGGCAGGCTGAGCCTGTGCTTCATTCTTCTTCCTGATGGGGAAATAGAGTGACCTGTGCCTGTTCCCAACACCTAGAGCTAGTCTCTCATTGTTTCCCCCTCTTCCCGTTCAACCTCAGGACAAATTGCAACCTGTACGAAACAGGAGGTTAAAGGTGCTGATTCTCCAAGTAGGGAGATTGTTAGTAAAGCGGCTGGAATGGCGAACCCGAGCACAAGGAGAGGCGAAATGAGGTGCGTTTTAGAAACGTTTCCCGATCACACGGTGTACCATCTTCTGCGTTTCCCATGCACGTTTTCGATGTAGGAAGATGCCGTTGAACCTGGAGATTTGGGACCCATGGGGTGGGTACCACGCGGTATTACTTTAAAGGGTCTGCGTTTGCTCACCCAACCTCACCAATCCTCTCAGCCCCAAGAGTGTCCAGCCTTATGTCTCATCCAGCTGTGGGTCTAGATATGGTCAATCCAGGTTGCATCAGAGCCCCTGAACGGATTTTGTAAGAATTTCTTTCTCTTTGACTGTCTTTGTTTTATGGGTTTTTTTAAAGTAATTTATTTTTATAATGGGGTTTAGCTGCTTTTCCCTGCTGTGTTTATGCCGCTTTACACCCTCTTGATTCACTTCCAGAGAGATATCAATACATAGGTTTTAAGATTCTTGCTAATCAGATATATTCTTGTGCGGTGAATAGGGGTGTTGAGTTCAGTTCACTGAGCAGGGAGTAGGTCTTGTCTGTTACATATTTGGCTTATGGAACGGTATCTGAGCTAATTTCAAACCCTTGTGTTATGCATCACCCCACCTCACCTTTCCCGTTAAGCAGCCAGAGTGTGTCTTCTAAATGTGTGACTCTGTTCTGTTTTGTAATTCAGTTCAAGTGTAGCGATTTTGACATGCCCTCTATAAGTGATATCTTAGGATAAGTGTCTGTTTCTGTGTGACTTATTTCACTTAGAATCCTCGTACCTAAATCCACTCATCATGCTGCTAGTAGCCTTATGACACTGATTTCATGGCTGAGTGATATTCCATTGTGCCTAAGTACCACAACTTCTTTATCCATTTTTCTCTTTCCTGGGATGTTGAAGGTGTACCGATGTGGAGGTTCTTGGAAACAGAGCAGCCCTAAACTTTGGGGTGCCTGTGTCTTGTTGCTTTTTAGTTTTCCCAATTTATACGCCCATGAGTGGAAGTGCCCTATGCTCTCTCAGCTGTGTTTATTACATGTTTCAGGACACACCGTAC
Organism: Eubalaena glacialis; assembly: GCF_028564815.1. NCBI lineage: Eukaryota > Metazoa > Chordata > Mammalia > Artiodactyla > Balaenidae > Eubalaena > Eubalaena glacialis. The sequence goes on from NC_083716.1 coordinate 128,933,668, forward strand.
ACTTCTCCAGGGTGGCTGTTGGCAATTGACATCCCGCCCATCAGCGTAGCAAGGCTCCCATGTCTCCATGGCCTGTCCTGCATTTCTGGTTTTTACAGTTTTTGCAGCATGGCCCTTTTGACCGATGGCAAGCGAGACTTCTTTGTAGTGCTGATTTGCACTTCCGGCTTGCTTGGTTGGCCAAAAAGGGCGTATGCGTTTTTTCCTGAATATATTCAGGAAAAAACGCATACGCCCTTTTTGGCCAAGGGCATCATTGTCAACGTTTTGCCGCTTTTCATGTGCTTTAAAGGCGAGTGGAATCTACCTCCTGTAATCTGTTTCCTGCAATTCTGCCTTGCTTTCACATCCTCTTCGTTGCCTTCCCTCAATATATTTCTGGACGAGAGTTATCATTTATAACTCTGTAGGTTTGTGAATTGCAGTGCCCCTGAGCTCCATTTGTCAACTCGCCTTTTTGGGAGCTGGCCGCAAAAGCGCAGGATTGCTTCAGGCCCTATTCTGGTTCCGGGGGGCAGGCTGAGCCTGTGCTTCATTCTTCTTCCTGATGGGGAAATAGAGTGACCTGTGCCTGTCCCAACACCTAGAGCTAGTCTCTCATTGGTTCCCCCTCTTCCCGTTCAACCTCAGGACAAATTGCAACCTGTACGAAACAGGAGGTTAAAGGTGCTGATTCTCCAAGTAGGGAGATTGTTAGTAAAGCGGCTGGAATGGCGAACCCGAGCACAAGGAGAGGCGAAATGAGGTGCGTTTTAGAAACGTTTCCCGATCACACGGTGTACCATCTTCTGCGTTTCCCATGCACGTTTTCGATGTAGGAAGATGCCCTTGAACCTGGAGATTTGGGACCCATGGGGTGGGTACCACGCGGTATTACTTTAAAGGGTCTGCGTTTGCTCACCCAACCTCACCAATCCTCTCAGCCCCAAGAGTGTCCAGCCTTATGTCTCATCCAGCTGTGGGTCTAGATATGGTCAATCCAGGTTGCATCAGAGCCCCTGAACGGATTTTGTAAGAATTTCTTTCTCTTTGACTGTCTTTGTTTTATGGGTTTTTTTAAAGTAATTTATTTTTATAATGGGGTTTAGCTGCTTTTCCCTGCTGTGTTTATGCCGCTTTACACCCTCTTGATTCACTTCCAGAGAGATATCAATACACAGGTTTTAAGATTCTTGCTAATCAGATATATTCTTCTGGGGTGAATAGGGGTGTTGAGTTCAGTTCACTGAGCAGGGAGTAGGTCTTGTCTGTTACATATTTGGCTTATGGAACGGTATCTGAGCTAATTTCAAACCCTTGTGTTATGCATCACCCCACCTCACCTTTCCCGTTAAGCAGCCAGAGTGTGTCTTCTAAATGTGTGACTCTGTTCTGTTTTGTAATTCAGTTCAAGTGTAGCGATTTTGACATGCCCTCTATAAGTGATATCTTAGGATAAGTGTCTGTTTCTGTGTGACTTATTTCACTTAGAATCCTCGTACCTAAATCCACTCATCATGCTGCTAGTAGCCTTATGACACTGATTTCATGGCTGAGTGATATTCCATTGTGCCTAAGTACCACAACTTCTTTATCCATTTTTCTCTTTCCTGGGATGTTGAAGGTGTACCGATGTGGAGGTTCTTGGAAACAGAGCAGCCCTAAACTTTGGGGTGCCTGTGTCTTGTTGCTTTTTAGTTTTCCCAATTTATACGCCCATGAGTGGAAGTGCCCTATGCTCTCTCAGCTGTCTTTATTACATGTTTCAGGACACACCGTACACTTCTCCAGGGTGGCTGTTGGCAATTGACATCCCGCCCATCAGCGTAGCAAGGCTCCCATGTCTCCATGGCCTGTCCTGCATTTCTGGTTTTTACAGTTTTTGCAGCATGGCCCTTTTGACCGATGGCAAGCGAGACTTCTTTGTAGTGCTGATTTGCACTTCCGGCTTGCTTGGTTGGCCAAAAAGGGCGTATGCGTTTTTTCCTGAATATATTCAGGAAAAAACGCATACGCCCTTTTTGGCCAAGGGCATCATTGTCAACGTTTTGCCGCTTTTCATGTGCTTTAAAGGCGAGTGGAATCTACCTCCTGTAATCTGTTTCCTGCAATTCTGCCTTGCTTTCACATCCTCTTCGTTGCCTTCCCTCAATATATTTCTGGACGAGAGTTATCATTTATAACTCTGTAGGTTTGTGAATTGCAGTGCCCCTGAGCTCCATTTGTCAACTCGCCTTTTTGGGAGCTGGCCGCAAAAGCGCAGGATTGCTTCAGGCCCTATTCTGGTTCCGGGGGGCAGGCTGAGCCTGTGCTTCATTCTTCTTCCTGATGGGGAAATAGAGTGACCTGTGCCTGTCCCAACAGCTAGAGCTAGTCTCTCATTGGTTCCCCCTCTTCCCGTTCAACCTCAGGACAAATTGCAACCTGTACGAAACAGGAGGTTAAAGGTGCTGATTCTCCAAGTAGGGAGATTGTTAGTAAAGCGGCTGGAATGGCGAACCCGAGCACGAGGAGAGGCGAAATGAGGTGCGTTTTAGAAACGTTTCCCGATCACACGGTGTACCATCTTCTGGGATTCCCATGCACGTTTTCGATGTAGGAAGATGCCGTTGAACCTGGAGATTTGGGACCCATGGGGTGGGTACCACGCGGTATTACTTTAAAGGGTCTGCGTTTGCTCACCCAACCTCACCAATCCTCTCAGCCCCAAGAGTGTCCAGCCTTATGTCTCATCCAGCTGTGGGTCTAGATATGGTCAATCCAGGTTGCATCAGAGCCCCTGAACGGATTTTGTAAGAATTTCTTTCTCTTTGACTGTCTTTGTTTTATGGGTTTTTTTAAAGTAATTTATTTTTATAATGGGGTTTAGCTGCTTTTCCCTGCTGTGTTTATGCCGCTTTACACCCTCTTGATTCACTTCCAGAGAGATATCAATACATAGGTTTTAAGATTCTTGCTAATCAGATATATTCTTGTGCGGTGAATAGGGGTGTTGAGTCCAGTTCACTGAGCAGGGAGTAGGTCTTGTCTGTTACATATTTGGCTTATGGAACGGTATCTGAGCTAATTTCAAACCCTTGTGTTATGCATCACCCCACCTCACCTTTCCCGTTAAGCAGCCAGAGTGTGTCTTCTAAATGTGTGACTCTGTTCTGTTTTGTAATTCAGTTCAAGTGTAGCGATTTTGACATGCCCTCTATAAGTGATATCTTAGGATAAGTGTCTGTTTCTGTGTGACTTATTTCACTTAGAATCCTCGTACCTAAATCCACTCATCATGCTGCTACTAGCCTTATGACACTGATTTCATGGCTGAGTGATATTCCATTGTGCCTAAGTACCACAACTTCTTTATCCATTTTTCTCTTTCCTGGGATGTTGAAGGTGTAGCGAAGTGGAGGTTCTTGGAAACAGAGCAGCCCTAAACTTTGGGGTGCCTGTGTCTTGTTGCTTTTTAGTTTTCCCAATTTATACGCCCATGAGTGGAAGTGCCCTATGCTCTCTCAGCTGTGTTTATTACATGTTTCAGGACACACCGTACACTTCTCCAGGGTGGCTGTTGGCAATTGACATCCCGCCCATCAGAGTAGCAAGGCTCCCATGTCTCCATGGCCTGTCCTGCATTTCTGGTTTTTACACTTTTTGCAGCATGGCCCTTTTGACCGATGGCAAGCGAGACTTCTTTGTAGTGCTGATTTGCACTTCCGGCTTGCTTGGTTGGCCAAAAAGGGCGTATGCGTTTTTCCTGAATATATTCAGGAAAAAACGCATACGCCCTTTTTGGCCAAGGGCATCATTGTCAACGTTTTGCCGCTTTTCATGTGCTTTAAATGCGAATCGAATCTACCTCCTGAAATCTGTTTCCTGCAATTCTGCCTTGCTTTCAAATCCTCTTCGTTGCCTTCCCTTAATATATTTGTGGACGAGAGTTATCATTTATAACTCTGTAGGTTTGTGAATTGCAGTGCCCCTGAGCTCCATTTGTCAACTCGCCTTTTTGGGAGCTGGCCGCAAAAGCGCAGGATTGCTTCAGGCCCTATTCTGGTTCCGGGGAGCAGGCTGAGCCTGTGCTTCATTCTTCTTCCTGATGGGGAAATAGAGTGACCTGTGCCTGTTCCCAACACCTAGAGCTAGTCTCTCATTGTTTCCCCCTCTTCCCGTTCAACCTCAGGACAAATTGCAACCTGTACGAAACAGGAGGTTAAAGGTGCTGATTCTCCAAGTAGGGAGATTGTTAGTAAAGCGGCTGGAATGGCGAACCCGAGCACAAGGAGAGGCGAAATGAGGTGCGTTTTAGAAACGTTTCCCGATCACACGGTGTACCATCTTCTGCGTTTCCCATGCACGTTTTCGATGTAGGAAGATGCCCTTGAACCTGGAGATTTGGGACCCATGGGGTGGGTACCACGCGGTATTACTTTAAAGGGTCTGCATTTGCTCACCCAACCTCACCAATCCTCTCAGCCCCAAGAGTGTCCAGCCTTATGTCTCATCCAGCTGTGGGTCTAGATATGGTCAATCCAGGTTGCATCAGAGCCCCTGAACGGATTTTGTAAGAATTTCTTTCTCTTTGACTGTCTTTGTTTTATGGGTTTTTTTAAAGTAATTTATTTTTATAATGGGGTTTAGCTGCTTTTCCCTGCTGTGTTTATGCCGCTTTACACCCTCTTGATTCACTTCCAGAGAGATATCAATACATAGGTTTTAAGATTCTTGCTAATCAGATATATTCTTGTGCGGTGAATAGGGGTGTTGAGTCCAGTTCACTGAGCAGGGAGTAGGTCTTGTCTGTTACATATTTGGCTTATGGAACGGTATCTGAGCTAATTTCAAACCCTTGTGTTATGCATCACCCCACCTCACCTTTCCCGTTAAGCAGCCATAGTGTGTCTTCTAAATGTGTGACTCTCTTCTGTTTTGTAATTCAGTTCAAGTGTAACGATTTTGACATGCCCTCTATAAGTGATATCTTAGGATAAGTGTCTTTTTCTGTGTGACTTATTTCACTTAGAATCCTCGTACCTAAATCCACTCATCATGCTGCTACTAGCCTTATGACACTGATTTCATGGCTGAGTGATATTCCGTTGTGCCTAAGTACCACAACTTCTTTATCCATTTTTCTCTTTCCTGGGATGTTTAAGGTGTTCCGATGTGGAGGTTCTTGGAAACAGAGCAGCCCTAAACGTTGGGGTGCCTGTGTCTTGTTGCTTTTTAGTTTTCCCAATTTATACGCCCATGAGTGGAAGTGCCCTATGCTCTCTCAGCTGTCTTTATTACATGTTTCAGGACACACCGTACACTGCTCCAGGGTGGCTGTTGGCAATTGACATCCCGCCCATCAGCGTAGCAAGGCTCCCATGTCTCCATGGCCTGTCCTGCATTTCTGGTTTTTACAGTTTTTGCAGCATGGCCCTTTTGACCGATGGCAAGCGAGACTTCTTTGTAGTGCTGATTTGCACTTCCGGCTTGCTTGGTTGGCCAAAAAGGGCGTATGCGTTTTTTCCTGAATATATTCAGGAAAAAACGCATACGCCCTTTTTGGCCAAGGGCATCATTGTCAACGTTTTGCCCGTTTTCCTGTGCTTTAAAGGCGAGTCGAATCTACCTCCTGAAATCTGTTTCCTGCAATTCTGCCTTGCTTTCACATCCTCTTCGTTGCCTTCCCTCAATATATTTGTGGACGAGAGTTATCATTTATAACTCTGCAGGTTTGTGAATTGTAGTGCCCCTGAGCTCCATTTGTCAACTCGCCTTTTTCGGAGCTGGCCGCAAAAGCGCAGGATTGCTTCAGGCACTATTCTGGTTCCGGGGGCCAGGCCGAGCCTGTGCTTCATTCTTCTTCCTGATGGGGAAATAGAGTGACCTGTGCCTGTCCCAACAGCTAGAGCTAGTCTCTCATTGGTTCCCCCTCTTCCCGTTCAACCTCAGGACAAATTGCAACCTGTACGAAACAGGAGGTTAAAGGTGCTGATTCTCCAAGTAGGGAGATTGTTAGTAAAGCGGCTGGAATGGCGAACCCGAGCACGAGGAGAGGCGAAATGAGGTGCGTTTTAGAAACGTTTCCCGATCACACGGTGTACCATCTTCTGGGATTCCCATGCACGTTTTCGATGTAGGAAGATGCCGTTGAACCTGGAGATTTGGGACCCATGGGGTGGGTACCACGCGGTATTACTTTAAAGGGTCTGCGTTTGCTCACCCAACCTCACCAATCCTCTCAGCCCCAAGAGTGTCCAGCCTTATGTCTCATCCAGCTGTGGGTCTAGATATGGTCAATCCAGGTTGCATCAGAGCCCCTGAACGGATTTTGTAAGAATTTCTTTCTCTTTGACTGTCTTTGTTTTATGGGTTTTTTTAAAGTAATTTATTTTTATAATGGGGTTTAGCTGCTTTTCCCTGCTGTGTTTATGCCGCTTTACACCCTCTTGATTCACTTCCAGAGAGATATCAATACATAGGTTTTAAGATTCTTGCTAATCAGATATATTCTTGTGCGGTGAATAGGGGTGTTGAGTCCAGTTCACTGAGCAGGGAGTAGGTCTTGTCTGTTACATATTTGGCTTATGGAACGGTATCTGAGCTAATTTCAAACCCTTGTGTTATGCATCACCCCACCTCACCTTTCCCGTTAAGCAGCCAGAGTGTGTCTTCTAAATGTGTGACTCTGTTCTGTTTTGTAATTCAGTTCAAGTGTAGCGATTTTGACATGCCCTCTATAAGTGATATCTTAGGATAAGTGTCTGTTTCTGTGTGACTTATTTCACTTAGAATCCTCGTACCTAAATCCACTCATCATGCTGCTACTAGCCTTATGACACTGATTTCATGGCTGAGTGATATTCCATTGTGCCTAAGTACCACAACTTCTTTATCCATTTTTCTCTTTCCTGGGATGTTGAAGGTGTACCGATGTGGAGGTTCTTGGAAACAGAGCAGCCCTAAACGTTGGGGTGCCTGTGTCTTGTTGCTTTTTAGTTTTCCCAATTTATACGCCCATGAGTGGAAGTGCCCTATGCTCTCTCAGCTGTGTTTATTACATGTTTCAGGACACACCGTACACTTCTCCATGGTGGCTGTTGGCAATTGACATCCCGCCCATCAGAGTAGCAAGGCTCCCATGTCTCCATGGCCTGTCCTGCATTTCTGGTTTTTACAGTTTTTGCAGCATGGCCCTTTTGACCGATGGCAAGCGAGACTTCTTTGTAGTGCTGATTTGCACTTCCGGCTTGCTTGGTTGGCCAAAAAGGGCGTATGCGTTTTTCCTGAATATATTCAGGAAAAAACGCATACGCCCTTTTTGGCCAAGGGCATCATTGTCAACGTTTTGCCGCTTTTCATGTGCTTTAAAGGCGAATCGAATCTACCTCCTGAAATCTGTTTCCTGCAATTCTGCCTTGCTTTCAAATCCTCTTCGTTGCCTTCCCTCAATATATTTGTGGACGAGAGTTATCATTTATAACTCTGTAGGTTTGTGAATTGCAGTGCCCCTGAGCTCCATTTGTCAACTCGCCTTTTTGGGAGCTGGCCGCAAAAGCGCAGGATTGCTTCAGGCCCTATTCTGGTTCTGGGGGGCAGGCTGAGCCTGTGCTTCATTCTTCTTCCTGATGGGGAAATAGAGTGACCTGTGCCTGTTCCCAACACCTAGAGCTAGTCTCTCATTGTTTCCCCCTCTTCCCGTTCAACCTCAGGACAAATTGCAACCTGTACGAAACAGGAGGTTAAAGGTGCTGATTCTCCAAGTAGGGAGATTGTTAGTAAAGCGGCTGGAATGGCGAACCCGAGCACAAGGAGAGGCGAAATGAGGTGCGTTTTAGAAACGTTTCCCGATCACACGGTGTACCATCTTCTGCGTTTCCCATGCACGTTTTCGATGTAGGAAGATGCCCTTGAACCTGGAGATTTGGGACCCATGGGGTGGGTACCACGCGGTATTACTTTAAAGGGTCTGCGTTTGCTCACCCAACCTCACCAATCCTCTCAGCCCCAAGAGTGTCCAGCCTTATGTCTCATCCAGCTGTGGGTCTAGATATGGTCAATCCAGGTTGCATCAGAGCCCCTGAACGGATTTTGTAAGAATTTCTTTCTCTTTGACTGTCTTTGTTTTATGGGTTTTTTTAAAGTAATTTATTTTTATAATGGGGTTTAGCTGCTTTTCCCTGCTGTGTTTATGCCGCTTTACACCCTCTTGATTCACTTCCAGAGAGATATCAATACACAGGTTTTAAGATTCTTGCTAATCAGATATATTCTTCTGGGGTGAATAGGGGTGTTGAGTTCAGTTCACTGAGCAGGGAGTAGGTCTTGTCTGTTACATATTTGGCTTATGGAACGGTATCTGAGCTAATTTCAAACCCTTGTGTTATGCATCACCCCACCTCACCTTTCCCGTTAAGCAGCCAGAGTGTGTCTTCTAAATGTGTGACTCTGTTCTGTTTTGTAATTCAGTTCAAGTGTAGCGATTTTGACATGCCCTCTATAAGTGATATCTTAGGATAAGTGTCTGTTTCTGTGTGACTTATTTCACTTAGAATCCTCGTACCTAAATCCACTCATCATGCTGCTACTAGCCTTATGACACTGATTTCATGGCTGAGTGATATTCCATTGTGCCTAAGTACCACAACTTCTTTATCCATTTTTCTCTTTCCTGGGATGTTGAAGGTGTACCGATGTGGAGGTTCTTGGAAACAGAGCAGCCCTAAACGTTGGGGTGCCTGTGTCTTGTTGCTTTTTAGTTTTCCCAATTTATACGCCCATGAGTGGAAGTGCCCTATGCTCTCTCAGCTGTGTTTATTACATGTTTCAGGACACACCGTACACTGCTCCAGGGTGGCTGTTGGCAATTGACATCCCGCCCATCAGCGTAGCAAGGCTCCCATGTCTCCATGGCCTGTCCTGCATTTCTGGTTTTTACAGTTTTTGCAGCATGGCCCTTTTGACCGATGGCAAGCGAGACTTCTTTGTAGTGCTGATTTGCACTTCCGGCTTGCTTGGTTGGCCAAAAAGGGCGTATGCGTTTTTTCCTGAATATATTCAGGAAAAAACGCATACGCCCTTTTTGGCCAAGGGCATCATTGTCAACGTTTTGCCGCTTTTCATGTGCTTTAAAGGCGAGTCGAATCTACCTCCTGAAATCTGTTTCCTGCAATTCTGCCTTGCTTTCACATCCTCTTCGTTGCCTTCCCTCAATATATTTGTGGACGAGAGTCATCATTTATAACTCTGCAGGTTTGTGAATTGCAGTGCCCCTGAGCTCCATTTGTCAACTCGCCTTTTTGGGAGCTGGCCGCAAAAGCGCAGGATTGCTTCAGGCCCTATTCTGGTTCCGGGGGGCAGGCTGAGCCTGTGCTTCATTCTTCTTCCTGATGGGGAAATAGAGTGACCTGTGCCTGTCCCAACACCTAGAGCTAGCCTCTCATTGGTTCCCCCTCTTCCCGTTCAACCTCAGGACAAATTGCAACCTGTACGAAACAGGAGGTTAAAGGTGCTGATTCTCCAAGTAGGGAGATTGTTAGTAAAGCGGCTGGAATGGCGAACCCGAGCACAAGGAGAGGCGAAATGAGGTGCGTTTTAGAAACGTTTCCCGATCACACGGTGTACCATCTTCTGCGTTTCCCATGCACGTTTTGGATGTAGGAAGATGCCCTTGAACCTGGAGATTTGGGACCCATGGGGTGGGTACCACGCGGTATTACTTTAAAGGGTCTGCGTTTGCTCACCCAACCTCACCAATCCTCTCAGCCCCAAGAGTGTCCAGCCTTATGTCTCATCCAGCTGTGGGTCTAGATATGGTCAATCCAGGTTGCATCAGAGCCCCTGAACGGATTTTGTAAGAATTTCTTTCTCTTTGACTGTCTTTGTTTTATGGGTTTTTTTAAAGTAATTTATTTTTATAATGGGGTTTAGCTGCTTTTCCCTGCTGTGTTTATGCCGCTTTACACCCTCTTGATTCACTTCCAGAGAGATATCAATACACAGGTTTTAAGATTCTTGCTAATCAGATATATTCTTCTGGGGTGAATAGGGGTGTTGAGTTCAGTTCACTGAGCAGGGAGTAGGTCTTGTCTGTTACATATTTGGCTTATGGAACGGTATCTGAGCTAATTTCAAACCCTTGTGTTATGCATCACCCCACCTCACCTTTCCCGTTAAGCAGCCAGAGTGTGTCTTCTAAATGTGTGACTCTGTTCTGTTTTGTAATTCAGTTCAAGTGTAGCGATTTTGACATGCCCTCTATAAGTGATATCTTAGGATAAGTGTCTGTTTCTGTGTGACTTATTTCACTTAGAATCCTCGTACCTAAATCCACTCATCATGCTGCTACTAGCCTTATGACACTGATTTCATGGCTGAGTGATATTCCATTGTGCCTAAGTACCACAACTTCTTTATCCATTTTTCTCTTTCCTGGGATGTTGAAGGTGTACCGATGTGGAGGTTCTTGGAAACAGAGCAGCCCTAAACGTTGGGGTGCCTGTGTCTTGTTGCTTTTTAGTTTTCCTAATTTATACGCCCATGAGTGGAAGTGCCCTATGCTCTCTCAGCTGTCTTTATTACATGTTTCAGGACACACCGTACACTGCTCCAGGGTGGCTGTTGGCAATTGACATCCCGCCCATCAGCGTAGCAAGGCTCCCATGTCTCCATGGCCTGTCCTGCATTTCTGGTTTTTACAGTTTTTGCAGCATGGCCCTTTTGACCGATGGCAAGCGAGACTTCTTTGTAGTGCTGATTTGCACTTCCGGCTTGCTTGGTTGGCCAAAAAGGGCGTATGCGTTTTTTCCTGAATATATTCAGGAAAAAACGCATACGCCCTTTTTGGCCAAGGGCATCATTGTCAACGTTTTGCCGCTTTTCCTGTGCTTTAAAGGCGAGTCGAATCTACCTCCTGAAATCTGTTTCCTGCAATTCTGCCTTGCTTTCACATCCTCTTCGTTGCCTTCCCTCAATATATTTGTGGACGAGAGTTATCATTTATAACTCTGCAGGTTTGTGAATTGCAGTGCCCCTGAGCTCCATTTGTCAACTCGCCTTTTTGGGAGCTGGCCGCAAAAGCGCAGGATTGCTTCAGGCCCTATTCTGGTTCCGGGGGGCAGGCTGAGCCTGTGCTTCATTCTTCTTCCTGATGGGGAAATAGAGTGACCTGTGCCTGTCCCAACACCTAGAGCTAGTCTCTCATTGGTTCCCCCTCTTCCCGTTCAACCTCAGGACAAATTGCAACCTGTACGAAACAGGAGGTTAAAGGTGCTGATTCTCCAAGTAGGGAGATTGTTAGTAAAGCGGCTGGAATGGCGAACCCGAGCACAAGGAGAGGCGAAATGAGGTGCGTTTTAGAAACGTTTCCCGATCACACGGTGTACCATCTTCTGCGTTTCCCATGCACGTTTTCGATGTAGGAAGATGCCCTTGAACCTGGAGATTTGGGACCCATGGGGTGGGTACCACGCGGTATTACTTTAAAGGGTCTGCGTTTGCTCACCCAACCTCACCAATCCTCTCAGCCCCAAGAGTGTCCAGCCTTATGTCTCATCCAGCTGTGGGTCTAGATATGGTCAATCCAGGTTGCATCAGAGCCCCTGAACGGATTTTGTAAGAATTTCTTTCTCTTTGACTGTCTTTGTTTTATGGGTTTTTTTAAAGTAATTTATTTTTATAATGGGGTTTAGCTGCTTTTCCCTGCTGTGTTTATGCCGCTTTACACCCTCTTGATTCACTTCCAGAGAGATATCAATACATAGGTTTTAAGATTCTTGCTAATCAGATATATTCTTGTGCGGTGAATAGGGGTGTTGAGTCCAGTTCACTGAGCAGGGAGTAGGTGTTGTTTGTTACATATTTGGCTTATGGAACGGTATCTGAGCTAATTTCAAACCCTTGTGTTATGCATCACCCCACCTCACCTTTCCCGTTAAGCAGCCAGAGTGTGTCTTCTAAATGTGTGACTCTCTTCTGTTTTGTAATTCAGTTCAAGTGTAGCGATTTTGACATGCCCTCTATAAGTGATATCTTAGGATAAGTGTCTGTTTCTGTGTGACTTATTTCACTTAGAATCCTCGTACCTAAATCCACTCATCATGCTGCTAGTAGCCTTATGACACTGATTTCATGGCTGAGTGATATTCCATTGTGCCTAAGTACCACAACTTCTTTATCCATTTTTCTCTTTCCTGGGATGTTGAAGGTGTACCGATGTGGAGGTTCTTGGAAACAGAGCAGCCCTAAACTTTGGGGTGCCTGTGTCTTGTTGCTTTTTAGTTTTCCCAATTTATACGCCCATGAGTGGAAGTGCCCTATGCTCTCTCAGCTGTCTTTATTACATGTTTCAGGACACACCGTACACTTCTCCAGGGTGGCTGTTGGCAATTGACATCCCACCCATCAGCGTAGCAAGGCTCCCATGTCTCCATGGCCTGTCCTGCATTTCTGGTTTTTACACTTTTTGCAGCATGGCCCTTTTGACCGATGGCAAGCGAGACTTCTTTGTAGTGCTGATTTGCACTTCCGGCTTGCTTGGTTGGCCAAAAAGGGCGTATGCGTTTTTTCCTGAATATATTCAGGAAAAAACGCATACGCCCTTTTTGGCCAAGGGCATCATTGTCAACGTTTTGCCGCTTTTCATGTGCTTTAAAGGCGAGTGGAATCTACCTCCTGTAATCTGTTTCCTGCAATTCTGCCTTGCTTTCACATCCTCTTCGTTTCCTTCCCTCAATATATTTGTGGACGAGAGTTATCATTTATAACTCTGTAGGTTTGTGAATTGCAGTGCCCCTGAGCTCCATTTGTCAACTCGCCTTTTTGGGAGCTGGCTGCAAAAGCGCAGGATTGCTTCAGGCCCTATTCTGGTTCCGGGGGGCAGGCTGAGCCTGTGCTTCATTCTTCTTCCTGATGGGGAAATAGAGTGACCTGTGCCTGTCCCAACACCTAGAGCTAGTCTCTCATTGGTTCCCCCTCTTCCCGTTCAACCTCAGGACAAATTGCAACCTGTACGAAACAGGAGGTTAAAGGTGCTGATTCTCCAAGTAGGGAGATTGTTAGTAAAGCGGCTGGAATGGCGAACCCGAGCACAAGGAGAGGCGAAATGAGGTGCGTTTTAGAAATGTTTCCCGATCACACGGTGTACCATCTTCTGCGTTTCCCATGCACGTTTTCGATGTAGGAAGATGCCCTTGAACCTGGAGATTTGGGACCCATGGGGTGGGTACCACGCGGTATTACTTTAAAGGGTCTGCGTTTGCTCACCCAACCTCACCAATCCTCTCAGCCCCAAGAGTGTCCAGCCTTATGTCTCATCCAGCTGTGGGTCTATATATGGTCAATCCAGGTTGCATCAGAGCCCCTGAACGGATTTTGTAAGAATTTCTTTCTCTTTGACTGTCTTTGTTTTATGGGTTTTTTTAAAGTAATTTATTTTTATAATGGGGTTTAGCTGCTTTTCCCTGCTGTGTTTATGCCGCTTTACACCCTCTTGATTCACTTCCAGAGAGATATCAATACACAGGTTTTAAGATTCTTGCTAATCAGATATATTCTTCTGGGGTGAATAGGGGTGTTGAGTCCAGTTCACTGAGCAGGGAGTAGGTGTTGTCTGTTACATATTTGGCTTATGGAACGGTATCTGAGCTAATTTCAAACCCTTGTGTTATGCATCACCCCACCTCACCTTTCCCGTTAAGCAGCCAGAGTGTGTCTTCTAAATGTGTGACTCTGTTCTGTTTTGTAATTCAGTTCAAGTGTAGCGATTTTGACATGCCCTCTATAAGTGATATCTTAGGATAAGTGTTTGTTTCTGTGTGACTTCTTTCACTTAGAATCCTCGTCCCTAAATCCACTCATCATGCTGCTAGTAGCCTTATGACACTGATTTCATGGCTGAGTGATATTCCATTGTGCCTAAGTACCACAACTTCTTTATCCATTTTTCTCTTTCCTGGGATGTTGAAGGTGTACCGATGTGGAGGTTCTTGGAAACAGAGCAGCCCTAAACGTTGGGGTGCCTGTGTCTTGTTGCTTTTTAGTTTTCCTAATTTATACGCCCATGAGTGGAAGTGCCCTATGCTCTCTCAGCTGTCTTTATTACATGTTTCAGGACACACCGTACACTTCTCCAGGGTGGCTGTTGGCAATTGACATCCCGCCCATCAGCGTAGCAAGGCTCCCATGTCTCCATGGCCTGTCCTGCATTTCTGGTTTTTACAGTTTTTGCAGCATGGCCCTTTTGACCGATGGCAAGCGAGACTTCTTTGTAGTGCTGATTTGCACTTCCGGCTTGCTTGGTTGGCCAAAAAGGGCGTATGCGTTTTTTCCTGAATATATTCAGGAAAAAACGCATACGCCCTTTTTGGCCAAGGGCATCATTGTCAACGTTTTGCCGCTTTTCCTGTGCTTTAAAGGCGAGTCGAATCTACCTCCTGAAATCTGTTTCCTGCAATTCTGCCTTGCTTTCACATCCTCTTCGTTGCCTTCCCTCAATATATTTGTGGACGAGAGTTATCATTTATAACTCTGCAGGTTTGTGAATTGCAGTGCCCCTGAGCTCCATTTGTCAACTCGCCTTTTTGGGAGCTGGCCGCAAAAGCGCAGGATTGCTTCAGGCACTATTCTGGTTCCGGGGGCCAGGCTGAGCCTGTGCTTCATTCTTCTTCCTGATGGGGAAATAGAGTGACCTGTGCCTGTCCCAACACCTAGAGCTAGTCTCTCATTGGTTCCCCCTCTTCCCGTTCAACCTCAGGACAAATTGCAACCTGTACGAAACAGGAGGTTAAAGGTGCTGATTCTCCAAGTAGGGAGATTGTTAGTAAAGCGGCTGGAATGGCGAACCCGAGCACAAGGAGAGGCGAAATGAGGTGCGTTTTAGAAACGTTTCCCGATCACACGGTGTACCATCTTCTGCGTTTCCCATGCACGTTTTCGATGTAGGAAGATGCCCTTGAACCTGGAGATTTGGGACCCATGGGGTGGGTACCACGCGGTATTACTTTAAAGGGTCTGCGTTTGCTCACCCAACCTCACCAATCCTCTCAGCCCCAAGAGTGTCCAGCCTTATGTCTCATCCAGCTGTGGGTCTAGATATGGTCAATCCAGGTTGCATCAGAGCCCCTGAACGGATTTTGTAAGAATTTCTTTCTCTTTGACTGTCTTTGTTTTATGGGTTTTTTTAAAGTAATTTATTTTTATAATGGGGTTTAGCTGCTTTTCCCTGCTGTGTTTATGCCGCTTTACACCCTCTTGATTCACTTCCAGAGAGATATCAATACATAGGTTTTAAGATTCTTGCTAATCAGATATATTCTTGTGCGGTGAATAGGGGTGTTGAGTCCAGTTCACTGAGCAGGGAGTAGGTGTTGTCTGTTACATATTTGGCTTATGGAACGGTATCTGAGCTAATTTCAAACCCTTGTGTTATGCATCACCCCACCTCACCTTTCCCGTTAAGCAGCCAGAGTGTGTCTTCTAAATGTGTGACTCTCTTCTGTTTTGTAATTCAGTTCAAGTGTAGCGATTTTGACATGCCCTCTATAAGTGATATCTTAGGATAAGTGTCTGTTTCTGTGTGACTTATTTCACTTAGAATCCTCGTCCCTAAATCCACTCATCATGCTGCTACTAGCCTTATGACATTGATTTCATGGCTGAGTGATATTCCATTGTGCCTAAGTACCACAACTTCTTTATCCATTTTTCTCTTTCCTGGCATGTTTAAGGTGTACCTAAGTGGAGGTTCTTGTACACAGAGCAGCCCGAAACTTTTCGGTGACTGTGTCTTGTTGATTTTTAGTTTTCCCAATTTATACGCCCATGAGTGGAAGTGCCCTATGCTCTCTCAGCTGTGTTTATTACATGTTTCAGGACACACCGTACACTGCTCCAGGGTGGCTGTTGGCAATTGACATCCCGCCCATCAGCGTAGCAAGGCTCCCATGTCTCCATGGCCTGTCCTGCATTTCTGGTTTTTACAGTTTTTGCAGCATGGCCCTTTTGACCGATGGCAAGCGAGACTTCTTTGTAGTGCTGATTTGCACTTCCGGCTTGCTTGGTTGGCCAAAAAGGGCGTATGCGTTTTTTCCTGAATATATTCAGGAAAAAACGCATACGCCCTTTTTGGCCAAGGGCATCATTGTCAACGTTTTGCCGCTTTTCCTGTGCTTTAAAGGCGAGTCGAATCTACCTCCTGAAATCTGTTTCCTGCAATTCTGCCTTGCTTTCACATCCTCTTCGTTGCCTTCCCTCAATATATTTGTGGACGAGAGTTATCATTTATAACTCTGCAGGTTTGTGAATTGCAGTGCCCCTGAGCTCCATTTGTCAACTCGCCTTTTTGGGAGCTGGCCGCAAAAGCGCAGGATTGCTTCAGGCCCTATTCTGGTTCCGGGGAGCAGGCTGAGCCTGTGCTTCATTCTTCTAACTGATGGGGAAATAGAGTGACCTGTGCCTGTCCCAACACCTAGAGCTAGTCTCTCATTGGTTCCCCCTCTTCCCGTTCAACCTCAGGACAAATTGCAACCTGTACGAAACAGGAGGTTAAAGGTGCTGATTCTCCAAGTAGGGAGATTGTTAGTAAAGCGGCTGCAATGGCGAATCCGAGCACAAGGAGAGGCGAAATGAGGTGCGTTTTAGAAACGTTTCCCGATCACACGATGTACCATCTTCTGCGTTTCCCATGCACGTTTTCGATGTAGGAAGATGCCCTTGAACCTGGAGATTTGGGACCCATGGGGTGGGTAGCACGCGGTATTACTTTAAAGGGTCTGCGTTTGCTCACCCAACCTCACCAATCCTCTCAGCCCCAAGAGTTTCCAGCCTTATGTCTCATCCAGCTGTGGGTCTAGATATGGTCAATCCAGGTTGCATCAGAGCCCCTGAACGGATTTTGTAAGAATTTCTTTCTCTTTGACTGTCTTTGTTTTATGGGATTTTTAAAAGTAATTTATTTTTATAATGGGGTTTAGGTGCTTTTCCCTGCTGTGTTTATGCCGCTTTACACCCTCTTGATTCACTTCCAGAGAGATATCAATACATAGGTTTTAAGATTCTTGCTAATCAGATATATTCTTGTGCGGTGAATAGGGGTGTTGAGTTCAGTTCACTGAGCAGGGAGTAGGTCTTGTCTGTTACATATTTGGCTTATGGAACGGTATCTGAGCTAATTTCAAACCCTTGTTTTATGCATCACGCGACCTCACATTTCCCGTTAAGCAGCCATAGTGTGTCTTCTAAATGTGTGACTGTCTTCTGTTTTGTAATTCAGTTCAAGTGTAACGATTTTGACATGCCCTCTATAAGTGATATCTTAGGATAAGTGTCTTTTTCTGTGTGACTTATTTCACTTAGAATCCTCGTACCTAAATCCACTCATCATACTGCTACTAGCCTTATGACACTGATTTCATGGCTGAGTGATATTCCATTGTGCCTAAGTACCACAACTTCTTTATCCATTTTTCTCTTTCCTGGGATGTTTAAGGTGTTCCGATGTGGAGGTTCTTGGAAACAGAGCAGCCCTAAACGTTGGGGTGCCTGTGTCTTTTTGCTTTTTAGTTTTCCCAATTTATACGCCCATGAGTGGAAGTGCCCTATGCTCTCTCAGCTGTGTTTATTACATGTTTCAGGACACACCGTACACTGCTCCAGGGTGGCTGTTGGCAATTGACATCCCGCCCATCAGCGTAGCAAGGCTCCCATGTCTCCATGGCCTGTCCTGCATTTCTGGTTTTTACAGTTTTTGCAGCATGGCCCTTTTGACCGATGGCAAGCGAGACTTCTTTGTAGTGCTGATTTGCACTTCCGGCTTGCTTGGTTGGCCAAAAAGGGCGTATGCGTTTTTTCCTGAATATATTCAGGAAAAAACGCATACGCCCTTTTTGGCCAAGGGCATCATTGTCAACGTTTTGCCGCTTTTCATGTGCTTTAAAGGCGAGTCGAATCTACCTCCTGAAATCTGTTTCCTGCAATTCTGCCTTGCTTTCACATCCTCTTCGTTGCCTTCCCTCAATATATTTGTGGACGAGAGTTATCATTTATAACTCTGCAGGTTTGTGAATTGTAGTGCCCCTGAGCTCCATTTGTCAACTCGCCTTTTTGGGAGCTGGCCGCAAAAGCGCAGGATTGCTTCAGGCACTATTCTGGTTCCGGGGGCCAGGCTGAGCCTGTGCTTCATTCTTCTTCCTGATGGGGAAATAGAGTGACCTGTGCCTGTCCCAACAGCTAGAGCTAGTCTCTCATTGGTTCCCCCTCTTCCCGTTCAACCTCAGGACAAATTGCAACCTGTACGAAACAGGAGGTTAAAGGTGCTGATTCTCCAAGTAGGGAGATTGTTAGTAAAGCGGCTGGAATGGCGAACCCGAGCACAAGGAGAGGCGAAATGAGGTGCGTTTTAGAAACGTTTCCCGATCACACGGTGTACCATCTTCTGCGTTTCCCATGCACGTTTTCGATGTAGGAAGATGCCGTTGAACCTGGAGATTTGGGACCCATGGGGTGGGTACCACGCGGTATTACTTTAAAGGGTCTGCGTTTGCTCACCCAACCTCACCAATCCTCTCAGCCCCAAGAGTGTCCAGCCTTATGTCTCATCCAGCTGTGGGTCTAGATATGGTCAATCCAGGTTGCATCAGAGCCCCTGAACGGATTTTGTAAGAATTTCTTTCTCTTTGACTGTCTTTGTTTTATGGGTTTTTTTAAAGTAATTTATTTTTATAATGGGGTTTAGCTGCTTTTCCCTGCTGTGTTTATGCCGCTTTACACCCTCTTGATTCACTTCCAGAGAGATATCAATACATAGGTTTTAAGATTCTTGCTAATCAGATATATTCTTGTGCGGTGAATAGGGGTGTTGAGTCCAGTTCACTGAGCAGGGAGTAGGTCTTGTCTGTTACATATTTGGCTTATGGAACGGTATCTGAGCTAATTTCAAACCCTTGTGTTATGCATCACCCCACCTCACCTTTCCCGTTAAGCAGCCAGAGTGTGTCTTCTAAATGTGTGACTCTGTTCTGTTTTGTAATTCAGTTCAAGTGTAGCGATTTTGACATGCCCTCTATAAGTGATATCTTAGGATAAGTGTCTGTTTCTGTGTGACTTATTTCACTTAGAATCCTCGTACCTAAATCCACTCATCATGCTGCTACTAGCCTTATGACACTGATTTCATGGCTGAGTGATATTCCATTGTGCCTAAGTACCACAACTTCTTTATCCATTTTTCTCTTTCCTGGGATGTTGAAGGTGTAGCGAAGTGGAGGTTCTTGGAAACAGAGCAGCCCTAAACTTTGGGGTGCCTGTGTCTTGTTGCTTTTTAGTTTTCCTAATTTATACGCCCATGAGTGGAAGTGCCCTATGCTCTCTCAGCTGTGTTTATTACATGTTTCAGGACACACCGTACATTTCTCCAGGGTGGCTGTTGGCAATTGACATCCCGCCCATCAGCGTAGCAAGGCTCCCATGTCTCCATGGCCTGTCCTGCATTTCTGGTTTTTACACTTTTTGCAGCATGGCCCTTTTGACCGATGGCAAGCGAGACTTCTTTGTAGTGCTGATTTGCACTTCCGGCTTGCTTGGTTGGCCAAAAAGGGCGTATGCGTTTTTTCCTGAATATATTCAGGAAAAAACGCATACGCCCTTTTTGGCCAAGGGCATCATTGTCAACGTTTTGCCGCTTTTCATGTGCTTTAAAGGCGAGTCGAATCTACCTCCTGAAATCTGTTTCCTGCAATTCTGCCTTGCTTTCAAATCCTCTTCGTTGCCTTCCCTCAATATATTTGTGGACGAGAGTCATCATTTATAACTCTGTAGGTTTGTGAATTGCAGTGCCCCTGAGCTCCATTTGTCAACTCGCCTTTTTCGGAGCTGGCCGCAAAAGCGCAGGATTGCTTCAGGCCCTATTCTGGTTCCGGGGGGCAGGCTGAGCCTGTGCTTCATTCTTCTTCCTGATGGGGAAATAGAGTGACCTGTGCCTGTTCCCAACAACTAGAGCTAGTCTCTCATTGTTTCCCCCTCTTCCCGTTCAACCTCAGGACAAATTGCAACCTGTACGAAACAGGAGGTTAAAGGTGCTGATTCTCCAAGTAGGGAGATTGTTAGTAAAGCGGCTGGAATGGCGAACCCGAGCACAAGGAGAGGCGAAATGAGGTGCGTTTTAGAAACGTTTCCCAAACACACGGTGTACCATCTTCTGGGATTCCCATGCACGTTTTCGATGTAGAAAGATGCCCTTGAACCTGGAGATTTGGGACCCATGGTGTGGGTACCACGCGGTATTACTTTAAAGGTTCTGCGTTTGCTCACCCACCTCAAAAACCTCTCAGCCCCAAGAGTGTCCAGCCTTATGTCTCATCCAGCTGTGGGTCTAGATATGGTCAATCCAGGTTGCATCAGAGCCCCTGAACGGATTTTGTAAGAATTTCTTTCTCTTTGACTGTCTTTGTTTTATGGGTTTTTTAAAGTCATTTATTTTTATAATGGGGTTTAGCTGCTTTTCCCTGCTGTGTTTATGCTGCTGTACAGCCTCTTGATTCACTTCCAGAGAGATATCAATACATAGGTTTTAAGATTCTTTCTAATCAGGTATATTCTTGTGCGGTGAATAGTGGTGTTGAGTCCAGTTCACTGAGCAGGGAGTAGGTCTTGTCTGTTACATATTTGGCTTATGGAACGGTATCTGAGCTAATTTCAAACCCTTGTTTTATGCATCACGCCACCTCACATTTCCCGTTAAGCAGCCATAGTGTGTCTTCTAAATGTGTGACTCTCTTCTGTTTTGTAATTCAGTTCAAGTGTAAGGATTTTGACATGCCCTCTATAAGTGATATCTTAGGATAAGTGTCTTTTTCTGTGTGACTTATTTCACTGAGAATCCTCGTACCTAAATCCACTCATCATGCTGCTACTAGCCTTATGACACTGATTTCATGGCTGAGTGATATTCCATTGTGCCTAAGTACCACAACTTCTTTATCCATTTTTCTCTTTCCTGGGATGTTTAAGGTGTAGCGAAGTGGAGGTTCTTGTACACAGAGCAGCCCTAAACTTTGGGGTGCCTGTGTCTTGTTGCTTTTTAGTTTTCCCAATTTATACGCCCATGAGTGGAAGTGCCCTATGCTCTCTCAGCTGTGTTTATTACATGTTTCAGGACACACCGTACACTTCTCCAGGGTGGCTGTTGGCAATTGACATCCCGCCCATCAGCGTAGCAAGGCTCCCATGTCTCCATGGCCTGTCCTGCATTTCTGGTTTTTACAGTTTTTGCAGCATGGCCCTTTTGACCGATGGCAAGCGAGACTTCTTTGTAGTGCTGATTTGCACTTCCGGCTTGCTTGGTTGGCCAAAAAGGGCGTATGCGTTTTTTCCTGAATATATTCAGGAAAAAACGCATACGCCCTTTTTGGCCAAGGGCATCATTGTCAACGTTTTGCCGCTTTTCATGTGCTTTAAAGGCGAGTTGAATCTACCTCCTGAAATCTGTTTCCTGCAATTCTGCCTTGCTTTCACATCCTCTTCGTTGCCTTCCCTCAATATATTTGTGGACGAGAGTCATCATTTATAACTCTGCAGGTTTGTGAATTGCAGTGCCCCTGAGCTCCATTTGTCAACTCGCCTTTTTGGGAGCTGGCCGCAAAAGCGCAGGATTGCTTCAGGCCCTATTCTGGTTCCTGGGGGCAGGCTGAGCCTGTGCTTCATTCTTCTTCCTGATGGGGAAATAGAGTGACCTGTGCCTGTCCCAACACCTAGAGCTAGTCTCTCATTGGTTCCCCCTCTTCCCGTTCATCCTCAGGACAAATTGCAACCTGTACGAAACAGGAGGTTAAAGGTGCTGATTCTCCAAGTAGGGAGATTGTTAGTAAAGCGGCTGGAATGGCGAACCCGAGCACAAGGAGAGGCGAAATGAGGTGCGTTTTAGAAACGTTTCCCGATCACACGGTGTACCATCTTCTGCGTTTCCCATGCACGTTTTCGATGTAGGAAGATGCCCTTGAACCTGGAGATTTGGGACCCATGGGGTGGGTACCACGCGGTATTACTTTAAAGGGTCTGCGTTTGCTCACCCAACCTCACCAATCCTCTCAGCCCCAAGAGTGTCCAGCCTTATGTCTCATCCAGCTGTGGGTCTAGATATGGTCAATCCAGGTTGCATCAGTGCCCCTGAACGGATTTTGTAAGAATTTCTTTCTCTTTGACTGTCTTTGTTTTATGGGTTTTTTTAAAGTAATTTATTTTTATAATGGGGTTTAGCTGCTTTTCCCTGCTGTGTTTATGCCGCTTTACACCCTCTTGATTCACTTCCAGAGAGATATCAATACATAGGTTTTAAGATTCTTGCTAATCAGATATATTCTTGTGCGGTGAATAGGGGTGTTGAGTCCAGTTCACTGAGCAGGGAGTAGGTCTTGTCTGTTACATATTTGGCTTATGGAACGGTATCTGAGCTAATTTCAAACCCTTGTGTTATGCATCACCCCACCTCACCTTTCCCGTTAAGCAGCCAGAGTGTGTCTTCTAAATGTGTGACTCTGTTCTGTTTTGTAATTCAGTTCAAGTGTAGCGATTTTGACATGCCCTCTATAAGTGATATCTTAGGATAAGTGTCTGTTTCTGTGTGACTTATTTCACTTAGAATCCTCGTACCTAAATCCACTCATCATGCTGCTAGTAGCCTTATGACACTGATTTCATGGCTGAGTGATATTCCATTGTGCCTAAGTACCACAACTTCTTTATCCATTTTTCTCTTTCCTGGGATGTTGAAGGTGTAGCGAAGTGGAGGTTCTTGGAAACAGAGCAGCCCTAAACTTTGGGGTGCCTGTGTCTTGTTGCTTTTTAGTTTTCCCAATTTATACGCCCATGAGTGGAAGTGCCCTATGCTCTCTCAGCTGTCTTTATTACATGTTTCAGGACACACCGTACACTTCTCCAGGGTGGCTGTTGGCAATTGACATCCCGCCCATCAGCGTAGCAAGGCTCCCATGTCTCCATGGCCTGTCCTGCATTTCTGGTTTTTACACTTTTTGCAGCATGGCCCTTTTGACCGATGGCAAGCGAGACTTCTTTGTAGTGCTGATTTGCACTTCCGGCTTGCTTGGTTGGCCAAAAAGGGCGTATGCGTTTTTTCCTGAATATATTCAGGAAAAAACGCATACGCCCTTTTTGGCCAAGGGCATCATTGTCAACGTTTTGCCGCTTTTCATGTGCTTTAAAGGCGAGTCGAATCTACCTCCTGTAATCTGTTTCCTGCAATTCTGCCTTGCTTTCACATCCTCTTCGTTGCCTTCCCGCAATATATTTGTGGACGAGAGTTATCATTTATAACTCTGTAGGTTTGTGAATTGCAGTGCCCCTGAGCTCCATTTGTCAACTCGCCTTTTTGGGAGCTGGCCGCAAAAGCGCAGGATTGCTTCAGGCCCTATTCTGGTTCCGGGGGGCAGGCTGAGCCTGTGCTTCATTCTTCTTCCTGATGGGGAAATAGAGTGACCTGTGCGTGTCCCAACACCTAGAGCTAGTCTCTCATTGGTTCCCCCTCTTACCGTTCAACCTCAGGACAAATTGCAACCTGTACGAAACAGGAGGTTAAAGGTGCTGATTCTCCAAGTAGGGAGATTGTTAGTAAAGCGGCTGGAATGGCGAACCCGAGCACAAGGAGAGGCGAAATGAGGTGCGTTTTAGAAACGTTTCCCGATCACACGGTGTACCATCTTCTGCGTTTCCCATGCACGTTTTCGATGTAGGAAGATGCCGTTGAACCTGGAGATTTGGGACCCATGGGGTGGGTACCACGCGGTATTACTTTAAAGGGTCTGCGTTTGCTCACCCAACCTCACCAATCCTCTCAGCCCCAAGAGTGTCCAGCCTTATGTCTCATCCAGCTGTGGGTCTAGATATGGTCAATCCAGGTTGCATCAGAGCCCCTGAACGGATTTTGTAAGAATTTCTTTCTCTTTGACTGTCTTTGTTTTATGGGTTTTTTTAAAGTAATTTATTTTTATAATGGGGTTTAGCTGCTTTTCCCTGCTGTGTTTATGCCGCTTTACACCCTCTTGATTCACTTCCAGAGAGATATCAATACATAGGTTTTAAGATTCTTGCTAATCAGATATATTCTTGTGCGGTGAATAGGGGTGTTGAGTCCAGTTCACTGAGCAGGGAGTAGGTCTTGTCTGTTACATATTTGGCTTATGGAACGGTATCTGAGCTAATTTCAAACCCTTGTGTTATGCATCACCCCACCTCACCTTTCCCGTTAAGCAGCCAGAGTGTGTCTTCTAAATGTGTGACTCTGTTCTGTTTTGTAATTCAGTTCAAGTGTAGCGATTTTGACATGCCCTCTATAAGTGATATCTTAGGATAAGTGTCTGTTTCTGTGTGACTTATTTCACTTAGAATCCTCGTACCTAAATCCACTCATCATGCTGCTACTAGCCTTATGACACTGATTTCATGGCTGAGTGATATTCCATTGTGCCTAAGTACCACAACTTCTTTATCCATTTTTCTCTTTCCTGGGATGTTGAAGGTGTAGCGAAGTGGAGGTTCTTGGAAACAGAGCAGCCCTAAACTTTGGGGTGCCTGTGTCTTGTTGCTTTTTAGTTTTCCTAATTTATACGCCCATGAGTGGAAGTGCCCTATGCTCTCTCAGCTGTGTTTATTACATGTTTCAGGACACACCGTACATTTCTCCAGAGTGGCTGTTGGCAATTGACATCCCGCCCATCAGCGTAGCAAGGCTCCCATGTCTCCATGGCCTGTCCTGCATTTCTGGTTTTTACACTTTTTGCAGCATGGCCCTTTTGACCGATGGCAAGCGAGACTTCTTTGTAGTGCTGATTTGCACTTCCGGCTTGCTTGGTTGGCCAAAAAGGGCGTATGCGTTTTTTCCTGAATATATTCAGGAAAAAACGCATACGCCCTTTTTGGCCAAGGGCATCATTGTCAACGTTTTGCCGCTTTTCATGTGCTTTAAAGGCGAGTCGAATCTACCTCCTGAAATCTGTTTCCTGCAATTCTGCCTTGCTTTCAAATCCTCTTCGTTGCCTTCCCTCAATATATTTGTGGACGAGAGTTATCATTTATAACTCTGTAGGTTTGTGAATTGCAGTGCCCCTGAGCTCCATTTGTCAACTCGCCTTTTTGGGAGCTGGCCGCAAAAGCGCAGGATTGCTTCAGGCCCTATTCTGGTTCCGGGGGGCAGGCTGAGCCTGTGCTTCATTCTTCTTCCTGATGGGGAAATAGAGTGACCTGTGCCTGTTCCCAACACCTAGAGCTAGTCTCTCATTGTTTCCCCCTCTTCCCGTTCAACCTCAGGACAAATTGCAACCTGTACGAAACAGGAGGTTAAAGGTGCTGATTCTCCAAGTAGGGAGATTGTTAGTAAAGCGGCTGGAATGGCGAACCCGAGCACAAGGAGAGGCGAAATGAGGTGCGTTTTAGAAACGTTTCCCAAACACACGGTGTACCATCTTCTGGGATTCCCATGCACGTTTTCGATGTAGAAAGATGCCCTTGAACCTGGAGATTTGGGACCCATGGTGTGGGTACCACGCGGTATTACTTTAAAGGTTCTGCGTTTGCTCACCCACCTCAAAAACCTCTCAGCCCCAAGAGTGTCCAGCCTTATGTCTCATCCAGCTGTGGGTCTAGATATGGTCAATCCAGGTTGCATCAGAGCCCCTGAACGGATTTTGTAAGAATTTCTTTCTCTTTGACTGTCTTTGTTTTATGGGTTTTTTAAAGTCATTTATTTTTATAATGGGGTTTAGCTGCTTTTCCCTGCTGTGTTTATGCTGCTGTACAGCCTCTTGATTCACTTCCAGAGAGATATCAATACATAGGTTTTAAGATTCTTTCTAATCAGGTATATTCTTGTGCGGTGAATAGTGGTGTTGAGTCCAGTTCACTGAGCAGGGAGTAGGTCTTGTCTGTTACATATTTGGCTTATGGAACGGTATCTGAGCTAATTTCAAACCCTTGTTTTATGCATCACGCCACCTCACATTTCCCGTTAAGCAGCCATAGTGTGTCTTCTAAATGTGTGACTCTCTTCTGTTTTGTAATTCAGTTCAAGTGTAAGGATTTTGACATGCCCTCTATAAGTGATATCTTAGGATAAGTGTCTTTTTCTGTGTGACTTATTTCACTGAGAATCCTCGTACCTAAATCCACTCATCATGCTGCTACTAGCCTTATGACACTGATTTCATGGCTGAGTGATATTCCATTGTGCCTAAGTACCACAACTTCTTTATCCATTTTTCTCTTTCCTGGGATGTTTAAGGTGTAGCGAAGTGGAGGTTCTTGTACACAGAGCAGCCCTAAACTTTGGGGTGCCTGTGTCTTGTTGCTTTTTAGTTTTCCCAATTTATACGCCCATGAGTGGAAGTGCCCTATGCTCTCTCAGCTGTGTTTATTACATGTTTCAGGACACACCGTACACTTCTCCAGGGTGGCTGTTGGCAATTGACATCCCGCCCATCAGCGTAGCAAGGCTCCCATGTCTCCATGGCCTGTCCTGCATTTCTGGTTTTTACAGTTTTTGCAGCATGGCCCTTTTGACCGATGGCAAGCGAGACTTCTTTGTAGTGCTGATTTGCACTTCCGGCTTGCTTGGTTGGCCAAAAAGGGCGTATGCGTTTTTTCCTGAATATATTCAGGAAAAAACGCATACGCCCTTTTTGGCCAAGGGCATCATTGTCAACGTTTTGCCGCTTTTCATGTGCTTTAAAGGCGAGTGGAATCTACCTCCTAAAATCTGTTTCCTGCAATTCTGCCTTGCTTTCACATCCTCTTCGTTGCCTTCCCTCAATATATTTGTGGACGAGAGTCATCATTTATAACTCTGCAGGTTTGTGAATTGCAGTGCCCCTGAGCTCCATTTGTCAACTCGCCTTTTTGGGAGCTGGCCGCAAAAGCGCAGGATTGCTTCAGGCCCTATTCTGGTTCCGGGGGGCAGGCTGAGCCTGTGCTTCATTCTTCTTCCTGATGGGGAAATAGAGTGACCTGTGCCTGTCCCAACACCTAGAGCTAGTCTCTCATTGGTTCCCCCTCTTCCCGTTCATCCTCAGGACAAATTGCAACCTGTACGAAACAGGAGGTTAAAGGTGCTGATTCTCCAAGTAGGGAGATTGTTAGTAAAGCGGCTGGAATGGCGAACCCGAGCACCAGGAGAGGCGAAATGAGGTGCGTTTTAGAAACGTTTCCCGATCACACGGTGTACCATCTTCTGCGTTTCCCATGCACGTTTTCGATGTAGGAAGATGCCCTTGAACCTGGAGATTTGGGACCCATGGGGTGGGTACCACGCGGTATTACTTTAAAGGGTCTGCGTTTGCTCACCCAACCTCACCAATCCTCTCAGCCCCAAGAGTGTCCAGCCTTATGTCTCATCCAGCTGTGGGTCTAGATATGGTCAATCCAGGTTGCATCAGAGCCCCTGAACGGATTTTGTAAGAATTTCTTTCTCTTTGACTGTCTTTGTTTTATGGGATTTTTAAAGTAATTTATTTTTATAATGGGGTTTAGCTGCTTTTCCCTGCTGTGTTTATGCCGCTTTACACCCTCTTGATTCACTTCCAGACAGATATCAATACATAGGTTTTAAGATTCTTGCTAATCAGATATATTCTTGTGCGGTGAATAGGGGTGTTGAGTCCAGTTCACTGAGCAGGGAGTAGGTCTTGTCTGTTACATATTTGGCTTATGGAACGGTATCTGAGCTAATTTCAAACCCTTGTGTTATGCATCACCCCACCTCACCTTTCCCGTTAAGCAGCCAGAGTGTGTCTTCTAAATGTGTGACTCTGTTCTGTTTTGTAATTCAGTTCAAGTGTAGCGATTTTGACATGCCCTCTATAAGTGATATCTTAGGATAAGTGTCTGTTTCTGTGTGACTTATTTCACTTAGAATCCTCGTACCTAAATCCACTCATCATGCTGCTAGTAGCCTTATGACACTGATTTCATGGCTGAGTGATATTCCATTGTGCCTAAGTACCACAACTTCTTTATCCATTTTTCTCTTTCCTGGGATGTTGAAGGTGTAGCGAAGTGGAGGTTCTTGGAAACAGAGCAGCCCTAAACTTTGGGGTGCCTGTGTCTTGTTGCTTTTTAGTTTTCCCAATTTATACGCCCATGAGTGGAAGTGCCCTATGCTCTCTCAGCTGTCTTTATTACATGTTTCAGGACACACCGTACACTGCTCCAGGGTGGCTGTTGGCAATTGACATCCCGCCCATCAGCGTAGCAAGGCTCCCATGTCTCCATGGCCTGTCCTGCATTTCTGGTTTTTACACTTTTTGCAGCATGGCCCTTTTGACCGATGGCAAGCGAGACTTCTTTGTAGTGCTGATTTGCACTTCCGGCTTGCTTGGTTGGCCAAAAAGGGCGTATGCGTTTTTTCCTGAATATATTCAGGAAAAAACGCATACGCCCTTTTTGGCCAAGGGCATCATTGTCAACGTTTTGCCGCTTTTCATGTGCTTTAAAGGCGAGTGGAATCTACCTCCTGTAATCTGTTTCCTGCAATTCTGCCTTGCTTTCACATCCTCTTCGTTGCCTTCCCGCAATATATTTGTGGACGAGAGTTATCATTTATAACTCTGTAGGTTTGTGAATTGCAGTGCCCCTGAGCTCCATTTGTCAACTCGCCTTTTTGGGAGCTGGCCGCAAAAGCGCAGGATTGCTTCAGGCACTATTCTGGTTCCGGGGGCCAGGCTGAGCCTGTGCTTCATTCTTCTTCCTGATGGGGAAATAGAGTGACCTGTGCCTGTCCCAACAGCTAGAGCTAGTCTCTCATTGGTTCCCCCTCTTCCCGTTCAACCTCAGGACAAATTGCAACCTGTACGAAACAGGAGGTTAAAGGTGCTGATTCTCCAAGTAGGGAGATTGTTAGTAAAGCGGCTGGAATGCCGAACCCGAGCACAAGGAGAGGAGAAATGAGGTGCGTTTTAGAAACGTTTCCCAAACACACGGTGTACCATCTTCTGGGATTCCCATGCACGTTTTCGATGTAGAAAGATGCCCTTGAACCTGGAGATTTGGGACCCATGGGGTGGGTACCACGCGGTATTACTTTAAAGGTTCTGCGTTTGCTCACCCACCTCAACAATCCTCTCAGCCCCAAGAGTGTCCAGCCTTATGTCTCATCCAGCTGTGGGTCTAGATATGGTCAATCCAGGTTGCATCAGAGCCCCTGAACGGATTTTGTAAGAATTTCTTTCTCTTTGACTGTCTTTGTTTTATGGGTTTTTTTAAAGTAATTTATTTTTATAATGGGGTTTAGCTGCTTTTCCCTGCTGTGTTTATGCCGCTTTACACCCTCTTGATTCACTTCCAGAGAGATATCAATACATAGGTTTTAAGATTCTTGCTAATCAGATATATTCTTGTGCGGTGAATAGGGGTGTTGAGTCCAGTTCACTGAGCAGGGAGTAGGTCTTGTCTGTTACATATTTGGCTTATGGAACGGTATCTGAGCTAATTTCAAACCCTTGTGTTATGCATCACCCCACCTCACCTTTCCCGTTAAGCAGCCAGAGTGTGTCTTCTAAATGTGTGACTCTGTTCTGTTTTGTAATTCAGTTCAAGTGTAGCGATTTTGACATGCCCTCTATAAGTGATATCTTAGGATAAGTGTCTGTTTCTGTGTGACTTATTTCACTTAGAATCCTCGTACCTAAATCCACTCATCATGCTGCTACTAGCCTTATGACACTGATTTCATGGCTGAGTGATATTCCATTGTGCCTAAGTACCACAACTTCTTTATCCATTTTTCTCTTTCCTGGGATGTTGAAGGTGTAGCGAAGTGGAGGTTCTTGGAAACAGAGCAGCCCTAAACTTTGGGGTGCCTGTGTCTTGTTGCTTTTTAGTTTTCCTAATTTATACGCCCATGAGTGGAAGTGCCCTATGCTCTCTCAGCTGTGTTTATTACATGTTTCAGGACACACCGTACATTTCTCCAGAGTGGCTGTTGGCAATTGACATCCCGCCCATCAGCGTAGCAAGGCTCCCATGTCTCCATGGCCTGTCCTGCATTTCTGGTTTTTACACTTTTTGCAGCATGGCCCTTTTGACCGATGGCAAGCGAGACTTCTTTGTAGTGCTGATTTGCACTTCCGGCTTGCTTGGTTGGCCAAAAAGGGCGTATGCGTTTTTTCCTGAATATATTCAGGAAAAAACGCATACGCCCTTTTTGGCCAAGGGCATCATTGTCAACGTTTTGCCGCTTTTCATGTGCTTTAAAGGCGAGTCGAATCTACCTCCTGAAATCTGTTTCCTGCAATTCTGCCTTGCTTTCAAATCCTCTTCGTTGCCTTCCCTCAATATATTTGTGGACGAGAGTTATCATTTATAACTCTGTAGGTTTGTGAATTGCAGTGCCCCTGAGCTCCATTTGTCAACTCGCCTTTTTCGGAGCTGGCCGCAAAAGCGCAGGATTGCTTCAGGCCCTATTCTGGTTCCGGGGGGCAGGCTGAGCCTGTGCTTCATTCTTCTTCCTGATGGGGAAATAGAGTGACCTGTGCCTGTTCCCAACACCTAGAGCTAGTCTCTCATTGTTTCCCCCTCTTCCCGTTCAACCTCAGGACAAATTGCAACCTGTACGAAACAGGAGGTTAAAGGTGCTGATTCTCCAAGTAGGGAGATTGTTAGTAAAGCGGCTGGAATGGCGAACCCGAGCACAAGGAGAGGCGAAATGAGGTGCGTTTTAGAAACGTTTCCCAAACACACGGTGTACCATCTTCTGGGATTCCCATGCACGTTTTCGATGTAGAAAGATGCCCTTGAACCTGGAGATTTGGGACCCATGGTGTGGGTACCACGCGGTATTACTTTAAAGGTTCTGCGTTTGCTCACCCACCTCAAAAACCTCTCAGCCCCAAGAGTGTCCAGCCTTATGTCTCATCCAGCTGTGGGTCTAGATATGGTCAATCCAGGTTGCATCAGAGCCCCTGAACGGATTTTGTAAGAATTTCTTTCTCTTTGACTGTCTTTGTTTTATGGGTTTTTTAAAGTCATTTATTTTTATAATGGGGTTTAGCTGCTTTTCCCTGCTGTGTTTATGCTGCTGTACAGCCTCTTGATTCACTTCCAGAGAGATATCAATACATAGGTTTTAAGATTCTTTCTAATCAGGTATATTCTTGTGCGGTGAATAGGGGTGTTGAGTCCAGTTCACTGAGCAGGGAGTAGGTCTTGTCTGTTACATATTTGGCTTATGGAACGGTATCTGAGCTAATTTCAAACCCTTGTTTTATGCATCACGCCACCTCACATTTCCCGTTAAGCAGCCATAGTGTGTCTTCTAAATGTGTGACTCTCTTCTGTTTTGTAATTCAGTTCAAGTGTAAGGATTTTGACATGCCCTCTATAAGTGATATCTTAGGATAAGTGTCTTTTTCTGTGTGACTTATTTCACTGAGAATCCTCGTACCTAAATCCACTCATCATGCTGCTACTAGCCTTATGACACTGATTTCATGGCTGAGTGATATTCCATTGTGCCTAAGTACCACAACTTCTTTATCCATTTTTCTCTTTCCTGGGATGTTTAAGGTGTAGCGAAGTGGAGGTTCTTGTACACAGAGCAGCCCTAAACTTTGGGGTGCCTGTGTCTTGTTGCTTTTTAGTTTTCCCAATTTATACGCCCATGAGTGGAAGTGCCCTATGCTCTCTCAGCTGTGTTTATTACATGTTTCAGGACACACCGTACACTTCTCCAGGGT
Source organism: Eubalaena glacialis (assembly GCF_028564815.1). Taxonomy (NCBI): domain Eukaryota; kingdom Metazoa; phylum Chordata; class Mammalia; order Artiodactyla; family Balaenidae; genus Eubalaena; species Eubalaena glacialis. The sequence continues at coordinate 128,965,353 of NC_083716.1, forward strand.
GGCTGTTGGCAATTGACATCCCGCCCATCAGCGTAGCAAGGCTCCCATGTCTCCATGGCCTGTCCTGCATTTCTGGTTTTTACAGTTTTTGCAGCATGGCCCTTTTGACCGATGGCAAGCGAGACTTCTTTGTAGTGCTGATTTGCACTTCCGGCTTGCTTGGTTGGCCAAAAAGGGCGTATGCGTTTTTTCCTGAATATATTCAGGAAAAAACGCATACGCCCTTTTTGGCCAAGGGCATCATTGTCAACGTTTTGCCGCTTTTCATGTGCTTTAAAGGCGAGTGGAATCTACCTCCTAAAATCTGTTTCCTGCAATTCTGCCTTGCTTTCACATCCTCTTCGTTGCCTTCCCTCAATATATTTGTGGACGAGAGTCATCATTTATAACTCTGCAGGTTTGTGAATTGCAGTGCCCCTGAGCTCCATTTGTCAACTCGCCTTTTTGGGAGCTGGCCGCAAAAGCGCAGGATTGCTTCAGGCCCTATTCTGGTTCCGGGGGGCAGGCTGAGCCTGTGCTTCATTCTTCTTCCTGATGGGGAAATAGAGTGACCTGTGCCTGTCCCAACACCTAGAGCTAGTCTCTCATTGGTTCCCCCTCTTCCCGTTCATCCTCAGGACAAATTGCAACCTGTACGAAACAGGAGGTTAAAGGTGCTGATTCTCCAAGTAGGGAGATTGTTAGTAAAGCGGCTGGAATGGCGAACCCGAGCACCAGGAGAGGCGAAATGAGGTGCGTTTTAGAAACGTTTCCCGATCACACGGTGTACCATCTTCTGCGTTTCCCATGCACGTTTTCGATGTAGGAAGATGCCCTTGAACCTGGAGATTTGGGACCCATGGGGTGGGTACCACGCGGTATTACTTTAAAGGGTCTGCGTTTGCTCACCCAACCTCACCAATCCTCTCAGCCCCAAGAGTGTCCAGCCTTATGTCTCATCCAGCTGTGGGTCTAGATATGGTCAATCCAGGTTGCATCAGAGCCCCTGAACGGATTTTGTAAGAATTTCTTTCTCTTTGACTGTCTTTGTTTTATGGGATTTTTAAAGTAATTTATTTTTATAATGGGGTTTAGCTGCTTTTCCCTGCTGTGTTTATGCCGCTTTACACCCTCTTGATTCACTTCCAGACAGATATCAATACATAGGTTTTAAGATTCTTGCTAATCAGATATATTCTTGTGCGGTGAATAGGGGTGTTGAGTCCAGTTCACTGAGCAGGGAGTAGGTCTTGTCTGTTACATATTTGGCTTATGGAACGGTATCTGAGCTAATTTCAAACCCTTGTGTTATGCATCACCCCACCTCACCTTTCCCGTTAAGCAGCCAGAGTGTGTCTTCTAAATGTGTGACTCTGTTCTGTTTTGTAATTCAGTTCAAGTGTAGCGATTTTGACATGCCCTCTATAAGTGATATCTTAGGATAAGTGTCTGTTTCTGTGTGACTTATTTCACTTAGAATCCTCGTACCTAAATCCACTCATCATGCTGCTAGTAGCCTTATGACACTGATTTCATGGCTGAGTGATATTCCATTGTGCCTAAGTACCACAACTTCTTTATCCATTTTTCTCTTTCCTGGGATGTTGAAGGTGTAGCGAAGTGGAGGTTCTTGGAAACAGAGCAGCCCTAAACTTTGGGGTGCCTGTGTCTTGTTGCTTTTTAGTTTTCCCAATTTATACGCCCATGAGTGGAAGTGCCCTATGCTCTCTCAGCTGTCTTTATTACATGTTTCAGGACACACCGTACACTGCTCCAGGGTGGCTGTTGGCAATTGACATCCCGCCCATCAGCGTAGCAAGGCTCCCATGTCTCCATGGCCTGTCCTGCATTTCTGGTTTTTACACTTTTTGCAGCATGGCCCTTTTGACCGATGGCAAGCGAGACTTCTTTGTAGTGCTGATTTGCACTTCCGGCTTGCTTGGTTGGCCAAAAAGGGCGTATGCGTTTTTTCCTGAATATATTCAGGAAAAAACGCATACGCCCTTTTTGGCCAAGGGCATCATTGTCAACGTTTTGCCGCTTTTCATGTGCTTTAAAGGCGAGTGGAATCTACCTCCTGTAATCTGTTTCCTGCAATTCTGCCTTGCTTTCACATCCTCTTCGTTGCCTTCCCGCAATATATTTGTGGACGAGAGTTATCATTTATAACTCTGTAGGTTTGTGAATTGCAGTGCCCCTGAGCTCCATTTGTCAACTCGCCTTTTTGGGAGCTGGCCGCAAAAGCGCAGGATTGCTTCAGGCACTATTCTGGTTCCGGGGGCCAGGCTGAGCCTGTGCTTCATTCTTCTTCCTGATGGGGAAATAGAGTGACCTGTGCCTGTCCCAACAGCTAGAGCTAGTCTCTCATTGGTTCCCCCTCTTCCCGTTCAACCTCAGGACAAATTGCAACCTGTACGAAACAGGAGGTTAAAGGTGCTGATTCTCCAAGTAGGGAGATTGTTAGTAAAGCGGCTGGAATGCCGAACCCGAGCACAAGGAGAGGAGAAATGAGGTGCGTTTTAGAAACGTTTCCCAAACACACGGTGTACCATCTTCTGGGATTCCCATGCACGTTTTCGATGTAGAAAGATGCCCTTGAACCTGGAGATTTGGGACCCATGGGGTGGGTACCACGCGGTATTACTTTAAAGGTTCTGCGTTTGCTCACCCACCTCAACAATCCTCTCAGCCCCAAGAGTGTCCAGCCTTATGTCTCATCCAGCTGTGGGTCTAGATATGGTCAATCCAGGTTGCATCAGAGCCCCTGAACGGATTTTGTAAGAATTTCTTTCTCTTTGACTGTCTTTGTTTTATGGGTTTTTTTAAAGTAATTTATTTTTATAATGGGGTTTAGCTGCTTTTCCCTGCTGTGTTTATGCCGCTTTACACCCTCTTGATTCACTTCCAGAGAGATATCAATACATAGGTTTTAAGATTCTTGCTAATCAGATATATTCTTGTGCGGTGAATAGGGGTGTTGAGTCCAGTTCACTGAGCAGGGAGTAGGTCTTGTCTGTTACATATTTGGCTTATGGAACGGTATCTGAGCTAATTTCAAACCCTTGTGTTATGCATCACCCCACCTCACCTTTCCCGTTAAGCAGCCAGAGTGTGTCTTCTAAATGTGTGACTCTGTTCTGTTTTGTAATTCAGTTCAAGTGTAGCGATTTTGACATGCCCTCTATAAGTGATATCTTAGGATAAGTGTCTTTTTCTGTGTGACTTATTTCACTGAGAATCCTCGTACCTAAATCCACTCATCATGCTGCTACTAGCCTTATGACACTGATTTCATGGCTGAGTGATATTCCATTGTGCCTAAGTACCACAACTTCTTTATCCATTTTTCTCTTTCCTGGGATGTTGAAGGTGTAGCGAAGTGGAGGTTCTTGTACACAGAGCAGCCCTAAACTTTGGGGTGCCTGTGTCTTGTTGCTTTTTAGTTTTCCCAATTTATACGCCCATGAGTGGAAGTGCCCTATGCTCTCTCAGCTGTGTTTATTACATGTTTCAGGACACACCGTACACTTCTCCAGGGTGGCTGTTGGCAATTGACATCCCGCCCATCAGCGTAGCAAGGCTCCCATGTCTCCATGGCCTGTCCTGCATTTCTGGTTTTTACAGTTTTTGCAGCATGGCCCTTTTGACCGATGGCAAGCGAGACTTCTTTGTAGTGCTGATTTGCACTTCCGGCTTGCTTGGTTGGCCAAAAAGGGCGTATGCGTTTTTTCCTGAATATATTCAGGAAAAAACGCATACGCCCTTTTTGGCCAAGGGCATCATTGTCAACGTTTTGCCGCTTTTCATGTGCTTTAAAGGCGAGTTGAATCTACCTCCTGAAATCTGTTTCCTGCAATTCTGCCTTGCTTTCACATCCTCTTCGTTGCCTTCCCTCAATATATTTGTGGACGAGAGTCATCATTTATAACTCTGCAGGTTTGTGAATTGCAGTGCCCCTGAGCTCCATTTGTCAACTCGCCTTTTTGGGAGCTGGCCGCAAAAGCGCAGGATTGCTTCAGGCCCTATTCTGGTTCCTGGGGGCAGGCTGAGCCTGTGCTTCATTCTTCTTCCTGATGGGGAAATAGAGTGACCTGTGCCTGTCCCAACAGCTAGAGCTAGTCTCTCATTGGTTCCCCCTCTTCCCGTTCATCCTCAGGACAAATTGCAACCTGTACGAAACAGGAGGTTAAAGGTGCTGATTCTCCAAGTAGGGAGATTGTTAGTAAAGCGGCTGGAATGGCGAACCCGAGCACAAGGAGAGGCGAAATGAGGTGCGTTTTAGAAACGTTTCCCGATCACACGGTGTACCATCTTCTGCGTTTCCCATGCACGTTTTCGATGTAGGAAGATGCCGTTGAACCTGGAGATTTGGGACCCATGGGGTGGGTACCACGCGGTATTACTTTAAAGGGTCTGCGTTTGCTCACCCAACCTCACCAATCCTCTCAGCCCCAAGAGTGTCCAGCCTTATGTCTCATCCAGCTGTGGGTCTAGATATGGTCAATCCAGGTTGCATCAGTGCCCCTGAACGGATTTTGTAAGAATTTCTTTCTCTTTGACTGTCTTTGTTTTATGGGTTTTTTTAAAGTAATTTATTTTTATAATGGGGTTTAGCTGCTTTTCCCTGCTGTGTTTATGCCGCTTTACACCCTCTTGATTCACTTCCAGAGAGATATCAATACATAGGTTTTAAGATTCTTGCTAATCAGATATATTCTTGTGCGGTGAATAGGGGTGTTGAGTCCAGTTCACTGAGCAGGGAGTAGGTCTTGTCTGTTACATATTTGGCTTATGGAACGGTATCTGAGCTAATTTCAAACCCTTGTGTTATGCATCACCCCACCTCACCTTTCCCGTTAAGCAGCCAGAGTGTGTCTTCTAAATGTGTGACTCTGTTCTGTTTTGTAATTCAGTTCAAGTGTAGCGATTTTGACATGCCCTCTATAAGTGATATCTTAGGATACGTGTCTGTTTCTGTGTGACTTATTTCACTTAGAATCCTCGTCCCTAAATCCACTCATCATGCTGCTAGTAGCCTTATGACACTGATTTCATGGCTGAGTGATATTCCATTGTGCCTAAGTACCACAACTTCTTTATCCATTTTTCTCTTTCCTGGGATGTTGAAGGTGTAGCGAAGTGGAGGTTCTTGGAAACAGAGCAGCCCTAAACTTTGGGGTGCCTGTGTCTTGTTGCTTTTTAGTTTTCCCAATTTATACGCCCATGAGTGGAAGTGCCCTATGCTCTCTCAGCTGTCTTTATTACATGTTTCAGGACACACCGTACACTTCTCCAGGGTGGCTGTTGGCAATTGACATCCCGCCCATCAGCGTAGCAAGGCTCCCATGTCTCCATGGCCTGTCCTGCATTTCTGGTTTTTACACTTTTTGCAGCATGGCCCTTTTGACCGATGGCAAGCGAGACTTCTTTGTAGTGCTGATTTGCACTTCCGGCTTGCTTGGTTGGCCAAAAAGGGCGTATGCGTTTTTTCCTGAATATATTCAGGAAAAAACGCATACGCCCTTTTTGGCCAAGGGCATCATTGTCAACGTTTTGCCGCTTTTCATGTGCTTTAAAGGCGAGTCGAATCTACCTCCTGTAATCTGTTTCCTGCAATTCTGCCTTGCTTTCACATCCTCTTCGTTGCCTTCCCGCAATATATTTGTGGACGAGAGTTATCATTTATAACTCTGTAGGTTTGTGAATTGCAGTGCCCCTGAGCTCCATTTGTCAACTCGCCTTTTTGGGAGCTGGCCGCAAAAGCGCAGGATTGCTTCAGGCCCTATTCTGGTTCCGGGGGGCAGGCTGAGCCTGTGCTTCATTCTTCTTCCTGATGGGGAAATAGAGTGACCTGTGCGTGTCCCAACACCTAGAGCTAGTCTCTCATTGGTTCCCCCTCTTACCGTTCAACCTCAGGACAAATTGCAACCTGTACGAAACAGGAGGTTAAAGGTGCTGATTCTCCAAGTAGGGAGATTGTTAGTAAAGCGGCTGGAATGGCGAACCCGAGCACAAGGAGAGGCGAAATGAGGTGCGTTTTAGAAACGTTTCCCGATCACACGGTGTACCATCTTCTGCGTTTCCCATGCACGTTTTCGATGTAGGAAGATGCCGTTGAACCTGGAGATTTGGGACCCATGGGGTGGGTACCACGCGGTATTACTTTAAAGGGTCTGCGTTTGCTCACCCAACCTCACCAATCCTCTCAGCCCCAAGAGTGTCCAGCCTTATGTCTCATCCAGCTGTGGGTCTAGATATGGTCAATCCAGGTTGCATCAGAGCCCCTGAACGGATTTTGTAAGAATTTCTTTCTCTTTGACTGTCTTTGTTTTATGGGTTTTTTTAAAGTAATTTATTTTTATAATGGGGTTTAGCTGCTTTTCCCTGCTGTGTTTATGCCGCTTTACACCCTCTTGATTCACTTCCAGAGAGATATCAATACATAGGTTTTAAGATTCTTGCTAATCAGATATATTCTTGTGCGGTGAATAGGGGTGTTGAGTCCAGTTCACTGAGCAGGGAGTAGGTCTTGTCTGTTACATATTTGGCTTATGGAACGGTATCTGAGCTAATTTCAAACCCTTGTGTTATGCATCACCCCACCTCACCTTTCCCGTTAAGCAGCCAGAGTGTGTCTTCTAAATGTGTGACTCTGTTCTGTTTTGTAATTCAGTTCAAGTGTAGCGATTTTGACATGCCCTCTATAAGTGATATCTTAGGATAAGTGTCTGTTTCTGTGTGACTTATTTCACTTAGAATCCTCGTACCTAAATCCACTCATCATGCTGCTACTAGCCTTATGACACTGATTTCATGGCTGAGTGATATTCCATTGTGCCTAAGTACCACAACTTCTTTATCCATTTTTCTCTTTCCTGGGATGTTGAAGGTGTAGCGAAGTGGAGGTTCTTGGAAACAGAGCAGCCCTAAACTTTGGGGTGCCTGTGTCTTGTTGCTTTTTAGTTTTCCTAATTTATACGCCCATGAGTGGAAGTGCCCTATGCTCTCTCAGCTGTGTTTATTACATGTTTCAGGACACACCGTACATTTCTCCAGAGTGGCTGTTGGCAATTGACATCCCGCCCATCAGCGTAGCAAGGCTCCCATGTCTCCATGGCCTGTCCTGCATTTCTGGTTTTTACACTTTTTGCAGCATGGCCCTTTTGACCGATGGCAAGCGAGACTTCTTTGTAGTGCTGATTTGCACTTCCGGCTTGCTTGGTTGGCCAAAAAGGGCGTATGCGTTTTTTCCTGAATATATTCAGGAAAAAACGCATACGCCCTTTTTGGCCAAGGGCATCATTGTCAACGTTTTGCCGCTTTTCATGTGCTTTAAAGGCGAGTCGAATCTACCTCCTGAAATCTGTTTCCTGCAATTCTGCCTTGCTTTCAAATCCTCTTCGTTGCCTTCCCTCAATATATTTGTGGACGAGAGTTATCATTTATAACTCTGTAGGTTTGTGAATTGCAGTGCCCCTGAGCTCCATTTGTCAACTCGCCTTTTTCGGAGCTGGCCGCAAAAGCGCAGGATTGCTTCAGGCCCTATTCTGGTTCCGGGGGGCAGGCTGAGCCTGTGCTTCATTCTTCTTCCTGATGGGGAAATAGAGTGACCTGTGCCTGTTCCCAACACCTAGAGCTAGTCTCTCATTGTTTCCCCCTCTTCCCGTTCAACCTCAGGACAAATTGCAACCTGTACGAAACAGGAGGTTAAAGGTGCTGATTCTCCAAGTAGGGAGATTGTTAGTAAAGCGGCTGGAATGGCGAACCCGAGCACAAGGAGAGGCGAAATGAGGTGCGTTTTAGAAACGTTTCCCAAACACACGGTGTACCATCTTCTGGGATTCCCATGCACGTTTTCGATGTAGAAAGATGCCCTTGAACCTGGAGATTTGGGACCCATGGTGTGGGTACCACGCGGTATTACTTTAAAGGTTCTGCGTTTGCTCACCCACCTCAAAAACCTCTCAGCCCCAAGAGTGTCCAGCCTTATGTCTCATCCAGCTGTGGGTCTAGATATGGTCAATCCAGGTTGCATCAGAGCCCCTGAACGGATTTTGTAAGAATTTCTTTCTCTTTGACTGTCTTTGTTTTATGGGTTTTTTAAAGTCATTTATTTTTATAATGGGGTTTAGCTGCTTTTCCCTGCTGTGTTTATGCTGCTGTACAGCCTCTTGATTCACTTCCAGAGAGATATCAATACATAGGTTTTAAGATTCTTTCTAATCAGGTATATTCTTGTGCGGTGAATAGTGGTGTTGAGTCCAGTTCACTGAGCAGGGAGTAGGTCTTGTCTGTTACATATTTGGCTTATGGAACGGTATCTGAGCTAATTTCAAACCCTTGTTTTATGCATCACGCCACCTCACATTTCCCGTTAAGCAGCCATAGTGTGTCTTCTAAATGTGTGACTCTCTTCTGTTTTGTAATTCAGTTCAAGTGTAAGGATTTTGACATGCCCTCTATAAGTGATATCTTAGGATAAGTGTCTTTTTCTGTGTGACTTATTTCACTGAGAATCCTCGTACCTAAATCCACTCATCATGCTGCTACTAGCCTTATGACACTGATTTCATGGCTGAGTGATATTCCATTGTGCCTAAGTACCACAACTTCTTTATCCATTTTTCTCTTTCCTGGGATGTTGAAGGTGTAGCGAAGTGGAGGTTCTTGTACACAGAGCAGCCCTAAACTTTGGGGTGCCTGTGTCTTGTTGCTTTTTAGTTTTCCCAATTTATACGCCCATGAGTGGAAGTGCCCTATGCTCTCTCAGCTGTGTTTATTACATGTTTCAGGACACACCGTACACTTCTCCAGGGTGGCTGTTGGCAATTGACATCCCGCCCATCAGCGTAGCAAGGCTCCCATGTCTCCATGGCCTGTCCTGCATTTCTGGTTTTTACACTTTTTGCAGCATGGCCCTTTTGACCGATGGCAAGCGAGACTTCTTTGTAGTGCTGATTTGCACTTCCGGCTTGCTTGGTTGGCCAAAAAGGGCGTATGCGTTTTTTCCTGAATATATTCAGGAAAAAACGCATACGCCCTTTTTGGCCAAGGGCATCATTGTCAACGTTTTGCCGCTTTTCATGTGCTTTAAAGGCGAGTGGAATCTACCTCCTAAAATCTGTTTCCTGCAATTCTGCCTTGCTTTCACATCCTCTTCGTTGCCTTCCCTCAATATATTTGTGGACGAGAGTCATCATTTATAACTCTGCAGGTTTGTGAATTGCAGTGCCCCTGAGCTCCATTTGTCAACTCGCCTTTTTGGGAGCTGGCCGCAAAAGCGCAGGATTGCTTCAGGCCCTATTCTGGTTCCGGGGGGCAGGCTGAGCCTGTGCTTCATTCTTCTTCCTGATGGGGAAATAGAGTGACCTGTGCCTGTCCCAACACCTAGAGCTAGTCTCTCATTGGTTCCCCCTCTTCCCGTTCATCCTCAGGACAAATTGCAACCTGTACGAAACAGGAGGTTAAAGGTGCTGATTCTCCAAGTAGGGAGATTGTTAGTAAAGCGGCTGGAATGGCGAACCCGAGCACCAGGAGAGGCGAAATGAGGTGCGTTTTAGAAACGTTTCCCGATCACACGGTGTACCATCTTCTGCGTTTCCCATGCACGTTTTCGATGTAGGAAGATGCCCTTGAACCTGGAGATTTGGGACCCATGGGGTGGGTACCACGCGGTATTACTTTAAAGGGTCTGCGTTTGCTCACCCAACCTCACCAATCCTCTCAGCCCCAAGAGTGTCCAGCCTTATGTCTCATCCAGCTGTGGGTCTAGATATGGTCAATCCAGGTTGCATCAGAGCCCCTGAACGGATTTTGTAAGAATTTCTTTCTCTTTGACTGTCTTTGTTTTATGGGATTTTTAAAGTAATTTATTTTTATAATGGGGTTTAGCTGCTTTTCCCTGCTGTGTTTATGCCGCTTTACACCCTCTTGATTCACTTCCAGACAGATATCAATACATAGGTTTTAAGATTCTTGCTAATCAGATATATTCTTGTGCGGTGAATAGGGGTGTTGAGTCCAGTTCACTGAGCAGGGAGTAGGTCTTGTCTGTTACATATTTGGCTTATGGAACGGTATCTGAGCTAATTTCAAACCCTTGTGTTATGCATCACCCCACCTCACCTTTCCCGTTAAGCAGCCAGAGTGTGTCTTCTAAATGTGTGACTCTGTTCTGTTTTGTAATTCAGTTCAAGTGTAGCGATTTTGACATGCCCTCTATAAGTGATATCTTAGGATAAGTGTCTGTTTCTGTGTGACTTATTTCACTTAGAATCCTCGTACCTAAATCCACTCATCATGCTGCTAGTAGCCTTATGACACTGATTTCATGGCTGAGTGATATTCCATTGTGCCTAAGTACCACAACTTCTTTATCCATTTTTCTCTTTCCTGGGATGTTGAAGGTGTAGCGAAGTGGAGGTTCTTGGAAACAGAGCAGCCCTAAACTTTGGGGTGCCTGTGTCTTGTTGCTTTTTAGTTTTCCCAATTTATACGCCCATGAGTGGAAGTGCCCTATGCTCTCTCAGCTGTCTTTATTACATGTTTCAGGACACACCGTACACTGCTCCAGGGTGGCTGTTGGCAATTGACATCCCGCCCATCAGCGTAGCAAGGCTCCCATGTCTCCATGGCCTGTCCTGCATTTCTGGTTTTTACACTTTTTGCAGCATGGCCCTTTTGACCGATGGCAAGCGAGACTTCTTTGTAGTGCTGATTTGCACTTCCGGCTTGCTTGGTTGGCCAAAAAGGGCGTATGCGTTTTTTCCTGAATATATTCAGGAAAAAACGCATACGCCCTTTTTGGCCAAGGGCATCATTGTCAACGTTTTGCCGCTTTTCATGTGCTTTAAAGGCGAGTGGAATCTACCTCCTGTAATCTGTTTCCTGCAATTCTGCCTTGCTTTCACATCCTCTTCGTTGCCTTCCCGCAATATATTTGTGGACGAGAGTTATCATTTATAACTCTGTAGGTTTGTGAATTGCAGTGCCCCTGAGCTCCATTTGTCAACTCGCCTTTTTGGGAGCTGGCCGCAAAAGCGCAGGATTGCTTCAGGCACTATTCTGGTTCCGGGGGCCAGGCTGAGCCTGTGCTTCATTCTTCTTCCTGATGGGGAAATAGAGTGACCTGTGCCTGTCCCAACAGCTAGAGCTAGTCTCTCATTGGTTCCCCCTCTTCCCGTTCAACCTCAGGACAAATTGCAACCTGTACGAAACAGGAGGTTAAAGGTGCTGATTCTCCAAGTAGGGAGATTGTTAGTAAAGCGGCTGGAATGCCGAACCCGAGCACAAGGAGAGGAGAAATGAGGTGCGTTTTAGAAACGTTTCCCAAACACACGGTGTACCATCTTCTGGGATTCCCATGCACGTTTTCGATGTAGAAAGATGCCCTTGAACCTGGAGATTTGGGACCCATGGGGTGGGTACCACGCGGTATTACTTTAAAGGTTCTGCGTTTGCTCACCCACCTCAACAATCCTCTCAGCCCCAAGAGTGTCCAGCCTTATGTCTCATCCAGCTGTGGGTCTAGATATGGTCAATCCAGGTTGCATCAGAGCCCCTGAACGGATTTTGTAAGAATTTCTTTCTCTTTGACTGTCTTTGTTTTATGGGTTTTTTTAAAGTAATTTATTTTTATAATGGGGTTTAGCTGCTTTTCCCTGCTGTGTTTATGCCGCTTTACACCCTCTTGATTCACTTCCAGAGAGATATCAATACATAGGTTTTAAGATTCTTGCTAATCAGATATATTCTTGTGCGGTGAATAGGGGTGTTGAGTCCAGTTCACTGAGCAGGGAGTAGGTCTTGTCTGTTACATATTTGGCTTATGGAACGGTATCTGAGCTAATTTCAAACCCTTGTGTTATGCATCACCCCACCTCACCTTTCCCGTTAAGCAGCCAGAGTGTGTCTTCTAAATGTGTGACTCTGTTCTGTTTTGTAATTCAGTTCAAGTGTAGCGATTTTGACATGCCCTCTATAAGTGATATCTTAGGATAAGTGTCTTTTTCTGTGTGACTTATTTCACTGAGAATCCTCGTACCTAAATCCACTCATCATGCTGCTACTAGCCTTATGACACTGATTTCATGGCTGAGTGATATTCCGTTGTGCCTAAGTACCACAACTTCTTTATCCATTTTTCTCTTTCCTGGGATGTTTAAGGTGTAGCGAAGTGGAGGTTCTTGTACACAGAGCAGCCCTAAACTTTGGGGTGCCTGTGTCTTGTTGCTTTTTAGTTTTCCCAATTTATACGCCCATGAGTGGAAGTGCCCTATGCTCTCTCAGCTGTGTTTATTACATGTTTCAGGACACACCGTACACTTCTCCAGGGTGGCTGTTGGCAATTGACATCCCGCCCATCAGCGTAGCAAGGCTCCCATGTCTCCATGGCCTGTCCTGCATTTCTGGTTTTTACACTTTTTGCAGCATGGCCCTTTTGACCGATGGCAAGCGAGACTTCTTTGTAGTGCTGATTTGCACTTCCGGCTTGCTTGGTTGGCCAAAAAGGGCGTATGCGTTTTTTCCTGAATATATTCAGGAAAAAACGCATACGCCCTTTTTGGCCAAGGGCATCATTGTCAACGTTTTGCCGCTTTTCATGTGCTTTAAAGGCGAGTGGAATCTACCTCCTAAAATCTGTTTCCTGCAATTCTGCCTTGCTTTCACATCCTCTTCGTTGCCTTCCCTCAATATATTTGTGGACGAGAGTCATCATTTATAACTCTGCAGGTTTGTGAATTGCAGTGCCCCTGAGCTCCATTTGTCAACTCGCCTTTTTGGGAGCTGGCCGCAAAAGCGCAGGATTGCTTCAGGCCCTATTCTGGTTCCGGGGGGCAGGCTGAGCCTGTGCTTCATTCTTCTTCCTGATGGGGAAATAGAGTGACCTGTGCCTGTCCCAACACCTAGAGCTAGTCTCTCATTGGTTCCCCCTCTTCCCGTTCATCCTCAGGACAAATTGCAACCTGTACGAAACAGGAGGTTAAAGGTGCTGATTCTCCAAGTAGGGAGATTGTTAGTAAAGCGGCTGGAATGGCGAACCCGAGCACCAGGAGAGGCGAAATGAGGTGCGTTTTAGAAACGTTTCCCGATCACACGGTGTACCATCTTCTGCGTTTCCCATGCACGTTTTCGATGTAGGAAGATGCCCTTGAACCTGGAGATTTGGGACCCATGGGGTGGGTACCACGCGGTATTACTTTAAAGGGTCTGCGTTTGCTCACCCAACCTCACCAATCCTCTCAGCCCCAAGAGTGTCCAGCCTTATGTCTCATCCAGCTGTGGGTCTAGATATGGTCAATCCAGGTTGCATCAGAGCCCCTGAACGGATTTTGTAAGAATTTCTTTCTCTTTGACTGTCTTTGTTTTATGGGATTTTTAAAGTAATTTATTTTTATAATGGGGTTTAGCTGCTTTTCCCTGCTGTGTTTATGCCGCTTTACACCCTCTTGATTCACTTCCAGACAGATATCAATACATAGGTTTTAAGATTCTTGCTAATCAGATATATTCTTGTGCGGTGAATAGGGGTGTTGAGTCCAGTTCACTGAGCAGGGAGTAGGTCTTGTCTGTTACATATTTGGCTTATGGAACGGTATCTGAGCTAATTTCAAACCCTTGTGTTATGCATCACCCCACCTCACCTTTCCCGTTAAGCAGCCAGAGTGTGTCTTCTAAATGTGTGACTCTGTTCTGTTTTGTAATTCAGTTCAAGTGTAGCGATTTTGACATGCCCTCTATAAGTGATATCTTAGGATAAGTGTCTGTTTCTGTGTGACTTATTTCACTTAGAATCCTCGTACCTAAATCCACTCATCATGCTGCTAGTAGCCTTATGACACTGATTTCATGGCTGAGTGATATTCCATTGTGCCTAAGTACCACAACTTCTTTATCCATTTTTCTCTTTCCTGGGATGTTGAAGGTGTAGCGAAGTGGAGGTTCTTGGAAACAGAGCAGCCCTAAACTTTGGGGTGCCTGTGTCTTGTTGCTTTTTAGTTTTCCCAATTTATACGCCCATGAGTGGAAGTGCCCTATGCTCTCTCAGCTGTCTTTATTACATGTTTCAGGACACACCGTACACTGCTCCAGGGTGGCTGTTGGCAATTGACATCCCGCCCATCAGCGTAGCAAGGCTCCCATGTCTCCATGGCCTGTCCTGCATTTCTGGTTTTTACACTTTTTGCAGCATGGCCCTTTTGACCGATGGCAAGCGAGACTTCTTTGTAGTGCTGATTTGCACTTCCGGCTTGCTTGGTTGGCCAAAAAGGGCGTATGCGTTTTTTCCTGAATATATTCAGGAAAAAACGCATACGCCCTTTTTGGCCAAGGGCATCATTGTCAACGTTTTGCCGCTTTTCATGTGCTTTAAAGGCGAGTGGAATCTACCTCCTGTAATCTGTTTCCTGCAATTCTGCCTTGCTTTCACATCCTCTTCGTTGCCTTCCCGCAATATATTTGTGGACGAGAGTTATCATTTATAACTCTGTAGGTTTGTGAATTGCAGTGCCCCTGAGCTCCATTTGTCAACTCGCCTTTTTGGGAGCTGGCCGCAAAAGCGCAGGATTGCTTCAGGCACTATTCTGGTTCCGGGGGCCAGGCTGAGCCTGTGCTTCATTCTTCTTCCTGATGGGGAAATAGAGTGACCTGTGCCTGTCCCAACAGCTAGAGCTAGTCTCTCATTGGTTCCCCCTCTTCCCGTTCAACCTCAGGACAAATTGCAACCTGTACGAAACAGGAGGTTAAAGGTGCTGATTCTCCAAGTAGGGAGATTGTTAGTAAAGCGGCTGGAATGCCGAACCCGAGCACAAGGAGAGGAGAAATGAGGTGCGTTTTAGAAACGTTTCCCAAACACACGGTGTACCATCTTCTGGGATTCCCATGCACGTTTTCGATGTAGAAAGATGCCCTTGAACCTGGAGATTTGGGACCCATGGGGTGGGTACCACGCGGTATTACTTTAAAGGTTCTGCGTTTGCTCACCCACCTCAACAATCCTCTCAGCCCCAAGAGTGTCCAGCCTTATGTCTCATCCAGCTGTGGGTCTAGATATGGTCAATCCAGGTTGCATCAGAGCCCCTGAACGGATTTTGTAAGAATTTCTTTCTCTTTGACTGTCTTTGTTTTATGGGTTTTTTTAAAGTAATTTATTTTTATAATGGGGTTTAGCTGCTTTTCCCTGCTGTGTTTATGCCGCTTTACACCCTCTTGATTCACTTCCAGAGAGATATCAATACATAGGTTTTAAGATTCTTGCTAATCAGATATATTCTTGTGCGGTGAATAGGGGTGTTGAGTCCAGTTCACTGAGCAGGGAGTAGGTCTTGTCTGTTACATATTTGGCTTATGGAACGGTATCTGAGCTAATTTCAAACCCTTGTGTTATGCATCACCCCACCTCACCTTTCCCGTTAAGCAGCCAGAGTGTGTCTTCTAAATGTGTGACTCTGTTCTGTTTTGTAATTCAGTTCAAGTGTAGCGATTTTGACATGCCCTCTATAAGTGATATCTTAGGATAAGTGTCTTTTTCTGTGTGACTTATTTCACTGAGAATCCTCGTACCTAAATCCACTCATCATGCTGCTACTAGCCTTATGACACTGATTTCATGGCTGAGTGATATTCCATTGTGCCTAAGTACCACAACTTCTTTATCCATTTTTCTCTTTCCTGGGATGTTTAAGGTGTAGCGAAGTGGAGGTTCTTGTACACAGAGCAGCCCTAAACTTTGGGGTGCCTGTGTCTTGTTGCTTTTTAGTTTTCCCAATTTATACGCCCATGAGTGGAAGTGCCCTATGCTCTCTCAGCTGTGTTTATTACATGTTTCAGGACACACCGTACACTTCTCCAGGGTGGCTGTTGGCAATTGACATCCCGCCCATCAGCGTAGCAAGGCTCCCATGTCTCCATGGCCTGTCCTGCATTTCTGGTTTTTACAGTTTTTGCAGCATGGCCCTTTTGACCGATGGCAAGCGAGACTTCTTTGTAGTGCTGATTTGCACTTCCGGCTTGCTTGGTTGGCCAAAAAGGGCGTATGCGTTTTTTCCTGAATATATTCAGGAAAAAACGCATACGCCCTTTTTGGCCAAGGGCATCATTGTCAACGTTTTGCCGCTTTTCATGTGCTTTAAAGGCGAGTTGAATCTACCTCCTGAAATCTGTTTCCTGCAATTCTGCCTTGCTTTCACATCCTCTTCGTTGCCTTCCCTCAATATATTTGTGGACGAGAGTCATCATTTATAACTCTGCAGGTTTGTGAATTGCAGTGCCCCTGAGCTCCATTTGTCAACTCGCCTTTTTGGGAGCTGGCCGCAAAAGCGCAGGATTGCTTCAGGCCCTATTCTGGTTCCTGGGGGCAGGCTGAGCCTGTGCTTCATTCTTCTTCCTGATGGGGAAATAGAGTGACCTGTGCCTGTCCCAACACCTAGAGCTAGTCTCTCATTGGTTCCCCCTCTTCCCGTTCATCCTCAGGACAAATTGCAACCTGTACGAAACAGGAGGTTAAAGGTGCTGATTCTCCAAGTAGGGAGATTGTTAGTAAAGCGGCTGGAATGGCGAACCCGAGCACAAGGAGAGGCGAAATGAGGTGCGTTTTAGAAACGTTTCCCGATCACACGGTGTACCATCTTCTGCGTTTCCCATGCACGTTTTCGATGTAGGAAGATGCCCTTGAACCTGGAGATTTGGGACCCATGGGGTGGGTACCACGCGGTATTACTTTAAAGGGTCTGCGTTTGCTCACCCAACCTCACCAATCCTCTCAGCCCCAAGAGTGTCCAGCCTTATGTCTCATCCAGCTGTGGGTCTAGATATGGTCAATCCAGGTTGCATCAGTGCCCCTGAACGGATTTTGTAAGAATTTCTTTCTCTTTGACTGTCTTTGTTTTATGGGTTTTTTTAAAGTAATTTATTTTTATAATGGGGTTTAGCTGCTTTTCCCTGCTGTGTTTATGCCGCTTTACACCCTCTTGATTCACTTCCAGAGAGATATCAATACATAGGTTTTAAGATTCTTGCTAATCAGATATATTCTTGTGCGGTGAATAGGGGTGTTGAGTCCAGTTCACTGAGCAGGGAGTAGGTCTTGTCTGTTACATATTTGGCTTATGGAACGGTATCTGAGCTAATTTCAAACCCTTGTGTTATGCATCACCCCACCTCACCTTTCCCGTTAAGCAGCCAGAGTGTGTCTTCTAAATGTGTGACTCTGTTCTGTTTTGTAATTCAGTTCAAGTGTAGCGATTTTGACATGCCCTCTATAAGTGATATCTTAGGATAAGTGTCTGTTTCTGTGTGACTTATTTCACTTAGAATCCTCGTACCTAAATCCACTCATCATGCTGCTAGTAGCCTTATGACACTGATTTCATGGCTGAGTGATATTCCATTGTGCCTAAGTACCACAACTTCTTTATCCATTTTTCTCTTTCCTGGGATGTTGAAGGTGTAGCGAAGTGGAGGTTCTTGGAAACAGAGCAGCCCTAAACTTTGGGGTGCCTGTGTCTTGTTGCTTTTTAGTTTTCCCAATTTATACGCCCATGAGTGGAAGTGCCCTATGCTCTCTCAGCTGTCTTTATTACATGTTTCAGGACACACCGTACACTTCTCCAGGGTGGCTGTTGGCAATTGACATCCCGCCCATCAGCGTAGCAAGGCTCCCATGTCTCCATGGCCTGTCCTGCATTTCTGGTTTTTACACTTTTTGCAGCATGGCCCTTTTGACCGATGGCAAGCGAGACTTCTTTGTAGTGCTGATTTGCACTTCCGGCTTGCTTGGTTGGCCAAAAAGGGCGTATGCGTTTTTTCCTGAATATATTCAGGAAAAAACGCATACGCCCTTTTTGGCCAAGGGCATCATTGTCAACGTTTTGCCGCTTTTCATGTGCTTTAAAGGCGAGTCGAATCTACCTCCTGTAATCTGTTTCCTGCAATTCTGCCTTGCTTTCACATCCTCTTCGTTGCCTTCCCGCAATATATTTGTGGACGAGAGTTATCATTTATAACTCTGTAGGTTTGTGAATTGCAGTGCCCCTGAGCTCCATTTGTCAACTCGCCTTTTTGGGAGCTGGCCGCAAAAGCGCAGGATTGCTTCAGGCCCTATTCTGGTTCCGGGGGGCAGGCTGAGCCTGTGCTTCATTCTTCTTCCTGATGGGGAAATAGAGTGACCTGTGCGTGTCCCAACACCTAGAGCTAGTCTCTCATTGGTTCCCCCTCTTACCGTTCAACCTCAGGACAAATTGCAACCTGTACGAAACAGGAGGTTAAAGGTGCTGATTCTCCAAGTAGGGAGATTGTTAGTAAAGCGGCTGGAATGGCGAACCCGAGCACAAGGAGAGGCGAAATGAGGTGCGTTTTAGAAACGTTTCCCGATCACACGGTGTACCATCTTCTGCGTTTCCCATGCACGTTTTCGATGTAGGAAGATGCCGTTGAACCTGGAGATTTGGGACCCATGGGGTGGGTACCACGCGGTATTACTTTAAAGGGTCTGCGTTTGCTCACCCAACCTCACCAATCCTCTCAGCCCCAAGAGTGTCCAGCCTTATGTCTCATCCAGCTGTGGGTCTAGATATGGTCAATCCAGGTTGCATCAGAGCCCCTGAACGGATTTTGTAAGAATTTCTTTCTCTTTGACTGTCTTTGTTTTATGGGTTTTTTTAAAGTAATTTATTTTTATAATGGGGTTTAGCTGCTTTTCCCTGCTGTGTTTATGCCGCTTTACACCCTCTTGATTCACTTCCAGAGAGATATCAATACATAGGTTTTAAGATTCTTGCTAATCAGATATATTCTTGTGCGGTGAATAGGGGTGTTGAGTCCAGTTCACTGAGCAGGGAGTAGGTCTTGTCTGTTACATATTTGGCTTATGGAACGGTATCTGAGCTAATTTCAAACCCTTGTGTTATGCATCACCCCACCTCACCTTTCCCGTTAAGCAGCCAGAGTGTGTCTTCTAAATGTGTGACTCTGTTCTGTTTTGTAATTCAGTTCAAGTGTAGCGATTTTGACATGCCCTCTATAAGTGATATCTTAGGATAAGTGTCTGTTTCTGTGTGACTTATTTCACTTAGAATCCTCGTACCTAAATCCACTCATCATGCTGCTACTAGCCTTATGACACTGATTTCATGGCTGAGTGATATTCCATTGTGCCTAAGTACCACAACTTCTTTATCCATTTTTCTCTTTCCTGGGATGTTGAAGGTGTAGCGAAGTGGAGGTTCTTGGAAACAGAGCAGCCCTAAACTTTGGGGTGCCTGTGTCTTGTTGCTTTTTAGTTTTCCCAATTTATACGCCCATGAGTGGAAGTGCCCTATGCTCTCTCAGCTGTCTTTATTACATGTTTCAGGACACACCGTACATTTCTCCAGAGTGGCTGTTGGCAATTGACATCCCGCCCATCAGCGTAGCAAGGCTCCCATGTCTCCATGGCCTGTCCTGCATTTCTGGTTTTTACACTTTTTGCAGCATGGCCCTTTTGACCGATGGCAAGCGAGACTTCTTTGTAGTGCTGATTTGCACTTCCGGCTTGCTTGGTTGGCCAAAAAGGGCGTATGCGTTTTTTCCTGAATATATTCAGGAAAAAACGCATACGCCCTTTTTGGCCAAGGGCATCATTGTCAACGTTTTGCCGCTTTTCATGTGCTTTAAAGGCGAGTCGAATCTACCTCCTGAAATCTGTTTCCTGCAATTCTGCCTTGCTTTCAAATCCTCTTCGTTGCCTTCCCTCAATATATTTGTGGACGAGAGTTATCATTTATAACTCTGTAGGTTTGTGAATTGCAGTGCCCCTGAGCTCCATTTGTCAACTCGCCTTTTTCGGAGCTGGCCGCAAAAGCGCAGGATTGCTTCAGGCCCTATTCTGGTTCCGGGGGGCAGGCTGAGCCTGTGCTTCATTCTTCTTCCTGATGGGGAAATAGAGTGACCTGTGCCTGTTCCCAACACCTAGAGCTAGTCTCTCATTGTTTCCCCCTCTTCCCGTTCAACCTCAGGACAAATTGCAACCTGTACGAAACAGGAGGTTAAAGGTGCTGATTCTCCAAGTAGGGAGATTGTTAGTAAAGCGGCTGGAATGGCGAACCCGAGCACAAGGAGAGGCGAAATGAGGTGCGTTTTAGAAACGTTTCCCAAACACACGGTGTACCATCTTCTGGGATTCCCATGCACGTTTTCGATGTAGAAAGATGCCCTTGAACCTGGAGATTTGGGACCCATGGTGTGGGTACCACGCGGTATTACTTTAAAGGTTCTGCGTTTGCTCACCCACCTCAAAAACCTCTCAGCCCCAAGAGTGTCCAGCCTTATGTCTCATCCAGCTGTGGGTCTAGATATGGTCAATCCAGGTTGCATCAGAGCCCCTGAACGGATTTTGTAAGAATTTCTTTCTCTTTGACTGTCTTTGTTTTATGGGTTTTTTAAAGTCATTTATTTTTATAATGGGGTTTAGCTGCTTTTCCCTGCTGTGTTTATGCTGCTGTACAGCCTCTTGATTCACTTCCAGAGAGATATCAATACATAGGTTTTAAGATTCTTTCTAATCAGGTATATTCTTGTGCGGTGAATAGTGGTGTTGAGTCCAGTTCACTGAGCAGGGAGTAGGTCTTGTCTGTTACATATTTGGCTTATGGAACGGTATCTGAGCTAATTTCAAACCCTTGTTTTATGCATCACGCCACCTCACATTTCCCGTTAAGCAGCCATAGTGTGTCTTCTAAATGTGTGACTCTCTTCTGTTTTGTAATTCAGTTCAAGTGTAAGGATTTTGACATGCCCTCTATAAGTGATATCTTAGGATAAGTGTCTTTTTCTGTGTGACTTATTTCACTGAGAATCCTCGTACCTAAATCCACTCATCATGCTGCTACTAGCCTTATGACACTGATTTCATGGCTGAGTGATATTCCATTGTGCCTAAGTACCACAACTTCTTTATCCATTTTTCTCTTTCCTGGGATGTTTAAGGTGTAGCGAAGTGGAGGTTCTTGTACACAGAGCAGCCCTAAACTTTGGGGTGCCTGTGTCTTGTTGCTTTTTAGTTTTCCCAATTTATACGCCCATGAGTGGAAGTGCCCTATGCTCTCTCAGCTGTGTTTATTACATGTTTCAGGACACACCGTACACTTCTCCAGGGTGGCTGTTGGCAATTGACATCCCGCCCATCAGCGTAGCAAGGCTCCCATGTCTCCATGGCCTGTCCTGCATTTCTGGTTTTTACACTTTTTGCAGCATGGCCCTTTTGACCGATGGCAAGCGAGACTTCTTTGTAGTGCTGATTTGCACTTCCGGCTTGCTTGGTTGGCCAAAAAGGGCGTATGCGTTTTTTCCTGAATATATTCAGGAAAAAACGCATACGCCCTTTTTGGCCAAGGGCATCATTGTCAACGTTTTGCCGCTTTTCATGTGCTTTAAAGGCGAGTGGAATCTACCTCCTAAAATCTGTTTCCTGCAATTCTGCCTTGCTTTCACATCCTCTTCGTTGCCTTCCCTCAATATATTTGTGGACGAGAGTCATCATTTATAACTCTGCAGGTTTGTGAATTGCAGTGCCCCTGAGCTCCATTTGTCAACTCGCCTTTTTGGGAGCTGGCCGCAAAAGCGCAGGATTGCTTCAGGCCCTATTCTGGTTCCGGGGGGCAGGCTGAGCCTGTGCTTCATTCTTCTTCCTGATGGGGAAATAGAGTGACCTGTGCCTGTCCCAACACCTAGAGCTAGTCTCTCATTGGTTCCCCCTCTTCCCGTTCATCCTCAGGACAAATTGCAACCTGTACGAAACAGGAGGTTAAAGGTGCTGATTCTCCAAGTAGGGAGATTGTTAGTAAAGCGGCTGGAATGGCGAACCCGAGCACCAGGAGAGGCGAAATGAGGTGCGTTTTAGAAACGTTTCCCGATCACACGGTGTACCATCTTCTGCGTTTCCCATGCACGTTTTCGATGTAGGAAGATGCCCTTGAACCTGGAGATTTGGGACCCATGGGGTGGGTACCACGCGGTATTACTTTAAAGGGTCTGCGTTTGCTCACCCAACCTCACCAATCCTCTCAGCCCCAAGAGTGTCCAGCCTTATGTCTCATCCAGCTGTGGGTCTAGATATGGTCAATCCAGGTTGCATCAGAGCCCCTGAACGGATTTTGTAAGAATTTCTTTCTCTTTGACTGTCTTTGTTTTATGGGATTTTTAAAGTAATTTATTTTTATAATGGGGTTTAGCTGCTTTTCCCTGCTGTGTTTATGCCGCTTTACACCCTCTTGATTCACTTCCAGACAGATATCAATACATAGGTTTTAAGATTCTTGCTAATCAGATATATTCTTGTGCGGTGAATAGGGGTGTTGAGTCCAGTTCACTGAGCAGGGAGTAGGTCTTGTCTGTTACATATTTGGCTTATGGAACGGTATCTGAGCTAATTTCAAACCCTTGTGTTATGCATCACCCCACCTCACCTTTCCCGTTAAGCAGCCAGAGTGTGTCTTCTAAATGTGTGACTCTGTTCTGTTTTGTAATTCAGTTCAAGTGTAGCGATTTTGACATGCCCTCTATAAGTGATATCTTAGGATAAGTGTCTGTTTCTGTGTGACTTATTTCACTTAGAATCCTCGTACCTAAATCCACTCATCATGCTGCTAGTAGCCTTATGACACTGATTTCATGGCTGAGTGATATTCCATTGTGCCTAAGTACCACAACTTCTTTATCCATTTTTCTCTTTCCTGGGATGTTGAAGGTGTAGCGAAGTGGAGGTTCTTGGAAACAGAGCAGCCCTAAACTTTGGGGTGCCTGTGTCTTGTTGCTTTTTAGTTTTCCCAATTTATACGCCCATGAGTGGAAGTGCCCTATGCTCTCTCAGCTGTCTTTATTACATGTTTCAGGACACACCGTACACTGCTCCAGGGTGGCTGTTGGCAATTGACATCCCGCCCATCAGCGTAGCAAGGCTCCCATGTCTCCATGGCCTGTCCTGCATTTCTGGTTTTTACACTTTTTGCAGCATGGCCCTTTTGACCGATGGCAAGCGAGACTTCTTTGTAGTGCTGATTTGCACTTCCGGCTTGCTTGGTTGGCCAAAAAGGGCGTATGCGTTTTTTCCTGAATATATTCAGGAAAAAACGCATACGCCCTTTTTGGCCAAGGGCATCATTGTCAACGTTTTGCCGCTTTTCATGTGCTTTAAAGGCGAGTGGAATCTACCTCCTGTAATCTGTTTCCTGCAATTCTGCCTTGCTTTCACATCCTCTTCGTTGCCTTCCCGCAATATATTTGTGGACGAGAGTTATCATTTATAACTCTGTAGGTTTGTGAATTGCAGTGCCCCTGAGCTCCATTTGTCAACTCGCCTTTTTGGGAGCTGGCCGCAAAAGCGCAGGATTGCTTCAGGCACTATTCTGGTTCCGGGGGCCAGGCTGAGCCTGTGCTTCATTCTTCTTCCTGATGGGGAAATAGAGTGACCTGTGCCTGTCCCAACAGCTAGAGCTAGTCTCTCATTGGTTCCCCCTCTTCCCGTTCAACCTCAGGACAAATTGCAACCTGTACGAAACAGGAGGTTAAAGGTGCTGATTCTCCAAGTAGGGAGATTGTTAGTAAAGCGGCTGGAATGCCGAACCCGAGCACAAGGAGAGGAGAAATGAGGTGCGTTTTAGAAACGTTTCCCAAACACACGGTGTACCATCTTCTGGGATTCCCATGCACGTTTTCGATGTAGAAAGATGCCCTTGAACCTGGAGATTTGGGACCCATGGGGTGGGTACCACGCGGTATTACTTTAAAGGTTCTGCGTTTGCTCACCCACCTCAACAATCCTCTCAGCCCCAAGAGTGTCCAGCCTTATGTCTCATCCAGCTGTGGGTCTAGATATGGTCAATCCAGGTTGCATCAGAGCCCCTGAACGGATTTTGTAAGAATTTCTTTCTCTTTGACTGTCTTTGTTTTATGGGTTTTTTTAAAGTAATTTATTTTTATAATGGGGTTTAGCTGCTTTTCCCTGCTGTGTTTATGCCGCTTTACACCCTCTTGATTCACTTCCAGAGAGATATCAATACATAGGTTTTAAGATTCTTGCTAATCAGATATATTCTTGTGCGGTGAATAGGGGTGTTGAGTCCAGTTCACTGAGCAGGGAGTAGGTCTTGTCTGTTACATATTTGGCTTATGGAACGGTATCTGAGCTAATTTCAAACCCTTGTGTTATGCATCACCCCACCTCACCTTTCCCGTTAAGCAGCCAGAGTGTGTCTTCTAAATGTGTGACTCTGTTCTGTTTTGTAATTCAGTTCAAGTGTAGCGATTTTGACATGCCCTCTATAAGTGATATCTTAGGATAAGTGTCTTTTTCTGTGTGACTTATTTCACTGAGAATCCTCGTACCTAAATCCACTCATCATGCTGCTACTAGCCTTATGACACTGATTTCATGGCTGAGTGATATTCCATTGTGCCTAAGTACCACAACTTCTTTATCCATTTTTCTCTTTCCTGGGATGTTTAAGGTGTAGCGAAGTGGAGGTTCTTGTACACAGAGCAGCCCTAAACTTTGGGGTGCCTGTGTCTTGTTGCTTTTTAGTTTTCCCAATTTATACGCCCATGAGTGGAAGTGCCCTATGCTCTCTCAGCTGTGTTTATTACATGTTTCAGGACACACCGTACACTTCTCCAGGGTGGCTGTTGGCAATTGACATCCCGCCCATCAGCGTAGCAAGGCTCCCATGTCTCCATGGCCTGTCCTGCATTTCTGGTTTTTACAGTTTTTGCAGCATGGCCCTTTTGACCGATGGCAAGCGAGACTTCTTTGTAGTGCTGATTTGCACTTCCGGCTTGCTTGGTTGGCCAAAAAGGGCGTATGCGTTTTTTCCTGAATATATTCAGGAAAAAACGCATACGCCCTTTTTGGCCAAGGGCATCATTGTCAACGTTTTGCCGCTTTTCATGTGCTTTAAAGGCGAGTTGAATCTACCTCCTGAAATCTGTTTCCTGCAATTCTGCCTTGCTTTCACATCCTCTTCGTTGCCTTCCCTCAATATATTTGTGGACGAGAGTCATCATTTATAACTCTGCAGGTTTGTGAATTGCAGTGCCCCTGAGCTCCATTTGTCAACTCGCCTTTTTGGGAGCTGGCCGCAAAAGCGCAGGATTGCTTCAGGCCCTATTCTGGTTCCTGGGGGCAGGCTGAGCCTGTGCTTCATTCTTCTTCCTGATGGGGAAATAGAGTGACCTGTGCCTGTCCCAACACCTAGAGCTAGTCTCTCATTGGTTCCCCCTCTTCCCGTTCATCCTCAGGACAAATTGCAACCTGTACGAAACAGGAGGTTAAAGGTGCTGATTCTCCAAGTAGGGAGATTGTTAGTAAAGCGGCTGGAATGGCGAACCCGAGCACAAGGAGAGGCGAAATGAGGTGCGTTTTAGAAACGTTTCCCGATCACACGGTGTACCATCTTCTGCGTTTCCCATGCACGTTTTCGATGTAGGAAGATGCCCTTGAACCTGGAGATTTGGGACCCATGGGGTGGGTACCACGCGGTATTACTTTAAAGGGTCTGCGTTTGCTCACCCAACCTCACCAATCCTCTCAGCCCCAAGAGTGTCCAGCCTTATGTCTCATCCAGCTGTGGGTCTAGATATGGTCAATCCAGGTTGCATCAGTGCCCCTGAACGGATTTTGTAAGAATTTCTTTCTCTTTGACTGTCTTTGTTTTATGGGTTTTTTTAAAGTAATTTATTTTTATAATGGGGTTTAGCTGCTTTTCCCTGCTGTGTTTATGCCGCTTTACACCCTCTTGATTCACTTCCAGAGAGATATCAATACATAGGTTTTAAGATTCTTGCTAATCAGATATATTCTTGTGCGGTGAATAGGGGTGTTGAGTCCAGTTCACTGAGCAGGGAGTAGGTCTTGTCTGTTACATATTTGGCTTATGGAACGGTATCTGAGCTAATTTCAAACCCTTGTGTTATGCATCACCCCACCTCACCTTTCCCGTTAAGCAGCCAGAGTGTGTCTTCTAAATGTGTGACTCTGTTCTGTTTTGTAATTCAGTTCAAGTGTAGCGATTTTGACATGCCCTCTATAAGTGATATCTTAGGATAAGTGTCTGTTTCTGTGTGACTTATTTCACTTAGAATCCTCGTACCTAAATCCACTCATCATGCTGCTAGTAGCCTTATGACACTGATTTCATGGCTGAGTGATATTCCATTGTGCCTAAGTACCACAACTTCTTTATCCATTTTTCTCTTTCCTGGGATGTTGAAGGTGTAGCGAAGTGGAGGTTCTTGGAAACAGAGCAGCCCTAAACTTTGGGGTGCCTGTGTCTTGTTGCTTTTTAGTTTTCCCAATTTATACGCCCATGAGTGGAAGTGCCCTATGCTCTCTCAGCTGTCTTTATTACATGTTTCAGGACACACCGTACACTTCTCCAGGGTGGCTGTTGGCAATTGACATCCCGCCCATCAGCGTAGCAAGGCTCCCATGTCTCCATGGCCTGTCCTGCATTTCTGGTTTTTACACTTTTTGCAGCATGGCCCTTTTGACCGATGGCAAGCGAGACTTCTTTGTAGTGCTGATTTGCACTTCCGGCTTGCTTGGTTGGCCAAAAAGGGCGTATGCGTTTTTTCCTGAATATATTCAGGAAAAAACGCATACGCCCTTTTTGGCCAAGGGCATCATTGTCAACGTTTTGCCGCTTTTCATGTGCTTTAAAGGCGAGTCGAATCTACCTCCTGTAATCTGTTTCCTGCAATTCTGCCTTGCTTTCACATCCTCTTCGTTGCCTTCCCGCAATATATTTGTGGACGAGAGTTATCATTTATAACTCTGTAGGTTTGTGAATTGCAGTGCCCCTGAGCTCCATTTGTCAACTCGCCTTTTTGGGAGCTGGCCGCAAAAGCGCAGGATTGCTTCAGGCCCTATTCTGGTTCCGGGGGGCAGGCTGAGCCTGTGCTTCATTCTTCTTCCTGATGGGGAAATAGAGTGACCTGTGCGTGTCCCAACACCTAGAGCTAGTCTCTCATTGGTTCCCCCTCTTACCGTTCAACCTCAGGACAAATTGCAACCTGTACGAAACAGGAGGTTAAAGGTGCTGATTCTCCAAGTAGGGAGATTGTTAGTAAAGCGGCTGGAATGGCGAACCCGAGCACAAGGAGAGGCGAAATGAGGTGCGTTTTAGAAACGTTTCCCGATCACACGGTGTACCATCTTCTGCGTTTCCCATGCACGTTTTCGATGTAGGAAGATGCCGTTGAACCTGGAGATTTGGGACCCATGGGGTGGGTACCACGCGGTATTACTTTAAAGGGTCTGCGTTTGCTCACCCAACCTCACCAATCCTCTCAGCCCCAAGAGTGTCCAGCCTTATGTCTCATCCAGCTGTGGGTCTAGATATGGTCAATCCAGGTTGCATCAGAGCCCCTGAACGGATTTTGTAAGAATTTCTTTCTCTTTGACTGTCTTTGTTTTATGGGTTTTTTTAAAGTAATTTATTTTTATAATGGGGTTTAGCTGCTTTTCCCTGCTGTGTTTATGCCGCTTTACACCCTCTTGATTCACTTCCAGAGAGATATCAATACATAGGTTTTAAGATTCTTGCTAATCAGATATATTCTTGTGCGGTGAATAGGGGTGTTGAGTCCAGTTCACTGAGCAGGGAGTAGGTCTTGTCTGTTACATATTTGGCTTATGGAACGGTATCTGAGCTAATTTCAAACCCTTGTGTTATGCATCACCCCACCTCACCTTTCCCGTTAAGCAGCCAGAGTGTGTCTTCTAAATGTGTGACTCTGTTCTGTTTTGTAATTCAGTTCAAGTGTAGCGATTTTGACATGCCCTCTATAAGTGATATCTTAGGATAAGTGTCTGTTTCTGTGTGACTTATTTCACTTAGAATCCTCGTACCTAAATCCACTCATCATGCTGCTACTAGCCTTATGACACTGATTTCATGGCTGAGTGATATTCCATTGTGCCTAAGTACCACAACTTCTTTATCCATTTTTCTCTTTCCTGGGATGTTGAAGGTGTAGCGAAGTGGAGGTTCTTGGAAACAGAGCAGCCCTAAACTTTGGGGTGCCTGTGTCTTGTTGCTTTTTAGTTTTCCTAATTTATACGCCCATGAGTGGAAGTGCCCTATGCTCTCTCAGCTGTGTTTATTACATGTTTCAGGACACACCGTACATTTCTCCAGAGTGGCTGTTGGCAATTGACATCCCGCCCATCAGCGTAACAAGGCTCCCATGTCTCCATGGCCTGTCCTGCATTTCTGGTTTTTACACTTTTTGCAGCATGGCCCTTTTGACCGATGGCAAGCGAGACTTCTTTGTAGTGCTGATTTGCACTTCCGGCTTGCTTGGTTGGCCAAAAAGGGCGTATGCGTTTTTTCCTGAATATATTCAGGAAAAAACGCATACGCCCTTTTTGGCCAAGGGCATCATTGTCAACGTTTTGCCGCTTTTCATGTGCTTTAAAGGCGAGTCGAATCTACCTCCTGAAATCTGTTTCCTGCAATTCTGCCTTGCTTTCAAATCCTCTTCGTTGCCTTCCCTCAATATATTTGTGGACGAGAGTTATCATTTATAACTCTGTAGGTTTGTGAATTGCAGTGCCCCTGAGCTCCATTTGTCAACTCGCCTTTTTCGGAGCTGGCCGCAAAAGCGCAGGATTGCTTCAGGCCCTATTCTGGTTCCGGGGGGCAGGCTGAGCCTGTGCTTCATTCTTCTTCCTGATGGGGAAATAGAGTGACCTGTGCCTGTTCCCAACACCTAGAGCTAGTCTCTCATTGTTTCCCCCTCTTCCCGTTCAACCTCAGGACAAATTGCAACCTGTACGAAACAGGAGGTTAAAGGTGCTGATTCTCCAAGTAGGGAGATTGTTAGTAAAGCGGCTGGAATGGCGAACCCGAGCACAAGGAGAGGCGAAATGAGGTGCGTTTTAGAAACGTTTCCCAAACACACGGTGTACCATCTTCTGGGATTCCCATGCACGTTTTCGATGTAGAAAGATGCCCTTGAACCTGGAGATTTGGGACCCATGGTGTGGGTACCACGCGGTATTACTTTAAAGGTTCTGCGTTTGCTCACCCACCTCAAAAACCTCTCAGCCCCAAGAGTGTCCAGCCTTATGTCTCATCCAGCTGTGGGTCTAGATATGGTCAATCCAGGTTGCATCAGAGCCCCTGAACGGATTTTGTAAGAATTTCTTTCTCTTTGACTGTCTTTGTTTTATGGGTTTTTTAAAGTCATTTATTTTTATAATGGGGTTTAGCTGCTTTTCCCTGCTGTGTTTATGCTGCTGTACAGCCTCTTGATTCACTTCCAGAGAGATATCAATACATAGGTTTTAAGATTCTTTCTAATCAGGTATATTCTTGTGCGGTGAATAGTGGTGTTGAGTCCAGTTCACTGAGCAGGGAGTAGGTCTTGTCTGTTACATATTTGGCTTATGGAACGGTATCTGAGCTAATTTCAAACCCTTGTTTTATGCATCACGCCACCTCACATTTCCCGTTAAGCAGCCATAGTGTGTCTTCTAAATGTGTGACTCTCTTCTGTTTTGTAATTCAGTTCAAGTGTAAGGATTTTGACATGCCCTCTATAAGTGATATCTTAGGATAAGTGTCTTTTTCTGTGTGACTTATTTCACTGAGAATCCTCGTACCTAAATCCACTCATCATGCTGCTACTAGCCTTATGACACTGATTTCATGGCTGAGTGATATTCCATTGTGCCTAAGTACCACAACTTCTTTATCCATTTTTCTCTTTCCTGGGATGTTTAAGGTGTAGCGAAGTGGAGGTTCTTGTACACAGAGCAGCCCTAAACTTTGGGGTGCCTGTGTCTTGTTGCTTTTTAGTTTTCCCAATTTATACGCCCATGAGTGGAAGTGCCCTATGCTCTCTCAGCTGTGTTTATTACATGTTTCAGGACACACCGTACACTTCTCCAGGGTGGCTGTTGGCAATTGACATCCCGCCCATCAGCGTAGCAAGGCTCCCATGTCTCCATGGCCTGTCCTGCATTTCTGGTTTTTACAGTTTTTGCAGCATGGCCCTTTTGACCGATGGCAAGCGAGACTTCTTTGTAGTGCTGATTTGCACTTCCGGCTTGCTTGGTTGGCCAAAAAGGGCGTATGCGTTTTTTCCTGAATATATTCAGGAAAAAACGCATACGCCCTTTTTGGCCAAGGGCATCATTGTCAACGTTTTGCCGCTTTTCATGTGCTTTAAAGGCGAGTGGAATCTACCTCCTAAAATCTGTTTCCTGCAATTCTGCCTTGCTTTCACATCCTCTTCGTTGCCTTCCCTCAATATATTTGTGGACGAGAGTCATCATTTATAACTCTGCAGGTTTGTGAATTGCAGTGCCCCTGAGCTCCATTTGTCAACTCGCCTTTTTGGGAGCTGGCCGCAAAAGCGCAGGATTGCTTCAGGCCCTATTCTGGTTCCGGGGGGCAGGCTGAGCCTGTGCTTCATTCTTCTTCCTGATGGGGAAATAGAGTGACCTGTGCCTGTCCCAACACCTAGAGCTAGTCTCTCATTGGTTCCCCCTCTTCCCGTTCATCCTCAGGACAAATTGCAACCTGTACGAAACAGGAGGTTAAAGGTGCTGATTCTCCAAGTAGGGAGATTGTTAGTAAAGCGGCTGGAATGGCGAACCCGAGCACCAGGAGAGGCGAAATGAGGTGCGTTTTAGAAACGTTTCCCGATCACACGGTGTACCATCTTCTGCGTTTCCCATGCACGTTTTCGATGTAGGAAGATGCCCTTGAACCTGGAGATTTGGGACCCATGGGGTGGGTACCACGCGGTATTACTTTAAAGGGTCTGCGTTTGCTCACCCAACCTCACCAATCCTCTCAGCCCCAAGAGTGTCCAGCCTTATGTCTCATCCAGCTGTGGGTCTAGATATGGTCAATCCAGGTTGCATCAGAGCCCCTGAACGGATTTTGTAAGAATTTCTTTCTCTTTGACTGTCTTTGTTTTATGGGATTTTTAAAGTAATTTATTTTTATAATGGGGTTTAGCTGCTTTTCCCTGCTGTGTTTATGCCGCTTTACACCCTCTTGATTCACTTCCAGACAGATATCAATACATAGGTTTTAAGATTCTTGCTAATCAGATATATTCTTGTGCGGTGAATAGGGGTGTTGAGTCCAGTTCACTGAGCAGGGAGTAGGTCTTGTCTGTTACATATTTGGCTTATGGAACGGTATCTGAGCTAATTTCAAACCCTTGTGTTATGCATCACCCCACCTCACCTTTCCCGTTAAGCAGCCAGAGTGTGTCTTCTAAATGTGTGACTCTGTTCTGTTTTGTAATTCAGTTCAAGTGTAGCGATTTTGACATGCCCTCTATAAGTGATATCTTAGGATAAGTGTCTGTTTCTGTGTGACTTATTTCACTTAGAATCCTCGTACCTAAATCCACTCATCATGCTGCTAGTAGCCTTATGACACTGATTTCATGGCTGAGTGATATTCCATTGTGCCTAAGTACCACAACTTCTTTATCCATTTTTCTCTTTCCTGGGATGTTGAAGGTGTAGCGAAGTGGAGGTTCTTGGAAACAGAGCAGCCCTAAACTTTGGGGTGCCTGTGTCTTGTTGCTTTTTAGTTTTCCCAATTTATACGCCCATGAGTGGAAGTGCCCTATGCTCTCTCAGCTGTCTTTATTACATGTTTCAGGACACACCGTACACTGCTCCAGGGTGGCTGTTGGCAATTGACATCCCGCCCATCAGCGTAGCAAGGCTCCCATGTCTCCATGGCCTGTCCTGCATTTCTGGTTTTTACACTTTTTGCAGCATGGCCCTTTTGACCGATGGCAAGCGAGACTTCTTTGTAGTGCTGATTTGCACTTCTGGCTTGATTGGTTTGCCAAAAAGGGCGTATGCGTTTTTTTCTGAATATATTCAGGAAAAAACGCATACGCCCTTTTTGGCCAAGGGCATCATTGTCAACGTTTTGCCGCTTTTCATGTGCTTTAAAGGCGAGTGGAATCTACCTCCTGTAATCTGTTTCCTGCAATTCTGCCTTGCTTTCACATCCTCTTCGTTACCTTCCCTCAATATATTTGTGGACGAGAGTTATCATTTATAACTCTGCAGGTTTGTGAATTGCAGTGCCCCTGAGCTCCATTTGTCAACTCGCCTTTTTGGGAGCTGGCCGCAAAAGCGCAGGATTGCTTCAGGCCCTATTCTGGTTCCGGGGGGCAGGCTGAGCCTGTGCTTCATTCTTCTTCCTGATGGGGAAATAGAGTGACCTGTGCCTGTCCCAACACCTAGAGCTAGTCTCTCATTGGTTCCCCCTCTTCCCGTTCAACCTCAGGACAAATTGCAACCTGTACGAAACAGGAGGTTAAAGGTGCTGATTCTCCAAGTAGGGAGATTGTTAGTAAAGCGGCTGGAATGGCGAACCCGAGCACAAGGAGAGGCGAAATGAGGTGCGTTTTAGAAACGTTTCCCGATCACACGATGTACCATCTTCTGCGTTTCCCATGCACGTTTTCGATGTAGGAAGATGCCGTTGAACCTGGAGATTTGGGACCCATGGGGTGGGTAGCACGCGGTATTACTTTAAAGGGTCTGCGTTTGCTCACCCAACCTCACCAATCCTCTCAGCCCCAAGAGTGTCCAGCCTTATGTCTCATCCAGCTGTGGGTCTAGATATGGTCAATCCAGGTTGCATCAGAGCCCCTGAACGGATTTTGTAAGAATTTCTTTCTCTTTGACTGTCTTTGTTTTATGGGATTTTTAAAAGTAATTTATTTTTATAATGGGGTTTAGCTGCTTTTCCCTGCTGTGTTTATGCCGCTTTACACCCTCTTGATTCACTTCCAGAGAGATATCAATACATAGGTTTTAAGATTCTTGCTAATCAGATATATTCTTGTGCGGTGAATAGGGGTGTTGAGTTCAGTTCACTGAGCAGGGAGTAGGTCTTGTCAGTTACATATTTGGCTTATGGAACGGTATCTGAGCTAATTTCAAACCCTTGTTTTATGCATCACGCCACCTCACATTTCCCGTTAAGCAGCCATAGTGTGTCTTCTAAATGTGTGACTCTCTTCTGTTTTGTAATTCAGTTCAAGTGTAACGATTTTGACATGCCCTCTATAAGTGATATCTTAGGATACGTGTCTTTTTCTGTGTGACTTATTTCACTTAGAATCCTCGTCCCTAAATCCACTCATCATGCTGCTACTAGCCTTATGACACTGATTTCATGGCTGAGTGATATTCCATTGTGCCTAAGTACCACAACTTCTTTATCCATTTTTCTCTTTCCTGGGATGTTTAAGGTGTTCCGATGTGGAGGTTCTTGGAAACAGAGCAGCCCTAAACGTTGGGGTGCCTGTGTCTTGTTGCTTTTTAGTTTTCCCAATTTATACGCCCATGAGTGGAAGTGCCCTATGCTCTCTCAGCTGTCTTTATTACATGTTTCAGGACACACCGTACACTTCTCCAGGGTGGCTGTTGGCAATTGACATCCCGCCCATCAGCGTAGCAAGGCTCCCATGTCTCCATGGCCTGTCCTGCATTTCTGGTTTTTACACTTTTTGCAGCATGGCCCTTTTGACCGATGGCAAGCGAGACTTCTTTGTAGTGCTGATTTGCACTTCCGGCTTGCTTGGTTGGCCAAAAAGGGCGTATGCGTTTTTTCCTGAATATATTCAGGAAAAAACGCATACGCCGTTTTTGGCCAAGGGCATCATTGTCAACGTTTTGCCGCTTTTCATGTGCTTTAAAGGCGAGTGGAATCTACCTCCTGAAATCTGTTTCCTGCAATTCTGCCTTGCTTTCACATCCTCTTCGTTGCCTTCCCTCAATATATTTGTGGACGAGAGTTATCATTTATAACTCTGCAGGTTTGTGAATTGTAGTGCCCCTGAGCTCCATTTGTCAACTCGCCTTTTTGGGAGCTGGCCGCAAAAGCGCAGGATTGCTTCAGGCACTATTCTGGTTCCGGGGGCCAGGCTGAGCCTGTGCTTCATTCTTCTTCCTGATGGGGAAATAGAGTGACCTGTGCCTGTCCCAACAGCTAGAGCTAGTCTCTCATTGGTTCCCCCTCTTCCCGTTCAACCTCAGGACAAATTGCAACCTGTACGAAACAGGAGGTTAAAGGTGCTGATTCTCCAAGTAGGGAGATTGTTAGTAAAGCGGCTGGAATGGCGAACCCGAGCACAAGGAGAGGCGAAATGAGGTGCGTTTTAAAAACGTTTCCCGATCACACGGTGTACCATCTTCTGCGTTTCCCATGCACGTTTTCGATGTAGGAAGATGCCCTTGAACCTGGAGATTTGGGACCCATGGGGTGGGTACCACGCGGTATTACTTTAAAGGGTCTGCGTTTGCTCACCCAACCTCACCAATCCTCTCAGCCCCAAGAGTGTCCAGCCTTATGTCTCATCCAGCTGTGGGTCTAGATATGGTCAATCCAGGTTGCATCAGAGCCCCTGAACGGATTTTGTAAGAATTTCTTTCTCTTTGACTGTCTTTGTTTTATGGGTTTTTTTAAAGTAATTTATTTTTATAATGGGGTTTAGCTGCTTTTCCCTGCTGTGTTTATGCCGCTTTACACCCTCTTGATTCACTTCCAGAGAGATATCAATACATAGGTTTTAAGATTCTTGCTAATCAGATATATTCTTGTGCGGTGAATAGGGGTGTTGAGTCCAGTTCACTGAGCAGGGAGTAGGTCTTGTCTGTTACATATTTGGCTTATGGAACGGTATATGAGCTAATTTCAAACCCTTGTGTTATGCATCACCCCACCTCACCTTTCCCGTTAAGCAGCCAGAGTGTGTCTTCTAAATGTGTGACTCTGTTCTCTTTTGTAATTCAGTTCAAGTGTAGCGATTTTGACATGCCCTCTATAAGTGATATCTTAGGATAAGTGTCTGTTTCTGTGTGACTTATTTCACTTAGAATCCTCGTACCTAAATCCACTCATCATGCTGCTACTAGCCTTATGACACTGATTTCATGGCTGAGTGATATTCCATTGTGCCTAAGTACCACAACTTCTTTATCCATTTTTCTCTTTCCTGGGATGTTGAAGGTGTACCGATGTGGAGGTTCTTGGAAACAGAGCAGCCCTAAACTTTGGGGTGCCTGTGTCTTGTTGCTTTTTAGTTTTCCCAATTTATACGCCCATGAGTGGAAGTGCCCTATGCTCTCTCAGCTGTGTTTATTACATGTTTCAGGACACACCGTACACTTCTCCAGGGTGGCTGCTGGCAATTGACATCCCGCCCGTCAGCGTAGCAAGGCTCCCATGTCTCCATGGCCTGTCCTGCATTTCTGGTTTTTACACTTTTTGCAGCATGGCCCTTTTGACCGATGGCAAGCGAGACTTCTTTGTAGTGCTGATTTGCACTTCTGGCTTGATTGGTTTGCCAAAAAGGGCGTATGCGTTTTTTCCTGAATATATTCAGGAAAAAACGCATACGCCCTTTTTGGCCAAGGGCATCATTGTCAACGTTTTGCCGCTTTTCATGTGCTTTAAAGGCGAGTGGAATCTACCTCCTGAAATCTGTTTCCTGCAATTCTGCCTTGCTTTCACATCCTCTTCGTTACCTTCCCTCAATATATTTGTGGACGAGAGTTATCATTTATAACTCTGCAGGTTTGTGAATTGCAGTGCCCCTGAGCTCCATTTGTCAACTCGCCTTTTTCGGAGCTGGCCGCAAAAGCGCAGGATTGCTTCAGGCCCTATTCTGGTTCCGGGGAGCAGGCTGAGCCTGTGCTTCATTCTTCTTCCTGATGGGGAAATAGAGTGACCTGTGCGTGTCCCAACACCTAGAGCTAGTCTCTCATTGGTTCCCCCTCTTCCCGTTCAACCTCAGGACAAATTGCAACCTGTACGAAACAGGAGGTTAAAGGTGCTGATTCTCCAAGTAGGGAGATTGTTAGTAAAGCGGCTGGAATGGCGAACCCGAGCACAAGGAAAGGCGAAATGAGGTGCGTTTTAGAAACGTTTCCCGATCACACGATGTACCATCTTCTGCGTTTCCCATGCACGTTTTCGATGTAGGAAGATGCCGTTGAACCTGGAGATTTGGGACCCATGGGGTGGGTAGCACGCGGTATTACTTTAAAGGGTCTGCGTTTGCTCACCCAACCTCACCAATCCTCTCAGCCCCAAGAGTGTCCAGCCTTATGTCTCATCCAGCTGTGGGTCTAGATATGGTCAATCCAGGTTGCATCAGAGCCCCTGAACGGATTTTGTAAGAATTTCTTTCTCTTTGACTGTCTTTGTTTTATGGGATTTTTAAAAGTAATTTATTTTTATAATGGGGTTTAGCTGCTTTTCCCTGCTGTGTTTATGCCGCTTTACACCCTCTTGATTCACTTCCAGAGAGATATCAATACATAGGTTTTAAGATTCTTGCTAATCAGATATATTCTTGTGCGGTGAATAGGGGTGTTGAGTTCAGTTCACTGAGCAGGGAGTAGGTCTTGTCAGTTACATATTTGGCTTATGGAACGGTATCTGAGCTAATTTCAAACCCTTGTTTTATGCATCACGCCACCTCACATTTCCCGTTAAGCAGCCATAGTGTGTCTTCTAAATGTGTGACTCTCTTCTGTTTTGTAATTCAGTTCAAGTGTAACGATTTTGACATGCCCTCTATAAGTGATATCTTAGGATACGTGTCTTTTTCTGTGTGACTTATTTCACTTAGAATCCTCGTCCCTAAATCCACTCATCATGCTGCTACTAGCCTTATGACACTGATTTCATGGCTGAGTGATATTCCATTGTGCCTAAGTACCACAACTTCTTTATCCATTTTTCTCTTTCCTGGGATGTTTAAGGTGTTCCGATGTGGAGGTTCTTGGAAACAGAGCAGCCCTAAACGTTGGGGTGCCTGTGTCTTGTTGCTTTTTAGTTTTCCCAATTTATACGCCCATGAGTGGAAGTGCCCTATGCTCTCTCAGCTGTCTTTATTACATGTTTCAGGACACACCGTACACTGCTCCAGGGTGGCTGTTGGCAATTGACATCCCGCCCATCAGCGTAGCAAGGCTCCCATGTCTCCATGGCCTGTCCTGCATTTCTGGTTTTTACACTTTTTGCAGCATGGCCCTTTTGACCGATGGCAAGCGAGACTTCTTTGTAGTGCTGATTTGCACTTCCGGCTTGCTTGGTTGGCCAAAAAGGGCGTATGCGTTTTTTCCTGAATATATTCAGGAAAAAACGCATACGCCGTTTTTGGCCAAGGGCATCATTGTCAACGTTTTGCCGCTTTTCATGTGCTTTAAAGGCGAGTGGAATCTACCTCCTGAAATCTGTTTCCTGCAATTCTGCCTTGCTTTCACATCCTCTTCGTTGCCTTCCCTCAATATATTTGTGGACGAGAGTTATCATTTATAACTCTGCAGGTTTGTGAATTGTAGTGCCCCTGAGCTCCATTTGTCAACTCGCCTTTTTGGGAGCTGGCCGCAAAAGCGCAGGATTGCTTCAGGCACTATTCTGGTTCCGGGGGCCAGGCTGAGCCTGTGCTTCATTCTTCTTCCTGATGGGGAAATAGAGTGACCTGTGCCTGTCCCAACAGCTAGAGCTAGTCTCTCATTGGTTCCC
This sequence comes from Eubalaena glacialis, assembly GCF_028564815.1. Taxonomy (NCBI): domain Eukaryota; kingdom Metazoa; phylum Chordata; class Mammalia; order Artiodactyla; family Balaenidae; genus Eubalaena; species Eubalaena glacialis. Next base: position 129,002,894 of record NC_083716.1, read on the forward strand.
CCTCTTCCCGTTCAACCTCAGGACAAATTGCAACCTGTACGAAACAGGAGGTTAAAGGTGCTGATTCTCCAAGTAGGGAGATTGTTAGTAAAGCGGCTGGAATGGCGAACCCGAGCACAAGGAGAGGCGAAATGAGGTGCGTTTTAGAAACGTTTCCCGATCACACGGTGTACCATCTTCTGCGTTTCCCATGCACGTTTTCGATGTAGGAAGATGCCCTTGAACCTGGAGATTTGGGACCCATGGGGTGGGTACCACGCGGTATTACTTTAAAGGGTCTGCGTTTGCTCACCCAACCTCACCAATCCTCTCAGCCCCAAGAGTGTCCAGCCTTATGTCTCATCCAGCTGTGGGTCTAGATATGGTCAATCCAGGTTGCATCAGAGCCCCTGAACGGATTTTGTAAGAATTTCTTTCTCTTTGACTGTCTTTGTTTTATGGGTTTTTTTAAAGTAATTTATTTTTATAATGGGGTTTAGCTGCTTTTCCCTGCTGTGTTTATGCCGCTTTACACCCTCTTGATTCACTTCCAGAGAGATATCAATACATAGGTTTTAAGATTCTTGCTAATCAGATATATTCTTGTGCGGTGAATAGGGGTGTTGAGTCCAGTTCACTGAGCAGGGAGTAGGTCTTGTCTGTTACATATTTGGCTTATGGAACGGTATATGAGCTAATTTCAAACCCTTGTGTTATGCATCACCCCACCTCACCTTTCCCGTTAAGCAGCCAGAGTGTGTCTTCTAAATGTGTGACTCTGTTCTCTTTTGTAATTCAGTTCAAGTGTAGCGATTTTGACATGCCCTCAATAAGTGATATCTTAGGATAAGTGTCTGTTTCTGTGTGACTTATTTCACTTAGAATCCTCGTACCTAAATCCACTCATCATGCTGCTACTAGCCTTATGACACTGATTTCATGGCTGAGTGATATTCCATTGTGCCTAAGTACCACAACTTCTTTATCCATTTTTCTCTTTCCTGGGATGTTGAAGGTGTACCGATGTGGAGGTTCTTGGAAACAGAGCAGCCCTAAACTTTGGGGTGCCTGTGTCTTGTTGCTTTTTAGTTTTCCCAATTTATACGCCCATGAGTGGAAGTGCCCTATGCTCTCTCAGCTGTGTTTATTACATGTTTCAGGACACACCGTACACTTCTCCAGGGTGGCTGCTGGCAATTGACATCCCGCCCGTCAGCGTAGCAAGGCTCCCATGTCTCCATGGCCTGTCCTGCATTTCTGGTTTTTACACTTTTTGCAGCATGGCCCTTTTGACCGATGGCAAGCGAGACTTCTTTGTAGTGCTGATTTGCACTTCTGGCTTGATTGGTTTGCCAAAAAGGGCGTATGCGTTTTTTCCTGAATATATTCAGGAAAAAACGCATACGCCCTTTTTGGCCAAGGGCATCATTGTCAACGTTTTGCCGCTTTTCATGTGCTTTAAAGGCGAGTGGAATCTACCTCCTGTAATCTGTTTCCTGCAATTCTGCCTTGCTTTCACATCCTCTTCGTTACCTTCCCTCAATATATTTGTGGACGAGAGTTATCATTTATAACTCTGCAGGTTTGTGAATTGCAGTGCCCCTGAGCTCCATTTGTCAACTCGCCTTTTTCGGAGCTGGCCGCAAAAGCGCAGGATTGCTTCAGGCCCTATTCTGGTTCCGGGGAGCAGGCTGAGCCTGTGCTTCATTCTTCTTCCTGATGGGGAAATAGAGTGACCTGTGCGTGTCCCAACACCTAGAGCTAGTCTCTCATTGGTTCCCCCTCTTCCCGTTCAACCTCAGGACAAATTGCAACCTGTACGAAACAGGAGGTTAAAGGTGCTGATTCTCCAAGTAGGGAGATTGTTAGTAAAGCGGCTGGAATGGCGAACCCGAGCACAAGGAGAGGCGAAATGAGGTGCGTTTTAGAAACGTTTCCCGATCACACGATGTACCATCTTCTGCGTTTCCCATGCACGTTTTCGATGTAGGAAGATGCCCTTGAACCTGGAGATTTGGGACCCATGGGGTGGGTACCACGCGGTATTACTTTAAAGGGTCTGCGTTTGCTCACCCAACCTCACCAATCCTCTCAGCCCCAAGAGTGTCCAGCCTTATGTCTCATCCAGCTGTGGGTCTAGATATGGTCAATCCAGGTTGCATCAGAGCCCCTGAACGGATTTTGTAAGAATTTCTTTCTCTTTGACTGTCTTTGTTTTATGGGATTTTTAAAAGTAATTTATTTTTATAATGGGGTTTAGCTGCTTTTCCCTGCTGTGTTTATGCCGCTTTACACCCTCTTGATTCACTTCCAGAGAGATATCAATACATAGGTTTTAAGATTCTTGCTAATCAGATATATTCTTGTGCGGTGAATAGGGGTGTTGAGTTCAGTTCACTGAGCAGGGAGTAGGTCTTGTCAGTTACATATTTGGCTTATGGAACGGTATCTGAGCTAATTTCAAACCCTTGTTTTATGCATCACGCCACCTCACATTTCCCGTTAAGCAGCCATAGTGTGTCTTCTAAATGTGTGACTCTCTTCTGTTTTGTAATTCAGTTCAAGTGTAACGATTTTCACATGCCCTCTATAAGTGATATCTTAGGATAAGTGTCTTTTTCTGTGTGACTTATTTCACTTAGAATCCTCGTCCCTAAATCCACTCATCATGCTGCTACTAGCCTTATGACACTGATTTCATGGCTGAGTGATATTCCATTGTGCCTAAGTACCACAACTTCTTTATCCATTTTTCTCTTTCCTGGGATGTTTAAGGTGTTCCGATGTGGAGGTTCTTGGAAACAGAGCAGCCCTAAACTTTGGGGTGCCTGTGTCTTGTTGCTTTTTAGTTTTCCCAATTTATACGCCCATGAGTGGAAGTGCCCTATGCTCTCTCAGCTGTCTTTATTACATGTTTCAGGACACACCGTACACTTCTCCAGAGTGGCTGGTGGCAATTGACATCCCGCCCATCAGCGTAACACGGCTCCCATGTCTCCATGGCCTGTCCTGCATTTCTGGTTTTTACACTTTTTGCAGCATGGCCCTTTTGACCGATGGCAAGCGAGACTTCTTTGTACTGCTGATGTGCACTTCTGGCTTGCTTGGTTGGCCAAAAAGGGCGTATGCGTTTTTTCCTGAATATATTCAGGAAAAAACGCATACGCCGTTTTTGGCCAAGGGCATCATTGTCAACGTTTTGCCGCTTTTCATGTGCTTTAAAGGCGAGTCGAATCTACCTCCTGAAATCTGTTTCCTGCAATTCTGCCTTGCTTTCAAATCCTCTTCGTTGCCTTCCCTCAATATATTTGTGGACGAGAGTTATCATTTATAACTCTGCAGGTTTGTGAATTGCAGTGGCCCTGAGCTCCATTTGTCAACTCGCTTTTTTGGGAGCTGGCCGCAAAAGCGCAGGATTGCTTCAGGCCCTATTCTGGTTCCGGTGGGCAGGCTGAGCCTGTGCTACATTCTTCTTCCTGATGGGGAAATAGAGTGACCTCTGCCTGTCCCAACACCTAGAGCTAGTGTCTCATTGGTTCCCCCTCTTCCCGTTCATCCTCAGGACAAATTGCAACCTGTACGAAACAAACAGGAGGTTCAAGGTGCTGATTCTCCAAGTAGGGAGATTGTTAGTAAAGCGGCTGGAATGCCGAACCCGAGCACAAGGAGAGGAGAAATGAGGTGCGTTTTAGAAACCTTTCCCGATCACACGGTGTACCATCTTCTGGGTTTCCCATGCACGTTTTCGATGTAAGAAGATGCCCTTGAACCTGGAGATTCGGGACCCATGGGGTGGGTAGCACGCGGTATTACTTTAAAGCGTCTGCGTTTGCTCACCCAACCTCACCAATCCTCTCAGCCCCAAGAGTGTCCAGCCTTATGTCTCATCCAGCTGTGGGTCTAGATATGGTCAATCCAGGTTGCATCAGAGCCCCTGAACGGATTTTGTAAGAATTTCTCTCTCTTTCACTGTGTTTGTTTTATGGGGTTCATTTTAAGTAATTTATTTTGATAATGGGGTTGAGCTGCTTTTCCCTGCTGTGTTTATGCCGCTTTACACCCTCTTGATTCAACTCCAGAGAGATATCAATACATAGGTTTTAAGATTCTTGCTAGTCAGATATATTCTTGTGCGGTGAATAGGGGGTGTTGAGTCCAGTTCACTGAGCAGGGAGGAGGTCTTGTCTGTTACATATTTGGCTTATGGAACGGTATGTGAGCTAATTTCAAACCCTTGTTTCATGCATCACCCCACCTCACCTTTCCCGTTACGCAGCCATAGTGTGTCTTCCAAATGTGTGACTCTGTTCTGTTTTGTAATTCAGTTCAAGTGTAGCGATTTTGACATGCCCTCTATAAGTGATATCTTAGGATAAGTGTCTTTTTCTGTGTGACTTATTTCACTTAGAATCCTCGTCCCTAAATCCACTCATCATGCTGCTACCAGCCTTATGACATTGATTTCATGGCTGAGTGATATTCCATTGTGCCTAAGTACCACAACTTCTTTATCCATTTTTCTCTTTCCTGGGATGTTTAAGGTGTACTGAAGTGGAGGTTCTTGTACACAGAGCAGCCCTAAACTTTGGGGTGCCTGTGTCTTGTTGATTTTTAGTTTTCCCAATTTATACGCCCATGAGTGGAAGTGCCCTATGCTCCCTCAGCTGTGTTTATTACATATTTCAGGACACACCGTACACTTCTACAGAGTGGCTGTTGGCAATTGACATCCTGCCCATCAGCGTAGCAAGGCTCCCATGTCTCCATGGCCTGTCCTGCATTTCTGGTTTTTACACTTTTTGCAGCATGGCCCTTTTGACCGATGGCAAGCGAGACTTCTTTGTACTGCTGATGTGCACTTCTGGCTTGCTTGGTTGGCCAAAAAGGGCGTATGCGTTTTTTCCTGAATATATTCAGGAAAAAACGCATACGCCCTTTTTGGCCAAGGGCATCATTGTCAACGTTTTGCCGCTTTTCATGTGCTTTAAAGGCGAGTCGAATCTACCTCCTGAAATCTGTTTCCTGCAATTCTGCCTTGCTTTCAAATCCTCTTCGTTGCCTTCCCTCAATATATTTGTGGACGAGAGTTATCATTTATAACTCTGCAGGTTTGTGAATTGCAGTGGCCCTGAGCTCCATTTGTCAACTCGCTTTTTTGGGAGCTGGCCGCAAAAGCGCAGGATTGCTTCAGGCCCTATTCTGGTTCCGGTGGGCAGGCTGAGCCTGTGCTACATTCTTCTTCCTGATGGGGAAATAGAGTGACCTCTGCCTGTCCCAACACCTAGAGCTAGTCTCTCATTGGTTCCCCCTCTTCCCGTTCATCCTCAGGACAAATTGCAACCTGTACGAAACAAACAGGAGGTTCAAGGTGCTGATTCTCCAAGTAGGGAGATTGTTAGTAAAGCGGCTGGAATGCCGAACCCGAGCACAAGGAGAGGAGAAATGAGGTGCGTTTTAGAAACCTTTCCCGATCACACGGTGTACCATCTTCTGGGTTTCCCATGCACGTTTTCGATGTAAGAAGATGCCCTTGAACCTGGCGATTCGGGACCCATGGGGTGGGTAGCACGCGGTATTACTTTAAAGCGTCTGCGTTTGCTCACCCAACCTCACCAATCCTCTCAGCCCCAAGAGTGTCCAGCCTTATGTCTCATCCAGCTGTGGGTCTAGATATGGTCAATCCAGGTTGCATCAGAGCCCCTGAACGGATTTTGTAAGAATTTCTCTCTCTTTCACTGTGTTTGTTTTATGGGGTTCATTTTAAGTAATTTATTTTGATAATGGGGTTGAGCTGCTTTTCCCTGCTGTGTTTATGCCGCTTTACACCCTCTTGATTCAACTCCAGAGAGATATCAATACATAGGTTTTAAGATTTTTGCTAGTCAGATATAATCTTGTGCGGTGAATAGGGGGTGTTGAGTCCAGTTCACTGAGCAGGGAGGAGGTCTTGTCTGTTACATATTTGGCTTATGGAACGGTATGTGAGCTAATTTCAAACCCTTGTTTCATGCATCACCCCACCTCACCTTTCCCGTTACACAGCCATAGTGTGTCTTCTAAATGTGTGACTCTGTTCTGTTTTGTAATTCAGTTCAAGTGTAGCGATTTTGACATGCCCTCTATAAGTGATATCTTAGGATAAGTGTCTTTTTCTGTGTGACTTATTTCACTTAGAATCCTCGTCCCTAAATCCACTCATCATGCTGCTACTAGCCTTATGACATTGATTTCATGGCTGAGTGATATTCCATTGTGCCTAAGTACCACAACTTCTTTATCCATTTTTCTCTTTCCTGGGATGTTTAAGGTGTACTGAAGTGGAGGGTCTTGTACACAGAGCAGCCCTAAACTTTGGGGTGCCTGTGTCTTCTTGATTATTAGTTTTCCCAATTTATACGCCCATGAGAGGAAGTGCCCTATGCTCTGTAAGCTGTGTTTATTACATGTTTCAGGACACACCGTACACTTCTCCAGAGTGGCTGGTGGCAATTGACATCCCGCCCATCAGCGTAACACGGCTCCCATGTCTCCATGGCCTGTCCTGCATTTCTGGTTTTTACACTTTTTGCAGCATGGCCCTTTTGACCGATGGCAAGCGAGACTTCTTTGTACTGCTGATGTGCACTTCTGGCTTGCTTGGTTGGCCAAAAAGGGCGTATGCGTTTTTTCCTGAATATATTCAGGAAAAAACGCATACGCCCTTTTTGGCCAAGGGCATCATTGTCAACGTTTTGCCGCTTTTCATGTGCTTTAAAGGCGAGTCGAATCTACCTCCTGAAATCTGTTTCCTGCAATTCTGCCTTGCTTTCAAATCCTCTTCGTTGCCTTCCCTCAATATATTTGTGGACGAGAGTTATCATTTATAACTCTGCAGGTTTGTGAATTGCAGTGGCCCTGAGCTCCATTTGTCAACTCGCTTTTTTGGGAGCTGGCCGCAAAAGCGCAGGATTGCTTCAGGCCCTATTCTGGTTCCGGTGGGCAGGCTGAGCCTGTGCTACATTCTTCTTCCTGATGGGGAAATAGAGTGACCTCTGCCTGTCCCAACACCTAGAGCTAGTCTCTCATTGGTTCCCCCTCCTCCCGTTCATCCTCAGGACAAATTGCAACCTGTACGAAACAAACAGGAGGTTCAAGGTGCTGATTCTCCAAGTAGGGAGATTGTTAGTAAAGCGGCTGGAATGCCGAACCCGAGCACAAGGAGAGGAGAAATGAGGTGCGTTTTAGAAACCTTTCCCGATCACACGGTGTACCATCTTCTGGGTTTCCCATGCACGTTTTCGATGTAAGAAGATGCCCTTGAACCTGGCGATTCGGGACCCATGGGGTGGGTAGCACGCGGTATTACTTTAAAGCGTCTGCGTTTGCTCACCCAACCTCACCAATCCTCTCAGCCCCAAGAGTGTCCAGCCTTATGTCTCATCCAGCTGTGGGTCTAGATATGGTCAATCCAGGTTGCATCAGAGCCCCTGAACGGATTTTGTAAGAATTTCTCTCTCTTTCACTGTGTTTGTTTTATGGGGTTCATTTTAAGTAATTTATTTTGATAATGGGGTTGAGCTGCTTTTCCCTGCTGTGTTTATGCCGCTTTACACCCTCTTGATTCAACTCCAGAGAGATATCAATACATAGGTTTTAAGATTTTTGCTAGTCAGATATAATCTTGTGCGGTGAATAGGGGGTGTTGAGTCCAGTTCACTGAGCAGGGAGGAGGTCTTGTCTGTTACATATTTGGCTTATGGAACGGTATGTGAGCTAATTTCAAACCCTTGTTTCATGCATCACCCCACCTCACCTTTCCCGTTACACAGCCATAGTGTGTCTTCTAAATGTGTGACTCTGTTCTGTTTTGTAATTCAGTTCAAGTGTAGCGATTTTGACATGCCCTCTATAAGTGATATCTTAGGATAAGTGTCTTTTTCTGTGTGACTTATTTCACTTAGAATCCTCGTCCCTAAATCCACTCATCATGCTGCTACTAGCCTTATGACATTGATTTCATGGCTGAGTGATATTCCATTGTGCCTAAGTACCACAACTTCTTTATCCATTTTTCTCTTTCCTGGGATGTTTAAGGTGTACTGAAGTGGAGGGTCTTGTACACAGAGCAGCCCTAAACTTTGGGGTGCCTGTGTCTTCTTGATTATTAGTTTTCCCAATTTATACGCCCATGAGAGGAAGTGCCCTATGCTCTGTAAGCTGTGTTTATTACATGTTTCAGGACACACCGTACACTTCTCCAGAGTGGCTGGTGGCAATTGACATCCCGCCCATCAGCGTAACATGGCTCCCATGTCTCCATGGCCTGTCCTGCATTTCTGGTTTTTACACTTTTTGCAGCATGGCCCTTTTGACCGATGGCAAGCGAGACTTCTTTGTAGTGCTGATGTGCACTTCCGGCTTGCCTGGTTGGCCAAAAAGGGCGTATGCGTTTTTTCCTGAATATATTCAGGAAAAAACGCATACGCCGTTTTTGGCCAAGGGCATCATTGTCAACGTTTTGCCGCTTTTCATGTGCTTTAAAGGCGAGTCGAATCTACCTCCTGAAATCTGTTTCCTGCAATTCTGCCTTGCTTTCAAATCCTCTTCGTTGCCTTCCCTCAATATATTTGTGGACGAGAGTTATCATTTATAACTCTGCAGGTTTGTGAATTGCAGTGGCCCTGAGCTCCATTTGTCAACTCGCTTTTTTGGGAGCTGGCCGCAAAAGCGCAGGATTGCTTCAGGCCCTATTCTGGTTCCGGTGGGCAGGCTGAGCCTGTGCTACATTCTTCTTCCTGATGGGGAAATAGAGTGACCTCTGCCTGTCCCAACACCTAGAGCTAGTCTCTCATTGGTTCCCCCTCTTCCCGTTCATCCTCAGGACAAATTGCAACCTGTACGAAACAAACAGGAGGTTCAAGGTGCTGATTCTCCAAGTAGGGAGATTGTTAGTAAAGCGGCTGGAATGCCGAACCCGAGCACAAGGAGAGGAGAAATGAGGTGCGTTTTAGAAACCTTTCCCGATCACACGGTGTACCATCTTCTGGGTTTCCCATGCACGTTTTCGATGTAAGAAGATGCCCTTGAACCTGGCGATTCGGGACCCATGGGGTGGGTAGCACGCGGTATTACTTTAAAGCGTCTGCGTTTGCTCACCCAACCTCACCAATCCTCTCAGCCCCAAGAGTGTCCAGCCTTATGTCTCATCCATCTGTGGGTCTAGATATGGTCAATCCAGGTTGCATCAGAGCCCCTGAACGGATTTTGTAAGAATTTCTCTCTCTTTCACTGTGTTTGTTTTATGGGGTTCATTTTAAGTAATTTATTTTGATAATGGGGTTGAGCTGCTTTTCCCTGCTGTGTTTATGCCGCTTTACACCCTCTTGATTCAACTCCAGAGAGATATCAATACATAGGTTTTAAGATTTTTGCTAGTCAGATATAATCTTGTGCGGTGAATAGGGGGTGTTGAGTCCAGTTCACTGAGCAGGGAGGAGGTCTTCTCTGTTACATATTTGGCTTATGGAACGGTATGTGAGCTAATTTCAAACCCTTGTTTCATGCATCACCCCACCTCACCTTTCCCGTTACGCAGCCATAGTGTGTCTTCCAAATGTGTGACTCTGTTCTGTTTTGTAATTCAGTTCAAGTGTAGCGATTTTGACATGCCCTCTATAAGTGATATCTTAGGATAAGTGTCTTTTTCTGTGTGACTTATTTCACTTAGAATCCTCGTCCCTAAATCCACTCATCATGCTGCTACCAGCCTTATGACATTGATTTCATGGCTGAGTGATATTCCATTGTGCCTAAGTACCACAACTTCTTTATCCATTTTTCTCTTTCCTGGGATGTTTAAGGTGTACTGAAGTGGAGGGTCTTGTACACAGAGCAGCCCTAAACTTTGGGGTGCCTGTGTCTTCTTGATTATTAGTTTTCCCAATTTATACGCCCATGAGAGGAAGTGCCCTATGCTCTGTAAGCTGTGTTTATTACATGTTTCAGGACACACCGTACACTTCTCCAGAGTGGCTGGTGGCAATTGACATCCCGCCCATCAGCGTAACACGGCTCCCATGTCTCCATGGCCTGTCCTGCATTTCTGGTTTTTACACTTTTTGCAGCATGGCCCTTTTGACCGATGGCAAGCGAGACTTCTTTGTACTGCTGATGTGCACTTCTGGCTTGCTTGGTTGGCCAAAAAGGGCGTATGCGTTTTTTCCTGAATATATTCAGGAAAAAACGCATACGCCCTTTTTGGCCAAGGGCATCATTGTCAACGTTTTGCCGCTTTTCATGTGCTTTAAAGGCGAGTCGAATCTACCTCCTGAAATCTGTTTCCTGCAATTCTGCCTTGCTTTCAAATCCTCTTCGTTGCCTTCCCTCAATATATTTGTGGACGAGAGTTATCATTTATAACTCTGCAGGTTTGTGAATTGCAGTGGCCCTGAGCTCCATTTGTCAACTCGCTTTTTTGGGAGCTGGCCGCAAAAGCGCAGGATTGCTTCAGGCCCTATTCTGGTTCCGGTGGGCAGGCTGAGCCTGTGCTACATTCTTCTTCCTGATGGGGAAATAGAGTGACCTCTGCCTGTCCCAACACCTAGAGCTAGTCTCTCATTGGTTCCCTCTCCTCCCGTTCATCCTCAGGACAAATTGCAACCTGTACGAAACAAACAGGAGGTTCAAGGTGCTGATTCTCCAAGTAGGGAGATTGTTAGTAAAGCGGCTGGAATGCCGAACCCGAGCACAAGGAGAGGAGAAATGAGGTGCGTTTTAGAAACCTTTCCCGATCACACGGTGTACCATCTTCTGGGTTTCCCATGCACGTTTTCGATGTAAGAAGATGCCCTTGAACCTGGCGATTCGGGACCCATGGGGTGGGTAGCACGCGGTATTACTTTAAAGCGTCTGCGTTTGCTCACCCAACCTCACCAATCCTCTCAGCCCCAAGAGTGTCCAGCCTTATGTCTCATCCAGCTGTGGGTCTAGATATGGTCAATCCAGGTTGCATCAGAGCCCCTGAACGGATTTTGTAAGAATTTCTCTCTCTTTCACTGTGTTTGTTTTATGGGGTTCATTTTAAGTAATTTATTTTGATAATGGGGTTGAGCTGCTTTTCCCTGCTGTGTTTATGCCGCTTTACACCCTCTTGATTCAACTCCAGAGAGATATCAATACATAGGTTTTAAGATTCTTGCTAGTCAGATATAATCTTGTGCGGTGAATAGGGGGTGTTGAGTCCAGTTCACTGAGCAGGGAGGAGGTCTTGTCTGTTACATATTTGGCTTATGGAACGGTATGTGAGCTAATTTCAAACCCTTGTTTTATGCATCACCCCACCTCACCTTTCCCGTTACGCAGCCATAGTGTGTCTTCTAAACATGTGACTCTGTTCTGTTTTGTAATTCAGTTCAAGTGTAGCGATTTTGACATGCCCTCTATAAGTGATATCTTAGGATAAGTGTCTTTTTCTGTGTGACTTATTTCACTTAGAATCCTCGTCCCTAAATCCACTCATCATGCTGCTACTAGCCTTATGACATTGATTTCATGGCTGAGTGATATTCCATTGTGCCTAAGTACCACAACTTCTTTATCCATTTTTCTCTTTCCTGGGATGTTTAAGGTGTACTGAAGTGGAGGTTCTTGTACACAGAGCAGCCCTAATCTTTGGGGTGCCTGTGTCTTGTTGATTTTTAGTTTTCCCAATTTATACGCCCATGAGAGGAAGTGCCCTATGCTCCCTCAGCTGTGTTTATTACATATTTCAGGACACACCGTACACTTCTACAGAGTGGCTGTTGGCAATTGACATCCTGCCCATCAGCGTAGCAAGGCTCCCATGTCTCTATGGCCTGTCCTGCATTTCTGGTTTTTACAGTTTTTGCAGCGTGGCCCTTTTGACCGATGGCAAGCGAGACTTCTTTGTAGTGCTGATGTGCACTTCCGGCTTGCCTGGTTGGCCAAAAAGGGCGTATGCGTTTTTCCTGAATATATTCAGGAAAAAACGCATACGCCCTTTTTGGCCAAGGGCATCATTGTCAACGTTTTGCCGCTTTTCATGTGCTTTAAAGGCGAGTCGAATCTACCTCCTGAAATCTGTTTCCTGCAATTCTGCCTTGCTTTCAAATCCTCTTCGTTGCCTTCCCTCAATATATTTGTGGACGAGAGTTATCATTTATAACTCTGCAGGTTTGTGAATTGCAGTGGCCCTGAGCTCCATTTGTCAACTCGCTTTTTTGGGAGCTGGCCGCAAAAGCGCAGGATTGCTTCAGGCCCTATTCTGGTTCCGGTGGGCAGGCTGAGCCTGTGCTACATTCTTCTTCCTGATGGGGAAATAGAGTGACCTCTGCCTGTCCCAACACCTAGAGCTAGTGTCTCATTGGTTCCCCCTCTTCCCGTTCATCCTCAGGACAAATTGCAACCTGTACGAAACAAACAGGAGGTTCAAGGTGCTGATTCTCCAAGTAGGGAGATTGTTAGTAAAGCGGCTGGAATGCCGAACCCGAGCACAAGGAGAGGAGAAATGAGGTGCGTTTTAGAAACCTTTCCCGATCACACGGTGTACCATCTTCTGGGTTTCCCATGCACGTTTTCGATGTAAGAAGATGCCCTTGAACCTGGCGATTCGGGACCCATGGGGTGGGTAGCACGCGGTATTACTTTAAAGCGTCTGCGTTTGCTCACCCAACCTCACCAATCCTCTCAGCCCCAAGAGTGTCCAGCCTTATGTCTCATCCAGCTGTGGGTCTAGATATGGTCAATCCAGGTTGCATCAGAGCCCCTGAACGGATTTTGTAAGAATTTCTCTCTCTTTCACTGTGTTTGTTTTATGGGGTTCATTTTAAGTAATTTATTTTGATAATGGGGTTGAGCTGCTTTTCCCTGCTGTGTTTATGCCGCTTTACACCCTCTTGATTCAACTCCAGAGAGATATCAATACATAGGTTTTAAGATTTTTGCTAGTCAGATATAATCTTGTGCGGTGAATAGGGGGTGTTGAGTCCAGTTCACTGAGCAGGGAGGAGGTCTTGTCTGTTACATATTTGGCTTATGGAACGGTATGTGAGCTAATTTCAAACCCTTGTTTCATGCATCACCCCACCTCACCTTTCCCGTTACGCAGCCATAGTGTGTCTTCCAAATGTGTGACTCTGTTCTGTTTTGTAATTCAGTTCAAGTGTAGCGATTTTGACATGCCCTCTATAAGTGATATCTTAGGATAAGTGTCTTTTTCTGTGTGACTTATTTCACTTAGAATCCTCGTCCCTAAATCCACTCATCATGCTGCTACCAGCCTTATGACATTGATTTCATGGCTGAGTGATATTCCATTGTGCCTAAGTACCACAACTTCTTTATCCATTTTTCTCTTTCCTGGGATGTTTAAGGTGTACTGAAGTGGAGGGTCTTGTACACAGAGCAGCCCTAAACTTTGGGGTGCCTGTGTCTTCTTGATTATTAGTTTTCCCAATTTATACGCCCATGAGAGGAAGTGCCCTATGCTCTGTAAGCTGTGTTTATTACATGTTTCAGGACACACCGTACACTTCTCCAGAGTGGCTGGTGGCAATTGACATCCCGCCCATCAGCGTAACACGGCTCCCATGTCTCCATGGCCTGTCCTGCATTTCTGGTTTTTACACTTTTTGCAGCATGGCCCTTTTGACCGATGGCAAGCGAGACTTCTTTGTACTGCTGATGTGCACTTCTGGCTTGCTTGGTTGGCCAAAAAGGGCGTATGCGTTTTTTCCTGAATATATTCAGGAAAAAACGCATACGCCCTTTTTGGCCAAGGGCATCATTGTCAACGTTTTGCCGCTTTTCATGTGCTTTAAAGGCGAGTCGAATCTACCTCCTGAAATCTGTTTCCTGCAATTCTGCCTTGCTTTCAAATCCTCTTCGTTGCCTTCCCTCAATATATTTGTGGACGAGAGTTATCATTTATAACTCTGCAGGTTTGTGAATTGCAGTGGCCCTGAGCTCCATTTGTCAACTCGCTTTTTTGGGAGCTGGCCGCAAAAGCGCAGGATTGCTTCAGGCCCTATTCTGGTTCCGGTGGGCAGGCTGAGCCTGTGCTACATTCTTCTTCCTGATGGGGAAATAGAGTGACCTCTGCCTGTCCCAACACCTAGAGCTAGTCTCTCATTGGTTCCCTCTCCTCCCGTTCATCCTCAGGACAAATTGCAACCTGTACGAAACAAACAGGAGGTTCAAGGTGCTGATTCTCCAAGTAGGGAGATTGTTAGTAAAGCGGCTGGAATGCCGAACCCGAGCACAAGGAGAGGAGAAATGAGGTGCGTTTTAGAAACCTTTCCCGATCACACGGTGTACCATCTTCTGGGTTTCCCATGCACGTTTTCGATGTAAGAAGATGCCCTTGAACCTGGCGATTCGGGACCCATGGGGTGGGTAGCACGCGGTATTACTTTAAAGCGTCTGCGTTTGCTCACCCAACCTCACCAATCCTCTCAGCCCCAAGAGTGTCCAGCCTTATGTCTCATCCAGCTGTGGGTCTAGATATGGTCAATCCAGGTTGCATCAGAGCCCCTGAACGGATTTTGTAAGAATTTCTCTCTCTTTCACTGTGTTTGTTTTATGGGGTTCATTTTAAGTAATTTATTTTGATAATGGGGTTGAGCTGCTTTTCCCTGCTGTGTTTATGCCGCTTTACACCCTCTTGATTCAACTCCAGAGAGATATCAATACATAGGTTTTAAGATTCTTGCTAGTCAGATATATTCTTGTGCGGTGAATAGGGGGTGTTGAGTCCAGTTCACTGAGCAGGGAGGAGGTCTTGTCTGTTACATATTTGGCTTATGGAACGGTATGTGAGCTAATTTCAAACCCTTGTTTTATGCATCACCCCACCTCACCTTTCCCGTTACGCAGCCATAGTGTGTCTTCTAAACATGTGACTCTGTTCTGTTTTGTAATTCAGTTCAAGTGTAGCGATTTTGACATGCCCTCTATAAGTGATATCTTAGGATAAGTGTCTTTTTCTGTGTGACTTATTTCACTTAGAATCCTCGTCCCTAAATCCACTCATCATGCTGCTACTAGCCTTATGACATTGATTTCATGGCTGAGTGATATTCCATTGTGCCTAAGTACCACAACTTCTTTATCCATTTTTCTCTTTCCTGGGATGTTTAAGGTGTACTGAAGTGGAGGTTCTTGTACACAGAGCAGCCCTAATCTTTGGGGTGCCTGTGTCTTGTTGATTTTTAGTTTTCCCAATTTATACGCCCATGAGAGGAAGTGCCCTATGCTCCCTCAGCTGTGTTTATTACATATTTCAGGACACACCGTACACTTCTACAGAGTGGCTGTTGGCAATTGACATCCTGCCCATCAGCGTAGCAAGGCTCCCATGTCTCTATGGCCTGTCCTGCATTTCTGGTTTTTACAGTTTTTGCAGCGTGGCCCTTTTGACCGATGGCAAGCGAGACTTCTTTGTAGTGCTGATGTGCACTTCCGGCTTGCCTGGTTGGCCAAAAAGGGCGTATGCGTTTTTCCTGAATATATTCAGGAAAAAACGCATACGCCCTTTTTGGCCAAGGGCATCATTGTCAACGTTTTGCCGCTTTTCATGTGCTTTAAAGGCGAGTCGAATCTACCTCCTGAAATCTGTTTCCTGCAATTCTGCCTTGCTTTCAAATCCTCTTCGTTGCCTTCCCTCAATATATTTGTGGACGAGAGTTATCATTTATAACTCTGCAGGTTTGTGAATTGCAGTGGCCCTGAGCTCCATTTGTCAACTCGCTTTTTTGGGAGCTGGCCGCAAAAGCGCAGGATTGCTTCAGGCCCTATTCTGGTTCCGGTGGGCAGGCTGAGCCTGTGCTACATTCTTCTTCCTGATGGGGAAATAGAGTGACCTCTGCCTGTCCCAACACCTAGAGCTAGTGTCTCATTGGTTCCCCCTCTTCCCGTTCATCCTCAGGACAAATTGCAACCTGTACGAAACAAACAGGAGGTTCAAGGTGCTGATTCTCCAAGTAGGGAGATTGTTAGTAAAGCGGCTGGAATGCCGAACCCGAGCACAAGGAGAGGAGAAATGAGGTGCGTTTTAGAAACCTTTCCCGATCACACGGTGTACCATCTTCTGGGTTTCCCATGCACGTTTTCGATGTAAGAAGATGCCCTTGAACCTGGCGATTCGGGACCCATGGGGTGGGTAGCACGCGGTATTACTTTAAAGCGTCTGCGTTTGCTCACCCAACCTCACCAATCCTCTCAGCCCCAAGAGTGTCCAGCCTTATGTCTCATCCAGCTGTGGGTCTAGATATGGTCAATCCAGGTTGCATCAGAGCCCCTGAACGGATTTTGTAAGAATTTCTCTCTCTTTCACTGTGTTTGTTTTATGGGGTTCATTTTAAGTAATTTATTTTGATAATGGGGTTGAGCTGCTTTTCCCTGCTGTGTTTATGCCGCTTTACACCCTCTTGATTCAACTCCAGAGAGATATCAATACATAGGTTTTAAGATTTTTGCTAGTCAGATATAATCTTGTGCGGTGAATAGGGGGTGTTGAGTCCAGTTCACTGAGCAGGGAGGAGGTCTTGTCTGTTACATATTTGGCTTATGGAACGGTATGTGAGCTAATTTCAAACCCTTGTTTCATGCATCACCCCACCTCACCTTTCCCGTTACGCAGCCATAGTGTGTCTTCCAAATGTGTGACTCTGTTCTGTTTTGTAATTCAGTTCAAGTGTAGCGATTTTGACATGCCCTCTATAAGTGATATCTTAGGATAAGTGTCTTTTTCTGTGTGACTTATTTCACTTAGAATCCTCGTCCCTAAATCCACTCATCATGCTGCTACCAGCCTTATGACATTGATTTCATGGCTGAGTGATATTCCATTGTGCCTAAGTACCACAACTTCTTTATCCATTTTTCTCTTTCCTGGGATGTTTAAGGTGTACTGAAGTGGAGGGTCTTGTACACAGAGCAGCCCTAAACTTTGGGGTGCCTGTGTCTTCTTGATTATTAGTTTTCCCAATTTATACGCCCATGAGAGGAAGTGCCCTATGCTCTGTAAGCTGTGTTTATTACATGTTTCAGGACACACCGTACACTTCTCCAGAGTGGCTGGTGGCAATTGACATCCCGCCCATCAGCGTAACACGGCTCCCATGTCTCCATGGCCTGTCCTGCATTTCTGGTTTTTACACTTTTTGCAGCATGGCCCTTTTGACCGATGGCAAGCGAGACTTCTTTGTACTGCTGATGTGCACTTCTGGCTTGCTTGGTTGGCCAAAAAGGGCGTATGCGTTTTTTCCTGAATATATTCAGGAAAAAACGCATACGCCCTTTTTGGCCAAGGGCATCATTGTCAACGTTTTGCCGCTTTTCATGTGCTTTAAAGGCGAGTCGAATCTACCTCCTGAAATCTGTTTCCTGCAATTCTGCCTTGCTTTCAAATCCTCTTCGTTGCCTTCCCTCAATATATTTGTGGACGAGAGTTATCATTTATAACTCTGCAGGTTTGTGAATTGCAGTGGCCCTGAGCTCCATTTGTCAACTCGCTTTTTTGGGAGCTGGCCGCAAAAGCGCAGGATTGCTTCAGGCCCTATTCTGGTTCCGGTGGGCAGGCTGAGCCTGTGCTACATTCTTCTTCCTGATGGGGAAATAGAGTGACCTCTGCCTGTCCCAACACCTAGAGCTAGTCTCTCATTGGTTCCCTCTCCTCCCGTTCATCCTCAGGACAAATTGCAACCTGTACGAAACAAACAGGAGGTTCAAGGTGCTGATTCTCCAAGTAGGGAGATTGTTAGTAAAGCGGCTGGAATGCCGAACCCGAGCACAAGGAGAGGAGAAATGAGGTGCGTTTTAGAAACCTTTCCCGATCACACGGTGTACCATCTTCTGGGTTTCCCATGCACGTTTTCGATGTAAGAAGATGCCCTTGAACCTGGCGATTCGGGACCCATGGGGTGGGTAGCACGCGGTATTACTTTAAAGCGTCTGCGTTTGCTCACCCAACCTCACCAATCCTCTCAGCCCCAAGAGTGTCCAGCCTTATGTCTCATCCAGCTGTGGGTCTAGATATGGTCAATCCAGGTTGCATCAGAGCCCCTGAACGGATTTTGTAAGAATTTCTCTCTCTTTCACTGTGTTTGTTTTATGGGGTTCATTTTAAGTAATTTATTTTGATAATGGGGTTGAGCTGCTTTTCCCTGCTGTGTTTATGCCGCTTTACACCCTCTTGATTCAACTCCAGAGAGATATCAATACATAGGTTTTAAGATTCTTGCTAGTCAGATATATTCTTGTGCGGTGAATAGGGGGTGTTGAGTCCAGTTCACTGAGCAGGGAGGAGGTCTTGTCTGTTACATATTTGGCTTATGGAACGGTATGTGAGCTAATTTCAAACCCTTGTTTTATGCATCACCCCACCTCACCTTTCCCGTTACGCAGCCATAGTGTGTCTTCTAAACATGTGACTCTGTTCTGTTTTGTAATTCAGTTCAAGTGTAGCGATTTTGACATGCCCTCTATAAGTGATATCTTAGGATAAGTGTCTTTTTCTGTGTGACTTATTTCACTTAGAATCCTCGTCCCTAAATCCACTCATCATGCTGCTACTAGCCTTATGACATTGATTTCATGGCTGAGTGATATTCCATTGTGCCTAAGTACCACAACTTCTTTATCCATTTTTCTCTTTCCTGGGATGTTTAAGGTGTACTGAAGTGGAGGTTCTTGTACACAGAGCAGCCCTAATCTTTGGGGTGCCTGTGTCTTGTTGATTTTTAGTTTTCCCAATTTATACGCCCATGAGAGGAAGTGCCCTATGCTCCCTCAGCTGTGTTTATTACATATTTCAGGACACACCGTACACTTCTACAGAGTGGCTGTTGGCAATTGACATCCTGCCCATCAGCGTAGCAAGGCTCCCATGTCTCTATGGCCTGTCCTGCATTTCTGGTTTTTACACTTTTTGCAGCGTGGCCCTTTTGACCGATGGCAAGCGAGACTTCTTTGTAGTGCTGATGTGCACTTCCGGCTTGCCTGGTTGGCCAAAAAGGGCGTATGCGTTTTTCCTGAATATATTCAGGAAAAAACGCATACGCCCTTTTTGGCCAAGGGCATCATTGTCAACGTTTTGCCGCTTTTCATGTGCTTTAAAGGCGAGTCGAATCTACCTCCTGAAATCTGTTTCCTGCAATTCTGCCTTGCTTTCAAATCCTCTTCGTTGCCTTCCCTCAATATATTTGTGGACGAGAGTTATCATTTATAACTCTGCAGGTTTGTGAATTGCAGTGGCCCTGAGCTCCATTTGTCAACTCGCTTTTTTGGGAGCTGGCCGCAAAAGCGCAGGATTGCTTCAGGCCCTATTCTGGTTCCGGTGGGCAGGCTGAGCCTGTGCTACATTCTTCTTCCTGATGGGGAAATAGAGTGACCTCTGCCTGTCCCAACACCTAGAGCTAGTGTCTCATTGGTTCCCCCTCTTCCCGTTCATCCTCAGGACAAATTGCAACCTGTACGAAACAAACAGGAGGTTCAAGGTGCTGATTCTCCAAGTAGGGAGATTGTTAGTAAAGCGGCTGGAATGCCGAACCCGAGCACAAGGAGAGGAGAAATGAGGTGCGTTTTAGAAACCTTTCCCGATCACACGGTGTACCATCTTCTGGGTTTCCCATGCACGTTTTCGATGTAAGAAGATGCCCTTGAACCTGGCGATTCGGGACCCATGGGGTGGGTAGCACGCGGTATTACTTTAAAGCGTCTGCGTTTGCTCACCCAACCTCACCAATCCTCTCAGCCCCAAGAGTGTCCAGCCTTATGTCTCATCCAGCTGTGGGTCTAGATATGGTCAATCCAGGTTGCATCAGAGCCCCTGAACGGATTTTGTAAGAATTTCTCTCTCTTTCACTGTGTTTGTTTTATGGGGTTCATTTTAAGTAATTTATTTTGATAATGGGGTTGAGCTGCTTTTCCCTGCTGTGTTTATGCCTCTTTACACCCTCTTGATTCAACTCCAGAGAGATATCAATACATAGGTTTTAAGATTTTTGCTAGTCAGATATAATCTTGTGCGGTGAATAGGGGGTGTTGAGTCCAGTTCACTGAGCAGGGAGGAGGTCTTGTCTGTTACATATTTGGCTTATGGAACGGTATGTGAGCTAATTTCAAACCCTTGTTTCATGCATCACCCCACCTCACCTTTCCCGTTACGCAGCCATAGTGTGTCTTCCAAATGTGTGACTCTGTTCTGTTTTGTAATTCAGTTCAAGTGTAGCGATTTTGACATGCCCTCTATAAGTGATATGTTAGGATAAGTGTCTTTTTCTGTGTGACTTATTTCACTTAGAATCCTCGTCCCTAAATCCACTCATCATGCTGCTACTAGCCTTATGACATTGATTTCAAGGCTGAGTGATATTCCATTGTGCCTAAGTACCACAACTTCTTTATCCATTTTTCTCTTTCCTGGGATGTTTAAGGTGTACTGAAGTGGAGGGTCTTGTACACAGAGCAGCCCTAAACTTTGGGGTGCCTGTGTCTTGTTGATTATTAGTTTTCCCAATTTATACGCCCATGAGAGGAAGTGCCCTATGCTCTGTAAGCTGTGTTTATTACATGTTTCAGGACACACCGTACACTTCTCCAGAGTGGCTGGTGGCAATTGACATCCCGCCCATCAGCGTAACACGGCTCCCATGTCTCCATGGCCTGTCCTGCATTTCTGGTTTTTACACTTTTTGCAGCATGGCCCTTTTGACCGATGGCAAGCGAGACTTCTTTGTACTGCTGATGTGCACTTCTGGCTTGCTTGGTTGGCCAAAAAGGGCGTATGCGTTTTTTCCTGAATATATTCAGGAAAAAACGCATACGCCCTTTTTGGCCAAGGGCATCATTGTCAACGTTTTGCCGCTTTTCATGTGCTTTAAAGGCGAGTCGAATCTACCTCCTGAAATCTGTTTCCTGCAATTCTGCCTTGCTTTCAAATCCTCTTCGTTGCCTTCCCTCAATATATTTGTGGACGAGAGTTATCATTTATAACTCTGCAGGTTTGTGAATTGCAGTGGCCCTGAGCTCCATTTGTCAACTCGCTTTTTTGGGAGCTGGCCGCAAAAGCGCAGGATTGCTTCAGGCCCTATTCTGGTTCCGGTGGGCAGGCTGAGCCTGTGCTACATTCTTCTTCCTGATGGGGAAATAGAGTGACCTCTGCCTGTCCCAACACCTAGAGCTAGTCTCTCATTGGTTCCCCCTCCTCCCGTTCATCCTCAGGACAAATTGCAACCTGTACGAAACAAACAGGAGGTTCAAGGTGCTGATTCTCCAAGTAGGGAGATTGTTAGTAAAGCGGCTGGAATGCCGAACCCGAGCACAAGGAGAGGAGAAATGAGGTGCGTTTTAGAAACCTTTCCCGATCACACGGTGTACCATCTTCTGGGTTTCCCATGCACGTTTTCGATGTAAGAAGATGCCCTTGAACCTGGCGATTCGGGACCCATGGGGTGGGTAGCACGCGGTATTACTTTAAAGCGTCTGCGTTTGCTCACCCAACCTCACCAATCCTCTCAGCCCCAAGAGTGTCCAGCCTTATGTCTCATCCAGCTGTGGGTCTAGATATGGTCAATCCAGGTTGCATCAGAGCCCCTGAACGGATTTTGTAAGAATTTCTCTCTCTTTCACTGTGTTTGTTTTATGGGGTTCATTTTAAGTAATTTATTTTGATAATGGGGTTGAGCTGCTTTTCCCTGCTGTGTTTATGCCGCTTTACACCCTCTTGATTCAACTCCAGAGAGATATCAATACATAGGTTTTAAGATTCTTGCTAGTCAGATATATTCTTGTGCGGTGAATAGGGGGTGTTGAGTCCAGTTCACTGAGCAGGGAGGAGGTCTTGTCTGTTACATATTTGGCTTATGGAACGGTATGTGAGCTAATTTCAAACCCTTGTTTTATGCATCACCCCACCTCACCTTTCCCGTTACGCAGCCATAGTGTGTCTTCTAAACATGTGACTCTGTTCTGTTTTGTAATTCAGTTCAAGTGTAGCGATTTTGACATGCCCTCTATAAGTGATATCTTAGGATAAGTGTCTTTTTCTGTGTGACTTATTTCACTTAGAATCCTCGTCCCTAAATCCACTCATCATGCTGCTACTAGCCTTATGACATTGATTTCATGGCTGAGTGATATTCCATTGTGCCTAAGTACCACAACTTCTTTATCCATTTTTCTCTTTCCTGGGATGTTTAAGGTGTACTGAAGTGGAGGTTCTTGTACACAGAGCAGCCCTAATCTTTGGGGTGCCTGTGTCTTGTTGATTTTTAGTTTTCCCAATTTATACGCCCATGAGAGGAAGTGCCCTATGCTCCCTCAGCTGTGTTTATTACATATTTCAGGACACACCGTACACTTCTACAGAGTGGCTGTTGGCAATTGACATCCTGCCCATCAGCGTAGCAAGGCTCCCATGTCTCCATGGCCTGTCCTGCATTTCTGGTTTTTACACTTTTTGCAGCATGGCCCTTTTGACCGATGGCAAGCGAGACTTCTTTGTAGTGCTGATGTGCACTTCCGGCTTGCCTGGTTGGCCAAAAAGGGCGTATGCATTTTTTCCTGAATATATTCAGGAAAAAACGCATACGCCGTTTTTGGCCAAGGGCATCATTGTCAACGTTTTGCCGCTTTTCATGTGCTTTAAAGGCGAATCGAATCTACCTCCTGAAATCTGTTTCCTGCAATTCTGCCTTGCTTTCAAATCCTCTTCGTTGCCTTCCCTCAATATATTTGTGGACGAGAGTTATCATTTATAACTCTGCAGGTTTGTGAATTGCAGTGGCCCTGAGCTCCATTTGTCAACTCGCTTTTTTGGGAGCTGGCCGCAAAAGCGCAGGATTGCTTCAGGCCCTATTCTGGTTCCGGTGGGCAGGCTGAGCCTGTGCTACATTCTTCTTCCTGATGGGGAAATAGAGTGACCTCTGCCTGTCCCAACACCTAGAGCTAGTGTCTCATTGGTTCCCCCTCTTCCCGTTCATCCTCAGGACAAATTGCAACCTGTACGAAACAAACAGGAGGTTCAAGGTGCTGATTCTCCAAGTAGGGAGATTGTTAGTAAAGCGGCTGGAATGCCGAACCCGAGCACAAGGAGAGGAGAAATGAGGTGCGTTTTAGAAACCTTTCCCGATCACACGGTGTACCATCTTCTGGGTTTCCCATGCACGTTTTCGATGTAAGAAGATGCCCTTGAACCTGGCGATTCGGGACCCATGGGGTGGGTAGCACGCGGTATTACTTTAAAGCGTCTGCGTTTGCTCACCCAACCTCACCAATCCTCTCAGCCCCAAGAGTGTCCAGCCTTATGTCTCATCCAGCTGTGGGTCTAGATATGGTCAATCCAGGTTGCATCAGAGCCCCTGAACGGATTTTGTAAGAATTTCTCTCTCTTTCACTGTGTTTGTTTTATGGGGTTCATTTTAAGTAATTTATTTTGATAATGGGGTTGAGCTGCTTTTCCCTGCTGTGTTTATGCCGCTTTACACCCTCTTGATTCAACTCCAGAGAGATATCAATACATAGGTTTTAAGATTTTTGCTAGTCAGATATAATCTTGTGCGGTGAATAGGGGGTGTTGAGTCCAGTTCACTGAGCAGGGAGGAGGTCTTGTCTGTTACATATTTGGCTTATGGAACGGTATGTGAGCTAATTTCAAACCCTTGTTTCATGCATCACCCCACCTCACCTTTCCCGTTACGCAGCCATAGTGTGTCTTCCAAATGTGTGACTCTGTTCTGTTTTGTAATTCAGTTCAAGTGTAGCGATTTTGACATGCCCTCTATAAGTGATATGTTAGGATAAGTGTCTTTTTCTGTGTGACTTATTTCACTTAGAATCCTCGTCCCTAAATCCACTCATCATGCTGCTACTAGCCTTATGACATTGATTTCAAGGCTGAGTGATATTCCATTGTGCCTAAGTACCACAACTTCTTTATCCATTTTTCTCTTTCCTGGGATGTTTAAGGTGTACTGAAGTGGAGGGTCTTGTACACAGAGCAGCCCTAAACTTTGGGGTGCCTGTGTCTTGTTGATTATTAGTTTTCCCAATTTATACGCCCATGAGAGGAAGTGCCCTATGCTCTGTAAGCTGTGTTTATTACATGTTTCAGGACACACCGTACACTTCTCCAGAGTGGCTGGTGGCAATTGACATCCCGCCCATCAGCGTAACACGGCTCCCATGTCTCCATGGCCTGTCCTGCATTTCTGGTTTTTACACTTTTTGCAGCATGGCCCTTTTGACCGATGGCAAGCGAGACTTCTTTGTACTGCTGATGTGCACTTCTGGCTTGCTTGGTTGGCCAAAAAGGGCGTATGCGTTTTTTCCTGAATATATTCAGGAAAAAACGCATACGCCCTTTTTGGCCAAGGGCATCATTGTCAACGTTTTGCCGCTTTTCATGTGCTTTAAAGGCGAGTCGAATCTACCTCCTGAAATCTGTTTCCTGCAATTCTGCCTTGCTTTCAAATCCTCTTCGTTGCCTTCCCTCAATATATTTGTGGACGAGAGTTATCATTTATAACTCTGCAGGTTTGTGAATTGCAGTGGCCCTGAGCTCCATTTGTCAACTCGCTTTTTTGGGAGCTGGCCGCAAAAGCGCAGGATTGCTTCAGGCCCTATTCTGGTTCCGGTGGGCAGGCTGAGCCTGTGCTACATTCTTCTTCCTGATGGGGAAATAGAGTGACCTCTGCCTGTCCCAACACCTAGAGCTAGTCTCTCATTGGTTCCCCCTCCTCCCGTTCATCCTCAGGACAAATTGCAACCTGTACGAAACAAACAGGAGGTTCAAGGTGCTGATTCTCCAAGTAGGGAGATTGTTAGTAAAGCGGCTGGAATGCCGAACCCGAGCACAAGGAGAGGAGAAATGAGGTGCGTTTTAGAAACCTTTCCCGATCACACGGTGTACCATCTTCTGGGTTTCCCATGCACGTTTTCGATGTAAGAAGATGCCCTTGAACCTGGCGATTCGGGACCCATGGGGTGGGTAGCACGCGGTATTACTTTAAAGCGTCTGCGTTTGCTCACCCAACCTCACCAATCCTCTCAGCCCCAAGAGTGTCCAGCCTTATGTCTCATCCAGCTGTGGGTCTAGATATGGTCAATCCAGGTTGCATCAGAGCCCCTGAACGGATTTTGTAAGAATTTCTCTCTCTTTCACTGTGTTTGTTTTATGGGGTTCATTTTAAGTAATTTATTTTGATAATGGGGTTGAGCTGCTTTTCCCTGCTGTGTTTATGCCGCTTTACACCCTCTTGATTCAACTCCAGAGAGATATCAATACATAGGTTTTAAGATTCTTGCTAGTCAGATATATTCTTGTGCGGTGAATAGGGGGTGTTGAGTCCAGTTCACTGAGCAGGGAGGAGGTCTTGTCTGTTACATATTTGGCTTATGGAACGGTATGTGAGCTAATTTCAAACCCTTGTTTCATGCATCACCCCACCTCACCTTTCCCGTTACGCAGCCATAGTGTGTCTTCCAAATGTGTGACTCTGTTCTGTTTTGTAATTCAGTTCAAGTGTAGCGATTTTGACATGCCCTCTATAAGTGATATCTTAGGATAAGTGTCTTTTTCTGTGTGACTTATTTCACTTAGAATCCTCGTCCCTAAATCCACTCATCATGCTGCTACTAGCCTTATGACATTGATTTCATGGCTGAGTGATATTCCATTGTGCCTAAGTACCACAACTTCTTTATCCATTTTTCTCTTTCCTGGGATGTTTAAGGTGTACTGAAGTGGAGGTTCTTGTACACAGAGCAGCCCTAATCTTTGGGGTGCCTGTGTCTTGTTGATTTTTAGTTTTCCCAATTTATACGCCCATGAGAGGAAGTGCCCTATGCTCCCTCAGCTGTGTTTATTACATATTTCAGGACACACCGTACACTTCTACAGAGTGGCTGTTGGCAATTGACATCCTGCCCATCAGCGTAGCAAGGCTCCCATGTCTCTATGGCCTGTCCTGCATTTCTGGTTTTTACACTTTTTGCAGCGTGGCCCTTTTGACCGATGGCAAGCGAGACTTCTTTGTAGTGCTGATGTGCACTTCCGGCTTGCCTGGTTGGCCAAAAAGGGCGTATGCGTTTTTCCTGAATATATTCAGGAAAAAACGCATACGCCCTTTTTGGCCAAGGGCATCATTGTCAACGTTTTGCCGCTTTTCATGTGCTTTAAAGGCGAGTCGAATCTACCTCCTGAAATCTGTTTCCTGCAATTCTGCCTTGCTTTCAAATCCTCTTCGTTGCCTTCCCTCAATATATTTGTGGACGAGAGTTATCATTTATAACTCTGCAGGTTTGTGAATTGCAGTGGCCCTGAGCTCCATTTGTCAACTCGCTTTTTTGGGAGCTGGCCGCAAAAGCGCAGGATTGCTTCAGGCCCTATTCTGGTTCCGGTGGGCAGGCTGAGCCTGTGCTACATTCTTCTTCCTGATGGGGAAATAGAGTGACCTCTGCCTGTCCCAACACCTAGAGCTAGTCTCTCATTGGTTCCCCCTCTTCCCGTTCATCCTCAGGACAAATTGCAACCTGTACGAAACAAACAGGAGGTTCAAGGTGCTGATTCTCCAAGTAGGGAGATTGTTAGTAAAGCGGCTGGAATGCCGAACCCGAGCACAAGGAGAGGAGAAATGAGGTGCGTTTTAGAAACCTTTCCCGATCACACGGTGTACCATCTTTTGGGTTTCCCATGCACGTTTTCGATGTAAGAAGATGCCCTTGAACCTGGCGATTCGGGACCCATGGGGTGGGTAGCACGCGGTATTACTTTAAAGCGTCTGCGTTTGCTCACCCAACCTCACCAATCCTCTCAGCCCCAAGAGTGTCCAGCCTTATGTCTCATCCAGCTGTGGGTCTAGATATGGTCAATCCAGGTTGCATCAGAGCCCCTGAACGGATTTTGTAAGAATTTCTCTCTCTTTCACTGTGTTTGTTTTATGGGGTTCATTTTAAGTAATTTATTTTGATAATGGGGTTGAGCTGCTTTTCCCTGCTGTGTTTATGCCGCTTTACACCCTCTTGATTCAACTCCAGAGAGATATCAATACATAGGTTTTAAGATTCTTGCTAGTCAGATATATTCTTGTGCGGTGAATAGGGGGTGTTGAGTCCAGTTCACTGAGCAGGGAGGAGGTCTTGTCTGTTACATATTTGGCTTATGGAACGGTATGTGAGCTAATTTCAAACCCTTGTTTTATGCATCACCCCACCTCACCTTTCCCGTTACGCAGCCATAGTGTGTCTTCTAAACATGTGACTCTGTTCTGTTTTGTAATTCAGTTCAAGTGTAGCGATTTTGACATGCCCTCTATAAGTGATATCTTAGGATAAGTGTCTTTTTCTGTGTGACTTATTTCACTTAGAATCCTCGTCCCTAAATCCACTCATCATGCTGCTACTAGCCTTATGACATTGATTTCATGGCTGAGTGATATTCCATTGTGCCTAAGTACCACAACTGCTTTATCCATTTTTCTCTTTCCTGGGATGTTTAAGGTGTACTGAAGTGGAGGTTCTTGTACACAGAGCAGCCCTAATCTTTGGGGTGCCTGTATCTTGTTGATTTTTAGTTTTCCCAATTTATACGCCCATGAGAGGAAGTGCCCTATGCTCCCTCAGCTGTGTTTATTACATATTTCAGGACACACCGTACACTTCTACAGAGTGGCTGTTGGCAATTGACATCCTGCCCATCAGCGTAGCAAGGCTCCCATGTCTCCATGGCCTGTCCTGCATTTCTGGTTTTTACACTTTTTGCAGCATGGCCCTTTTGACCAATGGCAAGCGAGACTTCTTTGTAGTGCTGATGTGCACTTCCGGCTTGCTTGGTTGGCCAAAAAGGGCGTATGCGTTTTTTCCTGAATATATTCAGGAAAAAACGCATACGCCCTTTTTGGCCAAGGGCATCATTGTCAACGTTTTGCCGCTTTTCATGTGCTTTAAAGGCGAGTCGAATCTACCTCCTGAAATCTGTTTCCTGCAATTCTGCCTTGCTTTCAAATCCTCTTCGTTGCCTTCCCTCAATATATTTGTGGACGAGAGTTATCATTTATAACTCTGCAGGTTTGTGAATTGCAGTGGCCCTGAGCTCCATTTGTCAACTCGCTTTTTTGGGAGCTGGCCGCAAAAGCGCAGGATTGCTTCAGGCCCTATTCTGGTTCCGGTGGGCAGGCTGAGCCTGTGCTACATTCTTCTTCCTGATGGGGAAATAGAGTGACCTCTGCCTGTCCCAACACCTAGAGCTAGTGTCTCATTGGTTCCCCCTCTTCCCGTTCATCCTCAGGACAAATTGCAACCTGTACGAAACAAACAGGAGGTTCAAGGTGCTGATTCTCCAAGTAGGGAGATTGTTAGTAAAGCGGCTGGAATGCCGAACCCGAGCACAAGGAGAGGAGAAATGAGGTGCGTTTTAGAAACCTTTCCTGATCACACGGTGTACCATCTTCTGGGTTTCCCATGCACGTTTTCGATGTAAGAAGATGCCCTTGAACCTGGCGATTCGGGACCCATGGGGTGGGTAGCACGCGGTATTACTTTAAAGCGTCTGCGTTTGCTCACCCAACCTCACCAATCCTCTCAGCCCCAAGAGTGTCCAGCCTTATGTCTCATCCAGCTGTGGGTCTAGATATGGTCAATCCAGGTTGCATCAGAGCCCCTGAACGGATTTTGTAAGAATTTCTCTCTCTTTCACTGTGTTTGTTTTATGGGGTTCATTTTAAGTAATTTATTTTGATAATGGGGTTGAGCTGCTTTTCCCTGCTGTGTTTATGCCGCTTTACACCCTCTTGATTCAACTCCAGAGAGATATCAATACATAGGTTTTAAGATTTTTGCTAGTCAGATATAATCTTGTGCGGTGAATAGGGGGTGTTGAGTCCAGTTCACTGAGCAGGGAGGAGGTCTTGTCTGTTACATATTTGGCTTATGGAACGGTATGTGAGCTAATTTCAAACCCTTGTTTCATGCATCACCCCACCTCACCTTTCCCGTTACGCAGCCATAGTGTGTCTTCCAAATGTGTGACTCTGTTCTGTTTTGTAATTCAGTTCAAGTGTAGCGATTTTGACATGCCCTCTATAAGTGATATGTTAGGATAAGTGTCTTTTTCTGTGTGACTTATTTCACTTAGAATCCTCGTCCCTAAATCCACTCATCATGCTGCTACTAGCCTTATGACATTGATTTCAAGGCTGAGTGATATTCCATTGTGCCTAAGTACCACAACTTCTTTATCCATTTTTCTCTTTCCTGGGATGTTTAAGGTGTACTGAAGTGGAGGGTCTTGTACACAGAGCAGCCCTAAACTTTGGGGTGCCTGTGTCTTGTTGATTATTAGTTTTCCCAATTTATACGCCCATGAGAGGAAGTGCCCTATGCTCTGTAAGCTGTGTTTATTACATGTTTCAGGACACACCGTACACTTCTCCAGAGTGGCTGGTGGCAATTGACATCCCGCCCATCAGCGTAACACGGCTCCCATGTCTCCATGGCCTGTCCTGCATTTCTGGTTTTTACACTTTTTGCAGCATGGCCCTTTTGACCGATGGCAAGCGAGACTTCTTTGTACTGCTGATGTGCACTTCTGGCTTGCTTGGTTGGCCAAAAAGGGCGTATGCGTTTTTTCCTGAATATATTCAGGAAAAAACGCATACGCCCTTTTTGGCCAAGGGCATCATTGTCAACGTTTTGCCGCTTTTCATGTGCTTTAAAGGCGAGTCGAATCTACCTCCTGAAATCTGTTTCCTGCAATTCTGCCTTGCTTTCAAATCCTCTTCGTTGACTTCCCTCAATATATTTGTGGACGAGAGTTATCATTTATAACTCTGCAGGTTTGTGAATTGCAGTGGCCCTGAGCTCCATTTGTCAACTCGCTTTTTTGGGAGCTGGCCGCAAAAGCGCAGGATTGCTTCAGGCCCTATTCTGGTTCCGGTGGGCAGGCTGAGCCTGTGCTACATTCTTCTTCCTGATGGGGAAATAGAGTGACCTCTACCTGTCCCAACACCTAGAGCTAGTGTCTCATTGGTTCCCCCTCTTCCCGTTCATCCTCAGGACAAATTGCAACCTGTACGAAACAAACAGGAGGTTCAAGGTGCTGATTCTCCAAGTAGGGAGATTGTTAGTAAAGCGGCTGGAATGCCGAACCCGAGCACAAGGAGAGGAGAAATGAGGTGCGTTTTAGAAACCTTTCCCGATCACACGGTGTACCATCTTCTGGGTTTCCCATGCACGTTTTCGATGCGATGTAAGAAGATGCCCTTGAACCTGGCGATTCGGGACCCATGGGGTGGGTAGCACGCGGTATTACTTTAAAGCGTCTGCGTTTGCTCACCCAACCTCACCAATCCTCTCAGCCCCAAGAGTGTCCAGCCTTATGTCTCATCCAGCTGTGGGTCTAGATATGGTCAATCCAGGTTGCATCAGAGCCCCTGAACGGATTTTGTAAGAATTTCTCTCTCTTTCACTGTGTTTGTTTTATGGGGTTCATTTTAAGTAATTTATTTTGATAATGGGGTTGAGCTGCTTTTCCCTGCTGTGTTTATGCCGCTTTACACCCTCTTGATTCAACTCCAGAGAGATATCAATACATAGGTTTTAAGATTCTTGCTAGTCAGATATAATCTTGTGCGGTGAATAGGGGGTGTTGAGTCCAGTTCACTGAGCAGGGAGGAGGTCTTGTCTGTTACATATTTGGCTTATGGAACGGTATGTGAGCTAATTTCAAACCCTTGTTTCATGCATCACCCCACCTCACCTTTAGCGTTACGCAGCCATAGTGTGTCTTCTAAATGTGTGACTCTCTTCTGTTTTGTAATTCAGTTCAAGTGTAGCGATTTTGACATGCCCTCTATAAGTGATATCTTAGGATAAGTGTCTTTTTCTGTGTGACTTATTTCACTTAGAATCCTCGTCCCTAAATCCACTCATCATGCTGCTACTAGCCTTATGACATTGATTTCATGGCTGAGTGATATTCCATTGTGCCTAAGTACCACAACTTCTTTATCCATTTTTCTCTTTCCTGGGATGTTTAAGGTGTACTGAAGTGGAGGGTCTTGTACACAGAGCAGCCCTAAACTTTGGGGTGCCTGTGTCTTGTTGATTTTTAGTTTTCCCAATTTATACGCCCATGAGTGGAAGTGCCCTATGCTCCCTCAGCTGTGTTTATTACATATTTCAGGACACACCGTACACTTCTACAGAGTGGCTGTTGGCAATTGACATCCTGCCCATCAGCGTAGCAAGGCTCCCATGTCTCCATGGCCTGTCCTGCATTTCTGGTTTTTACACTTTTTGCAGCATGGCCCTTTTGACCGATGGCAAGCGAGACTTCTTTGTAGTGCTGATGTGCACTTCTGGTTTGCTTGGTTCGCCAAAAAGGGCGTATGCGTTTTTTCCTGAATATATTCAGGAAAAAACGCATACGCCCTTTTTGGCCAAGGGCATCATTGTCAACGTTTTGCCGCTTTTCATGTGCTTTAAAGGCGAGTCGAATCTACCTCCTGAAATCTGTTTCCTGCAATTCTGCCTTGCTTTCAAATCCTCTTCGTTGCCTTCCCTCAATATATTTGTGGACGAGAGTTATCATTTATAACTCTGCAGGTTTGTGAATTGCAGTGGCCCTGAGCTCCATTTGTCAACTCGCTTTTTTGGGAGCTGGCCGCAAAAGCGCAGGATTGCTTCAGGCCCTATTCTGGTTCCGGTGGGCAGGCTGAGCCTGTGCTACATTCTTCTTCCTGATGGGGAAATAGAGTGACCTCTGCCTGTCCCAACACCTAGAGCTAGTGTCTCATTGGTTCCCCCTCTTCCCGTTCATCCTCAGGACAAATTGCAACCTGTACGAAACAAACAGGAGGTTCAAGGTGCTGATTCTCCAAGTAGGGAGATTGTTAGTAAAGCGGCTGGAATGCCGAACCCGAGCACAAGGAGAGGAGAAATGAGGTGCGTTTTAGAAACCTTTCCCGATCACACGGTGTACCATCTTCTGGGTTTCCCATGCACGTTTTCGATGTAAGAAGATGCCCTTGAACCTGGCGATTCGGGACCCATGGGGTGGGTAGCACACGGTATTACTTTAAACCGTCTGTGTTTGCTCACCCAACCTCACCAATCCTCTCAGCCCCAAGAGTGTCCAGCCTTATGTCTCATCCAGCTGTGGGTCTAGATATGGTCAATCCAGGTTGCATCAGAGCCCCTGAACGGATTTTGTAAGAATTTCTCTCTCTTTCACTGTGTTTGTTTTATGGGGTTCATTTTAAGTAATTTATTTTGATAATGGGGTTGAGCTGCTTTTCCCTGCTGTGTTTATGCCGCTTTACACCCTCTTGATTCAACTCCAGAGAGATATCAATACATAGGTTTTAAGATTTTTGCTAGTCAGATATAATCTTGTGCGGTGAATAGGGGGTGTTGAGTCCAGTTCACTGAGCAGGGAGGAGGTCTTGTCTGTTACATATTTGGCTTATGGAACGGTATGTGAGCTAATTTCAAACCCTTGTTTCATGCATCACCCCACCTCACCTTTCCCGTTACGCAGCCATAGTCTGTCTTCCAAATGTGTGACTCTGTTCTGTTTTGTAATTCAGTTCAAGTGTAGCGATTTTGACATGCCCTCTATAAGTGATATCTTAGGATAAGTGTCTTTTTCTGTGTGACTTATTTCACTTAGAATCCTCGTCCCTAAATCCACTCATCATGCTGCTACCAGCCTTATGACATTGATTTCATGGCTGAGTGATATTCCATTGTGCCTAAGTACCACAACTTCTTTATCCATTTTTCTCTTTCCTGGGATGTTTAAGGTGTACTGAAGTGGAGGGTCTTGTACACAGAGCAGCCCTAAACTTTGGGGTGCCTGTGTCTTGTTGATTTTTAGTTTTCCCAATTTATACGCCCATGAGTGGAAGTGCCCTATGCTCCCTCAGCTGTGTTTATTACATATTTCAGGACACACCGTACACTTCTACAGAGTGGCTGTTGGCAATTGACATCCTGCCCATCAGCGTAGCAAGGCTCCCATGTCTCCATGGCCTGTCCTGCATTTCTGGTTTTTACACTTTTTGCAGCATGGCCCTTTTGACCGATGGCAAGCGAGACTTCTTTGTAGTGCTGATGTGCACTTCTGGTTTGCTTGGTTCGCCAAAAAGGGCGTATGCGTTTTTTCCTGAATATATTCAGGAAAAAACGCATACGCCCTTTTTGGCCAAGGGCATCATTGTCAACGTTTTGCCGCTTTTCATGTGCTTTAAAGGCGAGTCGAATCTACCTCCTGAAATCTGTTTCCTGCAATTCTGCCTTGCTTTCAAATCCTCTTCGTTGCCTTCCCTCAATATATTTGTGGACGAGAGTTATCATTTATAACTCTGCAGGTTTGTGAATTGCAGTGGCCCTGAGCTCCATTTGTCAACTCGCTTTTTTGGGAGCTGGCCGCAAAAGCGCAGGATTGCTTCAGGCCCTATTCTGGTTCCGGTGGGCAGGCTGAGCCTGTGCTACATTCTTCTTCCTGATGGGGAAATAGAGTGACCTCTGCCTGTCCCAACACCTAGAGCTAGTGTCTCATTGGTTCCCCCTCTTCCCGTTCATCCTCAGGACAAATTGCAACCTGTACGAAACAAACAGGAGGTTCAAGGTGCTGATTCTCCAAGTAGGGAGATTGTTAGTAAAGCGGCTGGAATGCCGAACCCGAGCACAAGGAGAGGAGAAATGAGGTGCGTTTTAGAAACCTTTCCCGATCACACGGTGTACCATCTTCTGGGTTTCCCATGCACGTTTTCGATGTAAGAAGATGCCCTTGAACCTGGCGATTCGGGACCCATGGGGTGGGTAGCACACGGTATTACTTTAAACCGTCTGCGTTTGCTCACCCAACCTCACCAATCCTCTCAGCCCCAAGAGTGTCCAGCCTTATGTCTCATCCAGCTGTGGGTCTAGATATGGTCAATCCAGGTTGCATCAGAGCCCCTGAACGGATTTTGTAAGAATTTCTCTCTCTTTCACTGTGTTTGTTTTATGGGGTTCATTTTAAGTAATTTATTTTGATAATGGGGTTGAGCTGCTTTTCCCTGCTGTGTTTATGCCGCTTTACACCCTCTTGATTCAACTCCAGAGAGATATCAATACATAGGTTTTAAGATTTTTGCTAGTCAGATATAATCTTGTGCGGTGAATAGGGGGTGTTGAGTCCAGTTCACTGAGCAGGGAGGAGGTCTTGTCTGTTACATATTTGGCTTATGGAACGGTATGTGAGCTAATTTCAAACCCTTGTTTCATGCATCACCCCACCTCACCTTTCCCGTTACGCAGCCATAGTCTGTCTTCCAAATGTGTGACTCTGTTCTGTTTTGTAATTCAGTTCAAGTGTAGCGATTTTGACATGCCCTCTATAAGTGATATCTTAGGATAAGTGTCTTTTTCTGTGTGACTTATTTCACTTAGAATCCTCGTCCCTAAATCCACTCATCATGCTGCTACCAGCCTTATGACATTGATTTCATGGCTGAGTGATATTCCATTGTGCCTAAGTACCACAACTTCTTTATCCATTTTTCTCTTTCCTGGGATGTTTAAGGTGTACTGAAGTGGAGGGTCTTGTACACAGAGCAGCCCTAAACTTTGGGGTGCCTGTGTCTTCTTGATTATTAGTTTTCCCAATTTATACGCCCATGAGAGGAAGTGCCCTATGCTCTGTAAGCTGTGTTTATTACATGTTTCAGGACACACCGTACACTTCTCCAGAGTGGCTGGTGGCAATTGACATCCCGCCAATCAGCGTAACACGGCTCCCATGTCTCCATGGCCTGTCCTGCATTTCTGGTTTTTACACTTTTTGCAGCATGGCCCTTTTGACCGATGGCAAGCGAGACTTCTTTGTACTGCTGATGTGCACTTCTGGCTTGCTTGGTTGGCCAAAAAGGGCGTATGCGTTTTTTCCTGAATATATTCAGGAAAAAACGCATACGCCCTTTTTGGCCAAGGGCATCATTGTCAACGTTTTGCCGCTTTTCATGTGCTTTAAAGGCGAGTCGAATCTACCTCCTGAAATCTGTTTCCTGCAATTCTGCCTTGCTTTCAAATCCTCTTCGTTGCCTTCCCTCAATATATTTGTGAACGAGAGTTATCATTTATAACTCTGCAGGTTTGTGAATTGCAGTGGCCCTGAGCTCCATTTGTCAACTCGCTTTTTTGGGAGCTGGCCGCAAAAGCGCAGGATTGCTTCAGGCCCTATTCTGGTTCCGGTGGGCAGGCTGAGCCTGTGCTACATTCTTCTTCCTGATGGGGAAATAGAGTGACCTCTGCCTGTCCCAACACCTAGAGCTAGTGTCTCATTGGTTCCCCCTCTTCCCGTTCATCCTCAGGACAAATTGCAATCTGTACGAAACAAACAGGAGGTTCAAGGTGCTGATTCTCCAAGTAGGGAGATTGTTAGTAAAGCGGCTGGAATGCCGAACCCGAGCACAAGGAGAGGAGAAATGAGGTGCGTTTTAGAAACCTTTCCCGATCACACGGTGTACCATCTTCTGGGTTTCCCATGCACGTTTTCGATGTAAGAAGATGCCCTTGAACCTGGCGATTCGGGACCCATGGGGTGGGTAGCACGCGGTATTACTTTAAAGCGTCTGCGTTTGCTCACCCAACCTCACCAATCCTCTCAGCCCCAAGAGTGTCCAGCCTTATGTCTCATCCAGCTGTCGGTCTAGATATGGTCAATCCAGGTTGCATCAGAGCCCCTGAACGGATTTTGTAAGAATTTCTCTCTCTTTCACTGTGTTTGTTTTATGGGGTTCATTTTAAGTAATTTATTTTGATAATGGGGTTGAGCTGCTTTTCCCTGCTGGGTTTATGCCGCTTTACACCCTCTTGATTCAACTCCAGAGAGATATCAATACATAGGTTTTAAGATTCTTGCTAGTCAGATATATTCTTGTGCGGTGAATAGGGGGTGTTGAGTCCAGTTCACTGAGCAGGGAGGAGGTCTTGTCTGTTACATATTTGGCTTATGGAACGGTATGTGAGCTAATTTCAAACCCTTGTTTTATGCATCACCCCACCTCACCTTTCCCGTTACGCAGCCATAGTGTGTCTTCTAAACATGTGACTCTGTTCTGTTTTGTAATTCAGTTCAAGTGTAGCGATTTTGACATGCCCTCTATAAGTGATATCTTAGGATAAGTGTCTTTTTCTGTGTGACTTATTTCACTTAGAATCCTCGTCCCTAAATCCACTCATCATGCTGCTACTAGCCTTATGACATTGATTTCATGGCTGAGTGATATTCCATTGTGCCTAAGTACCACAACTTCTTTATCCATTTTTCTCTTTCCTGGGATGTTTAAGGTGTACTGAAGTGGAGGTTCTTGTACACAGAGCAGCCCTAAACTTTGGGGTGCCTGTGTCTTGTTGATTTTTAGTTTTCCCAATTTATACGCCCATGAGAGGAAGTGCCCTATGCTCCCTCAGCTGTGTTTATTACATATTTCAGGACACACCGTACACTTCTACAGAGTGGCTGTTGGCAATTGACATCCTGCCCATCAGCGTAGCAAGGCTCCCATGTCTCCATGGCCTGTCCTGCATTTCTGGATTTTACACTTTTTGCAGCATGGCCCTTTTGACCAATGGCAAGCGAGACTTCTTTGTAGTGCTGATGTGCACTTCCGGCTTGCTTGGTTGGCCAAAAAGGGCGTATGCGTTTTTTCCTGAATATATTCAGGAAAAAACGCATACGCCCTTTTTGGCCAAGGGCATCATTGTCAACGTTTTGCCGCTTTTCATGTGCTTTAAAGGCGAGTCGAATCTACCTCCTGAAATCTGTTTCCTGCAATTCTGCCTTGCTTTCAAATCCTCTTCGTTGCCTTCCCTCAATATATTTGTGGACGAGAGTTATCATTTATAACTCTGCAGGTTTGTGAATTGCAGTGGCCCTGAGCTCCATTTGTCAACTCGCTTTTTTGGGAGCTGGCCGCAAAAGCGCAGGATTGCTTCAGGCCCTATTCTGGTTCCGGTGGGCAGGCTGAGCCTGTGCTACATTCTTCTTCCTGATGGGGAAATAGAGTGACCTCTGCCTGTCCCAACACCTAGAGCTAGTCTCTCATTGGTTCCCCCTCTTCCCGTTCATCCTCAGGACAAATTGCAACCTGTACGAAACAAACAGGAGGTTCAAGGTGCTGATTCTCCAAGTAGGGAGATTGTTAGTAAAGCGGCTGGAATGCCGAACCCGAGCACAAGGAGAGGAGAAATGAGGTGCGTTTTAGAAACCTTTCCCGATCACACGGTGTACCATCTTCTGGGTTTCCCATGCACGTTTTCGATGTAAGAAGATGCCCTTGAACCTGGCGATTCGGGACCCATGGGGTGGGTAGCACGCGGTATTACTTTAAAGCGTCTGCGTTTGCTCACCCAACCTCACCAATCCTCTCAGCCCCAAGAGTGTCCAGCCTTATGTCTCATCCAGCTGTGGGTCTAGATATGGTCAATCCAGGTTGCATCAGAGCCCCTGAACGGATTTTGTAAGAATTTCTCTCTCTTTCACTGTGTTTGTTTTATGGGGTTCATTTTAAGTAATTTATTTTGATAATGGGGTTGAGCTGCTTTTCCCTGCTGTGTTTATGCCGCTTTACACCCTCTTGATTCAACTCCAGAGAGATATCAATACATAGGTTTTAAGATTTTTGCTAGTCAGATATAATCTTGTGCGGTGAATAGGGGGTGTTGAGTCCAGTTCACTGAGCAGGGAGGAGGTCTTGTCTGTTACATATTTGGCTTATGGAACGGTATGTGAGCTAATTTCAAACCCTTGTTTCATGCATCACCCCACCTCACCTTTCCCGTTACGCAGCCATAGTGTGTCTTCCAAATGTGTGACTCTGTTCTGTTTTGTAATTCAGTTCAAGTGTAGCGATTTTGACATGCCCTCTATAAGTGATATCTTAGGATAAGTGTCTTTTTCTGTGTGACTTATTTCACTTAGAATCCTCGTCCCTAAATCCACTCATCATGCTGCTACTAGCCTTATGACATTGATTTCATGGCTGAGTGATATTCCATTGTGCCTAAGTACCACAACTTCTTTATCCATTTTTCTCTTTCCTGGGATGTTTAAGGTGTACTGAAGTGGAGGGTCTTGTACACAGAGCAGCCCTAAACTTTGGGGTGCCTGTGTCTTGTTGATTTTTAGTTTTCCCAATTTATACGCCCATGAGTGGAAGTGCCCTATGCTCCCTCAGCTGTGTTTATTACATATTTCAGGACACACCGTACACTTCTACAGAGTGGCTGTTGGCAATTGACATCCTGCCCATCAGCGTAGCAAGGCTCCCATGTCTCCATGGCCTGTCCTGCATTTCTGGTTTTTACACTTTTTGCAGCATGGCCCTTTTGACCAATGGCAAGCGAGACTTCTTTGTAGTGCTGATGTGCACTTCCGGCTTGCTTGGTTGGCCAAAAAGGGCGTATGCGTTTTTTCCTGAATATATTCAGGAAAAAACGCATACGCCCTTTTTGGCCAAGGGCATCATTGTCAACGTTTTGCCGCTTTTCATGTGCTTTAAAGGCGAGTCGAATCTACCTCCTGAAATCTGTTTCCTGCAATTCTGCCTTGCTTTCAAATCCTCTTCGTTGCCTTCCCTCAATATATTTGTGGACGAGAGTTATCATTTATAACTCTGCAGGTTTGTGAATTGCAGTGGCCCTGAGCTCCATTTGTCAACTCGCTTTTTTGGGAGCTGGCCGCAAAAGCGCAGGATTGCTTCAGGCCCTATTCTGGTTCCGGTGGGCAGGCTGAGCCTGTGCTACATTCTTCTTCCTGATGGGGAAATAGAGTGACCTCTGCCTGTCCCAACACCTAGAGCTAGTCTCTCATTGGTTCCCCCTCTTCCCGTTCATCCTCAGGACAAATTGCAACCTGTACGAAACAAACAGGAGGTTCAAGGTGCTGATTCTCCAAGTAGGGAGATTGTTAGTAAAGCGGCTGGAATGCCGAACCCGAGCACAAGGAGAGGAGAAATGAGGTGCGTTTTAGAAACCTTTCCCGATCACACGGTGTACCATCTTCTGGGTTTCCCATGCACGTTTTCGATGTAAGAAGATGCCCTTGAACCTGGCGATTCGGGACCCATGGGGTGGGTAGCACGCGGTATTACTTTAAAGCGTCTGCGTTTGCTCACCCAACCTCACCAATCCTCTCAGCCCCAAGAGTGTCCAGCCTTATGTCTCATCCAGCTGTGGGTCTAGATATGGTCAATCCAGGTTGCATCAGAGCCCCTGAACGGATTTTGTAAGAATTTCTCTCTCTTTCACTGTGTTTGTTTTATGGGGTTCATTTTAAGTAATTTATTTTGATAATGGGGTTGAGCTGCTTTTCCCTGCTGTGTTTATGCCGCTTTACACCCTCTTGATTCAACTCCAGAGAGATATCAATACATAGGTTTTAAGATTTTTGCTAGTCAGATATAATCTTGTGCGGTGAATAGGGGGTGTTGAGTCCAGTTCACTGAGCAGGGAGGAGGTCTTGTCTGTTACATATTTGGCTTATGGAACGGTATGTGAGCTAATTTCAAACCCTTGTTTCATGCATCACCCCACCTCACCTTTCCCGTTACGCAGCCATAGTGTGTCTTCTAAATGTGTGACTCTGTTCTGTTTTGTAATTCAGTTCAAGTGTAGCGATTTTGACATGCCCTCTATAAGTGATATCTTAGGATAAGTGTCTTTTTCTGTGTGACTTATTTCACTTAGAATCCTCGTCCCTAAATCCACTCATCATGCTGCTACCAGCCTTATGACATTGATTTCATGGCTGAGTGATATTCCATTGTGCCTAAGTACCACAACTTCTTTATCCATTTTTCTCTTTCCTGGGATGTTGAAGGTGTACCGATGTGGAGGTTCTTGGAAACAGAGCAGCCCTAAACTTTGGGGTGCCTGTGTCTTGTTGATTATTAGTTTTCCCAATTTATACGCCCATGAGAGGAAGTGCCCTATGCTCTGTAAACTGTGTTTATTACATGTTTCAGGACACACCGTACACTTCTCCAGAGTGGCTGGTGGCAATTGACATCCCGCCCATCAGCGTAACACGGCTCCCATGTCTCCATGGCCTGTCCTGCATTTCTGGTTTTTACACTTTTTGCAGCATGGCCCTTTTGACCGATGGCAAGCGAGACTTCTTTGTACTGCTGATGTGCACTTCTGGCTTGCTTGGTTGGCCAAAAAGGGCGTATGCGTTTTTTCCTGAATATATTCAGGAAAAAACGCATACGCCCTTTTTGGCCAAGGGCATCATTGTCAACGTTTTGCCGCTTTTCATGTGCTTTAAAGGCGAGTCGAATCTACCTCCTGAAATCTGTTTCCTGCAATTCTGCCTTGCTTTCAAATCC
Source organism: Eubalaena glacialis (assembly GCF_028564815.1). Taxonomy (NCBI): domain Eukaryota; kingdom Metazoa; phylum Chordata; class Mammalia; order Artiodactyla; family Balaenidae; genus Eubalaena; species Eubalaena glacialis. The sequence continues at coordinate 129,043,243 of NC_083716.1, forward strand.
TCTTCGTTGCCTTCCCTCAATATATTTGTGGACGAGAGTTATCATTTATAACTCTGCAGGTTTGTGAATTGCAGTGGCCCTGAGCTCCATTTGTCAACTCGCTTTTTTGGGAGCTGGCCGCAAAAGCGCAGGATTGCTTCAGGCCCTATTCTGGTTCCGGTGGGCAGGCTGAGCCTGTGCTACATTCTTCTTCCTGATGGGGAAATAGAGTGACCTCTGCCTGTCCCAACACCTAGAGCTAGTCTCTCATTGGTTCCCCCTCTTCCCGTTCATCCTCAGGACAAATTGCAACCTGTACGAAACAAACAGGAGGTTCAAGGTGCTGATTCTCCAAGTAGGGAGATTGTTAGTAAAGCGGCTGGAATGCCGAACCCGAGCACAAGGAGAGGAGAAATGAGGTGCGTTTTAGAAACCTTTCCCGATCACACGGTGTACCATCTTCTGGGTTTCCCATGCACGTTTTCGATGTAAGAAGATGCCCTTGAACCTGGCGATTCGGGACCCATGGGGTGGGTAGCACGCGGTATTACTTTAAAGCGTCTGCGTTTGCTCACCCAACCTCACCAATCCTCTCAGCCCCAAGAGTGTCCAGCCTTATGTCTCATCCAGCTGTGGGTCTAGATATGGTCAATCCAGGTTGCATCAGAGCCCCTGAACGGATTTTGTAAGAATTTCTCTCTCTTTCACTGTGTTTGTTTTATGGGGTTCATTTTAAGTAATTTATTTTGATAATGGGATTGAGCTGCTTTTCCCTGCTGTGTTTATGCCGCTTTACACCCTCTTGATTCAACTCCAGAGAGATATCAATACATAGGTTTTAAGATTCTTGCTAGTCAGATATAATCTTGTGCGGTGAATAGGGGGTGTTGAGTCCAGTTCACTGAGCAGGGAGGAGGTCTTGTCTGTTACATATTTGGCTTATGGAACGGTATGTGAGCTAATTTCAAACCCTTGTTTCATGCATCACCCCACCTCACCTTTCCCGTTACGCAGCCATAGTGTGTCTTCTAAATGTGTGACTCTGTTCTGTTTTGTAATTCAGTTCAAGTGTAGCGATTTTGACATGCCCTCTATAAGTGATATCTTAGGATAAGTGTCTTTTTCTGTGTGACTTATTTCACTTAGAATCCTCGTCCCTAAATCCACTCATCATGCTGCTACTAGCCTTATGACATTGATTTCATGGCTGAGTGATATTCCATTGTGCCTAAGTACCACAACTTCTTTATCCATTTTTCTCTTTCCTGGGATGTTTAAGGTGTACTGAAGTGGAGGGTCTTGTACACAGAGCAGCCCTAAACTTTGGGGTGCCTGTGTCTTGTTGATTATTAGTTTTCCCAATTTATACGCCCATGAGAGGAAGTGCCCTATGCTCTGTAAGCTGTGTTTATTACATGTTTCAGGACACACCGTACACTTCTCCAGAGTGGCTGGTGGCAATTGACATCCCGCCCATCAGCGTAACACGGCTCCCATGTCTCCATGGCCTGTCCTGCATTTCTGGTTTTTACACTTTTTGCAGCATGGCCCTTTTGACCGATGGCAAGCGAGACTTCTTTGTACTGCTGATGTGCACTTCTGGCTTGCTTGGTTGGCCAAAAAGGGCGTATGCGTTTTTTCCTGAATATATTCAGGAAAAAACGCATACGCCCTTTTTGGCCAAGGGCATCATTGTCAACGTTTTGCCGCTTTTCATGTGCTTTAAAGGCGAGTCGAATCTACCTCCTGAAATCTGTTTCCTGCAATTCTGCCTTGCTTTCAAATCCTCTTCGTTGCCTTCCCTCAATATATTTGTGGACGAGAGTTATCATTTATAACTCTGCAGGTTTGTGAATTGCAGTGGCCCTGAGCTCCATTTGTCAACTCGCTTTTTTGGGAGCTGGCCGCAAAAGCGCAGGATTGCTTCAGGCCCTATTCTGGTTCCGGTGGGCAGGCTGAGCCTGTGCTACATTCTTCTTCCTGATGGGGAAATAGAGTGACCTCTGCCTGTCCCAACACCTAGAGCTAGTGTCTCATTGGTTCCCCCTCTTCCCGTTCATCCTCAGGACAAATTGCAACCTGTACGAAACAAACAGGAGGTTCAAGGTGCTGATTCTCCAAGTAGGGAGATTGTTAGTAAAGCGGCTGGAATGCCGAACCCGAGCACAAGGAGAGGAGAAATGAGGTGCGTTTTAGAAACCTTTCCCGATCACACGGTGTACCATCTTCTGGGTTTCCCATGCACGTTTTCGATGTAAGAAGATGCCCTTGAACCTGGCGATTCGGGACCCATGGGGTGGGTAGCACGCGGTATTACTTTAAAGCGTCTGCGTTTGCTCACCCAACCTCACCAATCCTCTCAGCCCCAAGAGTGTCCAGCCTTATGTCTCATCCAGCTGTGGGTCTAGATATGGTCAATCCAGGTTGCATCAGAGCCCCTGAACGGATTTTGTAAGAATTTCTCTCTCTTTCACTGTGTTTGTTTTATGGGGTTCATTTTAAGTAATTTATTTTGATAATGGGGTTGAGCTGCTTTTCCCTGCTGTGTTTATGCCGCTTTACACCCTCTTGATTCAACTCCAGAGAGATATCAATACATAGGTTTTAAGATTCTTGCTAGTCAGATATATTCTTGTGCGGTGAATAGGGGGTGTTGAGTCCAGTTCACTGAGCAGGGAGGAGGTCTTGTCTGTTACATATTTGGCTTATGGAACGGTATGTGAGCTAATTTCAAACCCTTGTTTTATGCATCACCCCACCTCACCTTTCCCGTTACGCAGCCATAGTGTGTCTTCTAAACATGTGACTCTGTTCTGTTTTGTAATTCAGTTCAAGTGTAGCGATTTTGACATGCCCTCTATAAGTGATATCTTAGGATAAGTGTCTTTTTCTGTGTGACTTATTTCACTTAGAATCCTCGTCCCTAAATCCACTCATCATGCTGCTACTAGCCTTATGACATTGATTTCATGGCTGAGTGATATTCAATTGTGCCTAAGTACCACAACTTCTTTATCCATTTTTCTCTTTCCTGGGATGTTTAAGGTGTACTGAAGTGGAGGTTCTTGTACACAGAGCAGCCCTAAACTTTGGGGTGCCTGTGTCTTGTTGATTTTTAGTTTTCCCAATTTATACGCCCATGAGAGGAAGTGCCCTATGCTCCCTCAGCTGTGTTTATTACATATTTCAGGACACACCGTACACTTCTACAGAGTGGCTGTTGGCAATTGACATCCTGCCCATCAGCGTAGCAAGGCTCCCATGTCTCCATGGCCTGTCCTGCATTTCTGGTTTTTACACTTTTTGCAGCATGGCCCTTTTGACCAATGGCAAGCGAGACTTCTTTGTAGTGCTGATGTGCACTTCCGGCTTGCTTGGTTGGCCAAAAAGGGCGTATGCGTTTTTTCCTGAATATATTCAGGAAAAAACGCATACGCCCTTTTTGGCCAAGGGCATCATTGTCAACGTTTTGCCGCTTTTCATGTGCTTTAAAGGCGAGTCGAATCTACCTCCTGAAATCTGTTTCCTGCAATTCTGCCTTGCTTTCAAATCCTCTTCGTTGCCTTCCCTCAATATATTTGTGGACGAGAGTTATCATTTATAACTCTGCAGGTTTGTGAATTGCAGTGGCCCTGAGCTCCATTTGTCAACTCGCTTTTTTGGGAGCTGGCCGCAAAAGCGCAGGATTGCTTCAGGCCCTATTCTGGTTCCGGTGGGCAGGCTGAGCCTGTGCTACATTCTTCTTCCTGATGGGGAAATAGAGTGACCTCTGCCTGTCCCAACACCTAGATCTAGTCTCTCATTGGTTCCCCCTCTTCCCGTTCATCCTCAGGACAAATTGCAACCTGTACGAAACAAACAGGAGGTTCAAGGTGCTGATTCTCCAAGTAGGGAGATTGTTAGTAAAGCGGCTGGAATGCCGAACCCGAGCACAAGGAGAGGAGAAATGAGGTGCGTTTTAGAAACCTTTCCCGATCACACGGTGTACCATCTTCTGGGTTTCCCATGCACGTTTTCGATGTAAGAAGATGCCCTTGAACCTGGCGATTCGGGACCCATGGGGTGGGTAGCACGCGGTATTACTTTAAAGCGTCTGCGTTTGCTCACCCAACCTCACCAATCCTCTCAGCCCCAAGAGTGTCCAGCCTTATGTCTCATCCAGCTGTGGGTCTAGATATGGTCAATCCAGGTTGCATCAGAGCCCCTGAACGGATTTTGTAAGAATTTCTCTCTCTTTCACTGTGTTTGTTTTATGGGGTTCATTTTAAGTAATTTATTTTGATAATGGGGTTGAGCTGCTTTTCCCTGCTGTGTTTATGCCGCTTTACACCCTCTTGATTCAACTCCAGAGAGATATCAATACATAGGTTTTAAGATTCTTGCTAGTCAGATATATTCTTGTGCGGTGAATAGGGGGTGTTGAGTCCAGTTCACTGAGCAGGGAGGAGGTCTTGTCTGTTACATATTTGGCTTATGGAACGGTATGTGAGCTAATTTCAAACCCTTGTTTCATGCATCACCCCACCTCACCTTTCCCGTTACGCAGCCATAGTGTGTCTTCTAAATGTGTGACTCTGTTCTGTTTTGTAATTCAGTTCAAGTGTAGCGATTTTGACATGCCCTCTATAAGTGATATCTTAGGATAAGTGTCTTTTTCTGTGTGACTTATTTCACTTAGAATCCTCGTCCCTAAATCCACTCATCATGCTGCTACCAGCCTTATGACATTGATTTCATGGCTGAGTGATATTCCATTGTGCCTAAGTACCACAACTTCTTTATCCATTTTTCTCTTTCCTGGGATGTTTAAGGTGTACTGAAGTGGAGGGTCTTGTACACAGAGCAGCCCTAAACTTTGGGGTGCCTGTGTCTTGTTGATTATTAGTTTTCCCAATTTATACGCCCATGAGAGGAAGTGCCCTATGCTCTGTAAGCTGTGTTTATTACATGTTTCAGGACACACCGTACACTTCTCCAGAGTGGCTGGTGGCAATTGACATCCCGCCCATCAGCGTAACACGGCTCCCATGTCTCCATGGCCTGTCCTGCATTTCTGGTTTTTACACTTTTTGCAGCATGGCCCTTTTGACCGATGGCAAGCGAGACTTCTTTGTACTGCTGATGTGCACTTCTGGCTTGCTTGGTTGGCCAAAAAGGGCGTATGCGTTTTTTCCTGAATATATTCAGGAAAAAACGCATACGCCCTTTTTGGCCAAGGGCATCATTGTCAACGTTTTGCCGCTTTTCATGTGCTTTAAAGGCGAGTCGAATCTACCTCCTGAAATCTGTTTCCTGCAATTCTGCCTTGCTTTCAAATCCTCTTCGTTGCCTTCCCTCAATATATTTGTGGACGAGAGTTATCATTTATAACTCTGCAGGTTTGTGAATTGCAGTGGCCCTGAGCTCCATTTGTCAACTCGCTTTTTTGGGAGCTGGCCGCAAAAGCGCAGGATTGCTTCAGGCCCTATTCTGGTTCCGGTGGGCAGGCTGAGCCTGTGCTACATTCTTCTTCCTGATGGGGAAATAGAGTGACCTCTGCCTGTCCCAACACCTAGAGCTAGTGTCTCATTGGTTCCCCCTCTTCCCGTTCATCCTCAGGACAAATTGCAACCTGTACGAAACAAACAGGAGGTTCAAGGTGCTGATTCTCCAAGTAGGGAGATTGTTAGTAAAGGGGCTGGAATGCCGAACCCGAGCACAAGGAGAGGAGAAATGAGGTGCGTTTTAGAAACCTTTCCCGATCACACGGTGAACCATCTTCTGGGTTTCCCAGGCATGTTTTCGATGTAGGAAGATGCCCTTCAACCTGGAGATTTGGGACCCATGGGGTGGGTAGCACGCGGTACTACTTTAAAGGGTCTGCGTTTGCTCACCCAACCTCTCGAATCCTCTCAGCCCCAAGAGTGTCCAGCCTTATGTCTCATCCAGCTGTGGGTCTAGATATGGTCAATCCAGGTTGCATCATAGCCCCTGAACGGATTTTGTAAGAATTTCTCTCTCTTTCACTGTCTTTGTTTTATGGGGTTCATTTTAAATAATTTATTTTAATAATGGGGTTGAGCTGCTTTTCCCTGCTGTGTTTATGCCGCTTTAAACCCTCTTGATTCAACTCCAGAGAGATATCAATACATAGGTTTTAAGATTCTTGCTAGTCAGATATATTCTTGTGCGGTGAATAGGGGGTGTTGAGTCCAGTTCACTGAGCAGGGAGGAGGTCTTCTCTGTTACATATTTGGCTTATGGAACGTTATGTGAGCTAATTTCAAACCGTTGTTTTACGCATCACCCCACCTCACCTTTCCTGTTACGCAGCCATAGTGTGTCTTCTAAATGTGTGACTCTGTTCTGTTTTGTAATTCAGTTCAAATGTAGCGATTTTGACATGCCTTCTATAAGTGATATCTTAGGATAAGTGTCTTTTTCTGTGTGACTTATTTCACTTAGAATACACGTCTCTAAATCCACTCATCATGCTGCTACTAGCCTTATGACATTGATTTCATGGCTGAGTGATATTCCATTGTGCCTAAGTACCACAACTTCTTTATCCATTTTTTTCTTTCCTGGGATGTTTAAGATGTACTGAAGTGGAGTTTCTTGTACACAGAGCAGCCCTAAACTTTGGGGTGCCTGTGTCTTGTTGATTTTTAGTTTTCCCAATTTATACGCCCATGAGTGGAAGTGCCCTATGCTCTCTCAGCTGTGTTTATTACATGTTTCAGGACACACCGTACACTTCTCCAGAGTGGCTGTTGGCAATTGACATCCTGCCCATCAGCGTAGCAAGGCTCCCATGTCTCCATGGCCTGTCCTGCATTTCTGGTTTTTACACTTTCAGCAGCATGGCCCTTTTGACCGATGGCAAGCGAGACTTCTTTGTAGTGCTGATGTGCACTTCTGGCTTGCTTGGTTGGCCAAAAAGGGCGTATGCGTTTTTTCCTGAATATATTCAGGAAAAAACGCATACGCCCTTTTTGGCCAAGGGCATCATTGTCAACGTTTTGCCGCTTTTCATGTGCTTTAAAGGCGAGTCGAATCTACCTCCTGAAATCTGTTTCCTGCAATTCTGCCTTGCTTTCAAATCCTCTTCGTTGCCTTCCCTCAATATATTTGTGGACGAGAGTTATCATTTATAACTCTGCAGGTTTGTGAATTGCAGTGGCCCTGAGCTCCATTTGTCAACTCGCTTTTTTGGGAGCTGGCCGCAAAAGCGCAGGATTGCTTCAGGCCCTATTCTGGTTCCGGGGGGCAGGCTGAGCCTGTGCTTCATTCTTCTTCCTGATGGGGAAATAGAGTGACCTCTGCCTGTCCCAACACCTAGAGCTAGTCTCTCATTGGTTCCCCCTCTTCCCGTTCATCCTCAGGACAAATTGCAACCTGTACGAAACAAACAGGAGGTTCAAGGTGCTGATTCTCCAAGTAGGGAGATTGTTAGTAAAGCGGCTGGAATGCCGAACCCGAGCACAAGGAGAGGAGAAATGAGGTGCGTTTTAGAAACCTTTCCCGATCACACGGTGTACCATCTTCTGGGTTTCCCATGCACGTTTTCGATGTAAGAAGATGCCCTTGAACCTGGCGATTCGGGACCCATGGGGTGGGTAGCACGCGGTATTACTTTAAAGCGTCTGCGTTTGCTCACCCAACCTCACCAATCCTCTCAGCCCCAAGAGTGTCCAGCCTTATGTCTCATCCAGCTGTGGGTCTAGATATGGTCAATCCAGGTTGCATCAGAGCCCCTGAACGGATTTTGTAAGAATTTCTCTCTCTTTCACTGTGTTTGTTTTATGGGGTTCATTTTAAGTAATTTATTTTGATAATGGGGTTGAGCTGCTTTTCCCTGCTGTGTTTATGCCGCTTTACACCCTCTTGATTCAACTCCAGAGAGATATCAATACATAGGTTTTAAGATTCTTGCTAGTCAGATATATTCTTGTGCGGTGAATAGGGGGTGTTGAGTCCAGTTCACTGAGCAGGGAGGAGGTCTTGTCTGTTACATATTTGGCTTATGGAACGGTATGTGAGCTAATTTCAAACCCTTGTTTTATGCATCACCCCACCTCACCTTTCCCGTTACGCAGCCATAGTGTGTCTTCTAAACATGTGACTCTGTTCTGTTTTGTAATTCAGTTCAAGTGTAGCGATTTTGACATGCCCTCTATAAGTGATATCTTAGGATAAGTGTCTTTTTCTGTGTGACTTATTTCACTTAGAATCCTCGTCCCTAAATCCACTCATCATGCTGCTACTAGCCTTATGACATTGATTTCATGGCTGAGTGATATTCAATTGTGCCTAAGTACCACAACTTCTTTATCCATTTTTCTCTTTCCTGGGATGTTTAAGGTGTACTGAAGTGGAGGTTCTTGTACACAGAGCAGCCCTAAACTTTGGGGTGCCTGTGTCTTGTTGATTTTTAGTTTTCCCAATTTATACGCCCATGAGAGGAAGTGCCCTATGCTCCCTCAGCTGTGTTTATTACATATTTCAGGACACACCGTACACTTCTACAGAGTGGCTGTTGGCAATTGACATCCTGCCCATCAGCGTAGCAAGGCTCCCATGTCTCCATGGCCTGTCCTGCATTTCTGGTTTTTACACTTTTTGCAGCATGGCCCTTTTGACCAATGGCAAGCGAGACTTCTTTGTAGTGCTGATGTGCACTTCCGGCTTGCTTGGTTGGCCAAAAAGGGCGTATGCGTTTTTTCCTGAATATATTCAGGAAAAAACGCATACGCCCTTTTTGGCCAAGGGCATCATTGTCAACGTTTTGCCGCTTTTCATGTGCTTTAAAGGCGAGTCGAATCTACCTCCTGAAATCTGTTTCCTGCAATTCTGCCTTGCTTTCAAATCCTCTTCGTTGCCTTCCCTCAATATATTTGTGGACGAGAGTTATCATTTATAACTCTGCAGGTTTGTGAATTGCAGTGGCCCTGAGCTCCATTTGTCAACTCGCTTTTTTGGGAGCTGGCCGCAAAAGCGCAGGATTGCTTCAGGCCCTATTCTGGTTCCGGTGGGCAGGCTGAGCCTGTGCTACATTCTTCTTCCTGATGGGGAAATAGAGTGACCTCTGCCTGTCCCAACACCTAGATCTAGTCTCTCATTGGTTCCCCCTCTTCCCGTTCATCCTCAGGACAAATTGCAACCTGTACGAAACAAACAGGAGGTTCAAGGTGCTGATTCTCCAAGTAGGGAGATTGTTAGTAAAGCGGCTGGAATGCCGAACCCGAGCACAAGGAGAGGAGAAATGAGGTGCGTTTTAGAAACCTTTCCCGATCACACGGTGTACCATCTTCTGGGTTTCCCATGCACGTTTTCGATGTAAGAAGATGCCCTTGAACCTGGCGATTCGGGACCCATGGGGTGGGTAGCACGCGGTATTACTTTAAAGCGTCTGCGTTTGCTCACCCAACCTCACCAATCCTCTCAGCCCCAAGAGTGTCCAGCCTTATGTCTCATCCAGCTGTGGGTCTAGATATGGTCAATCCAGGTTGCATCAGAGCCCCTGAACGGATTTTGTAAGAATTTCTCTCTCTTTCACTGTGTTTGTTTTATGGGGTTCATTTTAAGTAATTTATTTTGATAATGGGGTTGAGCTGCTTTTCCCTGCTGTGTTTATGCCGCTTTACACCCTCTTGATTCAACTCCAGAGAGATATCAATACATAGGTTTTAAGATTCTTGCTAGTCAGATATATTCTTGTGCGGTGAATAGGGGGTGTTGAGTCCAGTTCACTGAGCAGGGAGGAGGTCTTGTCTGTTACATATTTGGCTTATGGAACGGTATGTGAGCTAATTTCAAACCCTTGTTTCATGCATCACCCCACCTCACCTTTCCCGTTACGCAGCCATAGTGTGTCTTCTAAATGTGTGACTCTGTTCTGTTTTGTAATTCAGTTCAAGTGTAGCGATTTTGACATGCCCTCTATAAGTGATATCTTAGGATAAGTGTCTTTTTCTGTGTGACTTATTTCACTTAGAATCCTCGTCCCTAAATCCACTCATCATGCTGCTACCAGCCTTATGACATTGATTTCATGGCTGAGTGATATTCCATTGTGCCTAAGTACCACAACTTCTTTATCCATTTTTCTCTTTCCTGGGATGTTTAAGGTGTACTGAAGTGGAGGGTCTTGTACACAGAGCAGCCCTAAACTTTGGGGTGCCTGTGTCTTGTTGATTATTAGTTTTCCCAATTTATACGCCCATGAGAGGAAGTGCCCTATGCTCTGTAAGCTGTGTTTATTACATGTTTCAGGACACACCGTACACTTCTCCAGAGTGGCTGGTGGCAATTGACATCCCGCCCATCAGCGTAACACGGCTCCCATGTCTCCATGGCCTGTCCTGCATTTCTGGTTTTTACACTTTTTGCAGCATGGCCCTTTTGACCGATGGCAAGCGAGACTTCTTTGTACTGCTGATGTGCACTTCTGGCTTGCTTGGTTGGCCAAAAAGGGCGTATGCGTTTTTTCCTGAATATATTCAGGAAAAAACGCATACGCCCTTTTTGGCCAAGGGCATCATTGTCAACGTTTTGCCGCTTTTCATGTGCTTTAAAGGCGAGTCGAATCTACCTCCTGAAATCTGTTTCCTGCAATTCTGCCTTGCTTTCAAATCCTCTTCGTTGCCTTCCCTCAATATATTTGTGGACGAGAGTTATCATTTATAACTCTGCAGGTTTGTGAATTGCAGTGGCCCTGAGCTCCATTTGTCAACTCGCTTTTTTGGGAGCTGGCCGCAAAAGCGCAGGATTGCTTCAGGCCCTATTCTGGTTCCGGTGGGCAGGCTGAGCCTGTGCTACATTCTTCTTCCTGATGGGGAAATAGAGTGACCTCTGCCTGTCCCAACACCTAGAGCTAGTGTCTCATTGGTTCCCCCTCTTCCCGTTCATCCTCAGGACAAATTGCAACCTGTACGAAACAAACAGGAGGTTCAAGGTGCTGATTCTCCAAGTAGGGAGATTGTTAGTAAAGGGGCTGGAATGCCGAACCCGAGCACAAGGAGAGGAGAAATGAGGTGCGTTTTAGAAACCTTTCCCGATCACACGGTGAACCATCTTCTGGGTTTCCCAGGCATGTTTTCGATGTAGGAAGATGCCCTTCAACCTGGAGATTTGGGACCCATGGGGTGGGTAGCACGCGGTACTACTTTAAAGGGTCTGCGTTTGCTCACCCAACCTCTCGAATCCTCTCAGCCCCAAGAGTGTCCAGCCTTATGTCTCATCCAGCTGTGGGTCTAGATATGGTCAATCCAGGTTGCATCATAGCCCCTGAACGGATTTTGTAAGAATTTCTCTCTCTTTCACTGTCTTTGTTTTATGGGGTTCATTTTAAATAATTTATTTTAATAATGGGGTTGAGCTGCTTTTCCCTGCTGTGTTTATGCCGCTTTAAACCCTCTTGATTCAACTCCAGAGAGATATCAATACATAGGTTTTAAGATTCTTGCTAGTCAGATATATTCTTGTGCGGTGAATAGGGGGTGTTGAGTCCAGTTCACTGAGCAGGGAGGAGGTCTTCTCTGTTACATATTTGGCTTATGGAACGTTATGTGAGCTAATTTCAAACCGTTGTTTTACGCATCACCCCACCTCACCTTTCCTGTTACGCAGCCATAGTGTGTCTTCTAAATGTGTGACTCTGTTCTGTTTTGTAATTCAGTTCAAATGTAGCGATTTTGACATGCCTTCTATAAGTGATATCTTAGGATAAGTGTCTTTTTCTGTGTGACTTATTTCACTTAGAATACACGTCTCTAAATCCACTCATCATGCTGCTACTAGCCTTATGACATTGATTTCATGGCTGAGTGATATTCCATTGTGCCTAAGTACCACAACTTCTTTATCCATTTTTTTCTTTCCTGGGATGTTTAAGATGTACTGAAGTGGAGTTTCTTGTACACAGAGCAGCCCTAAACTTTGGGGTGCCTGTGTCTTGTTGATTTTTAGTTTTCCCAATTTATACGCCCATGAGTGGAAGTGCCCTATGCTCTCTCAGCTGTGTTTATTACATGTTTCAGGACACACCGTACACTTCTCCAGAGTGGCTGTTGGCAATTGACATCCTGCCCATCAGCGTAGCAAGGCTCCCATGTCTCCATGGCCTGTCCTGCATTTCTGGTTTTTACACTTTCAGCAGCATGGCCCTTTTGACCGATGGCAAGCGAGACTTCTTTGTAGTGCTGATGTGCACTTCTGGCTTGCTTGGTTGGCCAAAAAGGGCGTATGCGTTTTTTCCTGAATATATTCAGGAAAAAACGCATACGCCCTTTTTGGCCAAGGGCATCATTGTCAACGTTTTGCCGCTTTTCATGTGCTTTAAAGGCGAGTCGAATCTACCTCCTGAAATCTGTTTCCTGCAATTCTGCCTTGCTTTCAAATCCTCTTCGTTGCCTTCCCTCAATATATTTGTGGACGAGAGTTATCATTTATAACTCTGCAGGTTTGTGAATTGCAGTGGCCCTGAGCTCCATTTGTCAACTCGCTTTTTTGGGAGCTGGCCGCAAAAGCGCAGGATTGCTTCAGGCCCTATTCTGGTTCCGGGGGGCAGGCTGAGCCTGTGCTTCATTCTTCTTCCTGATGGGGAAATAGAGTGACCTCTGCCTGTCCCAACACCTAGAGCTAGTCTCTCATTGGTTCCCCCTCTTCCCGTTCATCCTCAGGACAAATTGCAACCTGTACGAAACAAACAGGAGGTTCAAGGTGCTGATTCTCCAAGTAGGGAGATTGTTAGTAAAGCGGCTGGAACGGCGAACCCGACCACAAGGAGAGGAGAAATGAGGTGCGTTTTAGAAACCTTTCCCGATCACACGGTGTACCATCTTCTGGGTTTCCCAGGTATGTATCCGATGTAGTAAGATGCTCTTGAACCTGGAGATTTGGGACCCATGGTGTGGGTACCGCGCGGTATTACTTTAAAGCGTCTGCGTTTGCTCACCCAACCTCACCAATCCTCTCAGCCCCAAGAGTGTCCAGCCTTATGTCTCATCCAGCTGTGGGTCTAGATATGGTCAATCCAGGTTGCATCAGAGCCCCTGAACGGATTTTGTAAGAATTTGTCTCTCTTTCACTGTCTTTGTTTTATGGGGTTCATTTTAAGTGATTTATTTTGATAATGGGGTTGAGCTGCTTTTCCCTGCTGTGTTTATGCCGCTTTACTTCCTCTTGATTCAACTCCAGAGAGATATCAATACATAGGTTTTAAGATTCTTGCTAGTCAGATATATTCTTGTGCGGTGAATAGGGGGTGTTGAGTCCAGTTCATTGAGCAGGGAGGAGGTCTTGTCTGTTACATATTTGGCTTATGGAACGGTATGTGAGCTAATTTCAAACCCTTGTTTTATGCATCACCCCACCTTACCTTTCCCGTTACGCAGCCATAGTGTGTCTTCTAAATGTGTGACTCTGTTCTGTTTTGTAATTCAGTTCAAGTGTAGCGATTTTGACATGCCCTCTATAAGTGATATCTTAGGATAAGTGTCTTTTTCTGTGTGACTTATTTCACTTGGAATCCTCGTCCCTAAATCCACTCATCATGCTGCTACTAGCCTTAAGATATTGATTTCATGGCTGAGTGATATTCCGTTGTGCCTAAGTACCACAACTTCTTTATCCATTTTTCTCTTTTCCTGGGATGTTTAAGGTGTACTGAAGTGGAGGTTCTTGTACACAGAGCAGCCGTAAACTTTGGGGTGCCTGTGTCTTGTTGATTTTTAGTTTTCGCAATTTATACGCCCATGAGTGGAAGTGCCCTATGCTCTGTAAGCTGTGTTTATTACATGTTTCAGGACACACCGTACACTTCTCCAGAGTGGCTGGTGGCAATTGACATCCCGCCCATCAGCATAGCAAGGCTCCCATGTCTCCATGGCCTGTCCTGCATTTCTGGTTTTTACACTTTTTGCAGCATGGCCCTTTTGACCGATGGCAAGCGAGACTTCTTTGTAGTGCTGATGTGCACTTCCGGCTTGCTTGGTTGGCCAAAAAGGGCGTATGCGTTTTTTCCTGAATATATTCAGGAAAAAACGCATACGCCCTTTTTGGCCAAGGGCATCATTGTCAACGTTTTGCTGCTTTTCATGTGCTTTAAAGGCGAGTCGAATCTACCTCCTGAAATCTGTTTCCTGCAATTCTGCCTTGCTTTCAAATCCTCTTCGTTGCCTTCCCTCAATATATTTGTGGACGAGAGTTATCATTGATAACTCTGCAGGTTTGTGAATTGCAGTGGCCCTGAGCTCCATTTGTCAACTCGCTTTTTTGGGAGCTGGCCGCAAAAGCGCAGGATTGCTTCAGGCCCTATTCTGGTTCCGGGGGGCAGGCTGAGCCTGTGCTTCATTCTTCTTCCTGATGGGGAAATAGAGTGACCTCTGCCTGTCCCAACACCTAGAGCTAGTCTCTCATTGGTTCCACATCTTCCCGTTCATCCTCAGGACAAATTGCAACTTGTACGAAACAAACAGGAGGTTCAAGGTGCTGATTCTCCAAGTAGGGAGATTGTTAGTAAAGCGGCTGGAATGGCGAACCCGAGCACAAGGAGAGGAGAAATGAGGTGCGTTTTAGAAACCTTTCCCGATCACACGGTGTACCATCTTCTGGGTTTCCCATGCACGTTTTCGATGTAGGAAGATGCCCTTGAACCTGGAGATTTGGGACCCATGGGGTGGGTAGCACGCGGTATTACTTTAAAGGGTCTGCATTTGCTCACCCAACCTCACCAATCCTCTCAGCCCCAAGAGTGTCCAGCCTTATGTCTCATCCAGCTGTGGGTCTAGATATGGTCAATCCAGGTTGCATCAGAGCCCCTGAACGGATTTTTTAAGAATTTCTCTCTCTTTCATTGCCTGTGTTTTGTTTTGTTTTGTTTTGTTTTTAATATTTTTAATGGGGTTTAGCTGATTTTCAATGCTGTGTTTATGCCGCTTTACACCCAGTTGATTCATTACAGAGAGATATCAATACATACTTTTTAAGATTCTTACTACGCAAATATATTCTTCTCCGGTGAATATGTTGTTTTGAGTCCCGTTCATTGAGCAGTGTGTAGGTCTTGTCTGTTACATATTTCTTTTATGGAATGGTATCTGTGCTAATTTCAAACTCTTGTTTTATGCATCACCCCACCTCACTTTTCCCCTTAAGCAGGCATAAGTTTGTTTTCTAAATGTGTGACTCTCTTCTGTGTTGTAATTCAGTTCATGTGTAGCAATGTTTACATTCCCTCTCTAAGTGATATCTTATGGTATGTTTCTTTTCTTAGTGACTTATTTCACTTAGAATCCTCGTCCCTAAATCCACTCATCATGCTGCTACTAGCCTTATGACATTGATTTCATGGCTGAGTGATATTCCATTGTACATAAGTACCACAACTTGATTATCCATTTTTCTCTTTCTGAGGATATTTATGGTGTCCCCGATTCGAGGTTCTTTTAAAGAGAGCAGCCCTATACTTTTGGCTGCCTGTCTTGTCGATTTTTTGTTTTCCGAATATATACGTCCATGAGTGGAAGTACCGTATGCTCTGTAGCTCTGTTTTATAGATGTTTTAGGAAACACCATACACTTCTCCAGTGTGGCTGTTAGCAATATACATCCCGTCCATCAGCGTAACATGGCTCCCTTTTCTCCTTGTCCTCTCCTACATTTTTGGTTTTCATACTTTTCCAGGATGGCCCTTTTGACGGATGGGAAGTGAGACTTCTTTGTAGTGCTGACTTGCATTGCCCTCTTCTTTGGTTGGCCAAAAAGGGCGTATGCGTTTTTTCCTGAATATATTCAGGAAAAAACGCATACGCCCTTTTTGGCCAAGTGCACCATTGTCAACGTTTTGCCACTTTCCCTGTGATTTAAAGGTGAATCCAATCAACCTCTTGAAAACTGTTTCCTGAAATTCTGCCTTGCTTTCAAATCCTCTTTGTTGCCTTCCCTCAGTATATTTTTGGATGACAGTTATCATTTATAACTCTGCACGCTTGTGAATTGCAGTGCCCCTGAGCTCCATTTGTCAACTAGCCTTTTTGGGAGCTGGCCGCAAAAGCACAGGATTGCTTCAGGCCCTATTCTGGTTCCGTGGGACAGGCTGAGCCTGTGGTTAATTCTTCTTCCTGATGGGAAATTAGAGTGACCTTTGCCTGTCCCAACACCTAGAGTTACTCTCTCATTGGTTCCCCCTCTTACCGTTCATCCTGAGGACAAATTTCAAACTGTACGAAACAGGAGGTTAAAGGTGCTGAGTCTCCAATGGGGAGATTGGTAGTAAAGCGGCTGGAATGGCGAACCCGAGCACCAGGAGATGAGAAATGAGGTGCGTTTTAGTAACATTTCCCAATCACATTGGTACCATCCTCTGGGTTTCCCATGCATGTTTTCGCTGTAGGAAGATGCCCTTGACCCTGGAGATTTGGGACCCATGGAATGGGTACCACACAGTAGTACTTTAAAGGTTCTACATTTTCCACACAACATCACCAATCCTCTCAGCCCCAGGAGTGTCCAGCCTTTTGTCTCATCCAGCTGTGGGTCTAAATGTGGTCAATGTAGGTTGCATCACATCCCCTGAACGAATTTTGTAACATTTTCTTTCTGTGTCTTTTTTTTGTTTTTTTTTAAATTTATTTTTATCATTTGGTAAAGCTGATTTTCAGTGCTGTCTTTCTTGCTGCTGCACAGCCACTTGTTTCACTTACAGAGAGACATCCGTAAATTCTTTTAAGATTCTTACCCGTCGTATATATTCTTTTCTGGTGACTAGAGTGTGCTGAGTCCACTTCTTGAGCTATAGAGTAGATTTTGTCGAATACCTATTTCATCTTTGGAACGGTATCTGTGTTAATTTCAACCCTCTGGTTTATGTCTCACCCCACCCCACCTTTCCACTTTATCAGCCATAAGTGTGATTTGTAAATGTGTGTCCCTGTTTCTGTTTTGTAATTTAGTTCATGTGTATCTATTTTATATTCCACCTATAAATAGTATCTTGTGCTAAGTGTCTTTTTGTGTCTGACTTTTGTCACTTAGAATGATCTTATCTAAATCCACTTGAGTTGCTGCAACTGGCCTTATTTCATTGATTTCATGGCTGAGTACTATTCCATTGTACATAAGTACCATATTATCGTCTTTGTCCATTTTTTCCTTCCAAGGACATTTATATTGTTTCCAAGTCGAGGATCCTGCAGAAGTGCTGCAGTAATAGTTGAAGTTCCTGTGTCCTGTTGATTTATGGTTATCCCAAAATATATCCCCAGGAGTGGTAGTGCCGTATGCTCTGTAACTCTATTGTTTTTTAATTAATTAAGTAATTAATTTTGCCTGTGTTGGGTCTTCCTTATTTCGTGTGGGGTTTCTCTAGTTGCAGGAAGTTGGGGCTACTCTTTGTTGAAGTGCGCGGGCTTCTCATTGCCGTGGCTTCTCTTCTTGTGGTGCACTGGCTTTAGGCGCCAGGCTTCAGTAGTTGTGGCTCACGGGCTCTAGAGCACAGGCTCAGTAGTTGTGGTGCATTGGCTTAGTTGCTCCGTGGCCTGTGTTATCTTTCTGGACTTGGGCTCGACCCCGTGTCCTCTGCCTTGGCAGTTGGAGTCTTAACTCTGCACCACCAGGAAGTCCCTGTAGCTCTATTTTTTAGAATTTTTAGGAAACATCATACCCTTCTCCAGCGTGGCTGTTAGCAATTGACATTCCCACCATCAGCGTAGCAGGGTTCCATTTTCTCCACATCCTCTCCTCCATTTGTTGTTTTTACACTTTGTGAGGTTGGCCATTCTGACTGGGGCAAAGTGCTACATCTTTGTCGTGTTGATTTGTGTTTCCCGCATGTTTGCTTGGCCACAAAGGTCGTATGGGTTTCAACCTGTACACCCTTTTTGGCCAACGGAGTCATAAGCAATATTGAGCAGCTTTCATGTGCTTTAACGGCAAGTCCAATCTACCTCTTGCAATCCGGTTCCTGCAATTCTGCCTTGTTTTCAAGTTCTTTTCAGTTACTTACCCCAAGACATTTTTCTACGATAGTTGTCACTTACAACTTTGCAGGCGTTGTGGATTGCAGTGCCCCTGAGCAAGTGTCTTCAACTTGTTTCTGAAACCGTCCACAAAGTGGCAGGATTGCTTCAAGCCCCATTCTGGTTACAGGGGCAGCCTGAGCCTTTAGGAAATTCCTCTTCCTGATTGGAAATTAGAGTGTCATGTGCTGTCCAAATACGTAGAGCTTATTTCTCATTCCTTCCCCCCTTTTCCCTTTCATCCTCCCGACGAATTCCAAGCCTTGCACGACCAGCTGTTGAGTGTGCTGACTTCCCCAGGTGGGGAGACTCTAAGGAAAGAGGCTGGAGCAGGGAACCCTCCCCCAGGACATGTGGAGATAAGGTGACTTTTCCAAACTCTTCCCGCCCATATGGCCCCCCATCCTCTGGGGTTCTGTCCGGACATCCCGTGGTTTCCAGCGGTGCGGGGCTCTGGCGCTGCCCTGCAGGGAGCAGCCCTGCTACCCGCGCCTGCAGCGCCGCCTGCTGGTCTCTCCGTCCTGCCATCGGGCACAGTCTTCCACCTTCCCCGCTGCCTCGAATGATCTGTCTCCACACTGTCCGGCGATCAGCCCCTCATCCCCACCGCCATCACCCCCCGCTCCACACCCCTCCTCCAGCCTCAGGGATGACCCAGGACTGGGCTCCCCGCCTGCCCACCCTTGGTCTGTGTCCTCAATCCACCTGTGCAGACAGGTGAGGGTTCCCTCCAGAGGCTCCCAAACACTTCACCCCTACATCCTCCCCGGGGTCGGCCCATGTCCTGTCGTGATGTTCCACCCTCACCAAGCCCCTGACTACATGGCAAGGGCAGGCATCGGGCTTGCTGCGTGCACTGCTGTGCGTCCTGCTGTATACACAGGCATGACCCTGCCCCAGGGTGCAGGAAAGGCAGCTCTACCTCGGGATGTGGGGAGATGGACTGACCACAGGGCGAACGTCAGCTCTCGGCTCACCAGGCAAGGGCAGCCGGGTTCTCACTCCTTGGACCCTTTCTCACCCAGCCTGACCATGACCCGGCTTTGTTCCCACCCGCGTTGTCCCTCCATTGGCCTCGCTCTTGGGAGCAGAGCAGGACAGTGTGGTCAGTGGTCACAGGCTGAGACACACAGACACTGGCTGACCCGCGTGCACCCATGCTGACCACACGGAACGGGCACTGCACCAGGGCCTGGGCGGTGTGGGTTCACCTGTCCACAGAGAGGCCGGGCCTCTGCTCCTGGCTCCAGAGGTCACCTTGAGTCGGACGGGAGTGTCCATGCTCCGTGGGCCTCGCTCCAGGCTGGTCTGTGCTGACGGCGTGATACACGGTGGGGCTTCCTGAGTTGCCCCCGGGGGCTGGAGGCCAAGGTCAGGCACATGGTGGTCCCCACATTGACGTGACAGACCCCAATAAACCCTGCACTTCAGGACTCAGGTGGGCTTCCCTGGGCTGCCACAGCCAAGGAAGCTGGACCTTGCTCATCCCCCCATCCTTGCTGATTTTAACTTGCATCCTTCAGCATAATAAACCCTGAGCATAACATCTTCAGGGAATTCTGGGAGCCTCCAATAAAAAAGAAGCCGGGGAGGGGGTCTCTGGGTCCCCGACTCTGCAGGTGGGGTCAGAAGTCGGTGGGGAGGATCTTGGGGCCCTGGAATCTGAAGGGCCCCTTTACCAGGGGAGGGTAGGAGACCCTGGATGGAAGTTAAACTGAGTCCAAGGCCCTCCTGGGTAAGAGGCATCCTAGCCCCGGGAATCCTGAAGAGGCCGGCTCCCTCCTCCCCTCCGCCTCCAGGCCTGGTCCCTGCTCTTGAGAAATTCCCTAGGGTGGAGTCCTGGTGCTGGAGGTGCCCCAATGCTGTGGCCTCCTGAGCCTCCAGTGAGGATAATGGGATTGGGGGAAGACTTGTTCACAGAAAGGGAGCTTCTGCCGGAACAAAGCCTGGGTCTGCTGTCCCTGACCCCAGGTGCACTGGGGCAGGAATGTGAGAGCGAGGCTCCTTCCCCTCCCAAGACACACAGGACACATGGGCGCTGGTCGTTGGACTCCCACACAATATTAAAATCTCCCACGTAGGACTGATGGATGAGAGACACTATTTAAAGACTATTAATGGGGTCAGGGGGGCCCAGGGGGTGAGGCTGATGTGGGGAGAGTTGGAAAATCACCCAAGGACACGCTCTCCCTGCAGCGACCCCCCAGGTGAGCCCAGGTGGAGGTGGACCCATCAAGTCAGAGCCCACATCCTGGGTCTTTGGGGGACAAATAGCCAAGCACCCCCAGTCCTTGCCTTCACCTGTTGCAGTTAGGGCCCGCCCTGTCTTCTTCATGGTCGAATTCTCACCCCTCCCAGAAGCCCTCTTTGGGGTTAATGCGATGGGGGTGTCCATGGCAGGACTGGAGGGTCTGTGGTGGGCTGGAGGCCACCTGGCAGGCAGAAGGGCTCCCACCCATCCTGCCGGTCCCCACCTCCTGGTCATAGGCCCGCACAGAGTCCACCAGGCTGTGGATGTGGTAGAAGGTGCAGAGGTCCGGAGACCGGTCCAGCTCATGCAGGTGTCTGACCACCGAGCGGTCAGTGTGGAGTGTTCACAGGGAACCCTGGCCGTGCTCACACTCTCCCGGGAAGGACACATCAGCGTGGTCCCTGGAATGACTGGGAGGTCAGCCGGAAGTGCTCCCCACTCAACCTCACTGTTACCACCAGAAACAAGAGGCAACTCCGTGCAGAAAGACAGAACATCACCAGCCTGATGCTGTCCTGAGGAAGATCGGCTGGCATCTGGGAACTGGGTGCTATAGTGGGTTGAATGGGGGTCCCCCAGAAGTTATGTCCACGTCATGCCCCCCAGAATCTGAGAATGGAACCTTATTTGGAAGTAGGGTCTTTTCAGGTATAATTAGTTACGGATCTGAAGATGAGGTCATCCTGGATCAGGGTGGCCCTAAATCAGTGACAGTGTCCTTCTAAGAGACAAGCGGAGAGACACAGACACACAGGAGACACCATGTGAAGACGGAGGTAGAGACGGGAGGAATGCGGCCACAAGCCCAGGGATGCCTGGAGCCCCCAGAAGCTGGAAGAGGCAGGCAGGACCCTCCCCTGGAGCCTCCGGAGGGAGAGCGGCCCTGGGACACCTTGACCTCAGACGTCTGGTCTCCAGGACTGAGAGAGGACAGGTTTCTGTTGCTCTGAGCCTCCGTTTGTGGTCGTTTATTACAGTTGCCCCAGGAAGCTAATGCAGCTGGTGAGCAGCTCCCTTCCCTGATCTAAACCCTCCCTCCTCCCTTTAGGGGCAGCTCCCTGCACCTGTGCTGTTTGCACAAACCATGTGGTTCATGCTGAGCCCCGGCTCCCCTTCTGGGCACTGGCATTTTGGAGGGTGAGGGCAGACAACACCACGTGACCAGCCCCCAGCCGGGTGCCAAGTCTCTAATGAGCCTCCCTGGGGGGACGGGGGTGGGGGTAACTGTCATGGTTCTGCCCTTCGTCGCTGGGGGAAGAGACATCCTAGAGACCCTCGAGGGAAGGAGTGGGCATGAAGGGTCATGAGGTGACTGGAGCAGGGGCCCTCCCTCCCGTGCATCCCTACTGCGTGCTGTGACCCGTCTCAGCTGTGAGCACACAAGCCACAAGCATGTGCTGGGTCCTGTGAGCCTCCCAGCCAGTCCCTGAAGGTGAGGGCGGCCCTGCAAACCCCAGCCCTTTCCTCCACGTCTAGTAGGTGGAAGACCCACTTCTCCTTGCCATTCCAGAAGTGGTTCTGGGGCTGTCCTGGGAGGGCTTCTGGGGTTATGCGGGCTGAGCCCCTGTTGCTAAGTCCCCACTTCCCCACAAGAACGTCCAGAGCAAGCTGTTTGCCCTGTTGCCTGAATGCCCCCCACCAGTTTTCTCAGGAAAGAATCAGGGGGTTCCGTAGCAGCGTCTGCAGGCAGCTCTGCATCTGGACCCACGTTCACATCTTCTGTGTAAACACCGAGAACATTCCCTGACACGTGCCCCAGCTTACCACCTCCGCATGCCGACCACAGGCCCCAGTGCGGGCGTCAGACTGACCGCCCGTCTCAGCCTCCTCCTCTTGTTGTCAGAGCTGCTCCAGGCCCTGCTCAGAACCCGTGGACCCACCTTTCACAGGGCTGTCCTCCACCCCCAACTTCAGCAGGAGTTCACCTAAGTATTTAAGTTAAGGGGTCCAGAGATAAGAAAGGAAGCTACAAACAAGCAAACAGATGCAACCAGCTGGGACCAAGATGGCAACGAATGTGACCTCCAACAGACCCTGAGTCTCATCACATGTTGAATTTACTATATCAGCATATTAAGTGACACATTTACCGGTGGCCATGACTGGACATGAAGGACCAAAGATGGGTGAAAGGAGGTGGTACCCCACTCGCTTGGGAAAAGCCCTGCCCCTTCCCCGGAAGGCCTCTTCATCCCCATCATTAGCCTCACTCCTCCTCCCTTTGTCTTTACTCTTTAAAATTAAACCGCTCTCTCCAGGAGGGCGAGAAGTTGGTCTGTGAACTTCGTTCCCATTTCTCCATTATTTGGCCACTGAACAGAGCCTGTGCTGTGGTGGTCTCAGCTTTGGTTTTGTTATTTGCCTACTTGAACCCACATGGAAAAAGGAAACCTTCCCCGCTGAGGCACAGCGCCTCGCCAGGCTCGGGCCCGAGCAGGGTCCATGTGACTTCACTTGGTAACAGTCTGTAAGGGGACGGTGGTCTCTGCCTGTGGGGTGGGGGCATGGCACACGTACAGCCACAGCACCGGCTCCGTGGACGGCACGGCCCCTCGTGGGCCTGGACCGTGTGCTCTCGTCCCCCCACGCCTGACACCCCCTGACAGTCATGACGCGGTGACACTGGCTGCTGGGCGTCCAGTCAGGAGGGACCAGGGGCAGGATCTGGTGCCAGATCAGACGCACCTTTTCACAGGCAGGGGACATAGGAGATATTAGGACTTTGTGTCTGGAAAACAAACCAAGCGGCTAGAAGGTGATCTGAGCTGTGGCCGTGAAACCCACGTGCGAGGTTAGGGCTCCCACTGGACACTGGCTCGGGAGCTTCCGCACAGGGGATGACCACACCAGTGCTTCCTGCCCGACCCCTCCAGGCCTCCCTGGTGGGCACGGCGGGACCTGCGCTTCTCAGGCTCCCCGACCCCGAACCTGAAGTTCCGATGCTGGCAGGGCCTGGGGACGTGAGTGGTCACCCCACCAACGCTGCTCGGCTCCTCCTCCCCAGTGACCAGGGGAGGGAAGCCCCGTGGAGTCTGAGGCCCGGCACAGGCAAAGCTCGCACACCCCCTCCTCAGGACCCCCGGCCCCGCCCTGCTTCCTCAGGCCCACCGTCTGCCCCTCCCAGTGCCCGCATCCCACCGCCCCACATTCCTGGTGTGGACGTCCACGTACACAAGCTGCTCCGTGTCCTCTTCCCACATGGGACACCCCCATCCCTGCTTCTTCCTAATGACGGCCTGGACCTCACCTGTTCTGGGCAGCAAGAGGGCCGAGGAGGACGCCGGCCTGTCCTGTCTGCCTCCCGGGGGCCCAGACACAGGGTTCGGGGGCTGCTGGGCCTTGAGGTCTGGATGCTTCCAGGTGTGGGATGAACCTGCCACTGTCCACTGGAGCTGCTCCTTCCGAGATTCAGGAAACTGGGGGACCCACCAAACGGAGCCCATCCCCAGGCTCTGCTGCAAGTCTGCTCGGATTTGCTCTCCTGATCCTGAAGACAGACCTGCGGGAAACAGGGCCTGCGATTCCCATACTGACGGTGTTCTGTGGAATGTCCATTTTCCATTTCCCTTTCTACCCTGTTCTGAGGAAATTACTAGTCAATCCATGCTACCATCACCCGATAGTGACTGGGAAGCTGAGGCTCTGAGAAGCCAAGTAATCCAGCCGGAAGCACAGGTGTGGGACCACGGAGTGGGGTCTGCACCAGCCGCCCGCCCAGGGGGACTGCCCACTCCCCGCAGCTTCCACACCTGTTCCCTTCGCCCCCCTCCCGGGACCAGCTCACAGAGCCTCCTCTTGGGGGGATTCACTTACCTTCTTCTAACAGGATCCGTCTCACTATCGTGTTCTGGGATCATCCGGAAGGCTTGTCACTCTGACGCATGTTCAGCCTCAGGTTCAGGTTCAGACCCAGAAAAGCCCCCTCGGTCCCGAGCCCCATGGCTCTGCCTGGGCTCCCACCTCCTCCTGCCTGGTCCGTCCCTCTCATGTCCCCTGCAGTGTCACCAGGAGCTCCCACCTGCCCCAGGCAGGCTGTCTGCTCTGTCCTGGGGAGACCTCCCTGGTGCCAGGAGGAAGACACAAGAGGTACCCGTGGGGCCTCCCTCATGCAGCACAGTGGCCAGCACCCACCTACTGACCTCATCACTCTGGATGGACAGGGGTTCATGGGGCCCGCAGCATCTCCTGGTTCTCATTTCATCCCGGCACCGCCCACAGGGAAGTTGCTAAGCAACTCTGTGCCGGCTGCACAGAGAGGACGCTCATACACACGCCCCCCTCCCAGCACCCGGGGCCCTCGTGGTCAGGCCCCTCCCAGGATATGGAGCTCACCTGAGCAGGTACCCAGCAGCCCATGGGGCTCTCATGGTCAGGCCCCTCCCAGGATATGGAGCTCACCTGAGCAGGTACCCAGCAGCCCACAGGGTTCTCATGGGCAGGCCCCTCCCTGGATATGGAGCTCCCCTGGGCAGGTACCCCAGCAGGGCTGGGCACACAGGAACCGTGCACATAGCCCTCATTGCAGAGTACCCCCAGCTCACCTGTCGCTCAGAGCTGACACAGAGCACCTCAGAGCAGGGCTTGAACTAACAAACAGCAGCTCCGACAGGTCTGTGACCCTGGGCTTCACTCTGTGTGGCCTCCCTCCGCCTGGTCTTCCAGGGGTTTCCACTGCAGCCGGGGCACCAGGCCTCTGTCTCCACCCACCACCCCTCCTCTCCCTGACTCCTGGGTTCCTCTCATTAGGAGAGGGTCTTCTTGAAGTTGTCTCCCACTCATGGACCAGATAAAATGATTAGAAAACAAGCCAGGGCTGCCGCCTCTTGTCTATCCTGACTCTCAGGACCCTACACCTGTTCCTTGGACCTGGCCGGTGCAGCAAGGCCCATTTTCTGCAACTCTGAGCCCCTGAGGGGCGAGGATTGGCTGACCTGGGCAGCCTGACCCGGCCGGCCAGCCCTCCACAGGTGTGCCTGGGTTGAGGTCAATATAAACACCCCTCCAGGCAGCAAGAGCCCTGCAGCTGTGCCTGACGCCATATTCTCTGCCCCGTCAGCAGTCTCGGGGCTGGGCTGGTGGGAGGGAGTAGGGCCCACGGCTCTATGTGTGGCCCGGTGTGAGTGGGGCTCTGCTGGACTTTCTGCAGGAGTTGCCGGGCTGCCACCTGCTAAAGAAGAGGATGTGTCACCCATACCTGCCGCTGGAATTTCTACCCGGGCAGAGGTGAGGAAGGAAAAAAGCAGTGGGGGCTGGGACGGGAGGGGTACCTCAGGCAGGGAAATGGAAAGCTTCCAGAAGAGTGCCCGGGGCCAGGACCGTCCTGGCTGGCCTGCAGGCACCAAGTCGGCCTGCGTGTTGTCGCTGGTGTGACTCCAAGCCCCTTCCTCTAGGCTTTCAAGTCCTTGCATACATTCAGGTGTTTTACCTGGGAAGGGTGGGAAAAGTTCAGCAGCAGCTGGCCTGGGGCTCAGCTCATGTTTACTCAGAGACGCCTCCTCACGGTCCCCCCGCTTTGCAATGAGGACGCTCCTTGTGTGGGGGCTGCTGGCTGCATGGGAGACGATTCCCCACCTGTGACCAACTTCAGAATTGTTTACCACTGGAGCAAGTGTCCTGATAGGGTTTTCATCTGTGTAACTAGTGGGTTCTTAATTAGCAACGTGAACGGTGATATCAGAGGTCCTGAATCAGGATGGAAATACTTATTTTACGCATGTACAGGCGTAAAAACCTGGGGAGGCCGTGTGCAGCCGGCATCCTTAGGGCTGGGCTTCTGACTGACCCCTCAACGTTCTGATGTCCAGCCACTGCTTTAGGATTTCAGGGGCCCAATGCTGCCTCTAAGGGCTCTACAATCCAGCCTCTGTTGGCCTTTAATGAGACCCGCACTTCCAGGATCCTACAGAGCAGGGTCTGTGTGACCGTTCTGTGGCTTCTGTAACAAATGACCACAAGATGGGTGGTTTAAAACAACAGGAATTCATCCTCCCCCAGTCCTGGAGACCAGACATCTGAGATCAAGGTGTTGGAGGACGGAAGTCTCTCCAAAGGCTCCAGGATAGGGTTCTTCCTGCTTTTTCCAGTCTCTGGGTGCTCCAGGCGTCCCCAGGCCTGTGGCTGCATCCCTCCCGTCTCTGCCTCTGTCTTCACGTGGCTTCTCTAAGTCTGTGTTTCTCCTCTTTTGTTTCTCATAAGGACTCTCTCAGTTGGATTGAGGGCCACCCTAACCCAAGATGACCTCACCTTGAGATCCTTAACTACATATACAAAGACCCTTTTCCCAGATATGGTCCTGTTCACGTGTTCTGGGGGGGCACATCTTTTGGGGTCAGCATTCAACCCATTACCTGTGTATAAAATAACCCTCATTTTAGGAGATTACCAAGGTCCTGTATAGACTGGCACAGACAGCAGCCATGTGGGTGGGGGTCTGGGGAGAATGAGGACCCTGGAATCACCTGGAAGGGATGAAGTCCTGGCAGCATTAAGGTGAGCTCTTCCACCACGGACCCCGTGGAAACAGCCACTCCACTCTGTCCGTGGAAAGGGACCCAGTGCCGAGTCCAGAAGTGGTTACCTTGCAAAGCTGGCTCTTCTGGGATTTCATCATCAATAGCATCATGTAACCAGGAACTACGGGCTTGGAGGAGTCACTCTCTGGCACATGATGACAGCACTGTCACTTTAGGCTCATCAAGCCTAGAATAGGGATGTTTGAAGGAGAAGAGTTTGGGAGATTGTGAAGCTTGGTTGTCAAGGAAACTGAGCAGGTTTGTCAAGGTTGTCAAGGAAACTTCTCCCTTAAACTGACAGCAGGGCTGGGAGAGCTGAACTCCAGGGATCTTTTAAAGGGGCTGCTCTGAAGCACCATCACCTGAGAGGTGGTCTCACCGTGAGCTGGGGTTTGAGAAAAGTGTGATGAGATTAAGCCTGACTTTCTGTGACAGCTGGGGAGGGGTTTGTAAAGCACCTTGGCTTTTAAGGCAGAAGTTTGTTGCTGGAACGAAGTGTCTCCCAAAACTGGGCTGAAGCTCAAGCTGTCTCTGTCCCCTTCTTGTGAGAGTCCAGGGCAGTTGGGTGTCAGGTCCCAGGCTCTGTCCCCCTTGTTTCTCCTCCCTGCTTCCAGGTGAGGGCTCCAACCAGCAGGGTGGGGTGACCAGGTGGCCATCATGCCCTCCGTCCTAGGATGCAGGCTGGCCAAGGCCCTCACCACCTCCACCCCTTCCCCTTGGTAACACGAGACACTATGCCCTAGCTGTAAGGGGTGGGAAGGCTGGGAGGTGCAGGGTAGCTGTGAACAGGAAAAAGGGAAATGGGTTCTGATGGGCAGCTGCGCGGCCCTGCTGTGAGGGTCGCCCGGACGCTAGCGCACAGACTCTGGATCCTGTGAAGCTTCGATGCTTTGTGGTTCTGGAAATCCTATAGGAGACGGTCCACAGCAGGTGAAGCTAATGCTCTCAGTGGAGGTGGTGAAGCTAAAGATCTGCAGTTCAGACCGAAGGTGCCGATGTACATACAGGACAAAACCATCTCGTGTGAATGGACTTCAGGCACGTTTAACATGAATGCAGTCATGTTAATGCCTAGCATCTTCTATCTTGTGCCTCCCCTCTGGGACCCCCTTCTCAGTTCCTGAGGATCCTGTAACTCACGTACAGGGGGGTGGAGAGTGGGCTCTGTCCAGTCTGAGCCCTGAGTTACCCTGCATGTGAGTCTGCTCAGGACCGCCATAACAAATACCACAGACTGGGCAGCTTGAATAACAGGCCTATCTCCCAGTCCTGGATGCTGTCTGAGATCAAGGTGTGTGCAGGCTGGCTTCTCCTGAGGCCTCTCTACTTGGTGCTTAGACAGCCATCTTCTCCCCAGGTCGTCACGTGGTCTCCCCCTGTGCCTCTCTGTGTCCTAATCTCTCCTTGTAGGACACCAATCCTATTGGATTAAGATCCACCCTAGTGACCTCATTTTTACCTTGATCACCTCTTTAAAAATCCCATCTCCAAATACAGCCACATCCTGGGGTCCTGGGGGTTAGGGATTCAGCATGTGAATTTGGGGGAACATGGCTGAGCCTATCCCATCCTCCTTAGGAGCCAAGTGTGCCTCGGTCCTTCCTTCCCTCAAGTCACACGAGGTGATGTATTGGCTCAGGGAGAGGCCAGTCGTGCAGAGTCTGTGTCCCAGCTGGGGAGCCCTTCTCTGCTCTCTCTGATCAGGCAGTGGCCGTGCCAGTCCCCTCCTGAGGTGAGCGGTTCTGGGGTTTCCTGCCGTGTCTCCTGGACTGCTGAGGTGCTCATTGTCAGGGAACCCAGGAGCCAGCAGCCTCGTGGGGATGCGGGGACTCTCAGGGCCTTGGCAGATGTCTCTCCCAGCAGATACCCTAGCGGAAGTTGGGAAACATTTGGGGGATTACAGGTGGGAGAGAGTCACAGTCTCGTTTATGCTTCAGAAAGACCACGTTGCGGTGGGATGTGAGGTGCACCGTGCGGGCAGGGAGTTTTGCCAGGGCCTGATGGAGGAACCAGGCACAAGATCGGGCTTGGGCCAGGGCTGTGGGTGTAGAGGTGAATTAGTGTGGGAACTGGCCACAGACTGTTGTCGAAATCTCGGCTTCCCTGTGCACCGAGGCCAAACAGAAATACGGAGACAGGGATTTTGGAGGAAGAGAGAGATGGCTTTATTCTTCTGCCAGACAACAGGGAAGACACAGCCGGCTAACGCCTCAAGAACTGGGCACCCCTCCTTGAGAATCAGGGAAGATTTTATACATGGGGCTCTCACAGTCCGGGGTATAGGATGAGGATCAAAGTAGTGAAGGTCTTGCATTTCTCCTTTCCTTTGCATTATTTCAAAACAGTCATAGCTGGCATCAGGCTGCCTGGTAATTGGGGTCCGGCAGTCTGGTAATTGCGTCCGTTTGCCTCTGGTTTATCGACCGGTGACCTTGTTTCTGAAATGCAAAAACTATAGGGGGTGACTTGTTATGAAGGGCGTATAGAATGTAAGTGCTGGACATAATAAGGTTAGGGAGTGAGAGGCAGGGGATGTAACTCACACAGAGTTAGGGGTGATGGGTGCCGAATGTAAATTACATAGCGTCAGGGAGTGAGGTTAGCTTTGTAAAGTACACATCTAGTTACTACAAATTAGTGACAAAGTAAAACAAGGAGTGATTAACTCTTTCAGGCCAGATTATGTTTCTTCTCTAGCCTATTCGCTGTTCCCTTTGTTTTCCTTGTTCTCAGGGGAGGGAAAACTTCATTTCTATTTTTGCTGCAACAAGACTCTGGAGGAGGAGATGACAGTCAGTGGGGCACAAGGAGAGTGGGAGCCTGGGAGGCCCCAGTGTTACCGAACCAAACTTGGGTCCGCTTGCCCGAGTGCAGTAAAGCCAGTCTACTGACACCGGGTGTGGTGAAGGGAAGTGCAGCTTTAATTGTAAAAGTGCCAATACAAGGAGAACAGGCGGCTTGTGCTCTAAATCCCCGAACTCCCTGAAGGATTTCAGCAAAGGAATTTTAAAGTCCAAGTGATGGAGGGGGGTCGCAGGGTATGTGATCAGCTGGTGCACAATTCTCTGGTTGATGGTGAGGTAACAGGCGGTTAACACTCTAAATTCTTAGGCACCAGAAGTTCCGGGGCTACCTGTTCATGATCATCAGGTAGTTAATTTCTTCCGTTTGGTGGTGGTTTCGGCATCTGTAAAACAACTCAGGAAGCGTGCATCAGATGCTGTTATCCAGGTACTTCAGAGAGGAGCTCCAGCAGAGGATGTGGGGGAGGGGTCTGTCCTGGGAAGGCCCCGTAGGGTCCTGCTCGGTTACACCCGGTGCCTGGGCTCAGCAACCTGGGAAGGTGGGGCTGCTCCTGGGTGTGGGGACCTGCAGGATCCTGGTCCCCTGAGGGCCCTGTTAGCCCCCAAGGTGAGATGGGGATGCAGTGACTGGACAGAGGCATCTGGCCTGGGAGAGGGGTCCAGGCTGGAAATGTCACGGGACTCATCGCAGGGAGGGAGAGGAAAGGCCAATGGGGGCAGGTAGGTCACAGCAGACTATGTGCAGGTGATTGCGGTCCTGTTGGAAGCAACTCAGAGCCAGAAAGCAGTGGCCGTCAGGGACTCAGCTCCATTCTCTTGTTCCTTTGTAAAACCGCTGTGTCAGAGTTTGAGACACCGCCAGGAGACGTCTGGGCCCAGTGTTGCCATGGCTTCATCAAAGGGGCCCAGGGGGAACACAGAACCACTGCAGGCCCTGCCCATGTCTGCACTGGGAATGAATCCCATCGGGGCTCCTGGGCTCACAGACTTGAGGGAACCTCTGTCCTCAGGACTGGTCTTCCTCCTTCCTCTCACCTGCTGGTCAGGAGCCCAGGCAGCCCCATCCTGGCTCCACCCCCAGGGCCTGGATTCTGGGACAGCTTAGGGGTAAGCAAGACCCTCATGTTCCTTTATCTGCCTGGGGGTGAGAATGTCTTAAACGCTGCAATTGACTGATGATGGAGGGCTGAGTGTTTCCAGCAGGTATGGGTGGAAAGATGGGGTGTGAAGTTCCTGTGTCTGCAGGGTCTTCCCAGCGTGAAGATCTGTGTGTTTCCCCCGGCCAGTCAGCATCCTCCCAGGAAGCCCAGATCCAGGTTTACGAGGGCAGAGGCTCTCCCCTTGCTTATCTGTAACTTCCCATTCCCACAATGAGGAGCTTGGCTCCCACCATCTGCCATTTATGTATGCATTGCTCCTTTCCAGGTTACATGTGCAGAGGTTTCAGAGTTGTTAGCTACTACACCCTGGAAAGAACTTCGTAAAATAAAGCCCACTGTTTATATACGGTCCATTTTGCCTTTAGTCTACAGATCCCATTCATTTCCAAAGGTAACTTAGGTCAGCACCTTTTATCCCATCCCCTACAGTGAGTTGTTTCCATATATTTCTAATACAGTTAGACTCTGTCACATTATGTATTCCATCCTGCCACACGCCTACATTCTAAATAACTAAATTTGAATAGATTATGATTGGCCCCTTGGGCTATACACATCTGTGGGCTTAGACAAATGCATAGTGACAGGTATCCATCCTAGAATGTCACATGGAATACTTCAAACCCCCCACCCCATGATCTGCTTATCATCTATGGAGCTTTGCCTTTCCCAGAACGTCACCAATGGGGTCATACTGTGTGCAGCCTCCTCGGCCTGGATGCTTTCACTTAGCAGTATATACTGAGGATTTATCCATGTCTTTCCATAGGCTGCTGGTGCATTCCTTTCTGCTGAGTAGTATTCCACTGCATGTGTATGGGCGGAAAAACAATTTTCCCTCTACTTTTTCAGGTTCTTGGTTGAGGCCACCCTGCCCCTGTAATAAAAGACAGATTACCAGGAGAAAAGCAGAAGTTTAATTACATGTATACCTTCTGAATACAGGGGGGATAGCAAGGAAAACTGAGTCACTCCCTGAAATGACCAAAACCATCCCCTTAAATACCTCTTCAGCTAAAAACAGAAGAAATATGCTGGGGAAGGGGGGAAGACCACTTATGGCAGGTTATCATGCAAAGCACAGTAAACAAGGGTATGATTGTTTGCACATTTAAGTCAGGACTTCTCCATTGAAAAGAGTTACTTAAGATTTAATTATCCTTCTATTTTTGGTGCAAAGAGGGACATACCCTTATAAATGGCGACTTCTGTATTGTAAATGTCTTTCATAAAACAGCAATCTCAGTTTTCTGAGATTTTTTTTTGAATATATTATTTTATTTTTGGCTGCATTGGGTCTTCGTTGCTGCGTGCAGGCTTTTCTCTGGTTGTGGTGAGCAGGGGCTACTTTTCTTTGCAGTGCGTGGGCTTCTCATTGTGGCTTTTCTTGTCACGGAGCACAGGCTCTAGGTGGGCAGGCTTCAGTAGTTGTGGCACACGGGGTCAGTAGTTGTGGCTCGTGGGCTCTAGAGCGCAGGCTCAGTAGTTGTGGAGCATGGGCTTTGTTGCTCTGCGGCGTGTGGGATCTTCCCGGGCCAGGGCTCGAACCCGTGTCCCCTGCATTGGCAGGCAGACTCTTAACCACTGAGCCACCAGGGAAGCCCCCTTTTTTTTTTAAAGCAGACCAATAATCCTTATGCCAGAGAGACATATTTTGGGGTTGCATATTCTACTCACTTTGACATGGATCTACCCCAATTTGCTTATACATTCATCTTTTGAAGGATATCCTGATTTCTTCAAGTTTTTAGCCATTATGAAAGTGCTGCTGTGCATAATTGCATCCTTGTTTGCATTTGGACATAGATTTTCAAAGCAGTTGCCTGAATACTGGAAGCATGATTGTTGGATCCCAACGTGAGACTTGTTTAGCTTTGGAAAAAACTGCCAAATTGTCTTACAAAGTGGCTGCACATGCCTCCCCCCAGCTATGAGGGAGAGCTCCTTTTTTTCCTCACCCTCTAGCAATTGGTATTGTCATATTTTTGGAGTTTAGCAGTGCTAATAGGTGTGCTGTGATATCTCATGATTTTAATTTGTAATTCCCTAATGGTATATGATGTTGAGCTTGTTTCTGTATGATTTTTACCGTCTGTATATCTTTTTTTGGCGGGATGTCTGTTCACATCATGCTGTTCACGTTCATGCTGAGAGGAGCCCTGTCTCCTCAGGACCCACTGAGGCTTTGGCTTCTGGGACACGCGGGTTGCGTCCACGCTGACGGCCGGGCTTCAGGACAAGCTGGGGTCGAGTCCACACTAACAGAGGCCAAGTCTCCTCAGGATCCCCTGAGGCTTCAGCTTTGGGACACTGTGGGGTCCAGTTCATGCTGAGAGGAGCCTGGTCTCCTCAGGACCTGCCGGGAGGTGACGCCACTGCGGGAAAAGGTGAGGAAATGTGGGGAGAAGGTTCCTGTGCATGGCTGACCGCTGAGGGTGTCTGTCTTCAGAGGACCCAGGAGAGGAAGGGCTTGATGTGGAAAACTGGGTTTTGGGCCGCTTTTGTGTGTGGTGTAGACAGAGTGCAGTGTTGTTCTTTGGCGTGTGGAGTCTGGTTTTCCCAGCACCATTTATTGAGGGGACTGTCCCTTCCCTGGTGTATGTTCTTGGCTCCTTTCTTGTGAATTAACTGATCACATACCTGTAGGTTGATTCCTGGGCTCTCTGCTCTGTTCCTCTGGTCTGTGCGCCTGTTTTTGTGCCAATTCCACACTTTTTTGGGACTGTAGCTTCGTAATGAAGTGTGAAGTCAGGGAGCGAGATGCCTCCAGCCCGTTCTCCTTCCTCAGGGTGGCTTTGGCTCTTCTGGGTCCTTTGTGGTTCCACACACATCTTAAGATTGTTTGCTCTGTTTCTATGGAAAATGTCGTTGGACTTTTGGTAGGGATTGTGTTGAATGTGTACATTAATTTGGCTAGAATGCATATTTTTTAAAATTAAGAAAAAAATTTTGGGCCACACCATGTGGCATGCAGGATGCGGGATCTTAGTTCCCCAGCCAGGGATCGAACCCACGCCCCCTGAAGTGGGAGCACAGAGTCCCAACCCCTGGACGGCCAGGAAAGTCCCACCTTAGAATGCATATTTTCACAATATTCTTTTTACCCATGAGCACGGGGTATCTTTCCATTTATTTTTGTCTGTTCAGTTTCCTTTATCAGTGTCTTCCAGTTTTCAGTGTGCAGGTCCTTCACGTCCTTGGTTAAATTTACTCCTAGTTGTCTTTTTGGATGCAATTGTAAGTGGGATTTTTTTTTAAAAATTCTTTTTCTGATGGTTCATTATCAGTGTATAGAATCACAAATGATTTTTGTGCATTGATTTTTCTTTTTTTTGTATCCTGCAGCTTTACTGAATTCATTTTTTAGGTGTAACAGTTTTTTGGTGGTTGAATGTTGAAAACTAGAATTCAGAAATCCCACTGTTTCAACTACATCTAGGTCATCCACAGCACCCAAGACATAGTGGCTCCCAATGTAATCTTCCAATGGTGCCTCTTGTAGTATGTGGACTCCTACAAGGGTGATTGGCATCACCTCTGTGGGTGAGCTGGATCCGGGTAGAGCTTGGCCTCTATAACAAAGTTTGATGTCTATATTTCTGGCGTGGTATGACATGGTTGTTTTGATAAGTACTTTATTTTCTAGTAAATTTCAAGTGTATAAAAAACTTCAAATAGCAGTATCAAGTTTTCCACATTCACAAAATACTCCAGTTTGTTTTACCCTGTGAGAGTGGGAGGGCCACTCTCCCAGGGAACCAGCACATAACCCCAAAATGAGGAATAATTATGGTTTCCACATTATAATCCTATCCCCAGACCTGCTTCAACTTTCACCAGCTGCCGCAGCTTTGTGGAAATGTATTTTCCATTCGAATCCAGTTTTCTTTTCTTGGAACCATCACTGGGGCTTTTCCTCACTTTAAAAACCTTGCTGGACTTAAAGTGTACAAGATGAGCATGATCTGGGTGGTTTTTCTGTGTGGCTTCTTTCACTTAGGATGTTTGCAGTGTTTATCCACATTGTAACATTGATCATTATTTCATTCATTTTTTCCATCGTGATTAAAAACACATAACATTTACCATTTAAACCATTTTTTAAAGCTTTTTTAAAATTTTATTTTATTTTTTATTTTTTGGCTGTGTCGTGTCTTTGTTGCTGTGTGCAGGCTTTCTCTAGTTGCGGCGAGCGGGGGCTACTCTTCATTGCTGTGTGCAGGCTTCTCATTGCGGTGGCTTCTCTTGTTGCGGAGCACGGGCTCTAGGCACATGGGCTTCAGTAGTTGTGGCTCACAGGCTCTAGAACGCAGGCTCAGTAGTTGTGGCACACGGGCTTATTTGCTCCACGGCATGCGGGATCTTCCAGGACCAGCGCTTGAACCCATGTCCCCTGCATTGGCAGGCGGATTCTTAACCACTGTGCCACGAGGGAAGCCCCATTTAAACCATTTTTAAGTATACAGTTCTATGGCATTAACTACATTCACATTGTTGTAAAAATATCCTCATCATCCATCTCCAGATATTTTCCCCATGTGAAACTGTAGGCATTAAACACTAACTCACCTCAACCCCTGGCAACCTTATTCTACTTTGTCTTTGAATTTGACTTATCTGGATACCTCATACTCGTGGAATCATAGAGCATTTGTCCTTTTTGTGTCTGGCTTGTTTCACTTAGCATAATGACTTCAAGGTTCATCCACATTGTAGCATGTGTGAGAATTACCTTAGTTTTAAAGGTTGAATCATATTCCATTGTGTATATACTACACTGTACTTATCCATTCATCTGTTGAAGGATGTGTTGTGTTGCTTCCACCTTTTGGCTGGAAATTGTGAATAATGTTGCTATGAATATGGGGTACAGATATCTGTTCCAGTCCTTGCTTTCTAATATTTTGGGTGTACACCCTGGAGCGGAATCAAGGGATCATACATTTTCCATGTTTTTGAGGAGCCACCATACAGCATGCCACAGCGGCTGTATAATTTTACTTTATTCTTTTATATGACAGAATAATGCAGCTTATGGATCTACCTTATTTTGCTTATCCGTTTACCTGCTGATGGACATTTAAATCTTTTCTACCTTGGGCTATTGTGAACAGTGCTGCTATGAATAATTGGTGAACAAGTTTTTGTTTGAACACCTGTTTTCCATATTTTGGGTGTATATCTAGGAGTGGAGTTGTTGAACCACATGGTAATTATATTTTTGAGTAAATGCTAAAGTTTTGTACACATAGACTACACCATTGTACATCTCCACAAGTAACTTTTAAGGGTTCTAATTTCTCTACATTGTTGCCAACATTTGTTATTTTTATTTATATATTTAAAAATTTGTTTAAAAATTTATTCTAGTGTGTGTGAAGGGGCATCACACTGTGGCTTTAATTTGCATTTTCATCATGACTACTGATGTTTGACATCTTTTCGTGTCCTTGTTGACCATTTGTATGTCTTGCCTGGAGAGCAGTCCATGCAAGTCATTTGTCTGTTTCAAAAGTTTTATTGTTTGTCTTTTTGTTGATGAGTTGTAAAAGTCCTGGGTATATTCTCGGTAAAGAGTCTTATCAGATATATAATGTGCCAATATTATCTTCCATTCTGTGGGCTGTCTTTTTACTTTCTGGAGAGCCTCTTTTGTTGCACAAAGGTTTGTAATTTTGAGGAAATCCAATTTATCTATTTTTTTCTTTCATTTCTTATGCTTTACTGTCAAATCTAAGAAACCATTGCTAAATTCATGGTCAGGAAGATTTAATTCCTTGGTTTATTTGAGAGTCCATACAGTCATCCCTCGGTACCCACTAGGCCAGGCTTTAGGCCTGGGGTCGAGTCAGTGTGAGGGTTCAGGGGTCACGGTTTAGGGTTATGGGTCATTGTTGGAGAGTCATGGTAGAGGGTTGTGTTTAAAGGGTCAGGGCCGAGGATTAGAGTTTAGGGGTCAGGGGTCTGGGGCTAGGGTTGTTAGGGGGTTAAGGTTAGAGGTTAGGGTTCTTAGGGTAAAGGTTAGAGTTAGGTTTAAGCACAATTGGCCCTCATTGCCCTCCCCTCTCTTTCTCTCTGAAGCCTCCAGAATGGATAGGACTTGCCCAGGGTCAAACAAGAGTCAGGGAGCTGAGGTCAATAACTGTTTTTCTGGCCTCCCTTCCCTCAGTCCTGGGCTCTGAAAGAAGAATGAAATGTCTGTTCTTGTCTCGGACTGTTTCTTATCCAACTCAACCTCTGTCAAGGATTGGAGAGGGTGTCAGAAGTCATGCATGGTTTCCTTCTGCCCTCCTACCTGGGAAGGGTGATGCTGGCCCTACTCTGCCTGGGCAGCCCCAGCTTCCAGCACAGCCCAGACAGGAGGGCACTCAGTGGACATGTGTGGATTTATACAGGACTGGGTGCAGTGACCTGCCAGCCCCCAGATGCTGCCTTCTTAAGGGCTGGTGGGGCCTTCCTGGCACTGGAGGCATCCTTTGTCCCATCTGAGTGGGCATGAATAGATGATCAAGCCTCAGGCAGGACAGCCCTTGACCTCTGACTATCCAAGCAGGCATCTGTGGTCCTCTAGCTCAGTCCAGCCTGGGCATTGTCAGGCCCTCATGTATAGTTACGGAGCTGACCATGATGCTGGGCAATTCAACAGCTACCTGGGCAGTGTAGACATTCCTTTGAGAAGTTTCAACTACCAACATGCATGTGGTTGAGAAAAAGGCCTCCCGCTCACAGCCTCATAGGCTGCCAAGAGAAGTAATAATCCTCTAAACATTGGAGTGTGTCCCTGACACAACAACCATACAGCAGACCATGGCCCTGCAATCCTTTGTCCTTTCAGTCGTTAGAAGCTTTTGACATTCATATTCATTAAGAATCGAAGATATGGGAGCACCTGGACCTCCCAATGGGAGGTTCACACTGAGACTGCATTGTCTTGGAGAGCCATATGCATCCATGTGGCCTCTGGAAAGCCTGCCAATTATGGGTTCCATGGCATGGAATAATTCTTGCGCCTCCCATTACTTCATTGCACAAGAGTTTCCTTACCACCCTAGCATTTGGTTTCTTCACTTAGTAAAGGAGAGAGAAGAACCTGGAAAAGGAGCAGTATTGTTGTTCAGGGATGGGTAATTAATATGGCCAGGGAGATGGCATAACTCAAGGGCTCCCGCCTCTCAGGGGCAGGAATGAGGTCTGTGTGTCTTCTGAGGGCACATGGGCTGTTCTGGGCCAGCCTCTGAGATGTGAGGACCTGATGCCCAAGGAAAGAGACTTGAGTTTACCACCACCAACGATCCTGACTTCTCAGTAAGTGAAAGAACTTCTTGCAGTCTTGGGAGGACAGTAAGAGCACTGGATGAGTAGCTGCAGCGCCTGACCCTGAGTGAACCCCTTTCTTCCTTTTGTGTCAGATTCTGTGCTGTGCAGTGAGCTGTCATTGACTTAGAATCGGTTGCTTTCTGCCAGCCAGCATCTGTTCTCAGGCCCAAGTGCCTCGGCTTTCCTTTGCGAATTACATCTCACCTGCTTCCAGTCCAAACAGTTGCAGAAGGATGAGCCCATGTTCCACCCAGCTCGAAGATGGGTTTACAGCCCACATCTAGCCAGTCCCACTTTCCATCTTCTGGTGATGGGTCGAGGATGAGAATGCTACCCAAGCCAGATCAAAGGCATTTAAAACCATGACTTTCTTGGAATCCAAGGAAAGGAGAAACTCTTTCTCGGAAAATGGATGGTGAGTGGTTGTCAGCCTAGAATTGCTGTTGGCCCAAGGGCAGAGAGAGAGCCTGTGCCTGTGAATGGGGTCCCCCAAAGGCACTGAGCAGGACAAAGGTTTGGAGAGAAGCAAGGTCACACTGAGATAGTGTGAGCCACTGGACCTGCCAGGTCCAAACCCATTCTTCAACTTGTCACTTGCAAGTATTAATTTATTTCTACCCTTACAATAAATACTAATTTATTTTACTTCAGTAAGTGTGTCCAGTTGCTGGGAAAAGAAAAAGTCCTGGTTGATACATCTGAATCAATAATCCCTGATCCTTCCTCAGGTGTCCTCACTGGGTAGGCGTGGCTGGGGGAGATGAAGACACTGGGTGGGGTCAGATACTAGGGGAGCTGCCAAACAGCTCTGTCCCTGTTCCTTCCCTGTCCCGGGAGAGGGAAACCCTGGAACAGTGATAGGATAACCAGTATGGGGAAGAGGTTCCTCAGTGATTAATTGGTCTTTTTGTATTTTCCTTAATTTAGGGTTCATTTTGGTAATGTGTTTTTACAAAGAAATCCCCCTTTTCCTCTAGATTTCCAGTTTGTTACAGTGGGTTTCTCTTATTTGACTTTTAATCTTTCCTGTCTAATTTTCTACAGAATCATGACAAATAATGAACAAATATTGATACTTTATTATTAAGTGAAGTCCCTATTCATGTTCCCTTTGTTATACCTTTCCTTGTTCCAGGATCTCAGAGGACATGGGGTCATCATGTCTGTTTAGTCTCTTCTGGGCTTCGACAGTTGCTCAGACTCTC
The DNA here is from genome assembly GCF_028564815.1 of Eubalaena glacialis. Taxonomy (NCBI): domain Eukaryota; kingdom Metazoa; phylum Chordata; class Mammalia; order Artiodactyla; family Balaenidae; genus Eubalaena; species Eubalaena glacialis. Next base: position 129,082,470 of record NC_083716.1, read on the forward strand.
CTTGTCTCCATGACCTTGACAGTGTGGAGGAGGACTGGTCAGGTATTTTGTAGACTGCCGGGCACTGGGATTTGCTTGGTGGTTTTGTCGTGGTTAGACTTGGCTTTGAAAAAGCAGACCACAGAGGGGAAGTGCTTCCTCTTCACTGTATATCAAGAGGACAGGCTCTTAAGGAAACTTCTCCCTTATATTCTTAACTTTGGTCACCTAGCTGAAGTAGTGTTTGTCAAGTGTTCCCACAGTGAGGTTAATTTTTTCCCCATGTCCATCCTGTGTGTCTTATTTAGGAGGAAGTCATAATGCAGAACCCACATCTGAGGAGAGAGGGGTTAGCTTCACATCCTTGATGGACAGCTGAGTGGCTATATACATTGTTTAGACGTTTTCTGCATAGGATATTTCTATTTAACACCATTCAGCAAAAACTGTGTAATTTATTTTTACCAGTTTGGACACGTGAATAATTACTGTAAACTTTTGGTTATAATCCAGCACTACATTATTAGACTGCTTAGTTCATTCTTGCTTTGGCTGTTGAGAGCTTTTTCCATTTGCTCCTGTTTTTATTTTACATAATTTTTCTTTTGTGGGTTTTTTAATTTTTGGTACTTCTTTACTTTCTGATATTTTAAGATTATCCTGCTTCATATATTTACTGTCTCAGACCTAGCGTCAGCCCTTTCTTCAAAGAGCCCTTGTTCCTTTTATTAGAGAATGGTATTAAAAACTTACACATGGGAGCTAAATATGCTCAGCTGACAGTGCATGGAAATGTATGCATGTATCCCAGCCTATGCATATACACATAATTATAAAGATTTCCATGGGGAACTATGTGTATCTCTATTAGGCTAAAGATAGTTTATACTGATATCTCCAACCTGATCTGTTATGACATGGATATTGTAACCTTCTCTCTTTGTTTGTCTGTGACTTCCCACTCAGTGGTCAGAGACCCGGCTTCTACCATTTGTCGTTTATTAAATTAACTGCTTGTTCCATTCGATTACTGACATAGTAGTTTCAGTACTGTTAGCTACTACCCCTCATGGGAAAGAACATAGAGTCCACTGTGTATGTACGGCATATTTTGCCTTTGGCCTACAGAGTCCGCTCATTTCCAAAGTTAACTTAGGTCAGCCCATTTTGTCCCACCACCAACTGTGAGTTTTTTCATACATTTCTGAATCAGTTAGATTCTTTGTTACATTCTGTATTCCAGTCTTTGACACTCCCATATCCTAAGTAGCTAAGTTTGAATAGATTGTAAATTACTTGTTGGGTTGTAAAAATCTGTGGGTGTAGACAAATGCATAGTGACAGGTATTCACCACTAAACTATCATATGGACTATTTCAACCACATATTCCATACACTGTTTACCATGTCAGCTTTGCCTTTTCTAGAATGTCATATAAATGAGGTCATACAGTGTGTAGCACTTCAGGCTGGATTCTTTCACTTAGCAATGTAAGTATTAGATGCATCTATTTTTTTTTTTTTGCACAGGTTGATGGTCCATTCCTTTATATCTCTGAATACTATTGCATTGCAGGTATATGAGAGACAAAATAATTTTCCCTCTACCCTCCTATGTTCTTTATTGAGATCTCCCTTGTAATGAAAAGGAGACGAACTGGAGAAAAAAATCGGAAGTTTAATATGTACCATGCATACCTCCTGTATACTTGAAAGACACCCAGGAAAACTGAGTCACTCCCTGAAATGGCCCAAGCCATTACCTTAAATGCTATCTTCTGCTGAGAACAAAAGAAAGATGTTAGGGAATGGAGGAAGCCATTTAAGGGAGGTTATTAGGCAAAGCACAGTAAACAAGGGTATGGTTGTTACACAGATTTACAACCAGGCCTGTGTCATTCACAAGCTTTTTTTTTTTTAAACATTTACTTATTTGGCTGCACTGGGTCTTAGTTGAGGCCTGTGGAATCTTTAGCTGCGGCATGCGGGCTCTTAGTTGCAGCATGCGGGATCTAGTTCCCTGACCAGGTATTGAACCCTGGGCCCCTGCATTGGGAGCATGGAGTCTTAACCACTGGACCAGCAGGGAAGTCCCAACAAGCTTTTCTTGATATTTAGTCATCATTCAATTCCTGGTCCAGAGAGGGACATACCCTTACAAACGGAGATATCCTTAATAAATGTAAATTTACCTCCTAAAAGGGCATTTTCTACTTGGCTTTGAAAGATTCTCCTGGGTCTGCTGTTTCTTAAGTTAATCAGTGCAAAATAATCCTTTTGTCAAATGGGCATATTTTGGGGTGGTGTATTCTGCTCCCCTTGACATGTATGTGCCCTAATTTGCTTATGAATTCATCTTCAGAAGGACACTTGATATCTTTAAGTTTTTAGCCATTATGAATAGAGCTGCTGTGCATTACTTGATGCTAGTTTCGGTTTGAACACAGTTTTTCTAAGCAGTTGTCTAAATACAAGAGGTACACTTCTTGGATCCTAAGGTGAGACATTTTAGATTTGGAAAAAACTGCCAAACTGTCTTTCAAAGTTGGTTGTACATGCATTCCACCAGCATCTTGAGTATATTCTTGTATGCTTATTTACTGCCTGTTTATCTTCTTGGGCCAGGTGTGTGTTTCAATCTTTACCAAATTTTAATGGCATTGTTGGCATAATTTGAGTGCAAATCCTTTATCAGATATGTGTTCTGGAAATAGTTTCTTGCAGTTTGTGGTTTGTCTTCCGGTTTTCTGAATAAGGTCACCAGACCCAAGGTCATGTAGATTGTCTTTTTTTTTTTTCTAGGATTTTTATAGTTTGGTAATTTAAATTTATCTATGGGCAATTTTGAGTGAATTTTGGTTTAAGTTGTAAAGTTTGTGTCTACATTCATTTCATTACATATGGTTTGTAATGAATTGTTCCTTAACCATCTTTTGAGAAGATACAGTGAGATACATGGCTCCACTTCAATTTGGATTTCCAAACTTAGTATATACAGCAGAACTGCATCCTGGATGAGCCTCTGGGTTTGTGAGTGCGGCACTCCCGGCACTTTTCTGACGTCCCACAGGGGGGCGCCGAACCCACCTGTCTGACCCTGGGGGCACAGGTGCACCCTGCCCACAGACTTTGCTCTGTGACAAGCAGACAGGAGCTTTGTCTCCTGTCAGGGCTTAGGTTTCTGGACCATGAGGCATTGTCCACACTGACAGGAGCTGGGTTTTCTCAGGAACCACTGGTGAGGAGACTCCACAAGAGGAAAAAATGAGCAAGTGTGGAGAATCTTCCTGTGCAGCTGACTGCTGGGTGGGTGGGGTGCATCTTCAGGGGACTCAGGAGAGAAAGGGTTTAATGTGGAATACTGTGCGCTTTTAGTTAGTTTTATGTGCAGTGTAGATGGTGACCAGTGTCGCTCTTTGGTGTCTGGTGTCTAGTTTTCCTGGCACTGTTTGTTGATGGCTTTGGGTAGAATAAACATTTTAATAATAGTAATTTTTCTGATGCATGAGCATGGAATATTTTCTATTGTGTCTTCAATGTCTATATCAATGCTTGATAGTTTTCTGAGTATAGGTCTTTCATGTCCTTGGTTAAATTTATTCCTATACAGTTTGTTCTTTTTGATGGAATTGTAAATGGGATTGTTTTCTTAATTTTTCTTGCTGGTGGTTCATCATTAGTGTATAGAAACAAAACTGATTTGTGTATATTGATTCCATATTTTGCAACTTTACTAAATTTATTTTTTAACATATTTTTTGAAGTAATGTGAAAAACTGTAATACTAAAATCTCACTCTTTCTACTGCATCCCAGGTAATCCACAGGACCCAAGACATGGTAGCTACTAATATACTCTTCCCACGGTGCCTCTTAATACCATGTAGACTCCTACAAGGGAAAGAAGTATCACAACTTTGGTTGAATCTGGTCTGGGTAAGTCTTGGCCTCTATAACAAAATTTGATGGCTGTCTTATCTGATTTTTTGGCATGGTACTGACATGGTTGTCTAGAAAAGTAATTTACTTTCCAGTAATTTAAAATGTACCGAAAAGTTTCAATAATGGCAAAAAGTACTCACATTTGCCACTTCACACAAAATGCTCAGTGTGTTTTACCCAAGGAACCAGCACATAACCCCTAAAAGAGGAAATCCTGATGTCCACATTATAATTTAATACTCAGCCGCACTTCAGCTTTCACCTGCTGTCCCAACTGTATGAAAATGTCTTTTTCCATCCTGATCCAGTTTTCTTTTTCTGGAACCATTACTGAGTTTTCCCCTCATTTGGACAACCTTGATGGATTTGAAGCAGACAAGATGAGTATGGGATCTAGGTGGCCTTTTCTGTATGGCTTTTTTCACTAAGAATGTTTTTAATGTTCATTTTTGTAAAAAATATCAGCGCTACACTTTTTTTTCATTGTCATTAAAAATACAAAACATGACTTTAACATTTAATTCACTTTACGTATACAGTTTTGTGGTATTAACTACCTTCATATAGTTGCACAAACAAGTTAACTAACATGTGTACCTCCTGTGTGCATGGGAGATACCCAGGAAATTGAGTAACACCCTGAAATGGCCCAAGACATCACCTTAAATACCGTCTTCAACTAAAAGGAAAAAAAAGGAAAGCTATAGTTGTTTCTGTCTACATTCATTTGATTGCATATGGTTTCCAATTGATTGTTGTATAACTAGTTGTGGAGAAGTCATGGGATAGTTGGCTTCATTTCAGTTTGAATTTCCAAATTTAGCGGATTCTGCAGGCTTGATACAAGGTTTACAAACTTGATATTGGATCAGGACATCCCATGGTGTAACTGGTATTAATGGTTTGCTCAACAATTAAAGTTCTGTGTGATATGAGTTCAGCCTGGAGTAATCCAAGTTAGTTTCTATCTGTTATACATTTGTCCCAGGATGAAAGGACAAGAGACATAAGGCCTACTTTATAAAAGTGCCTTCAAACTAATTGATATTGAAGTATAGTTGACCTACAATGTTGTGTTAATTTCTGCTGTACAGCAAAGTGATTCATATATACATATACATACATATATACATATTGTTTTTCATATTCTTTTCCATTATGGTTTATTACAGGGTATTGAATATAGTTCCCTGTGCTGTACAGTAAGACCTTGTTTATCCATCCTATATATAATAGTTTGCAACTACTAATCCCAAACTCCCAATCCATCCCTCCCCCTTGTCTTCCCCTTGACAACCACAAGTCTGTTTTCTATATTTGTGAGTCTGTTTTTGTTCTGTAGATAGGTTCATTTGGGTCTCATTTTATAACCCACATATAAGTGATATCATACGGTATTTGTCGTTCTCTGTCTGACTTCTCTTTGTATGATAATCTCTAGGTCCATCCATGTAGCTGCAAATGGCATTATTTCATTCTGTTTTATGGCTGAGTAATATTCCATTGTATATATGTACCATATCTTCTATATCCATTCATCTGTTGAGGGACATTCAGGTTGCTTCCATGTCTTGGCTATTGTGAATAGTGCTGCTGTGAATGCTGGGGTGCATGTATCTTTTCGAATTATAGTTTTGTCTGGATATGTGCCCAGGAGTGGGATTGCTGGTTCACATGGTAATTCTATTTTTAGTTTTTGAGGAGGCTCCGTACTGTTTTCCATAGTGGCTGCATCAATTTACATTCCCACCAGTAGTGTAGGAGGGTTCCCTTTTCTCCACACCCCCTCCAGCATTTATTTATAGACATTTTAATGATGGCCATTCTGACCACTATAAGGTGATAACTCACTGTAGTTTTGATTTGCATTCTCTAATAATTAGCAATGTGGAGCATCTTTTCACGTGCCTATTGGCTATCTGTATGTCGTCTTTGGAGAAATGTCTATTTAGACCTTCTGCCTATTTTTTGATTTTTTTCTTTTTTGAGTTGTATGAGCTGTTTGTATATTTTAGAATTAGACCCTTGTTGGTCTCATCATTTGCATGTATTTTCTCCCAAACAGTTAGCACAGGTTCTGGAACGACTGGATACCCACATGCAGAAGAATAAAGTTGGACCCTTACCTCCCCCCACCCCGTATACAAAATCAACGCAAAATGGACCAAAGGCCAAGATGTAAGAACCAAAATTATAAAGCTCGTAGATGAAAACATGAGAGTAAATCTTCATGACCTTGGATGTGGTCATGATTTCTTAGATCTGCTACCAAAAGCAAAAGTAGCAAAAGACAAAGTAGATGAATTGGACTTCCTCAAAATGAAAAACAGTTGTGTATAAAAGGAGTAAGGAATAAGATAATCCACCATCCAAAATGGCACAAGATGTTTGCAAACCATGTATCTGATAAAGGACTGTAGCCCACCAGCCAAGCCCCCGGTGGTCCAGTGGAGTGTCTGTGCGGCCCCTCCCATCCTAGGTGATAAGGGGATCTCAGGCCCCACAGCACCTGAGGGGTGGACACTGGTCATCCTCCGCACCCTCAAGGAGTGAGTGCTGGATGGTCTTGAGCCCAGATGCACTCCCATTACTGCCCTCAAAGGCTGCAGGCTTCAGCATGCCTCCAGAAGGACACAGAGTATTTGCAAGTCTTTGAGAACCGTCTTCACTTTTCTGAAAAGGGCATCTTATTATTTCACAGCATGACCATTTTCAATCTGGCTCCCAGGGGTGCCCTCCCACCTTCTTTATTTCTCTGAGAGTGGCCATGGTGGTTTGGCTGTCCCCAATCCCCACATCAGGTGACAAGGCCAGTGGGGTCGGCTCCTGGTGGTCCTTAGGTTCGTTGGAGATTAACCCAGACTCTCAGCCTGAGATTGAACATGGATGCCCCTGCTTCTCCCCATCACCGATTCTCATCTCCTCCGCTATCTCTCTTCCTCTTGCTTTTCAGTCTCAGATTTACCTGATGGTCACCACTCACAGTTCCTGCAGAGCCCAGAGATTTCTCCTTGAAGGAAAGGTTCTGGAAAATCAGAGGGATAAATAAAGAATGCAGCTGATTCCCGCCTTGTGCTGATGCCCAAGAGGGTGAGGAGAGTGAGTGTTTTCTCATTAGAATTTTAAATCCTCCAAGTAATAGATCATTGTGGGGGGGCCATCCTGTGTCTTCCTGCTCATTCTAATAATGTCATTCCTGAGTTTTAATGTGGTAAATAATTTAAATCATAAATATGCTGAGGGGGAGATCCATTTAAAGAATGTTAGAGGTAACTCCAAGGGATTTACAACAAACAAGGACACAGAACCCTGTGTCCAGACACTGGCTGAGAGATTCCTACCCTGAGCCGCAGTCCCCTGGAGGGCGGAGTGGCCATGACTCTCCTCCCGCAGGTGAGCCTACACAGGCACATCCCACGTGGGACCACTGCATTGCAGAATCTTAGAGTGGCCAATGGCAGGCAGCTGGCTAGAGATGCGGACAAGAGAAGACTGCCCAGCAGCCTGGGACAACCCCAGGGTGAGGCCTTAGGAAGGGCCAGCGTCAGAGCCTCAGAGATGACTTGAAGAGAGTTCAGGCTGTTAGGGACATCGTCAGAGATGTACTTAGGGACATATTCAGGGCCTTAGTTATGGACAGGATCAGGGCATTATTTACTGAGAGCTTAGACTATAAGGGACAGCGTCAGGGCCTAAGTTAGGGACAGTGTCAGTGCTTCAGTTAGAGGTAACGTGAGAGCCTTAGACACAGTTCAGGCTGTTACTTAGGGATATCTTCAGGGCCTTCGAGCCAGCATCATGGCCATAATTAGAACCAGTGTCAGGGCGTTAGTCAGGGCCAAAACTAGGGTGTTAGTTAGGGAAAGAGTCAGGTCATTAGTTACAGACAGTGTCAGGGTTTTAGGTAGGGACAGCGGCAAGTCCTTAGTTAAGAAGAGTGTCAGGGGCTCACTTAGGGGCAGCGTCAGGATGTTAGTTAGGGAGAGTCAGGACATTAGAATGTCAGATTCTGAGGTAGAGACAGCATCAGGGCCTTAGTTAGGGACAGCGTCAGAGACTTACCTAGGGACATATTCAGGGCCTTAGTTATGGACAGGATCAGGGTGATACTGAGGAATACCTAAGTGTATTAGGGACGTCTTCAGGGCCTCAATTAGGGATAGCATCAGAGTGTTAGTTAGGGAAAGAGTCCGGCCATTATTATAGATAGTGTCAGTGCCTTAGGTAGAGAGAGCATCAGGGCCTTAGTTAAGGACAGCGTCAGAGACTTACTTAGGGACATTCAGGGCCTTAGTTATGGACAGGATCAGGGCGTTATTGAGAGATACATGAGGCTATTAAGGACAACATCAGGGTGTTAGGGAAAGAGTCGGCCATTACTATAGACAGTGTCAGTGCCTCAGGTAGAGACATCATCACAGCCTTAGTTAGGAAGAGGGTCAAGGCCTTGGTGAGGGACAGGGTCAGGCCAACAGTGAGGGAAATCTAAGGCTATTAGGGACATCGTCAAGGCCTTAGATTGGGTCAGCATCAGGGCTGTAGTGTCGACCAGTGTCAGGGCATTAATGAGGGACAAAATTAGGGTGTTAGTTAGGGAAAGAGTCAGGTCATTAGTTACAGACAGTTTTAGGGCCTCAGGTAGAATCGGCATCAAGGCCTTAGTTAGGAAGAGCATCAGGGCCTCAGTTAGGTTCAGCATCAGGGCCTTAGTTAGGGATAGTGTCAGGGCTTACTTAAGGACAGTTTCAGGACCTTGGTTAGAGATGGGTCAGGATATTAGCTCAGGATAGTGTCAGGACTTTAGTTACGGCCGGCAGCAGGGCCTATGTTAGGGACAGCTTCCGGGCCTTAGTTAGAGACAGTGTCAGGGCCTTAGTTAGGACTACTCAGGGCCTTAGTTAGGGACAGTTTTAGGGCTTCAGGTAGGATAACAGGCAGGACTTTAGCTACGGGCAGGGTTAGTTTAAGGTCTATGGATAGTGTCAGGAAATGACCTAGGGTTAGTGTCAAGACCTTAGTTCCTGAGAGTGTCAGAGCCTTATTTAGGACCAGCGTCAGGGCTTCAGGCAGGGACAGGGTCAGAGCCTGACTTAGGGAGAGTGACAGGGCCAGAGTGAGGCCTAGCGTCATGCTCTTAGCTAGGGACAGTGTCAGGGCATGACTTAGGAGCAGCACCAGGGCCTTTGTAGGAGCAGCATTCAAGTCTTGGTTAAAGACATGATCAGGGCCTGAGTTAGGCAGAGCGTCAGGGCCTCATTTAGGGGCAGCTTCAGGGTCTGTCTTAGGGACAGCCTCAGGGCTTCACTTAGGGACAGCGTCAGGGCTGACTTAGAGACAGTGTCAGGACCTTGGTTAGAGATGGGTCAGGATATTAGCTCAGGATACTGTTAGGACTTTAGTTACGGCTGGCAGCAGGGCCTATATTAGGGACAGCTTCCGGGCTTTAGTTAGAGACAGTGTCAGGGCTTTAGTTAGGACTACTCAGGGCCTTGGTTAGGGACAGCATTAAGGCTTCAGTTAGGATAAGAGACTGGATATTACCTAGGGAAAGAGTCAGGTTACTGGCTAAGGATAGTGTCAGGAAATAAGCTAGCGAGAGTGTGAAGACCTTAGTTACTGAGAGCTTAAGGGCCTTATTCAGGACCAGTGTCAGTGCTTGATGTAGGGACAGCGTTGGAGCCTGACTAAAGTACACAGACAGGGTCTATGTGAGGCCTCTCGTTAGGGCCTGAGTTAGGGTCAGTGTCGGGCATGATGTAGCAGCAGCATCGGGGCTTCTGTAGGATCACCAACAGGGTGTGTGTTAAAGACATTATCTGGGCCTCTGTTAGGACAGCCTCAGGGCCTCACTTAGTGACAGCGTCAGGGCTTGCTTAGGGACAGTGTCAGGAGTTTGGAAAGACATAGGTGAGGATATTAGCTCAGGAAAGTGGACTTTAGATATTGATGGCAGCAGGACCATAGTAAGGGACACTGTCAGGGCCTGAGTTAGGACTAGCACCAAGGCCTTTGTTAGGTACAGTGTCAGGGCCAGAGTTAAGGACATTGTCAGGAGCTGAGTTAGGATGAGCATCCAGGCCTTAGTTAGGGACAATGTCATTGCCTTGGGACAATTTTCAGGGTCTCTGTTAGGCACAGCATCAGGACTTTAGTTAGCAGAAGAGGCAAGATATGAGCTAGGCACAGCATTAGGTTAAAGTCTAGGGATAGTGCCAGGAAATGACCTAGGGATAGTGTCAAGACTTTAGTTACTGAGAGTACCAGGGCCTCATTTAAGACCAGCATCACTGCTTCAGGTAGGGACAGTGTCAGAGACTGACTTAGGGAGATCGACAGGGCCTGAGCGAGGCCTATCGTCAGGGCCTTAGCTAGGGACAGTGTCCGGGCATGACTTAGGAGCAGCAACAGGGCTTTGATACTTGATCAGTATTCAAGTCTTCGTTAGAGACATGATCAGGGCCTGAGTTAGGCACAGCGTTAGGGCCTCAGTTTGGGATAGCGTCAGGGCCTGTGTTAGGGGAGCCATAGGGCTTTACTTAGGGACATCATCAGGGCTGACTTAGGGAGAGTTTCAGGACCTTGGTAATAGATGGGTCAGGACATTAGCTCAGGATAGTGTCAGGGCTTCAGATATTCATGGCAGTAGAGGCATAATTAGGGACAGTGTCAGGATCTTAGTTAGGGACAGCATTAGGGCTTTAGTTAGGATAAGATGAAGGATATTAGCTGGGGAAAGAGTCAGGTTACGGGCTAGGGATAGTGTCAGGAAATGAGCTAGGTATAGTGTGAAGACCTTAGTTACTGGGAGCATAAGGACCTTATTCAGGATCACTGTCAAGGCTTGATGTAGGGACAGCATCGGAGGCTGACTAAGGTGCAGTGACAGGACCTATGTGAGGCCTATCGTTAGGGCCTGAGTTAGGGACAGTATCGGCATGATTTAGGAGCAGCATCAGGGCATCTGTAGGGTAACCATCAGGGTGTGTGTTAAAGACATTATCAGGGCCTCTGTTAGGACAGCCTCAGGGCCTCACTTAGTGACAGCGTCAGGGCTTGCTTAGGGACAGTGTCAGGAGTTTGGAAAGACATAGGTGAGGATATTAGCTCAGGAAAGTGTCTGGACTTTAGATATTGATGGCAGCCCGGCCTTAGTTAGGGACAGTGTCAGGGCCTGAGTTAGGACTAGCACCAGGGCCTTTGTTAGCTACAGTGTCAGGGCCAGAGTTAAGTACATAGTCAGGCCATGAGTTAGGATGAGCATCCAGGCTTTAGTCAGGGACAGTGTCATTGCCTCGGGACAATTTTCATGTTCTTAGTTAGGCACAGCATCAGGGCTTTAGTTAGCAGAAGAGGCAAGACATGAGCTAGGCACAGCGTTAGGTTAAGGTCTAGGGCTAGTGCCAGGAAATGACCTAGGGATAGTGTCAAGACCGGAGTTACTGAGAGTATCAGGGCCTCATTTAGGAGCAGCGTCAGGGCCTCAGCTAGGGACACCATCTGAGCCTGACTAAGGCAGAGCGACAGGGCCTGAGTGAGGCCTCCAGTGAGTGCCTTAGCTAGGGACAGTGCCAGGGTATGACTTAGGAGCAGCAACGGGGCCTTTGAAGGATCAGCATTAGTGTCTTAGTTAAGGACATGATCAGGGCCTGAGTTGGCACAGCTTCAGGGACTCAGTTAGAGAGTACATCAGAGCTTCACTTAGGGAGAGGAAGAGGGCTTACATAGGGACAGTTGCAGGATCTTGTTAAAGCTATGGGTAAGAATATTAGCTCAGGAAAGTGTTAGGGTTAGGCTTAGGGTTAGGGTTAGGGATAGGGGTTAGGGGTTAAGGGTTAGGGTTAAAGTTAAGGTAAGGCATAGGGTGTAGGTTAGGGTTAGGATTAGGGTTAGTTTTAGGGTTAGGGCTCAGTTTAGGGTATGGGTTAGGATTAGCGTACGTGTTAGGGTTAGGGTATGGGTTAGGGTTAGGGTACGCGTTAGGGTTAGGGTATTTATTAAACCTATCCCACTCTCTACATACCACTTAGCACGTAAAGGAATATTATTTGGGGTCCAGCCATAGAGAAGGTTTTAGACACTAGGATAAGATAAGGAAGACACACATAATAAAGAAATCACATTACGATTCTCTTCTTAACCTGTTCCTTAAAACACTAGTGCTTAGGAAATCTATTGGAAGCAGAAGCAGTCAAGGGTAACTTAGGGTTAGGGTTAGGCTTAGGGTTAGGGTTAGGGTACAGCTTAGGGTTCGGGTTAGGGTACGGGTTAGTGTACGGCGTAGGGTATGGGTTATGGTTAGGGTTAGGGTTAGTTTTAGGGTTAGGGCTCGGTTTAGGGTGCGGGCAAGGATTCAGGTACGTGTTAGGGTTAGGGTATGAGTTTGGGTTAGGGTACGCATCAGGGATAGGGTATTTATTAAACATACCCCACTCTCTAGATACCACTGAGCACGTAAAGGAATATTATTTGGGGTCCAGCCATGGAGAAGATTTTAGACACTAGGATAAGATAAGGAACACACACATTATAAAGAAATCACATTAGGATTCTCTTTTTAACTGTTCCTTAAAACACTAGGGCTTAGGAAATCTATTGGAGGCAGAAGCAGTCAAGGGTAGCTTAGGGTTAGGGTTAGGGTTAGGGTATGGCTTAGGGTACAGCTTAGGGTACAGCTTAGGGTACGGCTTAGGGTATGGCTTAGGGTTAGTGTTAGGGTTAGTTTTAGGGTTAGGGCTGGGTTTAGGTTACGGGTTAGGATTAGGGTACTTGTTAGGGATAGTGTATGGGTTAGGGTTAGGGTACGCGTTAGGGTACGGGTTAGGCTACGGCGTAGGGTATGAGTGAGGGTTATGCCTAGGTTTAGTTTTTGGGTTAGGGCTCGTTTTAGGGGATGGGTTAGGATTAGCGTACGTGATAGGGTTAGGGTATGGGTTAGGGTTAGGGTACGCGTTAGGATTAGGGTATTTATTAAACCTATCCCACTCTCTAGATACCACTTAGCGTGTAACGGAATATTATTTGGGGTCCAGCCATGGAGAAGATTTTAGACACGAGGATAAGATAAGGAACACACACATTATAAAGAAATCACATTAGGATTCTCTTTTTAACCTGTTCCTTAAAACACTAGTGCTTAGGAAATCTATTGGAGGCAGAAGCAGTGAAGGGTAGCTTATGGTTAGGGGTAGGGTTAGGGTTAGATTTAGGATACGGGTAAGGGTACGGGTTAGGGTACGGCGTAGGGTATGGGTTAGGGTTAGGGTTATGGTTACGGTACGGCTTAGGGTACGGGTTAGGGTACGGCAAAGTGTATGGATTAGGGTTAGGCTTAGGGGTAGTTTTAGTGTTAGGGCTCGGTTTAGGGTACGGGTTAGGATTAGGGTACATGTTAGGGTTAGTGTATGGGTTAGGGTTAGGGTACGCCTTAGGGTTAGCGTATTTATTAAACCTATCACACTGTCTAGATACCGCTGAAAACGTAAAGGAATATTATTTGGGGTCCAGCCATGGAGAAGATTATAGACACTAGGATAAGATAAAGAACACACACATTATAACGAAATCAAATTAGGATTCTCTTTTTAACCTGTTCTTTAAAACACTAGTGCTTAGGAAATCAATTGGAGACAAAAGCAGTTAAGCGTAGCTTAGGGTGAGGGTTAGGGTTAGGGTTAGGTTACGGATTAAGGTACGGGTTAGGGTACGGGATAGGGTACGGCATAGAGTATGGGTTAGGATTAGGGTCAGTTTTAGTGTTAGGGCTCAGTTTAGGGTACGGGTTAGGATTAGGGTACGTGTTAGGGTTAGGGTATGGGTTAGGGTTAGGGTACGCGTTAGGGTTAGGGTATTTATTAAACGTATCCCAATCTCTAGATACCACTTAACAGTTAAGGAATATTATTTGGGGTCCAGCCATGGAGAAGATTTTAGACACTAGGATAAGATAAGGAACACACACATTATAAAGAAATCACATTAGGATTCTCTTTTTAACCTGTTCCTTAAAACACTAATGCTTAGGAAATCAATTGGAGGCAGAAGCAGTCAAGGGTAGCTTAGGGTGAGGGTTACGGTTAGGGTTAGGGTTAGGGTACGGCTTAGGATACGGGTTAGGGTACGGGTTAGTGTATGGCGTACGGTATGGGTTAGGGTTAGGGTTAGGTTTAAGGTTAGGGCTCGGTTTAGGGAGCAGGTTAGGATTAGGGTACGTGTTAGGGTTAGGGTACGCGTTAGGGTTAAGGTATTTATTAAACCTATCCCACTCTGTATGTACCTCTTAGCACGTAAAGGAATATTATTTGGGGTCCAGCCATGGAGAAGATTTTCGACACTAGGATAAGATAAGGAACACACACATTAGAAAGAAATCATAGTAGGATTTTCTTTTTAACTGTTCCTTAAAACACTAGTGCTTAGGAAACCTATTGGAGGCAGAAGCAGTCAAGGGTAGCTTAGGGTTAGGGTTAGGGTTAGGGTTAGGATTAGGGTACGGGTTAGGGTATGGGTTAGGGTATGGCGTAAGGTATGGCTTAAGGTTAGGGTTAGGCTTAGTTTTAGGGTTAGGGCTCGGTTTAGGGTACGGGTTAGGATTAGGGTACGTGTTAGGGTTAGTGTATGGGTAGGGTTAGGGTACGCGTTAAGGTTAGGGTATTTATTAAACCTAACCCACTCTCTAGATACCACTTAGCACGTAAAGGAATATTATTCGTGGTCCAACCATGGAGAAGATTTTAGACACTACGATAATTTAAGGAACACACACATTATAAAGAAATCACATTAGGATTCTCTTTTTAACTTGTTCCTTAAAACACTAGGGCTTAGAAAATCTATTGGAGGCAGAAGAAGTCAAGGGTAGCTTAGGGTCAGGGTTAGGGTTAGGTTTAGGTTTAGGGAATGGCTTAGGGTACGGGTTAGGGTACGGCGTAGGGTATGTGTTGGGGTTAGGGTTAGGGTTAGTTTTATCGTTAGGGCTCGGTTTAGGGTACAGGTTAGTATTAGTTTACGTGTTAGGGTTAAGGTATGGGTTAGGGTTAGGGTACGCCTTAGGGTTAGGGTATTTATTAAACCTATCCCACTCTCTAGATACCACTTAGTACGTAAAGGAATATTATTTGGGGTCCAGCCATGGAGAGTATTTTAGACACTAGGATAAGATAAGGGACACACACATTATAAAAAATCACATTAGGATTCTCTTTTTAACCTGTTCCTTAAAACACTAGTGCTTAGGAAATCTATTGCAGGCAGAAGCAGTCAAGGGTAGCTTAGGGTTAGGGTTAGGGTACCGCTTAGGGTACGGGTTAGGGTACGGGTTAGGCTACGGCATAGGGTATGAGTTAGGGTTAGGGTTAGGTTTAGTTTTTGGGTTAGGGCTCGTTTTAGGGGATGGGTTAGGATTAGCATACGTGTTAGTGTTAGGGTATGGGTTAGAGTTAGGGTACCTGTTAGGGTTAGGGTATTTATTAAACCTATCCCACTCTCTAGATACCACTTAGCGCGTAACGTTATATTATTTGGGGTCCAGCCATGGAGAAGATTTTAGACACTAGGATAAGATAAGGGACACACACATTATAAAGAAATCACATTAGGATTCTCTTTTTAACCTGTTCCTTAAAACACTAGTGCTTAGGAAATCTATTGGAGGCACAAGCAGTCAAGGGTAGCTTATGGTTAGGGGTAGGGTTAGGGTTAGGTTTAGGATACGGGTAAGGGTACGGGTTAGGGTGCGGCATAGTGTATGGGTTAGGGTTAGGGTTATGGTTACGGTACGGCTTAGGGTACGGGTTAGGGTACAGTGAAGTGTATGGATTAGGGTTAGGCTTAGGGTTAGTTTTAGTGTTAGGGCTCGGTTTAGGGTACGGGTTAGGATTAGGGTACGTGTTAGAGTTAGTGTATGGGTTAGGGTTAGGGTACGCCTTAGGGTTAGCGTATTTATTAAACCTATTCCACTGTCTAGATACCACTGAGCACGTAAAGGAATATTATTTGGGGTCCATCCATGGAGAAGATTATAGACACTAGGATAAGGTAAGGAACACACACATTATAATGAAATCAAATTAGGGTTCTCTTTCTAACCTGTTCTTTAAAACACTAGTGCTTAGGAAATCAATTGGAGACAAAAGCAGTCAAGCGTAGCTTAGGGTGAGGGTTAGGCTTAGTGTTAGGGTACGGCTTAGGGTACGGTTTAGGGTACGGATTAGTATACGGCGTAGGGTATGGGTTACGGTTAGGGTTAAGGCTCGGCTTAGGGTACGGGCTAGGATTAGAGTACGTGTTATGGTTACGGTATGTGTTAGGGTTAGGGTACGCGTTAGGGTTAAGGAATTTATTAAACCTATCCCACTCTCTAGATACCACTTAGTACGTAAAGAAATATTATTTGGCGTCCAGCCATGGAGAAGATTTTAGACACTAGGATAAGATAAGGAACACACAGTATAAAGAAATCACATTAGGATTCTCTTTTAAACCTCTTCCTTAAAACACTAGTTCTTAGGAAATCTATTGGAGGCAGAAGCAGTCAACGGTAGCTTAGGGTTAGGGATAGGGTTAGGGTTAGGGTTAGGGTACGGGTTAGGGTACGGCGTAGGGTATGGGTTAGGGTTAGGGTTAGTTTTAGGGTTAGGACTCGGTTTAGGGTACAGGCTAGGATTAGGGTACGTGTTAGGGTTAGGGTATGGGTTAGGGTTAGGGTTAGGGTACGCCTTAGGGTTAAGGTATTTATTAAACCCATCCCACTCTCTAATTACCACTTAGCACGTAAAGGAGTATTATTTGGGGTCCAGCCATGGAGAAGATTTTAGACACTAGGATAAGATAAGGAACACACACATTATAAAGAAATCACATTAGGATTCTCTTTTTAATCTGTTCCTTAAAACACTAGTGCTTCGGAAATCTATTGGAGGCAGAAGCAGTCGAGGGTAGCTTACGGTTAGGGTTAGGGTTAGGGTTAGGTTACGGGTTAGGGTACGGGTTAGGGTTCGGCGTAGGGTATGGGTTAGGGTTAGGGTTAATTTTAGGGTTAGGGCTGAGTTTAGGGTACGGGTTATGATTGCGTTACGTGTTAGGTTTAGTGAATGTGTTAGGGTTAGGGTACGCGTTAGGGTTAGGGTGTTTATTAAACCTATCCCACTCTCTAGATACCACTTAGCACGTAAAGGAATATTATTTGGGGTCCAGCCATGGGGAAGATTTTAGACACTAGGATAAGATAAGGAACACACAGTATAAAGAAATCACATTAAGATTCTCTTTTTAACATGTTCCTTAAAACACTAGTGCTTAGGAAATCTTTTGGAGGCAGAAGCAGTCAAGGGTAACTTATGGTTAGGGTTAGGGTTAGGGTTAGATTTAGGGTTACGGTACGGCTTAGGCTATGGGTTAGTGTTAGGGTTAGTTTTAGGGTTAGGGCTCAGTTTAGGGTACGGGTTAGGATTAGGGTACGTGTTAGTGTTAGGGTATGGGTTATGGAGAAGATTTTAGACACTAGGATAAGATAAGGAACACACACATTATAAAGAAATCACATTAGCATTCTGTTTTTAACCTGTTCCTTAAAACAATAGTACTTAGTAGATCCACTGGAGGCAGAAGCAGTCAAGGGTAGCTTAGGGTGAGGGTTAGAGTTAGAGTTAGGTTTAGGGTACGGCTTAGGGTATGGGTTAGGGTACGGGTGAGGGTACGGCGTAGGGTATGGTTTAGGGTTAGGTTTAGGGTTAGGGTACGGCTTAGGGTACGGGTTAGAGTACGGTTGAGGGTACGGCATAGGGTATGGGTTAGGGTATGGGTGAGGGTAGGGCGTACGGTATGGTTTAGGGTTAGGGTTAGCGTTAGGGTACAGCTTAGGGTATGGTTTAGGGTACGGGTGAAGGTATGGCGTAGGGTATGGTTTAGGGTTAGGGTTAAGGTTACGATTAAGGTATGGCTTAGGGTACGGGTTACGGTACGGGTGAGGGTACGGCGTAGGGTATGGTTTAGGGTTAGGGTTAGGGTTAGGGGTAGAGTACGGCTTAGGGTACAGGTTAGGGTATGGGTGAAGGTATGGCGTAGGGTATGTGTTAGGGTTAGGGTTAGGGTTAGGTTTAGGATACGGCTTAGGGTACGGGTTATGTTACAGGTGAGGGTACGGCGTAGTGTATGGGTTACAGTTAAGGTTAGGGTTAGGGTACGGCTTAGGGGACGGGTTAGGGTATGGGTGAGGTTATGGCGTAGGGTATGGGCGAGGTTTAGGGTTACATTAGGGTTAGGGTTAGGGTACGGCTTAGGGTACGGGATAGGGTACAGGTGAGGGTACGGCCTAGGGTTAGAGTTAGGGTTACGGTATGGCTTAGGGTATGGGTTAGGGTACGGGTGAGGGTAAGGGGTAGGGTATGGGTTCGGATTATGGTTAGGTTTAGGTTTAGGGTTAGGGTATGGCTTAGGGTACGGGTTAGGGTACGGGTGAAGGTAGGGCGTCAGTTATGGGTTAGGGTTAGGGTTAGGGTACGGCTTAGGGTACAGGTTAGGGTACGGGTGAGGGTAGGGCGTACGGTATGGTTTAGGGTTAGGGTTAGCATTACGGTACAGCTTAGGGTACGGGTTAGGGTACCAGTAAGGGTATGGGTTAGGGTTAAGGTTAGAGTACGGTTTCGGGTACGGGTTAGGGTAAGAGTGAGGGTACGGCATAGGCTTAGGTTTAGGGTTAGGGTTAGGATTAGGGTATGGCTTAGGGTACGGGTTAGGGTACAGGTGAGGGTACAGCGTAGGGTATGGGTTAGTGTTAGTGTTAGGGTTAGAGTTAGGTTTAGGGTACGGGTTAGGGAACGGGTGAGGGTACGGCATAGGGTATGGGTTAGGGTTAGGGTTAATGTTAGGGTACTGGTTAGGGTATGGGTGAGGTACAGCGTAGGGTGTGGGTTAGGGTTAGGGTTAGTTTTAGGGTTAGGGCTAGGGTTAGGGCTAGGGTTAGGGTTAGAGTTAGGGTTAGAGTAGGGGTTAGGGTATGGGTTAGGGTACGGGTGAGGGTACGGCATAGAGTATGGTTTAGGGTTAGGGTTAGGGTTTGGGTTAGGGTTAGGGAAAGGGATAGGGTACGGGTTAGGATTAGGGTACGTGTTAGAGTTAGGGTATGGGTTATGGTTAGGGTACAGCTTAGGGTACGGGTTAGGGTACAGCATAGGTTGTGGCTTAGGGTTAGGGTTAGAGTTCGGATTAGGTTTAGGGTACGGCTTAGGGTACGGGTTAGTGTACGGGTTAGGGTACGGCATAGGGTGTGGCTTAGGGTTAGGGTTAGAGTTCGGATTAGGTTTAGGGTACGGCATAGGGTACGGGTTAGTGTACGGTTTAGGGTACGGCGTAGGGTATGGGTTAGGGTTAGTGTTAGGGTTAGTTTTAGGGTTAGGGCTCGGTTTAGGGTACAGGTTAGGATTAGGGTACGTGTTAGGGTTAGGGTATGGGTTAGGGTTAGGCTACACGTTAGGGTTAGGGTATTTATTAAACCTATCCCACTCTCTACATACCACTTAGCACGTAAAGGAATATTATTTGGGGTCCAGCCATGGAGAAGATTTTAGACACTAGGATAAGATAAGGAACACACACATTAAAAAGAAATAACATTCGGATTTTCTTTTTAACCTGTTCCTTAAAACACTAGTGCTTACGAAATCTACTGGAGGCAGAAACAGTCAAGGTTAGCTTAGGGTTAGAGTTAGGGTTAGGATTAGGTTTCGGGTACGGCTTAGGGTACAGGTTAGGGTACGACGTAGGGTATGCGTTGGGGTTAGGGTTAGGGTTAGTTTTAGGGTTAGGGCTAGGTTTAGGGTACGGGTTAGGATTAGGGTACGTGTTAGGGTTAGTGTATGGGTTAGGGTTAGGGTATGCCTTAGGGTTAGGGTACTTATTAATCCTATCCCACTATCTGGATACCACTTAGCACGTAAAGGAATATTATTTGGGGTCCAGCCATGGGGAAGATTATAGACACTAGGATAAGCTAAGGAACACACACATTATAAAGAAATCACATTAGGATTCTCTTTTTAACCTGTTCCTTAAAACACTAGTCCTTAGGAAATCTATTGGAGGCAGAAGCAGTCAAGGGTAGCTTATGGTTAGGGGTAGGGTTAGGGTTAGGTTTAGGATACGGGTAAGGGTACGGGTTAGGGTACGGCGTAGGGTATGGGTTAGGGTTAGGGTTATGGTTACGGTACGGCTTAGGGTACCGGTTAGGGTACGGCGAAGTGTATGGATTAGGGTTAGGCTTAGGGGTAGTTTTTGTGTTAGGGCTCGGTTTAGGGTACGGGTTAGGGTTAGGGTACATGTTAGGGTTAGTGTATGGGTTAGGGTTAGGGTACGCCTTAGGGTTAGCGTATTTATTAAACCTATCCCACTGTCTAGATACCACTGAGCACGTAAAGGAATATTATTTGGGGTCCAGCCATGGAGAAGATTTTCGACACTAGGATAAGATAAGGAACACACACATTAGAAAGAAATCATAGTAAGATTTTCTTTTTAACTGTTCCTTAAAACACTAGTGCTTAGGAAACCTATTGGAGGCAGAAGCAGTCAAGGGTAGCTTAGGGTTAGGGTTAGGGTTAGGGTTAGGATTAGGGTACGGGTTAGGGTATGGGTTAGGGTATGGCGTAAGGTATGGCTTAAGGTTAGGGATAGGCTTAGTTTTAGGGTTAGGGCTCGGTTTAGGGTACGGGTTAGGATTAGGGTACGTGTTAGGGTTAGTGTATGGGTAGGGTTAGGGTACGCGTTAAGGTTAGGGTATTTATTAAACCTATCCCACTCTCTAGATACCACTTAGCACGTAAAGGAATATTATTCGTGGTCCAACCATGGAGAAGATTTTAGACACTACGATAATTTAAGGAACACACACATTATAAAGAAATCACATTAGGATTCTCTTTTTAACTTGTTCCTTAAAACACTAGGGCTTAGAAAATCTATTGGAGGCAGAAGAAGTCAAGGGTAGCTTAGGGTCAGGGTTAGGGTTAGGTTTAGGTTTAGGGAATGGCTTAGGGTACGGGTTAGGGTACGGCGTAGGGTATGTGTTGGGGTTAGGGTTAGGGTTAGTTTTATCGTTAGGGCTCGGTTTAGGGTACAGGTTAGTATTAGTTTACGTGTTAGGGTTAGGGTATGGGTTAGGGTTAGGGTACGCCTTAGGGTTAGGGTATTTATTAAACCTATCCCACTCTCTAGATACCACTTAGTACGTAAAGGAATATTATTTGGGGTCCAGCCATGGAGAGTATTTTAGACACTAGGATAAGATAAAGAACACACACATTATAAAACATCACATTAGGATTCTCTTTTTAACCTGTTCCTTTAAACACTAGTGCTTAGGAAATCTATTGCAGGCAGAAGCAGTCAAGGGTAGCTTAGGGTTTGGGTTAGGGTTAGGGTTAGGGTATGGTTTAGGGTACGGGTTAGGCTACGGGTTAGGCTACGGCCTAGGATATGAGTTAGGGTTAGGGTTATATTTAGTTTTTGGGTTAGGGCTCGGTTTAGGGGATGGGTTAGGATTAGCGTATGTGTTAGGGTTAGGGTATGGGTTAGGGTTAGGGTACGCATTAGGGTTAGGTTATTTATTAAACGTATCCCACTCTCTAGATACCACTTAGCACGTAAAGGAATATTATTTGGGGTCCAGCCATGAAGAAGATTTTAGACACTAGGATAAGATAAGGAACACAAACATTATAAAAAATGACATTAAGATTCTCTTTTTAACCTGTTCCTTAAAACACTAGTGCTTAGGAAATCTATTGGAGGCAGAAGCAGTCAAGGGTAGCTTATGGTTAGCGGTAGGGTTATTGTTAGGTTTAGGATACGGGTAATGTTACGGGTTAGGGTACGGCGTAAGGTATGGGTTAGGGTTAGGGTTATGGTTACGGTACGGCTTAGGGTACGGGTTAGGGTTCGGTGAAGTGTATAGATTAGGGTTAGGCTTAGGGTTAGTTTTAGTGTTAGGGTTTGGTTTAGGGTACGGGTTAGGATTAGGGTACGTGTTAGGGTTAGGGTACCGGTTAGGATTAGGGTACGTGTTAGGCTTAGTGTATGGGCTAGGGGTAGGGTACGCCTTAGGGTTAGCGTATTTATTAAACCTATCCCACTGTCCAGATACCACTGAGCACGTAAAGGAATATTATTTGGGGTCCAGCCATGGAGAAGATTATAGCCACTAGGATAAGATAAGGAACACACACATTATAACGAAATCAAATTAGGATTCTCTTTTTAACCTGTTTTTTAAAACACTAGTGCTTAGAAAATCAATTGGAGACAAAAGCAGTCAAGCGTAGCTTAGGGTGAGGGTTAGGGTTAGGGTTAGGGTACAGATTAGGGTACCGGTTAAGGTACGGAATAGGGTACGGCATAGAGTATGGGTTAGGGTTAGGGTTAGTTTTAGTGTTAGGGCTCGGTTTAGGGTACGGGTTAGGATTAGGGTAGGTGTTAGGGTTAGTGTATGGGTAGGGTTAGGGTACGCGTTAGGGTTAGGGTATTTATTAAACCGATCCCACTCTCTAGATACCACTTAGCACGTAAAGGAATACTGTTTGGGGTCCAGCCATGGAGAAGATTTTAGACACTAAGATAAGATAAGGAACACAAACATTATAAAAAATGACATTAAGATTCTCTTTTTAACTGTTCCTTAAAACACTACTGCTTAGCAAATCTATTGGAGGCAGAAGCAGTCAAGGGTAGCTTAGGGTTAGGGTTAGTGTTAGGGTTAGGATTAGGGTACAGCTTAGGGTACGGGTTAGGGTACGGCTTAGGGTATGGCGTAGGGTATGGCTTAGGGTTAGTGTTAGGGTTAGTTTTAGGGTTAGGGCTAGGTTTAGGGTACGGGTTAGGATTAGTGTACGTGTTAGGGTTAGTGTATGGGTTAGGGTTAGGGTACGCATTAGGGTTAGGTTATTTATTAAACCTATCCCACTCTCTAGATACCACTTAGCACATAAAGGAATGTTATTCATGGTCCAACCATGGAGAAGATTTTAGACACTACGATAATTTAAGGAACACACACATTATAAAGAAATCACGTTAGGATTCTCTTTTTAACTTGTTCCTTAAAACACTAGGGCTTAGAAAATCTATTGGAGGCAGAAGCAATCAAGGGTAGCTTAGGGTCAGGGTTAGGGTTAGGTTTAGGTTTAGGGAATGGCTTAGGGTACGGGTTAGAGTATGGCGTAGGGTATGTGTTGGGGTTAGGGTTAGGGTTAGTTTTACGGTTAGGGTTCGATTTAGGGTAGAGGTTAGTATTAGGTTACGTGTTAGGGTTAGGGTACGGGTTAGGGTTAGGGTACGCGTTAGAGTTAGGGTATTTATTAAACCTATCCCACTCTCTAGATACCACTTAGTACGTAAAGGAATAGTATTTGGGGTCCAGCCATGGAGAAGATTTTGGACACTAAGATAAGCTAAGGAACACACACATTATAAAGAAATCACATTAGGATTCTCTTTTTAACCTGGTCCTTAAAACACTAGTGCTTAGGAAATCTATTGCAGGCAGAAGCAGTCAAGGGTAGCTTAGGGTTAGGGTTAGGTTACAGGTTAGGGTACGGGTTAGGGTACGGGTTAGGCTACGGCATAGGGTATGAGTTAGGGTTAGGGTTAGGTTTAGTTTTGGGGTTAGGGCTCGTTTTAGGGGATGGGTTAGGATTAGCATACGTGTTAGGGTTAGGGTATGGGTTAGAGTTAGGGTACGTGTTAGGGTTAGGGTATTTATTAAACCTATCCCACTCTCTACATACCACTTAGCACGTAAAGGAATATTATTTGGGGTCCAGCCATGGAGAAGATTTTAGACACTAGGATAAGATAAGGAACACACACATTATAAAGAAATAACATTCGGATTTTCTTTTTAACCTGTTCCTTAAAACACTAGTGCTTACGAAATCTACTGGAGGCAGAAACAGTCAAGGTTAGCTTAGGGTTAGAGTTAGGGTTAGGATTAGGTTTCGGGTACGGCTTAGGGTACAGGTTAGGGTACGACGTAGGGTATGCGTTGGGGTTAGGGTTAGGGTTAGTTTTAGGGTTAGGGCTAGGTTTAGGGTACGGGTTAGGATTAGGGTACGTGTTAGGGTTAGTGTATGGGTTAGGGTTAGGGTATGCCTTAGGGTTAGGGTACTTATTAATCCTATCCCACTATCTGGATACCACTTAGCACGTAAAGGAATATTATTTGGGGTCCAGCCATGGGGAAGATTATAGACACTAGGATAAGCTAAGGAACACACACATTATAAAGAAATCACATTAGGATTCTCTTTTTAACCTGTTCCTTAAAACACTAGTGCTTAGGAAATCTATTGGAGGCAGAAGCAGTCAAGGGTAGCTTATGGTTAGGGGTAGGGTTAGGGTTAGGTTTAGGATACGGGTAAGGGTACGGGTTAGGGTACGGCGTAGGGTATGGGTTAGGGTTAGGGTTATGGTTACGGTACGGCTTAGGGTACCGGTTAGGGTACGGCGAAGTGTATGGATTAGGGTTAGGCTTAGGGGTAGTTTTTGTGTTAGGGCTCGGTTTAGGGTACGGGTTAGGGTTAGGGTACATGTTAGGGTTAGTGTATGGGTTAGGGTTAGGGTACGCCTTAGGGTTAGCGTATTTATTAAACCTATCCCACTGTCTAGATACCACTGAGCACGTAAAGGAATATTATTTGGGGTCCAGCCATGGAGAAGATTTTCGACACTAGGATAAGATAAGGAACACACACATTAGAAAGAAATCATAGTAAGATTTTCTTTTTAACTGTTCCTTAAAACACTAGTGCTTAGGAAACCTATTGGAGGCAGAAGCAGTCAAGGGTAGCTTAGGGTTAGGGTTAGGGTTAGGGTTAGGATTAGGGTACGGGTTAGGGTATGGGTTAGGGTATGGCGTAAGGTATGGCTTAAGGTTAGGGATAGGCTTAGTTTTAGGGTTAGGGCTCGGTTTAGGGTACGGGTTAGGATTAGGGTACGTGTTAGGGTTAGTGTATGGGTAGGGTTAGGGTACGCGTTAAGGTTAGGGTATTTATTAAACCTATCCCACTCTCTAGATACCACTTAGCACGTAAAGGAATATTATTCGTGGTCCAACCATGGAGAAGATTTTAGACACTACGATAATTTAAGGAACACACACATTATAAAGAAATCACATTAGGATTCTCTTTTTAACTTGTTCCTTAAAACACTAGGGCTTAGAAAATCTATTGGAGGCAGAAGAAGTCAAGGGTAGCTTAGGGTCAGGGTTAGGGTTAGGTTTAGGTTTAGGGAATGGCTTAGGGTACGGGTTAGGGTACGGCGTAGGGTATGTGTTGGGGTTAGGGTTAGGGTTAGTTTTATCGTTAGGGCTCGGTTTAGGGTACAGGTTAGTATTAGTTTACGTGTTAGGGTTAGGGTATGGGTTAGGGTTAGGGTACGCCTTAGGGTTAGGGTATTTATTAAACCTATCCCACTCTCTAGATACCACTTAGTACGTAAAGGAATATTATTTGGGGTCCAGCCATGGAGAGTATTTTAGACACTAGGATAAGATAAAGAACACACACATTATAAAACATCACATTAGGATTCTCTTTTTAACCTGTTCCTTTAAACACTAGTGCTTAGGAAATCTATTGCAGGCAGAAGCAGTCAAGGGTAGCTTAGGGTTTGGGTTAGGGTTAGGGTTAGGGTATGGTTTAGGGTACGGGTTAGGCTACGGGTTAGGCTACGGCCTAGGATATGAGTTAGGGTTAGGGTTATATTTAGTTTTTGGGTTAGGGCTCGGTTTAGGGGATGGGTTAGGATTAGCGTATGTGTTAGGGTTAGGGTATGGGTTAGGGTTAGGGTACGCATTAGGGTTAGGTTATTTATTAAACGTATCCCACTCTCTAGATACCACTTAGCACGTAAAGGAATATTATTTGGGGTCCAGCCATGAAGAAGATTTTAGACACTAGGATAAGATAAGGAACACAAACATTATAAAAAATGACATTAAGATTCTCTTTTTAACCTGTTCCTTAAAACACTAGTGCTTAGGAAATCTATTGGAGGCAGAAGCAGTCAAGGGTAGCTTATGGTTAGCGGTAGGGTTATTGTTAGGTTTAGGATACGGGTAATGTTACGGGTTAGGGTACGGCGTAAGGTATGGGTTAGGGTTAGGGTTATGGTTACGGTACGGCTTAGGGTACGGGTTAGGGTTCGGTGAAGTGTATAGATTAGGGTTAGGCTTAGGGTTAGTTTTAGTGTTAGGGTTTGGTTTAGGGTACGGGTTAGGATTAGGGTACGTGTTAGGGTTAGGGTACCGGTTAGGATTAGGGTACGTGTTAGGCTTAGTGTATGGGCTAGGGGTAGGGTACGCCTTAGGGTTAGCGTATTTATTAAACCTATCCCACTGTCCAGATACCACTGAGCACGTAAAGGAATATTATTTGGGGTCCAGCCATGGAGAAGATTATAGCCACTAGGATAAGATAAGGAACACACACATTATAACGAAATCAAATTAGGATTCTCTTTTTAACCTGTTTTTTAAAACACTAGTGCTTAGAAAATCAATTGGAGACAAAAGCAGTCAAGCGTAGCTTAGGGTGAGGGTTAGGGTTAGGGTTAGGGTACAGATTAGGGTACCGGTTAAGGTACGGAATAGGGTACGGCATAGAGTATGGGTTAGGGTTAGGGTTAGTTTTAGTGTTAGGGCTCGGTTTAGGGTACGGGTTAGGATTAGGGTAGGTGTTAGGGTTAGTGTATGGGTAGGGTTAGGGTACGCGTTAGGGTTAGGGTATTTATTAAACCGATCCCACTCTCTAGATACCACTTAGCACGTAAAGGAATACTGTTTGGGGTCCAGCCATGGAGAAGATTTTAGACACTAAGATAAGATAAGGAACACAAACATTATAAAAAATGACATTAAGATTCTCTTTTTAACTGTTCCTTAAAACACTACTGCTTAGCAAATCTATTGGAGGCAGAAGCAGTCAAGGGTAGCTTAGGGTTAGGGTTAGTGTTAGGGTTAGGATTAGGGTACAGCTTAGGGTACGGGTTAGGGTACGGCTTAGGGTATGGCGTAGGGTATGGCTTAGGGTTAGTGTTAGGGTTAGTTTTAGGGTTAGGGCTAGGTTTAGGGTACGGGTTAGGATTAGTGTACGTGTTAGGGTTAGTGTATGGGTTAGGGTTAGGGTACGCATTAGGGTTAGGTTATTTATTAAACCTATCCCACTCTCTAGATACCACTTAGCACATAAAGGAATGTTATTCATGGTCCAACCATGGAGAAGATTTTAGACACTACGATAATTTAAGGAACACACACATTATAAAGAAATCACGTTAGGATTCTCTTTTTAACTTGTTCCTTAAAACACTAGGGCTTAGAAAATCTATTGGAGGCAGAAGCAATCAAGGGTAGCTTAGGGTCAGGGTTAGGGTTAGGTTTAGGTTTAGGGAATGGCTTAGGGTACGGGTTAGAGTATGGCGTAGGGTATGTGTTGGGGTTAGGGTTAGGGTTAGTTTTACGGTTAGGGTTCGATTTAGGGTAGAGGTTAGTATTAGGTTACGTGTTAGGGTTAGGGTACGGGTTAGGGTTAGGGTACGCGTTAGAGTTAGGGTATTTATTAAACCTATCCCACTCTCTAGATACCACTTAGTACGTAAAGGAATAGTATTTGGGGTCCAGCCATGGAGAAGATTTTGGACACTAAGATAAGCTAAGGAACACACACATTATAAAGAAATCACATTAGGATTCTCTTTTTAACCTGGTCCTTAAAACACTAGTGCTTAGGAAATCTATTGCAGGCAGAAGCAGTCAAGGGTAGCTTAGGGTTAGGGTTAGGTTACAGGTTAGGGTACGGGTTAGGGTACGGGTTAGGCTACGGCATAGGGTATGAGTTAGGGTTAGGGTTAGGTTTAGTTTTGGGGTTAGGGCTCGTTTTAGGGGATGGGTTAGGATTAGCATACGTGTTAGGGTTAGGGTATGGGTTAGAGTTAGGGTACGTGTTAGGGTTAGGGTATTTATTAAACCTATCCCACTCTCTACATACCACTTAGCACGTAAAGGAATATTATTTGGGGTCCAGCCATGGAGAAGATTTTAGACACTAGGATAAGATAAGGAACACACACATTATAAAGAAATAACATTCGGATTTTCTTTTTAACCTGTTCCTTAAAACACTAGTGCTTACGAAATCTACTGGAGGCAGAAACAGTCAAGGTTAGCTTAGGGTTAGAGTTAGGGTTAGGATTAGGTTTCGGGTACGGCTTAGGGTACAGGTTAGGGTACGACGTAGGGTATGCGTTGGGGTTAGGGTTAGGGTTAGTTTTAGGGTTAGGGCTAGGTTTAGGGTACGGGTTAGGATTAGGGTACGTGTTAGGGTTAGTGTATGGGTTAGGGTTAGGGTATGCCTTAGGGTTAGGGTACTTATTAATCCTATCCCACTATCTGGATACCACTTAGCACGTAAAGGAATATTATTTGGGGTCCAGCCATGGGGAAGATTATAGACACTAGGATAAGCTAAGGAACACACACATTATAAAGAAATCACATTAGGATTCTCTTTTTAACCTGTTCCTTAAAACACTAGTGCTTAGGAAATCTATTGGAGGCAGAAGCAGTCAAGGGTAGCTTATGGTTAGGGGTAGGGTTAGGGTTAGGTTTAGGATACGGGTAAGGGTACGGGTTAGGGTACGGCGTAGGGTATGGGTTAGGGTTAGGGTTATGGTTACGGTACGGCTTAGGGTACCGGTTAGGGTACGGCGAAGTGTATGGATTAGGGTTAGGCTTAGGGGTAGTTTTTGTGTTAGGGCTCGGTTTAGGGTACGGGTTAGGGTTAGGGTACATGTTAGGGTTAGTGTATGGGTTAGGGTTAGGGTACGCCTTAGGGTTAGCGTATTTATTAAACCTATCCCACTGTCTAGATACCACTGAGCACGTAAAGGAATATTATTTGGGGTCCAGCCATGGAGAAGATTTTCGACACTAGGATAAGATAAGGAACACACACATTAGAAAGAAATCATAGTAAGATTTTCTTTTTAACTGTTCCTTAAAACACTAGTGCTTAGGAAACCTATTGGAGGCAGAAGCAGTCAAGGGTAGCTTAGGGTTAGGGTTAGGGTTAGGGTTAGGATTAGGGTACGGGTTAGGGTATGGGTTAGGGTATGGCGTAAGGTATGGCTTAAGGTTAGGGATAGGCTTAGTTTTAGGGTTAGGGCTCGGTTTAGGGTACGGGTTAGGATTAGGGTACGTGTTAGGGTTAGTGTATGGGTAGGGTTAGGGTACGCGTTAAGGTTAGGGTATTTATTAAACCTATCCCACTCTCTAGATACCACTTAGCACGTAAAGGAATATTATTCGTGGTCCAACCATGGAGAAGATTTTAGACACTACGATAATTTAAGGAACACACACATTATAAAGAAATCACATTAGGATTCTCTTTTTAACTTGTTCCTTAAAACACTAGGGCTTAGAAAATCTATTGGAGGCAGAAGAAGTCAAGGGTAGCTTAGGGTCAGGGTTAGGGTTAGGTTTAGGTTTAGGGAATGGCTTAGGGTACGGGTTAGGGTACGGCGTAGGGTATGTGTTGGGGTTAGGGTTAGGGTTAGTTTTATCGTTAGGGCTCGGTTTAGGGTACAGGTTAGTATTAGTTTACGTGTTAGGGTTAGGGTATGGGTTAGGGTTAGGGTACGCCTTAGGGTTAGGGTATTTATTAAACCTATCCCACTCTCTAGATACCACTTAGTACGTAAAGGAATATTATTTGGGGTCCAGCCATGGAGAGTATTTTAGACACTAGGATAAGATAAAGAACACACACATTATAAAACATCACATTAGGATTCTCTTTTTAACCTGTTCCTTTAAACACTAGTGCTTAGGAAATCTATTGCAGGCAGAAGCAGTCAAGGGTAGCTTAGGGTTTGGGTTAGGGTTAGGGTTAGGGTATGGTTTAGGGTACGGGTTAGGCTACGGGTTAGGCTACGGCCTAGGATATGAGTTAGGGTTAGGGTTATATTTAGTTTTTGGGTTAGGGCTCGGTTTAGGGGATGGGTTAGGATTAGCGTATGTGTTAGGGTTAGGGTATGGGTTAGGGTTAGGGTACGCATTAGGGTTAGGTTATTTATTAAACGTATCCCACTCTCTAGATACCACTTAGCACGTAAAGGAATATTATTTGGGGTCCAGCCATGAAGAAGATTTTAGACACTAGGATAAGATAAGGAACACAAACATTATAAAAAATGACATTAAGATTCTCTTTTTAACCTGTTCCTTAAAACACTAGTGCTTAGGAAATCTATTGGAGGCAGAAGCAGTCAAGGGTAGCTTATGGTTAGCGGTAGGGTTATTGTTAGGTTTAGGATACGGGTAATGTTACGGGTTAGGGTACGGCGTAAGGTATGGGTTAGGGTTAGGGTTATGGTTACGGTACGGCTTAGGGTACGGGTTAGGGTTCGGTGAAGTGTATAGATTAGGGTTAGGCTTAGGGTTAGTTTTAGTGTTAGGGTTTGGTTTAGGGTACGGGTTAGGATTAGGGTACGTGTTAGGGTTAGGGTACCGGTTAGGATTAGGGTACGTGTTAGGCTTAGTGTATGGGCTAGGGGTAGGGTACGCCTTAGGGTTAGCGTATTTATTAAACCTATCCCACTGTCCAGATACCACTGAGCACGTAAAGGAATATTATTTGGGGTCCAGCCATGGAGAAGATTATAGCCACTAGGATAAGATAAGGAACACACACATTATAACGAAATCAAATTAGGATTCTCTTTTTAACCTGTTTTTTAAAACACTAGTGCTTAGAAAATCAATTGGAGACAAAAGCAGTCAAGCGTAGCTTAGGGTGAGGGTTAGGGTTAGGGTTAGGGTACAGATTAGGGTACCGGTTAAGGTACGGAATAGGGTACGGCATAGAGTATGGGTTAGGGTTAGGGTTAGTTTTAGTGTTAGGGCTCGGTTTAGGGTACGGGTTAGGATTAGGGTAGGTGTTAGGGTTAGTGTATGGGTAGGGTTAGGGTACGCGTTAGGGTTAGGGTATTTATTAAACCGATCCCACTCTCTAGATACCACTTAGCACGTAAAGGAATACTGTTTGGGGTCCAGCCATGGAGAAGATTTTAGACACTAAGATAAGATAAGGAACACAAACATTATAAAAAATGACATTAAGATTCTCTTTTTAACTGTTCCTTAAAACACTACTGCTTAGCAAATCTATTGGAGGCAGAAGCAGTCAAGGGTAGCTTAGGGTTAGGGTTAGTGTTAGGGTTAGGATTAGGGTACAGCTTAGGGTACGGGTTAGGGTACGGCTTAGGGTATGGCGTAGGGTATGGCTTAGGGTTAGTGTTAGGGTTAGTTTTAGGGTTAGGGCTAGGTTTAGGGTACGGGTTAGGATTAGTGTACGTGTTAGGGTTAGTGTATGGGTTAGGGTTAGGGTACGCATTAGGGTTAGGTTATTTATTAAACCTATCCCACTCTCTAGATACCACTTAGCACATAAAGGAATGTTATTCATGGTCCAACCATGGAGAAGATTTTAGACACTACGATAATTTAAGGAACACACACATTATAAAGAAATCACGTTAGGATTCTCTTTTTAACTTGTTCCTTAAAACACTAGGGCTTAGAAAATCTATTGGAGGCAGAAGCAATCAAGGGTAGCTTAGGGTCAGGGTTAGGGTTAGGTTTAGGTTTAGGGAATGGCTTAGGGTACGGGTTAGAGTATGGCGTAGGGTATGTGTTGGGGTTAGGGTTAGGGTTAGTTTTACGGTTAGGGTTCGATTTAGGGTAGAGGTTAGTATTAGGTTACGTGTTAGGGTTAGGGTACGGGTTAGGGTTAGGGTACGCGTTAGAGTTAGGGTATTTATTAAACCTATCCCACTCTCTAGATACCACTTAGTACGTAAAGGAATAGTATTTGGGGTCCAGCCATGGAGAAGATTTTGGACACTAAGATAAGCTAAGGAACACACACATTATAAAGAAATCACATTAGGATTCTCTTTTTAACCTGGTCCTTAAAACACTAGTGCTTAGGAAATCTATTGCAGGCAGAAGCAGTCAAGGGTAGCTTAGGGTTAGGGTTAGGTTACAGGTTAGGGTACGGGTTAGGGTACGGGTTAGGCTACGGCATAGGGTATGAGTTAGGGTTAGGGTTAGGTTTAGTTTTGGGGTTAGGGCTCGTTTTAGGGGATGGGTTAGGATTAGCATACGTGTTAGGGTTAGGGTATGGGTTAGAGTTAGGGTACGTGTTAGGGTTAGGGTATTTATTAAACCTATCCCACTCTCTACATACCACTTAGCACGTAAAGGAATATTATTTGGGGTCCAGCCATGGAGAAGATTTTAGACACTAGGATAAGATAAGGAACACACACATTATAAAGAAATAACATTCGGATTTTCTTTTTAACCTGTTCCTTAAAACACTAGTGCTTACGAAATCTACTGGAGGCAGAAACAGTCAAGGTTAGCTTAGGGTTAGAGTTAGGGTTAGGATTAGGTTTCGGGTACGGCTTAGGGTACAGGTTAGGGTACGACGTAGGGTATGCGTTGGGGTTAGGGTTAGGGTTAGTTTTAGGGTTAGGGCTAGGTTTAGGGTACGGGTTAGGATTAGGGTACGTGTTAGGGTTAGTGTATGGGTTAGGGTTAGGGTATGCCTTAGGGTTAGGGTACTTATTAATCCTATCCCACTATCTGGATACCACTTAGCACGTAAAGGAATATTATTTGGGGTCCAGCCATGGGGAAGATTATAGACACTAGGATAAGCTAAGGAACACACACATTATAAAGAAATCACATTAGGATTCTCTTTTTAACCTGTTCCTTAAAACACTAGTCCTTAGGAAATCTATTGGAGGCAGAAGCAGTCAAGGGTAGCTTATGGTTAGGGGTAGGGTTAGGGTTAGGTTTAGGATACGGGTAAGGGTACGGGTTAGGGTACGGCGTAGGGTATGGGTTAGGGTTAGGGTTATGGTTACGGTACGGCTTAGGGTACCGGTTAGGGTACGGCGAAGTGTATGGATTAGGGTTAGGCTTAGGGGTAGTTTTTGTGTTAGGGCTCGGTTTAGGGTACGGGTTAGGGTTAGGGTACATGTTAGGGTTAGTGTATGGGTTAGGGTTAGGGTACGCCTTAGGGTTAGCGTATTTATTAAACCTATCCCACTGTCTAGATACCACTGAGCACGTAAAGGAATATTATTTGGGGTCCAGCCATGGAGAAGATTTTCGACACTAGGATAAGATAAGGAACACACACATTAGAAAGAAATCATAGTAAGATTTTCTTTTTAACTGTTCCTTAAAACACTAGTGCTTAGGAAACCTATTGGAGGCAGAAGCAGTCAAGGGTAGCTTAGGGTTAGGGTTAGGGTTAGGGTTAGGATTAGGGTACGGGTTAGGGTATGGGTTAGGGTATGGCGTAAGGTATGGCTTAAGGTTAGGGATAGGCTTAGTTTTAGGGTTAGGGCTCGGTTTAGGGTACGGGTTAGGATTAGGGTACGTGTTAGGGTTAGTGTATGGGTAGGGTTAGGGTACGCGTTAAGGTTAGGGTATTTATTAAACCTATCCCACTCTCTAGATACCACTTAGCACGTAAAGGAATATTATTCGTGGTCCAACCATGGAGAAGATTTTAGACACTACGATAATTTAAGGAACACACACATTATAAAGAAATCACATTAGGATTCTCTTTTTAACTTGTTCCTTAAAACACTAGGGCTTAGAAAATCTATTGGAGGCAGAAGAAGTCAAGGGTAGCTTAGGGTCAGGGTTAGGGTTAGGTTTAGGTTTAGGGAATGGCTTAGGGTACGGGTTAGGGTACGGCGTAGGGTATGTGTTGGGGTTAGGGTTAGGGTTAGTTTTATCGTTAGGGCTCGGTTTAGGGTACAGGTTAGTATTAGTTTACGTGTTAGGGTTAGGGTATGGGTTAGGGTTAGGGTACGCCTTAGGGTTAGGGTATTTATTAAACCTATCCCACTCTCTAGATACCACTTAGTACGTAAAGGAATATTATTTGGGGTCCAGCCATGGAGAGTATTTTAGACACTAGGATAAGATAAAGAACACACACATTATAAAACATCACATTAGGATTCTCCTTTTAACCTGTTCCTTTAAACACTAGTGCTTAGGAAATCTATTGCAGGCAGAAGCAGTCAAGGGTAGCTTAGGGTTTGGGTTAGGGTTAGGGTTAGGGTATGGTTTAGGGTACGGGTTAGGCTACGGGTTAGGCTACGGCCTAGGATATGAGTTAGGGTTAGGGTTATATTTAGTTTTTGGGTTAGGGCTCGGTTTAGGGGATGGGTTAGGATTAGCGTATGTGTTAGGGTTAGGGTATGGGTTAGGGTTAGGGTACGCATTAGGGTTAGGTTATTTATTAAACGTATCCCACTCTCTAGATACCACTTAGCACGTAAAGGAATATTATTTGGGGTCCAGCCATGAAGAAGATTTTAGACACTAGGATAAGATAAGGAACACAAACATTATAAAAAATGACATTAAGATTCTCTTTTTAACCTGTTCCTTAAAACACTAGTGCTTAGGAAATCTATTGGAGGCAGAAGCAGTCAAGGGTAGCTTATGGTTAGCGGTAGGGTTATTGTTAGGTTTAGGATACGGGTAATGTTACGGGTTAGGGTACGGCGTAAGGTATGGGTTAGGGTTAGGGTTATGGTTACGGTACGGCTTAGGGTACGGGTTAGGGTTCGGTGAAGTGTATAGATTAGGGTTAGGCTTAGGGTTAGTTTTAGTGTTAGGGTTTGGTTTAGGGTACGGGTTAGGATTAGGGTACGTGTTAGGGTTAGGGTACCGGTTAGGATTAGGGTACGTGTTAGGCTTAGTGTATGGGCTAGGGGTAGGGTACGCCTTAGGGTTAGCGTATTTATTAAACCTATCCCACTGTCCAGATACCACTGAGCACGTAAAGGAATATTATTTGGGGTCCAGCCATGGAGAAGATTATAGCCACTAGGATAAGATAAGGAACACACACATTATAACGAAATCAAATTAGGATTCTCTTTTTAACCTGTTTTTTAAAACACTAGTGCTTAGAAAATCAATTGGAGACAAAAGCAGTCAAGCGTAGCTTAGGGTGAGGGTTAGGGTTAGGGTTAGGGTACAGATTAGGGTACCGGTTAAGGTACGGAATAGGGTACGGCATAGAGTATGGGTTAGGGTTAGGGTTAGTTTTAGTGTTAGGGCTCGGTTTAGGGTACGGGTTAGGATTAGGGTAGGTGTTAGGGTTAGTGTATGGGTAGGGTTAGGGTACGCGTTAGGGTTAGGGTATTTATTAAACCGATCCCACTCTCTAGATACCACTTAGCACGTAAAGGAATACTGTTTGGGGTCCAGCCATGGAGAAGATTTTAGACACTAAGATAAGATAAGGAACACAAACATTATAAAAAATGACATTAAGATTCTCTTTTTAACTGTTCCTTAAAACACTACTGCTTAGCAAATCTATTGGAGGCAGAAGCAGTCAAGGGTAGCTTAGGGTTAGGGTTAGTGTTAGGGTTAGGATTAGGGTACAGCTTAGGGTACGGGTTAGGGTACGGCTTAGGGTATGGCGTAGGGTATGGCTTAGGGTTAGTGTTAGGGTTAGTTTTAGGGTTAGGGCTAGGTTTAGGGTACGGGTTAGGATTAGTGTACGTGTTAGGGTTAGTGTATGGGTTAGGGTTAGGGTACGCATTAGGGTTAGGTTATTTATTAAACCTATCCCACTCTCTAGATACCACTTAGCACATAAAGGAATGTTATTCATGGTCCAACCATGGAGAAGATTTTAGACACTACGATAATTTAAGGAACACACACATTATAAAGAAATCACGTTAGGATTCTCTTTTTAACTTGTTCCTTAAAACACTAGGGCTTAGAAAATCTATTGGAGGCAGAAGCAATCAAGGGTAGCTTAGGGTCAGGGTTAGGGTTAGGTTTAGGTTTAGGGAATGGCTTAGGGTACGGGTTAGAGTATGGCGTAGGGTATGTGTTGGGGTTAGGGTTAGGGTTAGTTTTACGGTTAGGGTTCGATTTAGGGTAGAGGTTAGTATTAGGTTACGTGTTAGGGTTAGGGTACGGGTTAGGGTTAGGGTACGCGTTAGAGTTAGGGTATTTATTAAACCTATCCCACTCTCTAGATACCACTTAGTACGTAAAGGAATAGTATTTGGGGTCCAGCCATGGAGAAGATTTTGGACACTAAGATAAGCTAAGGAACACACACATTATAAAGAAATCACATTAGGATTCTCTTTTTAACCTGGTCCTTAAAACACTAGTGCTTAGGAAATCTATTGCAGGCAGAAGCAGTCAAGGGTAGCTTAGGGTTAGGGTTAGGTTACAGGTTAGGGTACGGGTTAGGGTACGGGTTAGGCTACGGCATAGGGTATGAGTTAGGGTTAGGGTTAGGTTTAGTTTTGGGGTTAGGGCTCGTTTTAGGGGATGGGTTAGGATTAGCATACGTGTTAGGGTTAGGGTATGGGTTAGAGTTAGGGTACGTGTTAGGGTTAGGGTATTTATTAAACCTATCCCACTCTCTACATACCACTTAGCACGTAAAGGAATATTATTTGGGGTCCAGCCATGGAGAAGATTTTAGACACTAGGATAAGATAAGGGACACACACATTATAAAGAAATCACATTAGGATTCTCTTTTTAACCTGTTCCTTAAAACACTAGTGCTTAGGAAATCTATTGGAGGCAGAAGCAGTCAAGGGTAGCTTATGGTTAGGGGTAGGGTTAGGGTTAGGTTTAGGATACGGGTAAGGGTACGGGTTAGGGTACGGCATAGTGTATGGTTTAGGGTTAGGGTTATGGTTACGGTACGGCTTAGGGTACGGGTTAGGGTACAGTGAAGTGTATGGATTAGGGTTAGACTTAGGGTTAGTTTTAGTGTTAGGGCTCGGTTTAGGGTACGGCTTAGGATTAGGGTACTTGTTAGAGTTAGTGTATGGGTTAGGGTTAGGGTACGCCTTAGGGTTAGCGTATTTATTAAACCTATTCCACTGTCTAGATACCACTGAGCACGTAAAGGAATATTATTTGGGGTCCAGCCATGGAGAAGATTATAGACACTAGGATAAGGTAAGGAACACACACATTATAACGAAATCAAATTAGGATTCTCTTTTTAACCTGTTCTTTAAAACACTAGTGCTTAGGAAATCAATTGGAGACAAAAGCAGTCAAGCGTAGCTTAGGGTGAGGATTAGGCTTAGTGTTAGGGTACGGCTTAGGGTACGGGTTAGGGTACGGATTAGTATACGGCGTAGGGTATGGGTTACGGTTAGGGTTAAGGCTCGGCTTAGGGTACGGGCTAGGATTAGAGTACGTGTTAGGGTTACGGTATGTGTTAGGGTTAGGGTACGCGTTAGGGTTAA
The DNA here is from genome assembly GCF_028564815.1 of Eubalaena glacialis. NCBI lineage: Eukaryota > Metazoa > Chordata > Mammalia > Artiodactyla > Balaenidae > Eubalaena > Eubalaena glacialis. The sequence goes on from NC_083716.1 coordinate 129,119,789, forward strand.
GGAATTTATTAAACCTATCCCACTCTCTAGATACCACTTAGCACGTAAAGGCATATTATTTGGGGTCCAGCCATGGAGACGATTTTAGACACTAGGATAAGATAAGGAACACACAGTATAAAGAAATCACATTAGGATTCTCTTTTAAACCTCTTCCTTAAAACACTAGTTCTTAGGAAATCTATTGGAGGCAGAAGCAGTCAACGGTAGCTTAGGGTTAGGGATAGGGTTAGGGTTAGGGTTAGGGTACGGGTTAGGGTACGGCGTAGGGTATGGGTTAGGGTTAGGGTTAGTTTTAGGGTTAGGACTCGGTTTAGGGTACAGGCTAGGATTAGGGTACGTGTTAGGGTTAGGGTATGGGTTAGGGTTAGGGTTAGGGTACGCCTTAGGGTTAGGGTATTTATTAAACCCATCCCACTCTCTAATTACCACTTAGCACGTAAAGGAATATTATTTGGGGTCCAGCCATGGAGAAGATTTTAGACACTAGGATAAGATAAGGAACACACACATTATAAAGAAATCACATTAGGATTCTGTTTTTAATCTGTTCCTTAAAACACTAGTGCTTCGGAAATCTATTGGAGGCAGAAGCAGTCAAGGGTAGCTTACGGTTAGGGTTAGGGTTAGGGTTAGGTTACGGGTTAGGGTACGGGTTAGGGTACGGCGTAGGGTATGGGTTAGGGTTAGGGTTAATTTTAGGGTTAGGGCTGAGTTTAGGGTACGGGTTATGATTGGGTTACGTGTTAGGTTTAGTGAATGTGTTAGGATTAGTGTACGCGTTAGGGTTAGGGTGTTTATTAAACCTATCCCACTCTCTAGATACCACTTAGCACGTAAAGGAATATTATTTGGGGTCCAGCCATGGGGAAGATTTTAGACACTAGGATAAGATAAGGAACACACAGTATAAAGAAATCACATTAAGATTCTCTTTTTAACATGTTCCTTAAAACACTAGTGCTTAGGAAATCTTTTGGAGGCAGAAGCAGTCAAGGGTAACTTATGGTTAGGGTTAGGGTTAGGGTTAGGTTTAGGGTTATGGTACGGCTTAGGGTATGGGTTAGTGTTAGGGTTAGTTTTAGGGTTAGGGCTCGGTTTAGGGTACGGGTTAGGATTAGGGTACGTGTTAGTGTTAGGGTATGGGTTATGGAGAAGATTTTAGACACTAGGATAAGATAAGGAACACACACATTATAAAGAAATCACATTAGCATTCTGTTTTTAACCTGTTCCTTAAAACAATAGTACTTAGTAGATCCACTGGAGGCAGAAGCAGTCAAGGGTAGCTTAGGGTGAGGGTTAGGGTTAGAGTTAGGTTTAGGGTACGGCTTAGGGTATGGGTTAGGGTACGGGTGAGGGTACGGCGTAGGGTATGGTTTAGGGTTAGGTTTAGGGTTAGGGTACGGCTTAGGGTACGGGTTAGAGTATGGTTGAGGGTACGGCATAGGGTATGGGTTAGGGTATGGGTGAGGGTAGGGCGTACGGTATGGTTTAGTGTTAGGGTTAACGTTAGGGTACAACTTAGGGTATGGGTTAGGGTACGGGTGAAGGTATGGCGTAGGGTATGGTTTAGGGTTAGGGTTAAGGTTACGATTAAGGTATGGCTTAGGGTACGGGTTACGGTACGGGTGAGGGTACGGCGTAGGGTATGGTTTAGGGTTAGGGTTAGGGTTAGGGGTAGAGTACGGCTTAGGGTACAGGTTAGGGTATGGGTGAAGGTATGGCGTAGGGTATGTGTTAGGGTTAGGGTTAGGTTTAGGGTACGGCTTAGGGTACGGGTTATGTTACAGGTGAGGGTACGGCGTAGTGTATGGGTTACAGTTAAGGTTAGGGTTAGGGTACGGCTTAGGGGACGGGTTAGGGTATGGGTGAGGTAATGGTGTAGGGTATGGGCGAGGTCTAGGTTTACATTAGGGTTAGGGTTAGGGTACGGCTTAGGGTACGGGATAGGGTACGGGTGAGGGTACGGCCTAGGGTTAGAGTTAGGGTTACGGTATGGCTTAGGGTATGGGTTAGGGTACGGGTGAGGGTAAGGGGTAGGGTATGGGTTCGGATTATGGTTAGGTTTAGGTTTAGGGTTAGGGTATGGCTTAGGGCACGGATTAGGGTACGGGTGAAGATAGGGCATCAGTTATGGGTTAGGGTTAGGGTTAGGGTACGGCTTAGGGTACAGGTTAGGGTACGGGTGAGGATAGGGTGTACAGTATGGTTTAGGGTTAGGGTTAGCATTAGGGTACAGCTTAGGGTACGGGTTAGGGTACCGGTAAGGGTATGGCATAGGGTATGGGTTAGGGTTAAGGTTAGAGTACGGTTTCGGGTATGGGTTAGGGTAAGAGTGAGGGTACGGCGTAGGCTTAGGTTTAGGGTTAGGGTTAGGGTTAGGGTATGGCTTAGGGTACGGGTTAGGGTACAGGTGAGGGTACAGCGTACGGTATGGGTTAGTGTTAGTGTTAGGGTTAGAGTTAGGTTTAGGGTACGGCGTAGGGTACGGGTTAGGCAACGGGTGAGGGTACGGCATAGGGTATGGGTTAGGGTTAGGGTTAGGGTTAAGGTTAGGGTACTGGTTAGGGTATGGGTGAGTTACAGCGTAGGGTGTGGGTTAGGGTTAGGGTTAGTTTTAGGGTTAGGGCTAGGGTTAGGGCTAGGGTTAGGGTTAGAGTACGGGTTAGGGTATGGGTTAGGGTATGGGTGAGGGCACGGCATAGAGTATGGGTTACGGTTAGGGTTAGGGTTTGGGTTAGGGTTAGGGAAAGGGATAGGGTACGGGTTAGGATTAGGGTACGTGTTAGAGTTAGGGTATGGGTTATGGTTAGGGTACAGCTTAGGGTACGGGTTAGGGTACGGCATAGGTTGTGGCTTAGGGTTAGGGTTAGAGTTCGGATTAGGTTTAGGGTACGGCTTAGGGTACGGGTTAGTGTACGGTTTAGGGTACGGCGTTAGGTATGGGTTAGGGTTAGTGTTAGGGTTAGTTTTAGGGTTAGGGCTCGGTTTAGGGTACAGGTTAGGATTAGGGTACGTGTTAGGGTTAGGGTATGGGTTAGGGTTAGGGTACGCGTTAGGGTTAGGGTATTTATTAAACCTATCCCACTCTCTAGATACCACTTAGCACATAAAGGCATATTATTTGGGGTCCAGCCATGGAGAAGATTTTAGACACTAGGATAAGATAAGGTACACACACATTATAAAGAAATCACATTAGGATTCTCTTTTTAACCTGCTCCTTAAAACACTAGTGCTTAGGAAATCTATTGGAGGCAGAAGCAGTCAAGGGTAGCTTAGGGTTAGGGTTAGGGTTAGGGTTAGTGTACGGCTTAGGGCACGGGTTAGGGTACGGCGTAGGGTACGAGTTAGGGTTAGCGTTAGGGTTAGTTTTAGGGTTAGGGCTCGGTTTAGGGTACGGGTTAGGATTAGCGTACGTGTTAGGGTTAGGGTATGGGTTAGGGTTAGGGTACGCGTTAGGGTAGGTTATTTATTAAACCTATCCCACTCTCTAGATACCACTTAGCACGTAAAGGAATATTATTTGTGGTCCAGTCATGGAGAAGATTTTAGACACTAGGATAAGATAAGGAACTCACACATTATAAAGAAATCACATTAGGATTCTCTTTTTAACCTGTTCCTTAAAACACTAGTGCTTAGGAAATCTATTGGTGGCAGAAGCAGTCAAGGGTAGCTTAGGATGAGGGTTAGGTTAGGGTTAGGGTTAGGGTATGGCTTAGAGTACGGGTTAGGGTACGGGTTAGGGTACGTTGTACGGTATGGTTTAGGGTTAGGGTTAGGTTTAGTTGTAGTGTTAGGGCTCGGTTTAGGGTACGGGCTAGGATTAGGGTACGTGGTAGGGTTAGGGTATGGGTTAGGGTTAGGGTACACGTTAGGATTAGGGTATTTATTAAACCTATCCCACTCTCTAAATACCACTTAGCACGTAAAGGAATATTATTTGGGGTCCCGACATTGAGCAGATTTTAGACACTAGGATAAGATAAGTAACACACACATAATAAAGAAATCACATTAGGATTCTCTTCTTAACCTGTTCCTTAAAACACTAGTGCTTAGGAAATCTATTGGAAGCAGAAGCAGTCAAGGGTAGCTTAGGTTTAGGGTTTGGGTTAGCGTTAGGGTTAAGGTACGGCTTAGGGTTCGGGTTAGAGTACGGGTTAGTGTACGGCGTAGGGTATGGGTTAGGGTTAGGTTTAGTTTTAGGGTTAAGGCTTGGTTTAGGGTGCAGGGTAGGATTAGGGTACGTGTTAGGGTTAGGGTTATGGTACGCGTCAGGGTTAGCGTATTTATTAAACCTATCCCACTGTCTAGATACCACTGAGCACGTAAAGGAATATTATTTGGAGTCTAGCCATAGACAAGATTTTAGACACTAGGATAAGATAAGGAACATACACATTATAAAGAAATCACTTTAGGATTCACTTTTTAACTGTTCCTTAAAACACAAGTGCTTAGGAAATCTATTGGAGGCAGAAGCAGTCAAGGGTAGCTTAGGGTTAGGGTTAGGGTTAGGGTTAGGGTACGGCTTAGGGTACGGGTTAGGGTACGGCTTAGACTATGGCGTAGGGTATGGGTTAGGGTTATGTTAGGGTTAGTTTTGGGGTTAGGCCTGATTTTACGGTACGGGTTAGGATTAGTGTACGTGTTAGGTTTAGTGTATGTGTTAGGGTAAGGGTACGCGTTAGGGTTAGGGTATTTATTAATCCTATCCCTCTCTCTAGATACCACTTAGCACGTAAAGGAATATTATTTGTGGTCCAACCATGGAGAAGTTTTAGACACTAGGATAAGATAAGGAACACACACATTATAATGAAGTCTCATTAGGATTCTCTTTTTAACCTGTTCCTTAAAACACTAATGCTAAGAAATCTATTGGAGGCAGAAGCAGTCAAGGGTAGCTTAGGGTCAGGATTAGGGTTAGGTTTAGTTTTAGGGGACGGCTTAGGGTACGGGTTAGGGTACGGGTTAGGGTACGGCGTAGGGTATGGGTCGGTGTTAGGTTTAGGTTTAGTTTTACGGTTAGGTCTAAGGTTATGGTACAGGTTAGGATTAGGTTACGTGTTAGGGTTAGGGTATGGGTTAGGGTTAGGGTACGCGTTAGGGTTAGGGTATTTATTAAACCTATCCCAGTCTCTAGATACCACTTAGCATGTAAAGGAATATTATTTGGGGTCCAGCCATGGAGAAGATTTTAGACACTAGGATAAGATAAGGAACACACACATAATAAAGAAATCACATTAAGATTCTCTTTTTAACCTGTTCCTTAAAACACTAGGGCTTAGGAAATCTATTGGAGGCAGAAGCAGTCAAGGGTAGCTTAGGGTTAGGGTTACGCTTAGGGTTAGGTTTAGGGTACGGGTTAGGGTACAGGTGAGGCTACGGCGTAGGGTATGGGTTAGTGTTAGTGTTAGGGTTAGAGTTAGGTTTAGGGTACGGCGTAGGGTATGGGTTAGGGAACGGGTGAGGGTACGACATAGAGTATGTGTTAGGGTTAGGGTTAAGGTTAGGGTACAGGTTAGGGTACGGGTGAGGTACAGCGTAGGGTGTGGGTTAGGGTTAGTGTTAGTTTTAGGGTTAGGGCTAGGGTTAGGGTTAGGTTCAGGGTTAGAGTACGGCTTATGGTATGGGTTACGGTACGGTGAGGGTACGGCATAGAGTATGGGTTACGGTTAGGGTAAGGTTTTGGGTTAGGGTTAGGGAAAGGGATAGGGTACGGGTTAGGATTAGGGTATGTGTTAGAGTTAGGGTATTGGTTAGGGTTAGGGTACAGCTTAGGGTACGGGTTAGGGTACGCCATAGGGTGTGGCTTAGGGTTAGGGTTAGAGTTCGGATTAGGTTTAGGGTACGGCTTAGGGTACGGGTTAGTGTACGGGTTAGGGTACGGCGTACGGTATGGGTTAAGGTTAGTGTTAGGGTTAGTTTTAGGGTTAGGGCTCGGTTTAGGGTACAGGCTAGGATTAGGGTACGTGTTAGGGTTAGGGTATGGGTTTGGGTTAGGGTACGCCTTAGGATTAGGGTATTTATTAAACCCATCCCACTCTCTAATTACCACTTAGCACGTAAAGGAATATTATTTGGGGTCCAGCCATGGAGAAGATTTTAGACACTAGGATAAGATAAGGAACACACACATTATAAAGAAATCACATTAGGATTCTCTTTTTAATCTGTTCCTTAAAACACTAGTGCTTCGGAAATCTGTTGGAGGCAGAAGCAGTCAAGGGTAGCTTAGGGTTAGGGTTACGTTTAGGGTTAGGGTTAGGGTACGGCTTAGGGTACGGGTTAGGGTACGAGTTACGGTACAGGTTATGGTATCGCGTAGGTTATGGCTTAGGTTTAGTGTTGGGGTTAATTTTAGAGTTAGGTCTCGGTTTAGGGTATGGGTTAGGATTAGGATACGTGTTAGGGTTAGGGTATGGGTTAGGGTTACGGTACGCGTTATGGTTAGGTTATTTATTAAACCTATCCCACTCTCTAGATACCACTTAGCACGTAAAGGAATATCATTCGGGGTCCAGCCATGGAGAAGGTTTTAGACACTAGGATAAGATAAGGAACATACTAATTATAAAGAAATCACATTAGGATTCTCTTTTTAATCTGTTACGTAAAACACTAGTGACTTAGAAAATCTATTGTAGGCAGAAGCAGTCAAGGGGAGCTTAGTGTTAGGGGTAGGGTACAGGTTAGGGTTAGGGTACGAGTTAGGGTACGGTTTAGGGTACGGCTTAGGGTATGGGTTAGGGTTAGGGTTTGGGGTAGTTTTAGGGTTAGGGCTCGGTTTAGGGTACAGTTTAGGATTCGGTTAGGGTTAGGGTTAGGTTTAGGTTACGGCTTAATTCACGGGTTAGGGTACGGCGTAGGGTATGGCTTAGGGTTAGGGTTAGGGTTCGGAGTAGGTTTAGGGTACCCCTTAGGGTACGGGTTAGGTTACAGCATAGCGTATGGTTTAGGGTTAGTGTTAGGGTTAGTTTTAGGGTTAGGGCTCGGTTTAGGGTACGGGTTAGGATTAGGGTACATGTTAGGGTTAGGGTATGGGTTAGGGTTAGGGTACGCTTTAGGGTTAGGGTATTTATTAAAGCTATCCCACTCTCTAATTACCACTTAGCACGTAAAGGAATATTATTTGTGGTCTAGCCATGGAGAAGATTTTAGACACTAGGATAAGATAAGGAACACACACAGTATAAAGGAGTCACAATAGGATTCTCTTTTTAACCTGTTCCTTAAAACACTGGTCCTTAGGAAATCTATTGGAGACAGAAGCATTCAAGGGTAGCTTAGGGTTAGTGTTAGGGTCAGGGTTAGGTTTAGGGTACGGCTTAGGGTATGAGTTAGGGGACGGGTTAGGGTATGGCGTAGGGTATGGCTTGGGGCTAGGGTTAGTTTTAGGCTTAGGGATCGGTTTAGGATTACGGTTTAGGATAAGGGTACGTGTTAGGGTTAGGGTATTTATTAAAGCTATCCCACTCTCTAATTACCATTTAGCACGTAAAGGAATATTATTTGGGGTCTAGCCATGGAGAAGATTTTAGACACTAGGATAAGATAAGGAACACACACATTATAAAGGAATCACAATAGGATTTTCTTTTTAACCTGTTCCGTAAAACACTAGTGCTTACAAAATCTACTGGAGGCAGAAGCAGTCAAGGGTAGCTTAGGGTTAGGGTTAGGATACGGCTTAGGGTACGGGTTAGGGTACGGCGTAGGGTATGGCTTAGGGTTAGGGTTAGGGCTCGGTTTAGGGTACGGGTTAGGATTAGGGAACGTGTTAGTGTTGGGGTATGGGTTAGTGTTTGGGTACTCGTTAGCGTAAGGGTATTTATTTAGCCTATCCCAATCTCTAGATACCACTTAGCACATAAAGGAATATTATTTGGGGTCCAGCCATGGAGAAGATTTTAGACACTAGGATAAGATAAGGAACACACACATTATAAAGAAATCACATTAGGATTCTCTTTTTAACCTGTTCTTTAAAACACTAGTGCTTAGTAAATCTACTGGAGGCAGAAGCAGTCAAGGATAGCTTAGGGTTAGGGTTAGGGTTAGGGTTAGGGTACGGCTTAGTTCACTGTTTAGAATAAGGCGTAGGGTATGGCTTAGTGTTAGGGTTAGGGTTCGGAGTAGGTTTAGGGTACGGCTTAGGGTACGGGTTAGTGTACGTGTTAGGGTACGGTGTAGGGTATGGGTTAGGGTTAGTGTTAGGGTTAGTTTTAGGGTTAGGGCTCGGTTTACGGTACAGGTTAGGATTAGGGTACCTGTTAGGTTTAGGGTATGCATTAGGTTTCGGCTACGCGTTAGGGTTAGGGTATTTATTAAACCTATCCCACTCTTAGGGTATGGCTTAGGGTACGGGTTAGGTTACGGGTTAAGGTACGGCGTAGAGTATGGGTTAGGGTTAGGGTTAAGGGTAGTTTTAGGTTTAGGTATCGTTTTAGGGTACGGGTTAGGATTAGGTTATGGGTTAGGGTTAGGGTACGTGTTAGGCTTAGGGTATTTATTAAACCTATCCCACTCTCTAGATACCACTTAGCACGTAAAGAAATATTATTTGGGGTCCAGCCATGGAGTAGATTTTAGACACTAGGATAAGATAAGGAACACACACATTATAAAGAAATTACATTAGGATACTCTTTTTAACCTGTTCCTTAAAACACTAGTGCTTAGGAAATCTACTAGAGGCAGAAGCATTCAAGGGTAGCTTAGGGTTAGTGTTAGGGTTAGAGTACGGCTTAGGGTACGGGTTAGGGTATGGCGTAGGGCATGGCTTAGGGATAGGGTTAGGGGTAGTTTTACGGTTACGGCTAGGTTTCGGGTACGGCTTCTAATTAGGGTACGTGTTAGGTTTAGGGTATGCGTTACGTTTTGGGTATGCGTTACGGTTAGGGTATTTATTAAACCTATCCCAATCTCTAGATAACACTTAGCACGCAAAGGATTATTATCTGGTGTCCAGCCATAGAGAAGATTTTAGACAGTAGGATAAGATACGGAACACACACATTATAAACAAATCACCTTAGGATTCGCTTTTTAACCTGTTCCTTAAAACACTATTGCTTAGGAAAACTATTGGAGGCAGAAGCAGTCAAGGGTAGCTTAGGGTTAGGGTTAGGGTTAGGGTTAAGGTTAGGGTACTGGTTAGGGTATGGGTGAGGTACAGCGTAGGGCGTGGGTTAGGGATAGGGTTAGTTTTAGGGTTAGGGCTAGGGTTAGGGCTAGGGTTAGGGTTAGAGTACGGGTTAGGGTATGGGTTAGGGTACGGGTGAGGGTACGGCATAGAGTATGGGTTAAGCTTAGGGTTAGGGTTTGGGTTAGGGTTAGGGAAAGGGATAGGGTACGGGTTAGGATTAGGGTACGTGTTAGAGTTAGGGTATGGGTTATGGTTAGGGTACAGCTTAGGGTACGGGTTAGGGTACGGCATAGGTTGTGGCTTAGGGTTAGGGTTAGAGTTCGGATTAGGTTTAGGGTACGGCTTAGGGTACGGGTTAGTGTACGGGTTAGTGTACGGCATAGGGTGTGGCTTAGGGTTAGGGTTAGAGTTCGGATTAGGTTTAGGGTACGGCATAGGGTACGGGTTAGTGTACGGTTTAGGGTACGGCGTAGGGTATGGGTTAGGGTTAGTGTTAGGGTTAGTTTTAGGGTTAGGGCTCGGTTTAGGGGACAGGTTAGGATTAGGGTACGTGTTAGGGTTAGGTTATGGGTTAGGGTTAGGCTACGCGTTAGGGTTAGGGTATTTATTAAACCTATCCCACTCTCTAGATACCACTTAGCACGTAAAGGAATATTATTTGGGGTCCAGCCATGGAGAAGATTTTAGACACTAGGATAAGATAAGGAACACACACATTATAAAGAAATCACATTAGGATTCTCTTTTTAACCTGTTCCTTGAAACACTAGTGCTTAGGAAATCTATTGGAGGCAGAAGCAGTCAAGGGTAGCTTAGGGTTAGGGTTAGGGTTAGGATTAGGTTTCGGGTACGGCTTAGGGTACGGGTTAGGGTACGGGTTAGGGTACAGGTTAGGGTATGGCGTAGGGTATGCATTGGGGTTAGGGTTAGGGTTAGGGTTAGTTCTAGGGTTAGGGCTCGGTTTAGGGTACGGGTTAGGATTGGGGTACGTGTTAGGGTTAGTGTATGTTTTAGGGTTAGTGTATGCCTTAGAGTTAGGGTACTTATTAATCCTATCCCACTATCTGGATACCACTTAGCACGTAAAGGAATACTATTTGGGGTCCAGCCATGGAGAAGATTATAGACACTAGGATAAGCTAAGGTACACACACATTATAAAGAAATCACATTAGGATTCTCTTTTTAACCTGTTCCTTAAAACACTAGTGCTTAGGAAATCTATTGGAGGCAGAAGCAGTCAAGGGTAGCTTAGGGTTAGGGTTAGGGTTAGGGTTAGGGTTAGGGTTAGGTTAGGGTTAGGGTTAGGGTTAGGGTTAGGGTACGGCTTAGGGTATGGGTTAGGGTATGGGTTAGGTTATGGGTTAGGGTACGGTGTAGGGTATGGGTTAGGTTTACGGTTAGGGTTAGTTTTACGTTTAGGGCTCAGTTTAGGGTACAGGTTAGGATTACGGTACGTGTTAGGGTTCGGGTATGGGTTAAGGTTAGGGTACGGGTTAGGGTTAGGGTATTTATTAATCCTATCCGTCTCTCTAGATACCATTTAGCACGTAAAGGAATATTATTTGTGGTCCAACCATGGAGAAGTTTTAGACACTAGGATAAGATAAGGAACACACACATTATAATGAAATCTCATTAGGATTCTCTTTTTAACCTGTTCCTTAAAACACTAATGCTAAGCAATTTATTGGAGGCAGAAGCAGTCAAGGGTAGCTTAGGGTCAGGATTAGGGTTAGTTTTAGTTTTAGGGGACGGCTTAGAGTACGGGTTAGGGTACGGGTTAGGGTACGGTGTACGGTATGGGTTAGGGTTAGGGTTAGGGTTAGTTGTAGTGTTAGGGCTTGGTTTAGGGTACGGGCTAGGATTAAGGTACGTGGTAGGGTTAGGGTATGGGTTAGGGTTAGGGTACACGTTAAGGTTAGGGTATTTATTAAACCTATCCCACTCTCTAAATACCACTTAGCACGTAAAGGAATATTATTTGGGGTCCCGACATTGAGCAGATTTTAGACACTAGGGTAAGATAAGTAACACACACATAATAAAGAAATCACATTAGGATTCTCTTCTTAACCTGTTCCTTAAAACACTAGTGCTTAGGAAATCTATTGGAAGCAGAAGCAGTCAAGGGTAGCTTAGGTTTAGGGTTAGGGTTAGGGTTAGGGTTAAGGTACGGCTTAGGGTTGGGGTTAGGGTACGGGTTAGTGTACGGCGTAGGGTATGGGTTAGGGTTAGGTTTAGTTTTAGGGTTAAGGCTCGGTTTAGGGTGCAGGGTAGGATTAGGGTCCGTGTTAGGGTTAGGGTATGGGTTAGGGTTAGGGTACGCGTCAGGGTTAGCGTATTTATTAAACCTATCCCACTCTCTAGATACCACTGAGCACGTAAAGGAATATTATTTGGAGTCCAGCCATAGAGAAGATTTTAGACACTAGGATAAGATAAGGAACATACACATTATAAAGAAATCACATTAGGATTCTCTTTTTAACTGTTCCTGAAAACACTAATGCTAAGAAATCTATTGGAGGCAGAAGCAGTCAAGGGTAGCTTAGGGTCAGGATTAGGGTTAGGTTTAGTTTTAGGGGACGGCTTACGGTACGGGTTAGGTTACGGGATACAGTACGCCGTAGGGTATGGGTTGGGTTTAGGTTTAGGTTTAGTTTTACGGTTAGGGCTAAGGTTATGGTACAGGTTAGAGTTAGGTTACGTGTTAGGGTTAGGGTATGGGTTAGGGTTAGGGTACGCGTTAGGGTTAGGGTATTTATTAAACCTATCCCAGTCTCTAGATACCACTTAGCACGTAAAGGTATATTATTTGGGGTCCAGCCATGGAGACGATTTTAGACACTAGGATAAGATAAGGTACACACACATTATAAAGAAATCACATTAGGATTCTCTTTTTAACCTGCTCCTTAAAACACTAGTGCTTAGGAAATCTATTGGAGGCAGAAGCAGTCAAGGGTAGCTTAGGGTTAGGGTTAGGGTTAGGGTTAGTGTACGGCTTAGGGTACGGGTTAGGGTACGGCGTAGGGTACGAGTTAGGGTTAGGGTTAGGGTTAGTTTTAGGGTTAGGGCTCGGTTTAGGGTACGGGTTTGGATTAGCGTACGTGTTAGGGTTAGGGTATGGGTTAGGGTTAGGGTACGCGTTAGGGTTAGGTTATTTATTAAACCTATCCCACTCTCTAGATACCACTTAGCACGTAAAGGAATATTATTTGTGGTCCAGTCATGGAGAAGATTTTAGACACTAGGATAAGATAAGGAACTCACACATTATAAAGAAATCACATTAGGATTCTCTTTTTAACCTGTTCCTTAAAACACTAGTGCTTAGGAAATCTATTGGTGGCAGAAGCAGTCAAGGGTAGCTTAGGATGAGGGTTAGGTTAGGGTTAGGGTTAGGGTATGGCTTAGAGTACGGGTTAGGGTACGGGTTAGGGTATGTTGTACGGTATGGTTTAGGGTTAGGGTTAGGTTTAGTTGTAGTGTTAGGGCTCGGTTTAGGGTACGGGCTAGGATTAGGGTACGTGGTAGGGTTAGGGTATGGGTTAGGGTTAGGGTACACGTTAGGATTAGGGTATTTATTAAACCTATCCCACTCTCTAAATACCACTTAGCACGTAAAGGAATATTATTTGGGGTCCCGACATTGAGCAGATTTTAGACACTAGGATAAGATAAGTAACACACACATAATAAAGAAATCACATTAGGATTCTCTTCTTAACCTGTTCCTTAAAACACTAGTGCTTAGGAAATCTATTGGAAGCAGAAGCAGTCAAGGGTAGCTTAGGTTTAGGGTTCGGGTTAGGGTTAGGGTTAAGGTACGGCTTAGGGTTCGGGTTAGGGTACGGGTTAGTGTACGGCGTAGGGTATGGGTTAGGGTTAGGTTTAGTTTTAGGGTTAAGGCTCGGTTTAGGGTGCGGGGTAGGATTAGGGTACGTGTTAGGGTTAGGGTTAGGGTACGCGTCAGGGTTAGCGTATTTATTAAACCTATCCCACTGTCTAGATACCACTGAGCACGTAAAGGAATATTATTTGGAGTCTAGACATAGACAAGATTTTAGACACTAGGATAAGATAAGGAACATACACATTATAAAGAAATCACATTAGGATTCACTTTTTAACTGTTCCTTAAAACACAAGTTCTTAGGAAATCTATTGGAGGCAGAAGCAGTCTAGGGTAGCTTAGGGTTAGGGTTAGGGTTAGGGTTAGGGTTAGGGTACGGCTTAGGGTACGGGTTAGGGTACGGCTTAGACTATGGCGTAGGGTATGGGTTAGGGTTATGTTAGGGTTAGTTTTGGGGTTAGGCCTGATTTTACGGTACGGGTTAGGATTAGTGTACGTGTTAGGTTTACTGTATGTGTTAGGGTAAGGGTACGCGTTAGGGTTAGGGTATTTATTACTCCTATCCCTCTCTCTAGATACCACTTAGCACGTAAAGGAATATTATTTGTGGTCCAACCATGGAGAAGTTTTAGACACTAGGATAAGATAAGGAACACACACATTATAATGAAGTCTCATTAGGATTCTCTTTTTAACCTGTTCCTTAAAACACTAATGCTAAGAAATCTATTGGAGGCAGAAGCAGTCAAGGGTAGCTTAGGGTCAGGATTAGGGTTAGGTTTAGTTTTAGGGGACGGCTTAGGGTACGGGTTAGGGTACGGGTTAGGGTACGGCGTAGGGTATGGGTTGGGGTTAGGTTTAGGTTTAGTTTTACGGTTAGGGCTAAGGTTATGGTACAGGTTAGGATTAGGTTACGTGTTAGGGTTAGGGTATGGGTTAGGGTTAGGGTACGCGTTAGGGTTAGGGTATTTATTAAACCTATCCCAGTCTCTAGATACCACTTAGCACGTAAAGGAATATTATTTGGGGTCCAGCCATGGAGAAGATTTTAGACACTAGGATAAGATAAGGAACACACACATAATAAAGAAATCACATTAAGTTTCTCTTTTTAACCTGTTCCTTAAAACACTAGGGCTTAGGAAATCTATTGGAGGCAGAAGCAGTCAAGGGTAGCTTAGGGTTAGGGTTACGCTTAGGGTTAGGTTTAGGGTACGGGTTAGGGTACAGGTGAGGCTACGGCGTAGGGTATGGCTTAGGGTTAGCGTTAGGGTTAGTTTTAGGGTTAGGGCTCGGTTTAGGGTACGGGTTAGGATTAGGGAACGGGTTAGTGTTGGGGTATGGGTTAGTGTTTGGGTACTCTTTAGCGTAAGGGTATTTATTTAGCCTATCCCAATCTCTAGATACCACTTAGCACATAAAGGAATATTATTTGGGGTCCAGCCATGGAGAAGATTTTAGACACTAGGATAAGATAAGGAACACACACATTATAAAGAAATCACATTAGGATTCTCTTTTTAACCTGTTCCTTAAAACACTAGTGCTTAGTAAATCTACTGGGGGCAGAAGCAGTCAAGGATAGCTTAGGGTTAGGGTTAGGGTTAGGGTTAGGGTACGGCTTAGTTCACTGTTTAGAATAAGGCGTAGGGTATGGCTTAGGGTTAGGGTTAGGGTTCGGAGTAGGTTTAGGGTACGGCTTAGGGTACGGGTTAGTGTACGTGTTAGGGTACGGTGTAGGGTATGGGTTAGGGTTAGTGTTAGGGTTAGTTTTAGGGTTAGGGCTCGGTTTACCGTACAGGTTAGGATTAGGGTACCTGTTAGGTTTAGGGTATGCATTAGGTTTCGGCTACGCGTTAGGGTTAGGGTATTTATTAAACCTATCCCACTCTTAGGGTACGGCTTAGGGTACGGGTTAGGTTACGGGTTAAGGTACGGCGTAGAGTATGGGTTAGGGTTAGGGTTAAGGGTAGTTTTAGGTTTAGGTATCGTTTTAGGGTACGGGTTAGGATTAGGTTATGGGTTAGGGTTAGGGTACGTGTTAGGCTTAGGGTATTTATTAAACCTATCCCACTCTCTAGATACCACTTAGCACGTAAAGAAATATTATTTGGGGTCCAGCCATGGAGTAGATTTTAGACACTAGGATAAGATAAGGAACACACACATTATAAAGAAATTACATTAGGATACTCTTTTTAACCTGTTCCTTAAAACACTAGTGCTTAGGAAATCTACTAGAGGCAGAAGCATTCAAGGGTAGCTTAGGGTTAGTGTTAGGGTTAGAGTACGGCTTAGGGTACGGGTTAGGGTATGGCGTAGGGCATGGCTTAGGGATAGGGTTAGGGGTAGTTTTACGGTTACGGCTAGGTTTCGGGTACGGCTTCTAATTAGGGTACGTGTTAGGTTTAGGGTATGGGTTACGTTTTGGGTATGCGTTACGGTTAGGGTATTTATTAAACCTATCCCAATCTCTAGATAACACTTAGCACGCAAAGGATTATTATCTGGTGTCCAGCCATAGAGAAGATTTTAGACAGTAGGATAAGATACGGAACACACACATTATAAACAAATCACCTTAGGATTCGCTTTTTAACCTGTTCCTTAAAACACTATTGCTTAGGAAAACTATTGGAGGCAGAAGCAGTCAAGGGTAGGTTAGGGTTAGGGTTAGGGTTAGGGTTAAGGTTAGGGTACTGGTTAGGGTATGGGTGAGGTACAGCGTAGGGCGTGGGTTAGGGATAGGGTTAGTTTTAGGGTTAGGGCTAGGGTTAGGGCTAGGGTTAGGGTTAGAGTACGGGTTAGGGTATGGGTTAGGGTACGGGTGAGGGTACGGCATAGAGTATGGGTTAGGCTTAGGGTTAGGGTTTGGGTTAGGGTTAGGGAAAGGGATAGGGTACGGGTTAGGATTAGGGTACGTGTTAGAGTTAGGGTATGGGTTATGGTTAGGGTACAGCTTAGGGTACGGGTTAGGGTACGGCATAGGTTGTGGCTTAGGGTTAGTGTTAGAGTTCGGATTAGGTTTAGGGTACGGCTTAGGGTACGGGTTAGTGTACGGGTTAGTGTACGGCATAGGGTGTGGCTTAGGGTTAGGGTTAGAGTTCGGATTAGGTTTAGGGTACGGCATAGGGTACGGGTTAGTGTACGGTTTAGGGTACGGCGTAGGGTATGGGTTAGGGTTAGTGTTAGGGTTAGTTTTAGGGTTAGGGCTCGGTTTAGGGGACAGGTTAGGATTAGGGTACGTGTTAGGGTTAGGTTATGGGTTAGGGTTAGGCTACGCGTTAGGGTTAGGGTATTTATTAAACCTATCCCACTCTCTAGATACCACTTAGCACGTAAAGGAATATTATTTGGGGTCCAGCCATGGAGAAGATTTTAGACACTAGGATAAGATAAGGAACACACACATTATAAAGAAATCACATTAGGATTCTCTTTTTAACCTGTTCCTTGAAACACTAGTGCTTAGGAAATCTATTGGAGGCAGAAGCAGTCAAGGGTAGCTTAGGGTTAGGGTTAGGGTTAGGATTAGGTTTCGGGTACGGCTTAGGGTACGGGTTAGGGTACGGGTTAGGGTACAGGTTAGGGTATGGCGTAGGGTATGCGTTGGGGTTAGGGTTAGGGTTAGGGTTAGTTCTAGGGTTAGGGCTCGGTTTAGGGTACGGGTTAGGATTGGGGTACGTGTTAGGGTTAGTGTATGGTTTAGGGTTAGTGTATGCCTTAGAGTTAGGGTACTTATTAATCCTATCCCACTATCTGGATACCACTTAGCACGTAAAGGAATATTATTTGGGGTCCAGCCATGGAGAAGATTATAGACACTAGGATAAGCTAAGGAACACACACATTATAAAGAAATCACATTAGGATTCTCTTTTTAACCTGTTCCTTAAAACACTAGTGCTTAGGAAATCTATTGGAGGCAGAAGCAGTCAAGGGTAGCTTAGGGTTAGGGTTAGGGTTAGGGTTAGGGTTAGGGTTAGGTTAGGGTTAGGGTTAGGGTTAGGGTTAGGGTACGGCTTAGGGTATGGGTTAGGGTATGGGTTAGGTTATGGGTTAGGGTACGGTGTAGGGTATGGGTTAGGTTTACGGTTAGGGTTAGTTTTACGTTTAGGGCTCAGTTTAGGGTACAGGTTAGGATTACGGTACGTGTTAGGGTTCGGGTATGGGTTAAGGTTAGGGTACGGGTTAGGGTTAGGGTATTTATTAATCCTATCCCTCTCTCTAGATACCATTTAGCACGTAAAGGAATATTATTTGTCGTCCAACCATGGAGAAGTTTTAGACACTAGGATAAGATAAGGAACACACACATTATAATGAAATCTCATTAGGATTCTCTTTTTAACCTGTTCCTTAAAACACTAATGCTAAGCAATTTATTGGAGGCAGAAGCAGTCAAGGGTAGCTTAGGGTCAGGATTAGGGTTAGTTTTAGTTTTAGGGGACGGCTTAGAGTACGGGTTAGGGTACGGGTTAGGGTACGGTGTACGGTATGGGTTAGGGTTAGGGTTAGGGTTAGTTGTAGTGTTAGGGCTCGGTTTAGGGTACGGGCTAGGATTAGGGTACGTGGTAGGGTTAGGGTATGGGTTAGGGTTAGGGTACACGTTAAGGTTAGGGTATTTATTAAACCTATCCCACTCTCTAAATACCACTTAGCACGTAAAGGAATATTATTTGGGGTCCCGACATTGAGCAGATTTTAGACACTAGGGTAAGATAAGTAACACACACATAATAAAGAAATCACATTAGGATTCTCTTCTTAACCTGTTCCTTAAAACACTAGTGCTTAGGAAATCTATTGGAAGCAGAAGCAGTCAAGGGTAGCTTAGGTTTAGGGTTAGGGTTAGGGTTAGGGTTAAGGTACGGCTTAGGGTTCGGGTTAGGGTACGGGTTAGTGTACGGCGTAGGGTATGGGTTAGGGTTAGGTTTAGTTTTAGGGTTAAGGCTCGGTTTAGGGTGCGGGGTAGGATTAGGGTCCGTGTTAGGGTTAGGGTATGGGTTAGGGTTAGGGTACGCGTCAGGGTTAGCGTATTTATTAAACCTATCCCACTCTCTAGATACCACTGAGCACGTAAAGGAATATTATTTGGAGTCCAGCCATAGAGAAGATTTTAGACACTAGGATAAGATAAGGAACATACACATTATAAAGAAATCACATTAGGATTCTCTTTTTAACTGTTCCTGAAAACACTAATGCTAAGAAATCTATTGGAGGCAGAAGCAGTCAAGGGTAGCTTAGGGTCAGGATTAGGGTTAGGTTTAGTTTTAGGGGACGGCTTACGGTACGGGTTAGGTTACGGGATACAGTACGCCGTAGGGTATGGGTTGGGTTTAGGTTTAGGTTTAGTTTTACGGTTAGGGCTAAGGTTATGGTACAGGTTAGAGTTAGGTTACGTGTTAGGGTTAGGGTATGGGTTAGGGTTAGGGTACGCGTTAGGGTTAGGGTATTTATTAAACCTATCCCAGTCTCTAGATACCACTTAGCATGTAAAGGCATATTATTTGGGGTCCAGCCATGGAGACGATTTTAGACACTAGGATAAGATAAGGTACACACACATTATAAAGAAATCACATTAGGATTCTCTTTTTAACCTGCTCCTTAAAACACTAGTGCTTAGGAAATCTATTGGAGGCAGAAGCAGTCAAGGGTAGCTTAGGGTTGGGGTTAGGGTTAGGGTTAGTGTACGGCTTAGGGTACGGGTTAGGGTACGGCGTAGGGTACGAGTTAGGGTTAGGGTTAGGGTTAGTTTTAGGGTTAGGGCTCGGTTTAGGGTACGGGTTTGGATTAGCGTACGTGTTAGGGTTAGGGTATGGGTTAGGGTTAGGGTACGCGTTAGGGTTAGGTTATTTATTAAACCTATCCCACTCTCTAGATACCACTTAGCACGTAAAGGAATATTATTTGGGGTCCAGTCATGGAGAAGATTTTAGACACTAGGATAAGATAAGGAACTCACACATTATAAAGAAATCACATTAGGATTCTCTTTTTAACCTGTTCCTTAAAACACTAGTGCTTAGGAAATCTATTGGTGGCAGAAGCAGTCAAGGGTAGCTTAGGATGAGGGTTAGGTTAGGGTTAGGGTTAGGGTATGGCTTAGAGTACGGGTTAGGGTACGGGTTACGGTACGTTGTACGGTATGGTTTAGGGTTAGGGTTAGGTTTAGTTGTAGTGTTAGGGCTCGGTTTAGGGTACGGGCTAGGATTAGGGTACGTGGTAGGGTTAGGGTATGGGTTAGGGTTAGGGTACACGTTAGGATTAGGGTATTTATTAAACCTATCCCACTCTCTAAATACCACTTAGCACGTAAAGGAATATTATTTGGGGTCCCGACATTGAGCAGATTTTAGACACTAGGATAAGATAAGTAACACACACATAATAAAGAAATCACATTAGGATTCTCTTCTTAACCTGTTCCTTAAAACACTAGTGCTTAGGAAATCTATTGGAAGCAGAAGCAGTCAAGGGTAGCTTAGGTTTAGGGTTCGGGTTAGGGTTAGGGTTAAGGTACGGCTTAGGGTTCGGGTTAGGGTACGGGTTAGTGTACGGCGTAGGGTATGGGTTAGGGTTAGATTTAGTTTTAGGGTTAAGGCTCGGTTTAGGGTGCGGGGTAGGATTAGGGTACGTGTTAGGGTTAGGGTTAGGGTACGCGTCAGGGTTAGCGTATTTATTAAACCTATCCCACTGTCTAGATACCACTGAGCACGTAAAGGAATATTATTTGGAGTCTAGACATAGACAAGATTTTAGACACTAGGATAAGATAAGGAACATACACATTATAAAGAAATCACATTAGGATTCACTTTTTAACTGTTCCTTAAAACACAAGTTCTTAGGAAATCTATTGGAGGCAGAAGCAGTCTAGGGTAGCTTAGGGTTAGGGTTAGGGTTAGGGTTAGGGTTAGGGTTAGGGTACGGCTTAGGGTACGGGTTAGGGTACGGCTTAGACTATGGCGTAGGGTATGGGTTAGGGTTATGTTAGGGTTAGTTTTGGGGTTAGGCCTGATTTTACGGTACGGGTTAGGATTAGTGTACGTGTTAGGTTTACTGTATGTGTTAGGGTAAGGGTACGCGTTAGGGTTAGGGTATTTATTAATCCTATCCCTCTCTCTAGATACCACTTAGCACGTAAAGGAATATTATTTGTGGTCCAACCATGGAGAAGTTTTAGACACTAGGATAAGATAAGGAACACACACATTATAATGAAGTCTCATTAGGATTCTCTTTTTAACCTGTTCCTTAAAACACTAATGCTAAGAAATCTATTGGAGGCAGAAGCAGTCAAGGGTAGCTTAGGGTCAGGATTAGGGTTAGGTTTAGTTTTAGGGGACGGCTTAGGGTACGGGTTAGGGTACGGGTTAGGGTACGGCATAGGGTATGGGTTGGGGTTAGGTTTAGGTTTAGTTTTACGGTTAGGGCTAAGGTTATGGTACAGGTTAGGATTAGGTTACGTGTTAGGGTTAGGGTATGGGTTAGGGTTAGGGTACGCGTTAGGGTTAGGGTATTTATTAAACCTATCCCAGTCTCTAGATACCACTTAGCACGTAAAGGAATATTATTTGGGGTCCAGCCATGGAGAAGATTTTAGACACTAGGATAAGATAAGGAACACACACATAATAAAGAAATCACATTAAGTTTCTCTTTTTAACCTGTTCCTTAAAACACTAGGGCTTAGGAAATCTATTGGAGGCAGAAGCAGTCAAGGGTAGCTTAGGGTTAGGGTTACGCTTAGGGTTAGGTTTAGGGTACGGGTTAGGGTACAGGTGAGGCTACGGCGTAGGGTATGGGTTAGTGTTAGTGTTAGGGTTAGAGTTAGGTTTAGGGTACGGCGTAGGGTATGGGTTAGGGAACGGGTGAGGGTACGGCATAGAGTATGGGTTAGGGTTAGGGTTAAGGTTAGGGTACAGGTTAGGGTACGGGTGAGGTACAGCGTAGGGTGTGGGTTAGGGTTAGGGTTAGTTTTAGGGTTAGGGCTAGGGTTAGGGTTAGGGTTAGGGTTAGAGTACGGCTTATGGTATGGGTTACGGTACGGTGAGGGTACGGCATAGAGTATGGGTTACGGTTAGGGTAAGGGTTTGGGTTAGGGTTAGGGAAATGGTTAGGGTATGGGTTAGGATTAGGGTACGTGTTAGAGTTAGGGTATTGGTTAGGGTTAGGGTACAGCTTAGGGTACGGGTTAGGGTATGGCATAGGGTGTGGCTTAGGGTTAGGGTTAGAGTTCGGATTAGGTTTAGGGTACGGCTTAGGGTACGGGTTAGTGTACGGGTTAGGGTACGGCGTAGGGTACGGGTTAAGGTTAGTGTTAGGGTTAGTTTTAGGGTTAGGGCTCGGTTTAGGGTACAGGCTAGGATTAGGGTACGTGTTAGGGTTAGGGTATGGGTTTGGGTTAGGGTACGCCTTAGGATTAGGGTATTTATTAAACCCATCCCACTCTGTAATTACCACTTAGCACGTAAAGGAATATTATTTGGGGTCCAGCCATGGATAAGATTTTAGACACTAGGATAAGATAAGGAACTCACACATTATAAAGAAATCACATTAGGATTCTCTTTTTAACCTGCTCCTTAAAACACTAGTGCTTAGGAAATCTATTGGAGGCAGAAGCAGTCTAGGGTAGCTTAGGGTTAGGGTTAGGGTTAGGGTTAGGGTACGGCTTAGGGTACGGGTTAGGGTACGGCTTAGACTATGGCGTAGGGTATGGGTTAGGGTTATGTTAGGGTTAGTTTTGGGGTTAGGCCTGATTTTACGGTACGGGTTAGGATTAGTGTACGTGTTAGGTTTACTGTATGTGTTAGGGTAAGGGTACGCGTTAGGGTTAGGGTATTTATTAATCCTATCCCTCTCTCTAGATACCACTTAGCACGTAGAGGAATATTATTTGTGGTCCAACCATGGAGAAGTTTTAGACACTAGGATAAGATAAGGAACACACACATTATAATGAAGTCTCATTAGGATTCTCTTTTTAACCTGTTCCTTAAAACACTAATGCTAAGAAATCTATTGGAGGCATAAGCAGTCAAGGGTAGCTTAGGGTCAGGATTAGGGTTAGGTTTAGTTTTAGGGGACGGCTTAGGGTACGGGTTAGGGTACGGGTTAGGGTACGGCGTAGGGTATGGGTTGGGGTTAGGTTTAGGTTTAGTTTTACGGTTAGGGCTAAGGTTATGGTACAGGTTAGGATTAGGTTACGTGTTAGGGTTAGGGTATGGGTTAGGGTTAGGGTACGCGTTAGGGTTAGGGTATTTATTAAACCTATCCCAGTCTCTAGATACCACTTAGCACGTAAAGGAATATTATTTGGGGTCCAGCCATGGAGACGATTTTAGACACTAGGATAAGATAAGGTACACACACATTATAAAGAAATCACATTAGGATTCTCTTTTTAACCTGCTCCTTAAAACACTAGTGCTTAGGAAATCTATTGGAGGCAGAAGCAGTCAAGGGTAGCTTAGGGTTAGGGTTAGGGTTAGGGTTAGTGTACGGCTTAGGGTACGGGTTAGGGTACGGCGTAGGGTACTAGTTAGGGTTAGGGTTAGGGTTAGTTTTAGGGTTAGGGCTCGGTTTAGGGTACGGGTTTGGATTAGCGTACGTGTTAGGGTTAGGGTATGGGTTAGGGTTAGGGTACGCGTTAGGGTTAGGTTATTTATTAAACCTATCCCACTCTCTAGATACCACTTAGCACGTAAAGGAATATTATTTGTGGTCCAGTCATGGAGAAGATTTTAGACACTAGGATAAGATAAGGAACTCACACATTATAAAGAAATCACATTAGGATTCTCTTTTTAACCTGTTCCTTAAAACACTAGTGCTTAGGAAATCTATTGGTGGCAGAAGCAGTCAAGGGTAGCTTAGGATGAGGGTTAGGTTAGGGTTAGGGTTAGGGTATGGCTTAGAGTACGGGTTAGGGTACGGGTTAGGGTACGTTGTACGATATGGTTTAGGGTTAGGGTTAGGTTTAGTTGTAGTGTTAGGGCTCGGTTTAGGGTACGGGCTAGGATTAGGGTACGTGGTAGGGTTAGGGTATGGGTTAGGGTTAGGGTACACGTTAGGATTAGTGTATTTATTAAACCTATCCCACTCTCTAAATACCACTTAGCACGTAAAGGAATATTATTTGGGGTCCCGACATTGAGCAGATTTTAGACACTAGGATAAGATAAGTAACACACACATAATAAAGAAATCACATTAGGATTCTCTTCTTAACCTGTTCCTTAAAACACTAGTGCTTAGGAAATCTATTGGAAGCAGAAGCAGTCAAGGGTAGCTTAGGTTTAGGGTTCGGGTTAGGGTTAGGGTTAAGGTACGGCTTAGGGTTCGGGTTAGGGTATGGGTTAGTGTATGGCGTAGGGTATGGGTTAGGGTTAGGTTTAGTTTTAGGGTTAAGGCTCGGTTTAGGGTGCGGGGTAGGATTAGGGTACGTGTTAGGGTTAGGGTTAGGGTACGCGTCAGGGTTAGCGTATTTATTAAACCTATCCCACTGTCTAGATACCACTGAGCACGTAAAGGAATATTATTTGGAGTCTAGACATATACAAGATTTTAGACACTAGGATAAGATAAGGAACATACACATTATAAAGAAATCACATTAGGATTCACTTTTTAACTGTTCCTTAAAACACAAGTTCTTAGGAAATCTATTGGAGGCAGAAGCAGTCTAGGGTAGCTTAGGGTTAGGGTTAGGGTTAGGGTTAGGGTACGGCTTAGGGTACGGGTTAGGGTACGGCTTAGACTATGGCGTAGGGTATGGGTTAGGGTTATGTTAGGGTTAGTTTTGGGGTTAGGCCTGATTTTACGGTACGGGTTAGGATTAGTGTACGTGTTAGGTTTACTGTATGTGTTAGGGTAAGGGTACGCGTTAGGGTTAGGGTATTTATTAATCCTATCCCTCTCTCTAGATACCACTTAGCACGTAAAGGAATATTATTTGTGGTCCAACCATGGAGAAGTTTTAGACACTAGGATAAGATAAGGAACACACACATTATAATGAAGTCTCATTAGGATTCTCTTTTTAACCTGTTCCTTAAAACACTAATGCTAAGAAATCTATTGGAGGCAGAAGCAGTCAAGGGTAGCTTAGGGTCAGGATTAGGGTTAGGTTTAGTTTTAGGGGACGGCTTAGGGTACGGGTTAGGGTACGGGTTAGGGTACGGCGTAGGGTATGGGTTGGGGTTAGGTTTAGGTTTAGTTTTACGGTTAGGGCTAAGGTTATGGTACAGGTTAGGATTAGGTTACGTGTTAGGGTTAGGGTATGGGTTAGGGTTAGGGTACGCGTTAGGGTTAGGGTATTTATTAAACCTATCCCAGTCTCTAGATACCACTTAGCACGTAAAGGAATATTATTTGGGGTCCAGCCATGGAGAAGATTTTAGACACTAGGATAAGATAAGGAACACACACATAATAAAGAAATCACATTAAGTTTCTCTTTTTAACCTGTTCCTTAAAACACTAGGGCTTAGGAAATCTATTGGAGGCAGAAGCAGTCAAGGGTAGCTTAGGGTTAGGGTTACGCTTAGGGTTAGGTTTAGGGTACGGGTTAGGGTACAGGTGAGGCTACGGCGTAGGGTATAGGTTAGTGTTAGTGTTAGGGTTAGAGTTAGGTTTAGGGTACGGCGTAGGGTATGGGTTAGGGAACGGGTGAGGGTACGGCATAGAGTATGGGTTAGGGTTAGGGTTAAGGTTAGGGTACAGGTTAGGGTACGGGTGAGGTACAGCGTAGGGTGTGGGTTAGGGTTAGGGTTAGTTTTAGGGTTAGGGCTAGGGTTAGGGTTAGGGTTAGGGTTAGAGTACGGCTTATGGTATGGGTTACGGTACGGTGAGGGTACGGCATAGAGTATGGGTTACGGTTAGGGTAAGGGTTTGGGTTAGGGTTAGGGAAATGGTTAGGGTATGGGTTAGGATTAGGGTACGTGTTAGAGTTAGGGTATTGGTTAGGGTTAGGGTACAGCTTAGGGTACGGGTTAGGGTATGGCATAGGGTGTGGCTTAGGGTTAGGGTTAGAGTTCGGATTAGGTTTAGGGTACGGCTTAGGGTACGGGTTAGTGTACGGGTTAGGGTACGGCGTAGGGTACGGGTTAAGGTTAGTGTTAGGGTTAGTTTTAGGGTTAGGGCTCGGTTTAGGGTATAGGCTAGGATTAGGGTACGTGTTAGGGTTAGGGTATGGGTTTGGGTTAGGGTACGCCTTAGGATTAGGGTATTTATTAAACCCATCCCACTCTCTAATTACCACTTAGCACGTAAAGGAATATTATTTGGGGTCCAGCCATGGAGAAGATTTTAGACACTAGGATAAGATAAGGAACACACACATTATAAAGAAATCACATTAGGATTCTCTTTTTAATCTGTTCCTTAAAACACTAGTGCTTCGGAAATCTGTTGGAGGCAGAAGCAGTCAAGGGTAGCTTAAGGTTAGGGTTACGTTTAGGGTTAGGGTTAGGGTACGGCTTAGGGTACGGGTTAGGGTACGAGTTACGGTACAGGTTATGGTATCGCGTAGGTTATGGCTTAGGTTTAGTGTTGGGCTTAATTTTAGAGTTAGGTCTCGGTTTAGGGTATGGGTTAGGATTAGGATACGTGTTAGGGTTAGGGTATGGGTTAGGGTTACGGTACGCGTTCGGGTTAGGTTATTTATTAAACGTATCCCACTCTCTAGATACCACTTAGCACGTAAAGGAATATTATTCGGGGTCCAGCCATGGAGAAGGTTTTAGACACTAGGATAAGATAAGGAACACACTAATTATAAAGAAATCACATTAGGATTCTCTTTTTAATCTGTTACTTAAAACACTAGTGACTTAGAAAATCTATTGTAGGCAGAAGCAGTCAAGGGGAGCTTAGTGTTAGGGGTAGGGTACAGGTTAGGGTTAGGGTACGAGTTAGGGTACGGTTTAGGGTACGGCTTAGGGTATGGGTTAGGGTTAGGGTTTGGGGTAGTTTTAGGGTTAGGGCTCGGTTTAGGGTACAGTTTAGGATTCGGTTAGGGTTAGGGTTAGGTTTAGGTTACGGCTTAATTCACGGGTTAGGGTACGGCGTAGGGTATGGCTTAGGGTTAGGGTTAGGGTTCGGAGTAGGTTTAGGGTACCCCTTAGGGTACGGGTTAGGTTACAGCATAGCGTATGGTTTAGGGTTAGTGTTAGGGTTAGTTTTAGGGTTAGGGCTCGGTTTAGGGTACGGGTTAGGATTAGGGTACATGTTAGGGTTAGGGTATGGGTTAGGGTTAGGGTACGCTTTAGGGTTAGGGTATTTATTAAAGCTATCCCACTCTCTAATTACCACTTAGCACGTAAAGGAATATTATTTGTGGTCTAGCCATGGAGAAGATTTTAGACACTAGGATAAGATAAGGAACACACACAGTATAAAGGAGTCACAATAGGATTCTCTTTTTAACCTGTTCCTTAAAACACTGGTCCTTAGGAAATCTATTGGAGACAGAAGCATTCAAGGGTAGCTTAGGGTTAGTGTTAGGGTCAGGGTTAGGTTTAGGATACGGCTTAGGGTATGAGTTAGGGGACGGGTTAGGGTATGGCGTAGGGTATGGCTTGGGGCTAGGGTTAGTTTTAGGCTTAGGGATCGGTTTAGGGTTACGGTTTAGGATAAGGGTACGTGTTAGGGTTAGGGTATTTATTAAAGCTATCCCACTCTCTAATTACCATTTAGCACGTAAAGGAATATTATTTGGGGTCTAGCCATGGAGAAGATTTTAGACACTAGGATAAGATAAGGAACACACACATTATAAAGGAATCACAATAGGATTTTCTTTTTAACCTGTTCCGTAAAACACTAGTGCTTACAAAATCTACTGGAGGCAGAAGCAGTCAAGGGTAGCTTAGGGTTAGGGTTAGGATACGGCTTAGGGTACGGGTTAGGGTACGGCGTAGGGTATGGCTTAGGGTTAGCGTTAGGGTTAGTTTTAGGGTTAGGGCTCGGTTTAGGGTACGGGTTAGGATTAGGGTACGTGTTAGGGTTAGGTTATGGGTTAGGGTTAGGGTACAGCTTAGGGTACGGGTTAGGGTACGGCATAGGTTGTGGCTTAGGGTTAGCGTTAGGGTTAGTTTTAGGGTTAGGGCTCAGTTTAGGGTACGGGTTAGGATTAGGGAACGTGTTAGTGTTGGGGTATGGGTTAGTGTTTGGGTACTCGTTAGCGTAAGGGTATTTATTTAGCCTATCCCAATCTCTAGATACCACTTAGCACGTAAAGGATTATTATTTGGGGTCCAGCCATGGAGAAGATTTTAGACACTAGGATAAGATAAGGAACACGCACATTATAAAGAAATTACATTAGGATACTCTTTTTAACCTGTTCCTTAAAACACTAGTGCTTAGGAAATCTACTGGAGGCAGAAGCATTCAAGGGTAGCTTAGGGTTAGTGTTAGGGTTAGAGTACGGCTTAGGGTACGGGTTAGGGTATGGCGTAGGGTATGGCTTAGGGATAGGGTTAGGGGTAGTTTTAGGGTTACGGCTAGGTTTCGGGTACGGCTTCTAATTAGGTACGTGTTAGGTTTAGGGTATGGGTTAGGTTTTGGGTACGCGTTACGGTTAGGGTATTTATTAAACCTATCCCAATCTCTAGATAACACTTAGCACGCAAAGGATTATTATCTGGTGTCCAGCCATAGAGAAGATTTTAGACAGTAGGATAAGATACGGAACACACACATTATAAACAAATCACCTTAGGATTCGCTTTTTAACCTGTTCCTTAAAACACTATTGCTTAGGAAATCAATTGGAGGCAGAAGCAGTCAAGGGTAGCTTAGGGTTAGGGTTAGGGTTAGGGTTAGGGTTAGGGTACGGCTTAGGGTACGGGTTAGGGTATGGGTTAGGGTACGGGTTAGGGTACGGCGTATGGTATGGGTTAGGCTTAGGGTTAGTTTTAGGGTTAGGGTTCGGTTTAGGGTACGGGTTAGGATTTGGGTACGTGTTAGGTTCGGGGTATGTGTTAGGGTTAGGGTACGCGTTAGGGTTACGGTATTTATTAAACCTATCCCAATCTCTAGATACCACTTAGCACTTATAGAATATTATTTTGGGTCCAGCCATGGAGAACATTTTAGACAGTAGGATAAGATAAGGAACACACACATTATAAAAAATTACATTAGGTTTCACTTTTTAAAGTGTTCCTTAAAACACTAGTGCTTAGGAAAACTATTGGAGGCAGAAGCAGTCAAGGGTAGGTTAGGGTTAGGGTTAGGGTTAGGGTTAAGGTTAGGGTACTGGTTAGGGTATGGGTGAGGTACAGCGTAGGGTGTGGGTTAGGGTTAGGGTTAGTTTTAGGGATAGGGCTAGGGTTAGGGCTAGGGTTAGGGTTAGAGTACGGGTTAGGGTATGGGTTAGGGTACGGGTGAGGGTACGGCATAGAGTATGGGTTAGGCTTAGGGTTAGGGTTTGGGTTAGGGTTAGGGTTAGGGAAAGGGATAGGGTACGGGTTAGGATTAGGGTACGTGTTAGAGTTAGGGTATGGGTTATGGTTAGGGTACAGCTTAGGGTACGGGTTAGGGTACGGCATAGGTTGTGGCTTAGGGTTAGGGTTAGAGTTCGGATTAGGTTTAGGGTACGGCTTAGGGTACGGGTTAGTGTACGGGTTAGGGTACGGCATAGGGTGTGGCTTAGGGTTAGGGTTAGAGTTTGGATTAGGTTTAGGGTACGGCATAGGGTACGGGTTAGTGTACGGTTTAGGGTACGGCGTAGGGTATGGGTTAGGGTTAGTATTAGGGTTAGTTTTAGGGTTAGGGCTCGGTTTAGGGTACAGGTTAGGATTAGGGTACGTGTTAGGGTTAGGTTATGGGTTAGGGTTAGGCTACGCGTTAGGGTTAGGGTATTTATTAAACCTATCCCACTCTCTAGATACCACTTAGCACGTAAAGGAATATTATTTGGGGTCCAGCCATGGAGAAGATTTTAGACACTAGGATAAGATAAGGAACACACACATTATAAAGAAATCACATTCGGATTTTCTTTTTAACCTGTTCCTTAAAACACTAGTGCTTACGAAATCTACTGGAGGCAGAAGCAGTCAAGGGTAGCTTAGGGTTAGGGTTAGGGTTAGGATTAGGTTTCGGGTACGGCTTAGGGTACGGGTTAGGGTACGGGTTAGGGTACAGGTTAGGGTACGGCGTAGGGTATGCGTTGGGGTTAGGGTTAGGGTTAGGGTTAGTTCTAGGGTTAGGGCTCGGTTTAGGGTACGGGTTAGGATTGGGGTACGTGTTAGGGTTAGTGTATGGTTTAGGGTTAGTGTATGCCTTAGGGTTAGGGTACTTATTAATCCTATCCCACTATCTGGATACCAGTTAGCACGTAAAGGAATATTATTTGGGGTCCAGCCATGGAGAAGATTATAGACACTAGGATAAGCTAAGGAACACACACATTATAAAGAAATCACATTAGGATTCTCTTTTTAACCTGTTCCTTAAAACACTAGTGCTTAGGAAATCTATTGGAGGCAGAAGCAGTCAAGGGTAGCTTAGGGTTAGGGTTAGGTTTAGGGTTAGGGTTAGGGTTAGGGTTAGGTTTAGGGTTAGGGTTAGGGTACGGCTTAGGGTATGGGTTAGGGTATGGGTTAGGTTATGGGTTAGGGTACGGTGTAGGGTATGGGTTAGGTTTACGGTTAGGGTTAGTTTTACGTTTAGGGCTCAGTTTAGGGTACAGGTTAGGATTACGGTACGTGTTAGGGTTCGGGTATGGGTTAAGGTTAGGGTACGGGTTAGGGTTAGGGTATTTATTAATCCTATCCCTCTCTCTAGATACCATTTAGCACGTAAAGGAATATTATTTGTGGTCCAACCATGGAGAAGTTTTAGACACTAGGATAAGATAAGGAACACACACATTATAATGAAATCTCATTAGGATTCTCTTTTTAACCTGTTCCTTAAAACACTAATGCTAAGCAATTTATTGGAGGCAGAAGCAGTCAAGGGTAGCTTAGGGTCAGGATTAGGGTTAGTTTTAGTTTTAGGGGACGGCTTAGAGTACGGGTTAGGGTACGGGTTAGGGTACGGTGTACGGTATGGGTTAGGGTTAGGGTTAGGGTTAGTTGTAGTGTTAGGGCTCGGTTTAGGGTACGGGCTAGGATTAGGGTACGTGGTAGGGTTAGGGTATGGGTTAGGGTTAGGGTACACGTTAAGGTTAGGGTATTTATTAAACCTATCCCACTCTCTAAATACCACTTAGCACGTAAAGGAATATTATTTGGGGTTCCGACATTGAGCAGATTTTAGACACTAGGGTAAGATAAGTAACACACACATAATAAAGAAATCACATTAGGATTCTCTTCTTAACCTGTTCCTTAAAACACTAGTGCTTAGGAAATCTATTGGGAGCAGAAGCAGTCAAGGGTAGCTTAGGTTTAGGGTTAGGGTTAGGGTTAGGGTTAAGGTACGGCTTAGGGTTCGGGTTAAGGTACGGGTTAGTGTACGGCGTAGGGTATGGGTTAGGGTTAGGTTTAGTTTTAGGGTTAAGGCTCGGTTTAGGGTGCGAGGTAGGATTAGGGTCCGTGTTAGGGTTAGGGTATGGGTTAGGGTTAGGGTATGCGTCAGGGTTAGCGTATTTATTAAACCTATCCCACTCTCTAGATACCACTGAGCACGTAAAGGAATATTATTTGGAGTCCAGCCATAGAGAAGATTTTAGACACTAGGATAAGATAAGGAACATACACATTATAAAGAAATCACATTAGGATTCTCTTTTTAACTGTTCCTGAAAACACTAATGCTAAGAAATCTATTGGAGGCAGAAGCAGTCAAGGGTAGCTTAGGGTCAGGATTAGGGTTAGGTTTAGTTTTAGGGGACGGCTTACAGTACGGGTTAGGTTACGGGATACAGTACGCCGTAGGGTATGGGTTGGGTTTAGGTTTAGGTTTAGTTTTACGGTTAGGGCTAAGGTTATGGTACAGGTTAGAGTTAGGTTACGTGTTAGGGTTAGGGTATGGGTTAGGGTTAGGGTACGCGTTAGGGTTAGGGTATTTATTAAACCTATCCCAGTCTCTAGATACCACTTAGCACGTAAAGGCATATTATTTGGGGTCCAGCCATGGAGACGATTTTAGACACTAGGATAAGATAAGGTACACACACATTATAAAGAAATCACATTAGGATTCTCTTTTTAACCTGCTCCTTAAAACACTAGTGCTTAGGAAATCTATTGGAGGCAGAAGCAGTCAAGGGTAGCTTAGGGTTAGGGTTAGGGTTAGGGTTAGTGTACGGCTTAGGGTACGGGTTAGGGTACGGCGTATGGTACGAGTTAGGGTTAGTTTTAGGGTTAGGGCTCGGTTTAGGGTACGGGTTTGGATTAGCGTACGTGTTAGGGT
Organism: Eubalaena glacialis; assembly: GCF_028564815.1. Classification (NCBI taxonomy): domain Eukaryota; kingdom Metazoa; phylum Chordata; class Mammalia; order Artiodactyla; family Balaenidae; genus Eubalaena; species Eubalaena glacialis. The sequence goes on from NC_083716.1 coordinate 129,151,195, forward strand.
TAGGGTATGGGTTAGGGTTAGGGTACGCGTTAGGGTTAGGTTATTTATTAAACCTATCCCACTCTCTAGATACCACTTAGCACGTAAAGGAATATTATTTGTGGTCCAGTCATGGAGAAGATTTTAGACACTAGGATAAGATAAGGAACTCACACATTATAAAGAAATCACATTAGGATTCTCTTTTTAACCTGTTCCTTAAAACACTAGTGCTTAGGAAATCTATTGGTGGCAGAAGCAGTCAAGGGTAGCTTAGGATGAGGGTTAGGTTAGGGTTAGGGTTAGGGTATGGCTTAGAGTACGGGTTAGGGTACGGGTTAGGGTACGTTGTACGGTATGGTTTAGGGTTAGGGTTAGGTTTAGTTGTAGTGTTAGGGCTCGGTTTAGGGTACGGGCTAGGATTAGGGTACGTGGTAGGGTTAGGGTATGGGTTAGGGTTAGGGTACGCGTCAGGGTTAGCGTATTTATTAAACCTATCCCACTGTCTAGATACCACTGAGCACGTAAAGGAATATTATTTGGAGTCTAGGCATAGACAGGATTTTAGACACTAGGATAAGATAAGGAACATACACATTATAAAGAAATCACATTAGGATTCACTTTTTAACTGTTCCTTAAAACACAAGTGCTTAGGAAATCTATTGGAGGCAGAAGCAGTCAAGGGTAGCTTAGGGTTAGGGTTAGGCTTAGGGTTAGGGTACGGCTTAGGGTACGGGTTAGGGTACGGCTTAGACTATGGCGTAGGGTATGGGTTAGGGTTATGTTAGGGTTAGTTTTGGGGTTAGGCCTGATTTTACGGTACGGGTTAGGATTAGTGTACGTGTTAGGTTTACTGTATGTGTTAGGGTCAGGGTACGTGTTAGGGTTAGGGTATTTATTAATCCTATCCCTCTCTCTAGATACCACTTAGCACGTAAAGGAATATTATTTGTGGTCCAACCATGGAGAAGTTTTAGACACTAGGATAAGATAAGGAGCACACACATTATAATGAAGTCTCATTAGGATTCTCTTTTTAACCTGTTCCTTAAAACACTAATGCTAAGAAATCTATTGGAGGCAGAAGCAGTCAAGGGTAGCTTAGGGTCAGGATTAGGGTTAGGTTTAGTTTTAGGGGACGGCTTAGGGTACGGGTTAGGGTACGGCGTAGGGTATGGGTTGGGGTTAGGTTTAGGTTTAGTTTTACGGTTAGGGCTAAGGTTATGGTACAGGTTAGGATTAGGTTACGTGTTAGGGTTAGGGTATGGGTTAGGGTTAGGGTACGCGTTAGGGTTAGGGTATTTATTAAACCTATCCCAGTCTCTAGATACCACTTAGCACGTAAAGGAATATTATTTGGGGTCCAGCCATGGAGAAGATTTTAGACACTAGGATAAGATAAGGAACACACACATAATAAAGAAATCACATTAAGATTCTCTTTTTAACCTGTTCCTTAAAACACTAGGGCTTAGGAAATCTATTGGAGGCAGAAGCAGTCAAGGGTAGCTTAGGGTTAGGGTTACGCTTAGGGTTAGGTTTAAGGTACTGGTTAGGGTACAGGTAAGGCTACGGCGTAGGGTATGGGTTAGTGTTAGTGTTAGGGTTAGAGTTAGGTTTAGGGTACGGCGTAGGGTATGGGTTAGGGAACGGGTGAGGGTACGGCATAGAGTATGGGTTAGGGTTAGGGTTAAGGTTAGGGTACAGGTTAGGGTACGGGTGAGGTACAGCGTAGGGTGTGGGTTAGGGTTAGGGTTAGTTTTAGGGTTAGGGCTAGGGTTAGGGTTAGGGTTAGGGTTAGAGTACGGCTTATGGTATGGGTTATGGTACGGTGAGGGTACGGCATAGAGTATGGGTTACGGTTAGGGTAAGGGTTTGGGTTAGGGTTAGGGAAACGGTTAGGGTACGAGTTAGGATTAGGGTACGTGTTAGAGTTAGGGTATTGGTTAGGGTTAGGGTACAGCTTAGGGTACGGGTTAGGGTACGGCATAGGGTGTGGCTTAGGGTTAGGGTTAGAGTTCGGATTAGGTTTAGGGTACGGCTTAGGGTACGGGTTAGTGTACGGGTTAGGGTACGGCGTAGGGTACGGGTTAAGGTTACTGTTAGGGTTAGTTTTAGGGTTAGGGCTCGGTTTAGGGTACAGGTTAGGATTAGGGTACGTGTTAGGGTTAGGGTATGGGTTAGGGTTAGGCTACGCGTTAGGGTTAGGGTATTTATTAAACCTATCCCACTCTCTAATTACCACTTAGCACGTAAAGGAATATTATTTGGGGTCCAGCCATGGAGAAGATTTTAGACACTAGGATAAGATAAGGAACACACACATTATAAAGAAATCACATTAGGATTCTCTTTTTAATCTGTTCCTTAAAACACTAGTGCTTCGGAAATCTGTTGGAGGCAGAAGCAGTCAAGGGTAGCTTAGGGTTAGGGTTACGTTTAGGGTTAGGGTTAGGGTACGGCTTAGGGTACGGGTTAGGGTACGAGTTACGGTACAGGTTATGGTATCGCGTAGGTTATGGCTTAGGTTTAGTGTTGGGCTTAATTTTAGAGTTAGGTCTCGGTTTAGGGTATGGGTTAGGATTAGGATACGTGTTAGGGTTAGGGTATGGGTTAGGGTTACGGTACGCGTTCGGGTTAGGTTATTTATTAAACGTATCCCACTCTCTAGATACCACTTAGCACGTAAAGGAATATTATTCGGGGTCCAGCCATGGAGAAGGTTTTAGACACTAGGATAAGATAAGGAACACACTAATTATAAAGAAATCACATTAGGATTCTCTTTTTAATCTGTTACTTAAAACACTAGTGACTTAGAAAATCTATTGTAGGCAGAAGCAGTCAAGGGGAGCTTAGTGTTAGGGGTAGGGTACAGGTTAGGGTTAGGGTACGAGTTAGGGTACGGTTTAGGGTACGGCTTAGGGTATGGGTTAGGGTTAGGGTTTGGGGTAGTTTTAGGGTTAGGGCTCGGTTTAGGGTACAGTTTAGGATTCGGTTAGGGTTAGGGTTAGGTTTAGGTTACGGCTTAATTCACGGGTTAGGGTACGGCGTAGGGTATGGCTTAGGGTTAGGGTTAGGGTTCGGAGTAGGTTTAGGGTACCCCTTAGGGTACGGGTTAGGTTACAGCATAGCGTATGGTTTAGGGTTAGTGTTAGGGTTAGTTTTAGGGTTAGGGCTCGGTTTAGGGTACGGGTTAGGATTAGGGTACATGTTAGGGTTAGGGTATGGGTTAGGGTTAGGGTATGCTTTAGGGTTAGGGTATTTATTAAAGCTATCCCACTCTCTAATTACCACTTAGCACGTAAAGGAATATTATTTGTGGTCTAGCCATGGAGAAGATTTTAGACACTAGGATAAGATAAGGAACACACACAGTATAAAGGAGTCACAATAGGATTCTCTTTTTAACCTGTTCCTTAAAACACTGGTCCTTAGGAAATCTATTGGAGACAGAAGCATTCAAGGGTAGCTTAGGGTTAGTGTTAGGGTCAGGGTTAGGTTTAGGGTACGGCTTAGGGTATGAGTTAGGGGACGGGTTAGGGTATGGCGTAGGGCATGGCTTGGGGCTAGGGTTAGTTTTAGGCTTAGGGATCGGTTTAGGGTTACGGTTTAGGATAAGGGTACGTGTTAGGGTTAGGGTATTTATTAAAGCTATCCCACTCTCTAATTACCATTTAGCACGTAAAGGAATATTATTTGGGGTCTAGCCATGGAGAAGATTTTAGACACTAGGATAAGATAAGGAACACACACATTATAAAGGAATCACAATAGGATTTTCTTTTTAACCTGTTCCGTAAAACACTAGTGCTTACAAAATCTACTGGAGGCAGAAGCAGTCAAGGGTAGCTTAGGGTTAGGGTTAGGATACGGCTTAGGGTACGGGTTAGGGTACGGCGTAGGGTATGGCTTAGGGTTAGCGTTAGGGTTAGTTTTAGGGTTAGGGCTCGGTTTAGGGTACGGGTTAGGATTAGGGTACGTGTTAGGGTTAGGTTATGGGTTAGGGTTAGGGTACAGCTTAGGGTACGGGTTAGGGTACGGCATAGGTTGTGGCTTAGGGTTAGCGTTAGGGTTAGTTTTAGGGTTAGGGCTCAGTTTAGGGTACGGGTTAGGATTAGGGAACGTGTTAGTGTTGGGGTATGGGTTAGTGTTTGGGTACTCGTTAGCGTAAGGGTATTTATTTAGCCTATCCCAATCTCTAGATACCACTTAGCACGTAAAGGATTATTATTTGGGGTCCAGCCATGGAGAAGATTTTAGACACTAGGATAAGATAAGGAACACACACATTATAAAGAAATTACATTAGGATACTCTTTTTAACCTGTTCCTTAAAACACTAGTGCTTAGGAAATCTACTGGAGGCAGAAGCATTCAAGGGTAGCTTAGGGTTAGTGTTAGGGTTAGAGTACGGCTTAGGGTACGGGTTAGGGTATGGCGTAGGGTATGGCTTAGGGATAGGGTTAGGGGTAGTTTTAGGGTTACGGCTAGGTTTCGGGTACGGCTTCTAATTAGGTACGTGTTAGGTTTAGGGTATGGGTTAGGTTTTGGGTACGCGTTACGGTTAGGGTATTTATTAAACCTATCCCAATCTCTAGATAACACTTAGCACGCAAAGGATTATTATCTGGTGTCCAGCCATAGAGAAGATTTTAGACAGTAGGATAAGATACGGAACACACACATTATAAACAAATCACCTTAGGATTCGCTTTTTAACCTGTTCCTTAAAACACTATTGCTTAGGAAATCAATTGGAGGCAGAAGCAGTCAAGGGTAGCTTAGGGTTAGGGTTAGGGTTAGGGTTAGGGTTAGGGTACGGCTTAGGGTACGGGTTAGGGTACGGGTTAGGGTACGGGTTAGGGTACGGGTTAGGGTACGGCGTATGGTATGGGTTAGGCTTAGGGTTAGTTTTAGGGTTAGGGCTCGGTTTAGGGTACGGGTTAGGATTTGGGTACGTGTTAGGTTCGGGGTATGTGTTAGGGTTAGGGTACGCGTTAGGGTTACGGTATTTATTAAACCTATCCCAATCTCTAGATACCACTTAGCACTTATAGAATATTATTTTGGGTCCAGCCATGGAGAACATTTTAGACAGTAGGATAAGATAAGGAACACACACATTATAAAAAATTACATTAGGTTTCGCTTTTTAAACTGTTCCTTAAAACACTAGTGCTTAGGAAAACTATTGGAGGCAGAAGCAGTCAAGGGTAGGTTAGGGTTAGGGTTAGGGTTAGGGTTAAGGTTAGGGTACTGGTTAGGGTATGGGTGAGGTACAGCGTAGGGTGTGGGTTAGGGTTAGGGTTAGTTTTAGGGTTAGGGCTAGGGTTAGGGCTAGGGTTAGGGTTAGAGTACGGGTTAGGGTATGGGTTAGGGTACGGGTGAGGGTACGGCATAGAGTATGGGTTAGGCTTAGGGTTAGGGTTTGGGTTAGGGTTAGGGAAAGGGATAGGGTACGGGTTAGGATTAGGGTACGTGTGAGAGTTAGGGTATGGGTTATGGTTAGGGTACAGCTTAGGGTACGGGTTAGGGTACGGCATAGGTTGTGGCTTAGGGTTAGGGTTAGAGTTCGGATTAGGTTTAGGGTACGGCTTAGGGTACGGGTTAGGGTACGGCATAGGGTGTGGCTTAGGGTTAGGGTTAGAGTTCGGATTAGGTTTAGGGTACGGCATAGGGTACGGGTTAGTGTACGGTTTAGGGTACGGCGTAGGGTATGGGTTAGGGTTAGTGTTAGGGTTAGTTTTAGGGTTAGGGCTCGGTTTAGGGTACAGGTTAGGTTTAGGGTACGTGTTAGGGTTAGGTTATGGGTTAGGGTTAGGCTACGCGTTAGGGTTAGGGTATTTATTAAACCTATCCCACTCTCTAGATACCACTTAGCACGTAAAGGAATATTATTTGGGGTCCAGCCATGGAGAAGATTTTAGACACTAGGATAAGATAAGGAACACACACATTATAAAGAAATCACATTCGGATTTTCTTTTTAACCTGTTCCTTAAAACACTAGTGCTTACGAAATCTACTGGAGGCAGAAGCAGTCAAGGGTAGCTTAGGGTTAGGGTTAGGGTTAGGATTAGGTTTCGGGTACGGCTTAGGGTACGGGTTAGGGTACGGGTTAGGGTACAGGTTAGGGTACGGCGTAGGGTATGCGTTGGGGTTAGGGTTAGGGTTAGGGTTAGTTCTAGGGTTAGGGCTCGGTTTAGGGTACGGGTTAGGATTGGGGTACGTGTTAGGGTTAGTGTATGGTTTAGGGTTAGTGTATGCCTTAGGGTTAGGGTACTTATTAATCCTATCCCACTATCTGGATACCAGTTAGCACGTAAAGGAATATTATTTGGGGTCCAGCCATGGAGAAGATTATAGACACTAGGATAAGCTAAGGAACACACACATTATAAAGAAATCACATTAGGATTCTCTTTTTAACCTGTTCCTTAAAACACTAGTGCTTAGGAAATCTATTGGAGGCAGAAGCAGTCAAGGGTAGCTTAGGGTTAGGGTTAGGTTTAGGGTTAGGGTTAGGGTTAGGGTTAGGTTTAGGGTTAGGGTTAGGGTACGGCTTAGGGTATGGGTTAGGGTATGGGTTAGGTTATGGGTTAGGGTACGGTGTAGGGTATGGGTTAGGTTTACGGTTAGGGTTAGTTTTACGTTTAGGGCTCAGTTTAGGGTACAGGTTAGGATTACGGTACGTGTTAGGGTTCGGGTATGGGTTAAGGTTAGGGTACGGGTTAGGGTTAGGGTATTTATTAATCCTATCCCTCTCTCTAGATACCATTTAGCACGTAAAGGAATATTATTTGTGGTCCAACCATGGAGAAGTTTTAGACACTAGGATAAGATAAGGAACACACACATTATAATGAAATCTCATTAGGATTCTCTTTTTAACCTGTTCCTTAAAACACTAATGCTAAGCAATTTATTGGAGGCAGAAGCAGTCAAGGGTAGCTTAGGGTCAGGATTAGGGTTAGTTTTAGTTTTAGGGGACGGCTTAGAGTACGGGTTAGGGTACGGGTTAGGGTACGGTGTACGGTATGGGTTAGGGTTAGGGTTAGGGTTAGTTGTAGTGTTAGGGCTCGGTTTAGGGTACGGGCTAGGATTAGGGTACGTGGTAGGGTTAGGGTATGGGTTAGGGTTAGGGTACACGTTAAGGTTAGGGTATTTATTAAACCTATCCCACTCTCTAAATACCACTTAGCACGTAAAGGAATATTATTTGGGGTTCCGACATTGAGCAGATTTTAGACACTAGGGTAAGATAAGTAACACACACATAATAAAGAAATCACATTAGGATTCTCTTCTTAACCTGTTCCTTAAAACACTAGTGCTTAGGAAATCTATTGGGAGCAGAAGCAGTCAAGGGTAGCTTAGGTTTAGGGTTAGGGTTAGGGTTAGGGTTAAGGTACGGCTTAGGGTTCGGGTTAAGGTACGGGTTAGTGTACGGCGTAGGGTATGGGTTAGGGTTAGGTTTAGTTTTAGGGTTAAGGCTCGGTTTAGGGTGCGAGGTAGGATTAGGGTCCGTGTTAGGGTTAGGGTATGGGTTAGGGTTAGGGTACGCGTCAGGGTTAGCGTATTTATTAAACCTATCCCACTCTCTAGATACCACTGAGCACGTAAAGGAATATTATTTGGAGTCCAGCCATAGAGAAGATTTTAGACACTAGGATAAGATAAGGAACATACACATTATAAAGAAATCACATTAGGATTCTCTTTTTAACTGTTCCTGAAAACACTAATGCTAAGAAATCTATTGGAGGCAGAAGCAGTCAAGGGTAGCTTAGGGTCAGGATTAGGGTTAGGTTTAGTTTTAGGGGACGGCTTACGGTACGGGTTAGGTTACGGGATACAGTACGCCGTAGGGTATGGGTTGGGTTTAGGTTTAGGTTTAGTTTTACGGTTAGGGCTAAGGTTATGGTACAGGTTAGAGTTAGGTTACGTGTTAGGGTTAGGGTATGGGTTAGGGTTAGGGTACGCGTTAGGGTTAGGGTATTTATTAAACCTATCCCAGTCTCTAGATACCACTTAGCACGTAAAGGCATATTATTTGGGGTCCAGCCATGGAGACGATTTTAGACACTAGGATAAGATAAGGTACACACACATTATAAAGAAATCACATTAGGATTCTCTTTTTAACCTGCTCCTTAAAACACTAGTGCTTAGGAAATCTATTGGAGGCAGAAGCAGTCAAGGGTAGCTTAGGGTTAGGGTTAGGGTTAGGGTTAGTGTACGGCTTAGGGTACGGGTTAGGGTACGGCGTAGGGTACGAGTTAGGGTTAGTTTTAGGGTTAGGGCTCGGTTTAGGGTACGGGTTTGGATTAGCGTACGTGTTAGGGTTAGGGTATGGGTTAGGGTTAGGGTACGCGTTAGGGTTAGGTTATTTATTAAACCTATCCCACTCTCTAGATACCACTTAGCACGTAAAGGAATATTATTTGTGGTCCAGTCATGGAGAAGATTTTAGACACTAGGATAAGATAAGGAACTCACACATTATAAAGAAATCACATTAGGATTCTCTTTTTAACCTGTTCCTTAAAACACTAGTGCTTAGGAAATCTATTGGTGGCAGAAGCAGTCAAGGGTAGCTTAGGATGAGGGTTAGGTTAGGGTTAGGGTTAGGGTATGGCTTAGAGTACGGGTTAGGGTACGGGTTAGGGTACGTTGTACGGTATGGTTTAGGGTTAGGGTTAGGTTTAGTTGTAGTGTTAGGGCTCGGTTTAGGGTACGGGCTAGGATTAGGGTACGTGGTAGGGTTAGGGTATGGGTTAGGGTTAGGGTACGCGTCAGCGTTAGTGTATTTATTAAACCTATCCCACTGTCTAGATACCACTGAGCACGTAAAGGAATATTATTTCGAGTCTAGCCATAGACAAGATTTTAGACACTAGGATAAGATAAGGAACATACACATTATAAAGAAATCACATTAGGATTCACTTTTTAACTGTTCCTTAAAACACAAGTGCTTAGGAAATCTATTGGAGGCAGAAGCAGTCAAGGGTAGCTTAGGGTTAGGGTTAGGCTTAGGGTTAGGGTACGGCTTAGGGTACGGGTTAGGGTACGGCTTAGACTATGGCGTAGGGTATGGGTTAGGGTTATGTTAGGGTTAGTTTTGGGGTTAGGCCTGATTTTACGGTACGGGTTAGGATTAGTGTACGTGTTAGGTTTAGTGTATGTGTTAGGGTAAGGGTACGCGTTAGGGTTAGGGTATTTATTAATCCTATCCCTCTCTCTAGATACCACTTAGCACGTAAAGGAATATTATTTGTGGTCCAACCATGGAGAAGTTTTAGACACTAGGATAAGATAAGGAACACACACATTATAATGAAGTCTCATTAGGATTCTCTTTTTAACCTGTTCCTTAAAACACTAATGCTAAGAAATCTATTGGAGGCAGAAGCAGTCAAGGGTAGCTTAGGGTCAGGATTAGGGTTAGGTTTAGTTTTAGGGGACGGCTTAGGGTACGGGTTAGGGTACGGCGTAGGGTATGGGTTGGGGTTAGGTTTAGGTTTAGTTTTACGGTTAGGGCTAAGGTTATGGTACAGGTTAGGATTAGGTTACGTGTTAGGGTTAGGGTATGGGTTAGGGTTAGGGTACGCGTTAGGGTTAGGGTATTTATTAAACCTATCCCAGTCTCTAGATACCACTTAGCACGTAAAGGAATATTATTTGGGGTCCAGCCATGGAGAAGATTTTAGACACTAGGATAAGATAAGGAACACACACATAATAAAGAAATCACATTAAGATTCTCTTTTTAACCTGTTCCTTAAAACACTAGGGCTTAGGAAATCTATTGGAGGCAGAAGCAGTCAAGGGTAGCTTAGGGTTAGGGTTACGCTTAGGGTTAGGTTTAAGGTACGGGTTAGGGTACAGGTAAGGCTACGGCGTAGGGTATGGGTTAGTGTTAGTGTTAGGGTTAGAGTTAGGTTTAGGGTACGGCGTAGGGTATGGGTTAGGGAACGGGTGAGGGTACGGCATAGAGTATGGGTTAGGGTTAGGGTTAAGGTTAGGGTACAGGTTAGGGTACGGGTGAGGTACAGCGTAGGGTGTGGGTTAGGGTTAGGGTTAGTTTTAGGGTTAGGGCTAGGGTTAGGGTTAGGGTTAGGGTTAGAGTACGGCTTATGGTATGGGTTATGGTACGGTGAGGGTACGGCATAGAGTATGGGTTACGGTTAGGGTAAGGGTTTGGGTTAGGGTTAGGGAAACGGTTAGGGTACTAGTTAGGATTAGGGTACGTGTTAGAGTTAGGGTATTGGTTAGGGTTAGGGTACAGCTTAGGGTACGGGTTAGGGTACGGCATAGGGTGTGGCTTAGGGTTAGGGTTAGAGTTCGGATTAGGTTTAGGGTACGGCTTAGGGTACGGGTTAGTGTACGGGTTAGGGTACGGCGTAGGGTACGGGTTAAGGTTACTGTTAGGGTTAGTTTTAGGGTTAGGGCTCGGTTTAGGGTACAGGTTAGGATTAGGGTACGTGTTAGGGTTAGGGTATGGGTTAGGGTTAGGCTACGCGTTAGGGTTAGGGTATTTATTAAACCTATCCCACTCTCTAATTACCACTTAGCACGTAAAGGAATATTATTTGGGGTCCAGCCATGGAGAAGATTTTAGACACTAGGATAAGATAAGGAACACACACATTATAAAGAAATCACATTAGGATTCTCTTTTTAATCTGTTCCTTAAAACACTAGTGCTTCGGAAATCTGTTGGAGGCAGAAGCAGTCAAGGGTAGCTTAGGGTTAGGGTTACGTTTAGGGTTAGGGTTAGGGTACGGCTTAGGGTACGGGTTAGGGTACGAGTTACGGTACAGGTTATGGTATCGCGTAGGTTATGGCTTAGGTTTAGTGTTGGGCTTAATTTTAGAGTTAGGTCTCGGTTTAGGGTATGGGTTAGGATTAGGATACGTGTTAGGGTTAGGGTATGGGTTAGGGTTACGGTACGCGTTCGGGTTAGGTTATTTGTTAAACGTATCCCACTCTCTAGATACCACTTAGCACGTAAAGGAATATTATTCGGGGTCCAGCCATGGAGAAGGTTTTAGACACTAGGATAAGATAAGGAACACACTAATTATAAAGAAATCACATTAGGATTCTCTTTTTAATCTGTTACTTAAAACACTAGTGACTTAGAAAATCTATTGTAGGCAGAAGCAGTCAAGGGGAGCTTAGTGTTAGGGGTAGGGTACAGGTTAGGGTTAGGGTACGAGTTAGGGTACGGTTTAGGGTACGGCTTAGGGTATGGGTTAGGGTTAGGGTTTGGGGTAGTTTTAGGGTTAGGGCTCGGTTTAGGGTACAGTTTAGGATTCGGTTAGGGTTAGGGTTAGGTTTAGGTTACGGCTTAATTCACGGGTTAGGGACGGCGTAGGGTATGGCTTAGGGTTAGGGTTAGGGTTCGGAGTAGGTTTAGGGTACCCCTTAGGGTACGGGTTAGGTTACAGCATAGCGTATGGTTTAGGGTTAGTGTTAGGGTTAGTTTTAGGGTTAGGGCTCGGTTTAGGGTACGGGTTAGGATTAGGGTACATGTTAGGGTTAGGGTATGGGTTAGGGTTAGGGTACGCTTTAGGGTTAGGGTATTTATTAAAGCTATCCCACTCTCTAATTACCACTTAGCACGTAAAGGAATATTATTTGTGGTCTAGCCATGGAGAAGATTTTAGACACTAGGATAAGATAAGGAACACACACAGTATAAAGGAGTCACAATAGGATTCTCTTTTTAACCTGTTCCTTAAAACACTGGTCCTTAGGAAATCTATTGGAGACAGAAGCATTCAAGGGTAGCTTAGGGTTAGTGTTAGGGTCAGGGTTAGGTTTAGGGTACGGCTTAGGGTATGAGTTAGGGGACGGGTTAGGGTATGGCGTAGGGTATGGCTTGGGGCTAGGGTTAGTTTTAGGCTTAGGGATCGGTTTAGGGTTACGGTTTAGGATAAGGGTACGTGTTAGGGTTAGGGTATTTATTAAAGCTATCCCACTCTCTAATTACCATTTAGCACGTAAAGGAATATTATTTGGGGTCTAGCCATGGAGAAGATTTTAGACACTAGGATAAGATAAGGAACACACACATTATAAAGGAATCACAATAGGATTTTCTTTTTAACCTGTTCCGTAAAACACTAGTGCTTACAAAATCTACTGGAGGCAGAAGCAGTCAAGGGTAGCTTAGGGTTAGGGTTAGGATACGGCTTAGGGTACGGGTTAGGGTACGGCGTAGGGTATGGCTTAGGGTTAGCGTTAGGGTTAGTTTTAGGGTTAGGGCTCGGTTTAGGGTACGGGTTAGGATTAGGGTACGTGTTAGGGTTAGGTTATGGGTTAGGGTTAGGGTACAGCTTAGGGTACGGGTTAGGGTACGGCATAGGTTGTGGCTTAGGGTTAGCGTTAGGGTTAGTTTTAGGGTTAGGGCTCAGTTTAGGGTACGGGTTAGGATTAGGGAACGTGTTAGTGTTGGGGTATGGGTTAGTGTTTGGGTACTCGTTAGCGTAAGGGTATTTATTTAGCCTATCCCAATCTCTAGATACCACTTAGCACGTAAAGGATTATTATTTGGGGTCCAGCCATGGAGAAGATTTTAGACACTAGGATAAGATAAGGAACACACACATTATAAAGAAATTACATTAGGATACTCTTTTTAACCTGTTCCTTAAAACACTAGTGCTTAGGAAATCTACTGGAGGCAGAAGCATTCAAGGGTAGCTTACGGTTAGTGTTAGGGTTAGAGTACGGCTTAGGGTACGGGTTAGGGTATGGCGTAGGGTATGGCTTAGGGATAGGGTTAGGGGTAGTTTTAGGGTTACGGCTAGGTTTCGGGTACGGCTTCTAATTAGGTACGTGTTAGGTTTAGGGTATGGGTTAGGTTTTGGGTACGCATTACGGTTAGGGTATTTATTAAACCTATCCCAATCTCTAGATAACACTTAGCACGCAAAGGATTATTATCTGGTGTCCAGCCATAGAGAAGATTTTAGACAGTAGGATAAGATACGGAACACACACATTATAAACAAATCACCTTAGGATTCGCTTTTTAACCTGTTCCTTAAAACACTATTGCTTAGGAAATCAATTGGAGGCAGAAGCAGTCAAGGGTAGCTTAGGGTTAGGGTTAGGGTTAGGGTACGGGTTAGGGTACGGCTTAGGGTACGGGTTAGGGTACGGGTTAGGGTACGGGTTAGGGTACGGCGTATGGTATGGGTTAGGCTTAGGGTTAGTTTTAGGGTTAGGGCTCGGTTTAGGGTACGGGTTAGGATTTGGGTACGTGTTAGGTTCGGGGTATGTGTTAGGGTTAGGGTACGCGTTAGGGTTACGGTATTTATTAAACCTATCCCAATCTCTAGATACCACTTAGCACTTATAGAATATTATTTTGGGTCCAGCCATGGAGAACATTTTAGACAGTAGGATAAGATAAGGAACACACACATTATAAAAAATTACATTAGGTTTCGCTTTTTAAACTGTTCCTTAAAACACTAGTGCTTAGGAAAACTATTGGAGGCAGAAGCAGTCAAGGGTAGGTTAGGGTTAGGGTTAGGGTTAGGGTTAAGGTTAGGGTACTGGTTAGGGTATGGGTGAGGTACAGCGTAGGGTGTGGGTTAGGGTTAGGGTTAGTTTTAGGGTTAGGGCTAGGGTTAGGGCTAGGGTTAGGGTTAGAGTACGGGTTAGGGTATGGGTTAGGGTACGGGTGAGGGTACGGCATAGAGTATGGGTTAGGCTTAGGGTTAGGGTTTGGGTTAGGGTTAGGGAAAGGGATAGGGTACGGGTTAGGATTAGGGTACGTTTTAGAGTTAGGGTATGGGTTATGGTTAGGGTAGAGCTTAGGGTACGGGTTAGGGTACGGCATAGGTTGTGGCTTAGGGTTAGGGTTAGAGTTCGGATTAGGTTTAGGGTACGGCTTAGGGTACGGGTTAGTGTACGGGTTAGGGTACGGCATAGGGTGTGGCTTAGGGTTAGGGTTAGAGTTCGGATTAGGTTTAGGGTACGGCATAGGGTACGGGTTAGTGTACGGTTTAGGGTACGGCGTAGGGTATGGGTTAGGGTTAGTGTTAGGGTTAGTTTTAGGGTTAGGGCTCGGTTTAGGGTACAGGTTAGGATTAGGGTACGTGTTAGGGTTAGGTTATGGGTTAGGGTTAGGCTACGCGTTAGGGTTAGGGTATTTATTAAACCTATCCCACTCTCTAGATACCACTTAGCACGTAAAGGAATATTATTTGGGGTCCAGCCATGGAGAAGATTTTAGACACTAGGATAAGATAAGGAACACACACATTATAAAGAAATCACATTCGGATTTTCTTTTTAACCTGTTCCTTAAAACACTAGTGCTTACGAAATCTACTGGAGGCAGAAGCAGTCAAGGGTAGCTTAGGGTTAGGGTTAGGGTTAGGATTAGGTTTCGGGTACGGCTTAGGGTACGGGTTAGGGTACGGGTTAGGGTACAGGTTAGGGTACGGCGTAGGGTATGCGTTGGGGTTAGGGTTAGGGTTAGGGTTAGTTCTAGGGTTAGGGCTCGGTTTAGGGTACGGGTTAGGATTGGGGTACGTGTTAGGGTTAGTGTATGGTTTAGGGTTAGTGTATGCCTTAGGGTTAGGGTACTTATTAATCCTATCCCACTATCTGGATACCAGTTAGCACGTAAAGGAATATTATTTGGGGTCCAGCCATGGAGAAGATTATAGACACTAGGATAAGCTAAGGAACACACACATTATAAAGAAATTACATTAGGATTCTCTTTTTAACCTGTTCCTTAAAACACTAGTGCTTAGGAAATCTATTGGAGGCAGAAGCAGTCAAGGGTAGCTTAGGGTTGGGGTTAGGGTTAGGGTTAGGTTTAGGGTTAGGGTTAGGGTTAGGGTTAGGTTTAGGGTTAGGGTTAGGGTACGGCTTAGGGTATGGGTTAGGGTATGGGTTAGGTTATGGGTTAGGGTACGGTGTAGGGTATGGGTTAGGTTTACGGTTAGGGTTAGTTTTACGTTTAGGGCTCAGTTTAGGGTACAGGTTAGGATTACGGTACGTGTTAGGGTTCGGGTATGGGTTAAGGTTAGGGTACGGGTTAGGGTTAGGGTATTTATTAATCCTATCCCTCTCTCTAGATACCATTTAGCACGTAAAGGAATATTATTTGTGGTCCAACCATGGAGAAGTTTTAGACACTAGGATAAGATAAGGAACACACACATTATAATGAAATCTCATTAGGATTCTCTTTTTAACCTGTTCCTTAAAACACTAATGCTAAGCAATTTATTGGAGGCAGAAGCAGTCAAGGGTAGCTTAGGGTCAGGATTAGGGTTAGTTTTAGTTTTAGGGGACGGCTTAGAGTACGGGTTAGGGTACGGGTTAGGGTACGGTGTACGGTATGGGTTAGGGTTAGGGTTAGGGTTAGTTGTAGTGTTAGGGCTCGGTTTAGGGTACGGGCTAGGATTAGGGTACGTGGTAGGGTTAGGGTATGGGTTAGGGTTAGGGTACACGTTAAGGTTAGGGTATTTATTAAACCTATCCCACTCTCTAAATACCACTTAGCACGTAAAGGAATATTATTTGGGGTTCCGACATTGAGCAGATTTTAGACACTAGGGTAAGATAAGTAACACACACATAATAAAGAAATCACATTAGGATTCTCTTCTTAACCTGTTCCTTAAAACACTAGTGCTTAGGAAATCTATTGGGAGCAGAAGCAGTCAAGGGTAGCTTAGGTTTAGGGTTAGGGTTAGGGTTAGGGTTAAGGTACGGCTTAGGGTTCGGGTTAAGGTACGGGTTAGTGTACGGCGTAGGGTATGGGTTAGGGTTAGGTTTAGTTTTAGGGTTAAGGCTCGGTTTAGGGTGCGACGTAGGATTAGGGTCCGTGTTAGGGTTAGGGTATGGGTTAGGGTTAGGGTACGCGTCAGGGTTAGCGTATTTATTAAACCTATCCCACTCTCTAGATACCACTGAGCACGTAAAGGAATATTATTTGGAGTCCAGCCGTAGAGAAGATTTTAGACACTAGGATAAGATAAGGAACATACACATTATAAAGAAATCACATTAGGATTCTCTTCTTAACTGTTCCTGAAAACACTAATGCTAAGAAATCTATTGGAGGCAGAAGCAGTCAAGGGTAGCTTAGGGTCAGGATTAGGGTTAGGTTTAGTTTTAGGGGACGGCTTACGGTACGGGTTAGGTTACGGGATACAGTACGCCGTAGGGTATGGGTTGGGTTTAGGTTTAGGTTTAGTTTTACGGTTAGGGCTAAGGTTATGGTACAGGTTAGAGTTAGGTTACGTGTTAGGGTTAGGGTACGGGTTAGGGTACGGCGTAGGGTACGAGTTAGGGTTAGTTTTAGGGTTAGGGCTCGGTTTAGGGTACGGGTTTGGATTAGCGTACGTGTTAGGGTTAGGGTATGGGTTAGGGTTAGGGTACGCGTTAGGGTTAGGTTATTTATTAAACCTATTCCACTCTCTAGATACCACTTAGCACGTAAAGGAATATTATTTGTGGTCCAGTCATGGAGAAGATTTTAGACACTAGGATAAGATAAGGAACTCACACATTATAAAGAAATCACATTAGGATTCTCTTTTTAACCTGTTCCTTAAAACACTAGTGCTTAGGAAATCTATTGGTGGCAGAAGCAGTCAAGGGTAGCTCTAGGATGAGGGTTAGGTTAGGGTTAGGGTTAGGGTATGGCTTAGAGTACGGGTTAGGGTACGGGTTAGGGTACGTTGTACGGTATGGTTTAGGGTTAGGGTTAGGTTTAGTTGTAGTGTTAGGGCTCGGTTTAGGGTACGGGCTAGGATTAGGGTACGTGGTAGGGTTAGGGTATGGGTTAGGGTTAGGGTACGCGTCAGGGTTAGCGTATTTATTAAACCTATCCCACTGTCTAGATACCACTGAGCACGTAAAGGAATATTATTTGGAGTCTAGCCATAGACAAGATTTTAGACACTAGGATAAGATAAGGAACATACACATTATAAAGAAATCACATTAGGATTCACTTTTTAACTGTTCCTTAAAACACAAGTGCTTAGGAAATCTATTGGAGGCAGAAGCAGTCAAGGGTAGCTTAGGGTTAGGGTTAGGCTTAGGGTTAGGGTACGGCTTAGGGTACGGGTTAGGGTACGGCTTAGACTATGGCGTAGGGTATGGGTTAGGGTTATGTTAGGGTTAGTTTTGGGGTTAGGCCTGATTTTACGGTACGGGTTAGGATTAGTGTACGTGTTAGGTTTAGTGTATGTGTTAGGGTAAGGGTACGCGTTAGGGTTAGGGTATTTATTAATCCTATCCCTCTCTCTAGATACCACTTAGCACGTAAAGGAATATTATTTGTGGTCCAACCATGGAGAAGTTTTAGACACTAGGATAAGATAAGGAACACACACATTATAATGAAGTCTCATTAGGATTCTCTTTTTAACCTGTTCCTTAAAACACTAATGCTAAGAAATCTATTGGAGGCAGAAGCAGTCAAGGGTAGCTTAGGGTCAGGATTAGGGTTAGGTTTAGTTTTAGGGGACGGCTTAGGGTACGGGTTAGGGTACGGCGTAGGGTATGGGTTGGGGTTAGGTTTAGGTTTAGTTTTACGGTTAGGGCTAAGGTTATGGTACAGGTTAGGATTAGGTTACGTGTTAGGGTTAGGGTATGGGTTAGGGTTAGGGTACGCGTTAGGGTTAGGGTATTTATTAAACCTATCCCAGTCTCTAGATACCACTTAGCACGTAAAGGAATATTATTTGGGGTCCAGCCATGGAGAAGATTTTAGACACTAGGATAAGATAAGGAACACACACATAATAAAGAAATCACATTAAGATTCTCTTTTTAACCTGTTCCTTAAAACACTAGGGCTTAGGAAATCTATTGGAGGCAGAAGCAGTCAAGGGTAGCTTAGGGTTAGGGTTACGCTTAGGGTTAGGTTTAAGGTACGGGTTAGGGTACAGGTAAGGCTACGGCGTAGGGTATGGGTTAGTGTTAGTGTTAGGGTTAGAGTTAGGTTTAGGGTACGGCGTAGGGTATGGGTTAGGGAACGGGTGAGGGTACGGCATAGAGTATGGGTTAGGGTTAGGGTTAAGGTTAGGGTACAGGTTAGGGTACGGGTGAGGTACAGCGTAGGGTGTGGGTTAGGGTTAGGGTTAGTTTTAGGGTTAGGGCTAGGGTTAGGGTTAGGGTTAGGGTTAGAGTACGGCTTATGGTATGGGTTATGGTACGGTGAGGGTACGGCATAGAGTATGGGTTACGGTTAGGGTAAGGGTTTGGGTTAGGGTTAGGGAAACGGTTAGGGTACGAGTTAGGATTAGGGTACGTGTTAGAGTTAGGGTATTGGTTAGGGTTAGGGTACAGCTTAGGGTACGGGTTAGGGTACGGCATAGGGTGTGGCTTAGGGTTAGGGTTAGAGTTCGGATTAGGTTTAGGGTACGGCTTAGGGTACGGGTTAGTGTACGGGTTAGGGTACGGCGTAGGGTACGGGTTAAGGTTAGTGTTAGGGTTAGTTTTAGGGTTAGGGCTCGGTTTAGGGTACAGGTTAGGATTAGGGTACGTGTTAGGGTTAGGGTATGGGTTAGGGTTAGGCTACGCGTTAGGGTTAGGGTATTTATTAAACCTATCCCACTCTCTAATTACCACTTAGCACGTAAAGGAATATTATTTGGGGTCCAGCCATGGAGAAGATTTTAGACACTAGGATAAGATAAGGAACACACACATTATAAAGAAATCACATTAGGATTCTCTTTTTAATCTGTTCCTTAAAACACTAGTGCTTCGGAAATCTGTTGGAGGCAGAAGCAGTCAAGGGTAGCTTAGGGTTAGGGTTACGTTTAGGGTTAGGGTTAGGGTACGGCTTAGGGTACGGGTTAGGGTACGAGTTACGGTACAGGTTATGGTATCGCGTAGGTTATGGCTTAGGTTTAGTGTTGGGCTTAATTTTAGAGTTAAGTCTCGGTTTAGGGTATGGGTTAGGATTAGGATACGTGTTAGGGTTAGGGTATGGGTTAGGGTTACGGTACGCGTTAGGGTTAGGTTATTTATTAAACGTATCCCACTCTCTAGATACCACTTAGCACGTAAAGGAATATTATTCGGGGTCCAGCCATGGAGAAGGTTTTAGACACTAGGATAAGATAAGGAACACACTAATTATAAAGAAATCACATTAGGATTCTCTTTTTAATCTGTTACTTAAAACACTAGTGACTTAGAAAATCTATTGTAGGCAGAAGCAGTCAAGGGGAGCTTAGTGTTAGGGGTAGGGTACAGGTTAGGGTTAGGGTACGAGTTAGGGTACGGTTTAGGGTACGGCTTAGGGTATGGGTTAGGGTTAGGGTTTGGGGTAGTTTTAGGGTTAGGGCTCGGTTTAGGGTACAGTTTAGGATTCGGTTAGGGTTAGGGTTAGGTTTAGGTTACGGCTTAATTCACGGGTTAGGGTACGGCGTAGGGTATGGCTTAGGGTTAGGGTTAGGGTTCGGAGTAGGTTTAGGGTACCCCTTAGGGTACGGGTTAGGTTACAGCATAGCGTATGGTTTAGGGTTAGTGTTAGGGTTAGTTTTAGGGTTAGGGCTCGGTTTAGGGTACGGGTTAGGATTAGGGTACATGTTAGGGTTAGGGTATGGGTTAGGGTTAGGGTACGCTTTAGGCTTAGGGTATTTATTAAAGCTATCCCACTCTCTAATTACCACTTAGCACGTAAAGGAATATTATTTGTGGTCTAGCCATGGAGAAGATTTTAGACACTAGGATAAGATAAGGAACACACACAGTATAAAGGAGTCACAATAGGATTCTCTTTTTAACCTGTTCCTTAAAACACTGGTCCTTAGGAAATCTATTGGAGACAGAAGCATTCAAGGGTAGCTTAGGGTTAGTGTTAGGGTCAGGGTTAGGTTTAGGGTACGGCTTAGGGTATGAGTTAGGGGACGGGTTAGGGTATGGCGTAGGGTATGGCTTGGGGCTAGGGTTAGTTTTAGGCTTAGGGATCGGTTTAGGGTTACGGTTTAGGATAAGGGTACGTGTTAGGGTTAGGGTATTTATTAAAGCTATCCCACTCTCTAATTACCATTTAGCACGTAAAGGAATATTATTTGGGGTCTAGCCATGGAGAAGATTTTAGACACTAGGATAAGATAAGGAACACACACATTATAAAGGAATCACAATAGGATTTTCTTTTTAACCTGTTCCGTAAAACACTAGTGCTTACAAAATCTACTGGAGGCAGAAGCAGTCAAGGGTAGCTTAGGGTTAGGGTTAGGATACGGCTTAGGGTACGGGTTAGGGTACGGCGTAGGGTATGGCTTAGGGTTAGCGTTAGGGTTAGTTTTAGGGTTAGGGCTCGGTTTAGGGTACGGGTTAGGATTAGGGTACGTGTTAGGGTTAGGTTATGGGTTAGGGTTAGGGTACAGCTTAGGGTACGGGTTAGGGTACGGCATAGGTTGTGGCTTAGGGTTAGCGTTAGGGTTAGTTTTAGGGTTAGGGCTCAGTTTAGGGTACGGGTTAGGATTAGGGAACGTGTTAGTGTTGGGGTATGGGTTAGTGTTTGGGTACTCGTTAGCGTAAGGGTATTTATTTAGCCTATCCCAATCTCTAGATACCACTTAGCACGTAAAGGATTATTATTTGGGGTCCAGCCATGGAGAAGTTTTTAGACACTAGGATAAGATAAGGAACACACACATTATAAAGAAATTACATTAGGATACTCTTTTTAACCTTTTCCTTAAAACACTAGTGCTTAGGAAATCTACTGGAGGCAGAAGCATTCAAGGGTAGCTTAGGGTTAGTGTTAGGGTTAGAGTACGGCTTAGGGTACGGGTTAGGGTATGGCGTAGGGTATGGCTTAGGGATAGGGTTAGGGGTAGTTTTAGGGTTACGGCTAGGTTTCGGGTACGGCTTCTAATTAGGTACGTGTTAGGTTTAGGGTATGGGTTAGGTTTTGGGTACGCGTTACGGTTAGGGTATTTATTAAACCTATCCCAATCTCTAGATAACACTTAGCACGCAAAGGATTATTATCTGGTGTCCAGCCATAGAGAAGATTTTAGACAGTAGGATAAGATACGGAACACACACATTATAAACAAATCACCTTAGGATTCGCTTTTTAACCTGTTCCTTAAAACACTATTGCTTAGGAAATCAATTGGAGGCAGAAGCAGTCAAGGGTAGCTTAGGGTTAGGGTTAGGGTTAGGGTTAGGGTTAGGGTACGGCTTAGGGTACGGGTTAGGGTACGGGTTAGGGTACGGGTTAGGGTACGGGTTAGGGTACGGCGTATGGTATGGGTTAGGCTTAGGGTTAGTTTTAGGGTTAGGGCTCGGTTTAGGGTACGGGTTAGGATTTGGGTACGTGTTAGGTTCGGGGTATGTGTTAGGGTTAGGGTACGCGTTAGGGTTACGGTATTTATTAAACCTATCCCAATCTCTAGATACCACTTAGCACTTATAGAATATTATTTTGGGTCCAGCCATGGAGAACATTTTAGACAGTAGGATAAGATAAGGAACACACACATTATAAAAAATTACATTAGGTTTCGCTTTTTAAACTGTTCCTTAAAACACTAGTGCTTAGGAAAACTATTGGAGGCAGAAGCAGTCAAGGGTAGGTTAGGGTTAGGGTTAGGGTTAGGGTTAAGGTTAGGGTACTGGTTAGGGTATGGGTGAGGTACAGCGTAGGGTGTGGGTTAGGGTTAGGGTTAGTTTTAGGGTTAGGGCTAGGGTTAGGGTTAGAGTACGGGTTAGGGTATGGGTTAGGGTACGGGTGAGGGTACGGCATAGAGTATGGGTTAGGCTTAGGGTTAGGGTTTGGGTTAGGGTTAGGGAAAGGGATAGGGTACGGGTTAGGATTAGGGTACGTGTTAGAGTTAGGGTATGGGTTATGGTTAGGGTACAGCTTAGGGTACGGGTTAGGGTACGGCATAGGTTGTGGCTTAGGGTTAGGGTTAGAGTTCGGATTAGGTTTAGGGTACGGCTTAGGGTACGGGTTAGTGTACGGGTTAGGGTACGGCATAGGGTGTGGCTTAGGGTTAGGGTTAGAGTTCGGATTAGGTTTAGGGTACGGCATAGGGTACGGGTTAGTGTACGGTTTAGGGTACGGCGTAGGGTATGGGTTAGGGTTAGTGTTAGGGTTAGTTTTAGGGTTAGGGCTCGGTTTAGGGTACAGGTTTGGATTAGGGTACGTGTTAGGGTTAGGTTATGGGTTAGGGTTAGGCTACGCGTTAGGGTTAGGGTATTTATTAAACCTATCCCACTCTCCAGATACCACTTAGCACGTAAAGGAATATTATTTGGGGTCCAGCCATGGAGAAGATTTTAGACACTAGGATAAGATAAGGAACACACACATTATAAAGAAATCACATTCGGATTTTCTTTTTAACCTGTTCCTTAAAACACTAGTGCTTACGAAATCTACTGGAGGCAGAAGCAGTCAAGGGTAGCTTAGGGTTAGGGTTAGGGTTAGGATTAGGTTTCGGGTACGGCTTAGGGTACGGGTTAGGGTACGGGTTAGGGTACAGGTTAGGGTACAGCGTAGGGTATGCGTTGGGGTTAGGGTTAGGGTTAGGGTTAGTTCTAGGGTTAGGGCTCGGTTTAGGGTACGGGTTAGGATTGGGGTACGTGTTAGGGTTAGTGTATGGTTTAGGGTTAGTGTATGCCTTAGGGTTAGGGTACTTATTAATCCTATCCCACTATCTGGATACCAGTTAGCACGTAAAGGAATATTATTTGGGGTCCAGCCATGGAGAAGATTATAGACACTAGGATAAGCTAAGGAACACACACATTATAAAGAAATCACATTAGGATTCTCTTTTTAACCTGTTCCTTAAAACACTAGTGCTTAGGAAATCTATTGGAGGCAGAAGCAGTCAAGGGTAGCTTAGGGTTAGGGTTAGGGTTAGGGTTAGGTTTAGGGTTAGGGTTAGGGTTAGGGTTAGGTTTAGGGTTAGGGTTAGGGTACGGCTTAGGGTATGGGTTAGGGTATGGGTTAGGTTATGGGTTAGGGTACGGTGTAGGGTATGGGTTAGGTTTACGGTTAGGGTTAGTTTTACGTTTAGGGCTCAGTTTAGGGTACAGGTTAGGATTACGGTACGTGTTAGGGTTCGGGTATGGGTTAAGGTTAGGGTACGGGTTAGGGTTAGGGTATTTATTAATCCTATCCCTCTCTCTAGATACCATTTAGCACGTAAAGGAATATTATTTGTGGTCCAACCATGGAGAAGTTTTAGACACTAGGATAAGATAAGGAACACACACATTATAATGAAATCTCATTAGGATTCTCTTTTTAACCTGTTCCTTAAAACACTAATGCTAAGCAATTTATTGGAGGCAGAAGCAGTCAAGGGTAGCTTAGGGTCAGGATTAGGGTTAGTTTTAGTTTTAGGGGACGGCTTAGAGTACGGGTTAGGGTACGGGTTAGGGTACGGTGTACGGTATGGGTTAGGGTTAGGGTTAGGGTTAGTTGTAGTGTTAGGGCTCGGTTTAGGGTACGGGCTAGGATTAGGGTACGTGGTAGGGTTAGGGTATGGGTTAGGGTTAGGGTACACGTTAAGGTTAGGGTATTTATTAAACCTATCCCACTCTCTAAATACCACTTAGCACGTAAAGGAATATTATTTGGGGTTCCGACATTGAGCAGATTTTAGACACTAGGGTAAGATAAGTAACACACACATAATAAAGAAATCACATTAGGATTCTCTTCTTAACCTGTTCCTTAAAACACTAGTGCTTAGGAAATCTATTGGGAGCAGAAGCAGTCAAGGGTAGCTTAGGTTTAGGGTTAGGGTTAGGGTTAGGGTTAAGGTACGGCTTAGGGTTCGGGTTAAGGTACGGGTTAGTGTACGGCGTAGGGTATGGGTTAGGGTTAGGTTTAGTTTTAGGGTTAAGGCTCGGTTTAGGGTGCGAGGTAGGATTAGGGTCCGTGTTAGGGTTAGGGTATGGGTTAGGGTTAGGGTACGCGTCAGGGTTAGCGTATTTATTAAACCTATCCCACTCTCTAGATACCACTGAGCACGTAAAGGAATATTATTTGGAGTCCAGCCATAGAGAAGATTTTAGACACTAGGATAAGATAAGGAACATACACATTATAAAGAAATCACATTAGGATTCTCTTTTTAACTGTTCCTGAAAACACTAATGCTAAGAAATCTATTGGAGGCAGAAGCAGTCAAGGGTAGCTTAGGGTCAGGATTAGGGTTAGGTTTAGTTTTAGGGGACGGCTTACGGTACGGGTTAGGTTACGGGATACAGTACGCCGTAGGGTATGGGTTGGGTTTAGGTTTAGGTTTAGTTTTACGGTTAGGGCTAAGGTTATGGTACAGGTTAGAGTTAGGTTACGTGTTAGGGTTAGGGTATGGGTTAGGGTTAGGGTACGCGTTAGGGTTAGGGTATTTATTAAACCTATCCCAGTCTCTAGATACCACTTAGCACGTAAAGGCATATTATTTGGGGTCCAGCCATGGAGACGATTTTAGACACTAGGATAAGATAAGGTACACACACATTATAAAGAAATCACATTAGGATTCTCTTTTTAACCTGCTCCTTAAAACACTAGTGCTTAGGAAATCTATTGGAGGCAGAAGCAGTCAAGGGTAGCTTAGGGTTAGGGTTAGGGTTAGGGTTAGTGTACGGCTTAGGGTACGGGTTAGGGTACGGCGTAGGGTACGAGTTAGGGTTAGTTTTAGGGTTAGGGCTCGGTTTAGGGTACGGGTTTGGATTAGCGTACGTGTTAGGGTTAGGGTATGGGTTAGGGTTAGGGTACGCGTTAGGGTTAGGTTATTTATTAAACCTATCCCACTCTCTAGATACCACTTAGCACGTAAAGGAATATTATTTGTGGTCCAGTCATGGAGAAGATTTTAGACACTAGGATAAGATAAGGAACTCACACATTATAAAGAAATCACATTAGGATTCTCTTTTTAACCTGTTCCTTAAAACACTAGTGCTTAGGAAATCTATTGGTGGCAGAAGCAGTCAAGGGTAGCTTAGGATGAGGGTTAGGTTAGGGTTAGGGTTAGGGTATGGCTTAGAGTACGGGTTAGGGTACGGGTTAGGGTACGTTGTACGGTATGGTTTAGGGTTAGGGTTAGGTTTAGTTGTAGTGTTAGGGCTCGGTTTAGGGTACGGGCTAGGATTAGGGTACGTGGTAGGGTTAGGGTATGGGTTAGGGTTAGGGTACGCGTCAGGGTTAGCGTATTTATTAAACCTATCCCACTGTCTAGATACCACTGAGCACGTAAAGGAATATTATTTGGAGTCTAGCCATAGACAAGATTTTAGACACTAGGATAAGATAAGGAACATACACATTATAAAGAAATCACATTAGGATTCACTTTTTAACTGTTCCTTAAAACACAAGTGCTTAGGAAATCTATTGGAGGCAGAAGCAGTCAAGGGTAGCTTAGGGTTAGGGTTAGGCTTAGGGTTAGGGTACGGCTTAGGGTACGGGTTAGGGTACGGCTTAGACTATGGCGTAGGGTATGGGTTAGGGTTATGTTAGGGTTAGTTTTGGGGTTAGGCCTGATTTTACGGTACAGGTTAGGATTAGTGTACGTGTTAGGTTTAGTGTATGTGTTAGGGTAAGGGTACGCGTTAGGGTTAGGGTATTTATTAATCCTATCCCTCTCTCTAGATACCACTTAGCACGTAAAGGAATATTATTTGTGGTCCAACCATGGAGAAGTTTTAGACACTAGGATAAGATAAGGAACACACACATTATAATGAAGTCTCATTAGGATTCTCTTTTTAACCTGTTCCTTAAAACACTAATGCTAAGAAATCTATTGGAGGCAGAAGCAGTCAAGGGTAGCTTAGGGTCAGGATTAGGGTTAGGTTTAGTTTTAGGGGACGGCTTAGGGTACGGGTTAGGGTACGGCGTAGGGTATGGGTTGGGGTTAGGTTTAGGTTTAGTTTTACGGTTAGGGCTAAGGTTATGGTACAGGTTAGGATTAGGTTACGTGTTAGGGTTAGGGTATGGGTTAGGGTTAGGGTACGCGTTAGGGTTAGGGTATTTATTAAACCTATCCAGTCTCTAGATACCACTTAGCACGTAAAGGAATATTATTTGGGGTCCAGCCATGGAGAAGATTTTAGACACTAGGATAAGATAAGGAACACACACATAATAAAGAAATCACATTAAGATTCTCTTTTTAACCTGTTCCTTAAAACACTAGGGCTTAGGAAATCTATTGGAGGCAGAAGCAGTCAAGCGTAGCTTAGGGTTAGGGTTACGCTTAGGGTTAGGTTTAAGGTACGGGTTAGGGTACAGGTAAGGCTACGGCGTAGGGTATGGGTTAGTGTTAGTGTTAGGGTTAGAGTTAGGTTTAGGGTACGGCGTAGGGTATGGGTTAGGGAACGGGTGAGGGTACGGCATAGAGTATGGGTTAGGGTTAGGGTTAAGGTTAGGGTACAGGTTAGGGTACGGGTGAGGTACAGCGTAGGGTGTGGGTTAGGGTTAGGGTTAGTTTTAGGGTTAGGGCTAGGGTTAGGGTTAGGGTTAGGGTTAGAGTACGGCTTATGGTATGGGTTATGGTACGGTGAGGGTACGGCATAGAGTATGGGTTACGGTTAGGGTAAGGGTTTGGGTTAGGGTTAGGGAAACGGTTAGGGTACGAGTTAGGATTAGGGTACGTGTTAGAGTTAGGGTATTGGTTAGGGTTAGGGTACAGCTTAGGGTACGGGTTAGGGTACGGCATAGGGTGTGGCTTAGGGTTAGGGTTAGAGTTCGGATTAGGTTTAGGGTACGGCTTAGGGTACGGGTTAGTGTACGGGTTAGGGTACGGCGTAGGGTACGGGTTAAGGTTAGTGTTAGGGTTAGTTTTAGGGTTAGGGCTCGGTTTAGGGTACAGGTTAGGATTAGGGTACGTGTTAGGGTTAGGGTATGGGTTAGGGTTAGGCTACGCGTTAGGGTTAGGGTATTTATTAAACCTATCCCACTCTCTAATTACCACTTAGCACGTAAAGGAATATTATTTGGGGTCCAGCCATGGAGAAGATTTTAGACACTAGGATAAGATAAGGAACACACACATTATAAAGAAATCACATTAGGATTCTCTTTTTAATCTGTTCCTTAAAACACTAGTGCTTCGGAAATCTGTTGGAGGCAGAAGCAGTCAAGGGTAGCTTAGGGTTAGGGTTACGTTTAGGGTTAGGGTTAGGGTACGGCTTAGGGTACGGGTTAGGGTACGAGTTACGGTACAGGTTATGGTATCGCGTAGGTTATGGCTTAGGTTTAGTGTTGGGCTTAATTTTAGAGTTAGGTCTCGGTTTAGGGTATGGGTTAGGATTAGGATACGTGTTAGGGTTAGGGTATGGGTTAGGGTTACGGTACGCGTTCGGGTTAGGTTATTTATTAAACGTATCCCACTCTCTAGATACCACTTAGCACGTAAAGGAATATTATTCGGGGTCCAGCCATGGAGAAGGTTTTAGACACTAGGATAAGATAAGGAACACACTAATTATAAAGAAATCACATTAGGATTCTCTTTTTAATCTGTTACTTAAAACACTAGTGACTTAGAAAATCTATTGTAGGCAGAAGCAGTCAAGGGGAGCTTAGTGTTAGGGGTAGGGTACAGGTTAGGGTTAGGGTACGAGTTAGGGTACGGTTTAGGGTACGGCTTAGGGTATGGGTTAGGGTTAGGGTTTGGGGTAGTTTTAGGGTTAGGGCTCGGTTTAGGGTACAGTTTAGGATTCGGTTAGGGTTAGGGTTAGGTTTAGGTTACGGCTTAATTCACGGGTTAGGGTACGGCGTAGGGTATGGCTTAGGGTTAGGGTTAGGGTTCGGAGTAGGTTTAGGGTACCCCTTAGGGTACGGGTTAGGTTACAGCATAGCGTATGGTTTAGGGTTAGTGTTAGGGTTAGTTTTAGGGTTAGGGCTCGGTTTAGGGTACGGGTTAGGATTAGGGTACATGTTAGGGTTAGGGTATGGGTTAGGGTTAGGGTACGCTTTAGGCTTAGGGTATTTATTAAAGCTATCCCACTCTCTAATTACCACTTAGCACGTAAAGGAATATTATTTGTGGTCTAGCCATGGAGAAGATTTTAGACACTAGGATAAGATAAGGAACACACACAGTATAAAGGAGTCACAATAGGATTCTCTTTTTAACCTGTTCCTTAAAACACTGGTCCTTAGGAAATCTATTGGAGACAGAAGCATTCAAGGGTAGCTTAGGGTTAGTGTTAGGGTCAGGGTTAGGTTTAGGGTACGGCTTAGGGTATGAGTTAGGGGACGGGTTAGGGTATGGCGTAGGGTATGGCTTGGGGCTAGGGTTAGTTTTAGGCTTAGGGATCGGTTTAGGGTTACGGTTTAGGATAAGGGTACGTGTTAGGGTTAGGGTATTTATTAAAGCTATCCCACTCTCTAATTACCATTTAGCACGTAAAGGAATATTATTTGGGGTCTAGCCATGGAGAAGATTTTAGACACTAGGATAAGATAAGGAACACACACATTATAAAGGAATCACAATAGGATTTTCTTTTTAACCTGTTCCGTAAAACACTAGTGCTTACAAAATCTACTGGAGGCAGAAGCAGTCAAGGGTAGCTTAGGGTTAGGGTTAGGATACGGCTTAGGGTACGGGTTAGGGTACGGCGTAGGGTATGGCTTAGGGTTAGCGTTAGGGTTAGTTTTAGGGTTAGGGCTCGGTTTAGGGTATGGGTTAGGATTAGGGTACGTGTTAGGGTTAGGTTATGGGTTAGGGTTAGGGTACAGCTTAGGGTACGGGTTAGGGTACGGCATAGGTTGTGGCTTAGGGTTAGCGTTAGGGTTAGTTTTAGGGTTAGGGCTCAGTTTAGGGTACGGGTCAGGATTAGGGAACGTGTTAGTGTTGGGGTATGGGTTAGGGTTAGGGTACGCGTCAGGGTTAGCGTATTTATTAAACCTATCCCACTCTCTAGATACCACTGAGCACGTAAAGGAATATTATTTGGAGTCCAGCCATAGAGAAGATTTTAGACACTAGGATAAGATAAGGAACATACACATTATAAAGAAATCACATTAGGATTCTCTTTTTAACTGTTCCTGAAAACACTAATGCTAAGAAATCTATTGGAGGCAGAAGCAGTCAAGGGTAGCTTAGGGTCAGGATTAGGGTTAGGTTTAGTTTTAGGGGACGGCTTACGGTACGGGTTAGGTTACGGGATACAGTACGCCGTAGGGTATGGGTTGGGTTTAGGTTTAGGTTTAGTTTTACGGTTAGGGCTAAGGTTATGGTACAGGTTAGAGTTAGGTTACGTGTTAGGGTTAGGGTATGGGTTAGGGTTAGGGTACGCGTTAGGGTTAGGGTATTTATTAAACCTATCCCAGTCTCTAGATACCACTTAGCACGTAAAGGTATATTATTTGGGGTCCAGCCATGGAGACGATTTTAGACACTAGGATAAGATAAGGTACACACACATTATAAAGAAATCACATTAGGATTCTCTTTTTAACCTGCTCCTTAAAACACTAGTGCTTAGGAAATCTATTGGAGGCAGAAGCAGTCAAGGGTAGCTTAGGGTTAGGGTTAGGGTTAGGGTTAGTGTACGGCTTAGGGTACGGGTTAGGGTACGGCGTAGGGTACGAGTTAGGGTTAGTTTTAGGGTTAGGGCTCGGTTTAGGGTACGGGTTTGGATTAGCGTACGTGTTAGGGTTAGGGTATGGGTTAGGGTTAGGGTACGCGTTAGGGTTAGGTTATTTATTAAACCTATCCCACTCTCTAGATACCACTTAGCACGTAAAGGAATATTATTTGTGGTCCAGTCATGGAGAAGATTTTAGACACTAGGATAAGATAAGGAACTCACACATTATAAAGAAATCACATTAGGATTCTCTTTTTAACCTGTTCCTTAAAACACTAGTGCTTAGGAAATCTATTGGTGGCAGAAGCAGTCAAGGGTAGCTTAGGATGAGGGTTAGGTTAGGGTTAGGGTTAGGGTATGGCTTAGAGTACGGGTTAGGGTACGGGTTAGGGTACGTTGTACGGTATGGTTTAGGGTTAGGGTTAGGTTTAGTTGTAGTGTTAGGGCTCGGTTTAGGGTACGGGCTAGGATTAGGGTACGTGGTAGGGTTAGGGTATGGGTTAGGGTTAGGGTACGCGTCAGGGTTAGCGTATTTATTAAACCTATCCCACTGTCTAGATACCACTGAGCACGTAAAGGAATATTATTTGGAGTCTAGCCATAGACAAGATTTTAGACACTAGGATAAGATAAGGAACATACACATTATAAAGAAATCACATTAGGATTCACTTTTTAACTGTTCCTTAAAACACAAGTGCTTAGGAAATCTATTGGAGGCAGAAGCAGTCAAGGGTAGCTTAGGGTTAGGGTTAGGCTTAGGGTTAGGGTACGGCTTAGGGTACGGGTTAGGGTACGGCTTAGACTATGGCGTAGGGTATGGGTTAGGGTTATGTTAGGGTTAGTTTTGGGGTTAGGCCTGATTTTACGGTACGGGTTAGGATTAGTGTACGTGTTAGGTTTAGTGTATGTGTTAGGGTAAGGGTACGCGTTAGGGTTAGGGTATTTATTAATCCTATCCCTCTCTCTAGATACCACTTAGCACGTAAAGGAATATTATTTGTGGTCCAACCATGGAGAAGTTTTAGACACTAGGATAAGATAAGGAACACACACATTATAATGAAGTCTCATTAGGATTCTCTTTTTAACCTGTTCCTTAAAACACTAATGCTAAGAAATCTATTGGAGGCAGAAGCAGTCAAGGGTAGCTTAGGGTCAGGATTAGGGTTAGGTTTAGTTTTAGGGGACGGCTTAGGGTACGGGTTAGGGTACGGCGTAGGGTATGGGTTGGGGTTAGGTTTAGGTTTAGTTTTACGGTTAGGGCTAAGGTTATGGTACAGGTTAGGATTAGGTTACGTGTTAGGGTTAGGGTATGGGTTAGGGTTAGGGTACGCGTTAGGGTTAGGGTATTTATTAAACCTATCCCAGTCTCTAGATACCACTTAGCACGTAAAGGCATATTATTTGGGGTCCAGCCATGGAGAAGATTTTAGACACTAGGATAAGATAAGGAACACACACATAATAAAGAAATCACATTAAGATTCTCTTTTTAACCTGTTCCTTAAAACACTAGGGCTTAGGAAATCTATTGGAGGCAGAAGCAGTCAAGGGTAGCTTAGGGTTAGGGTTACGCTTAGGGTTAGGTTTAAGGTACGGGTTAGGGTACAGGTAAGGCTACGGCGTAGGGTATGGGTTAGTGTTAGTGTTAGGGTTAGAGTTAGGTTTAGGGTACGGCGTAGGGTATGGGTTAGGGAACGGGTGAGGGTACGGCATAGAGTATGGGTTAGGGTTAGGGTTAAGGTTAGGGTACAGGTTAGGGTACGGGTGAGGTACAGCGTAGGGTGTGGGTTAGGGTTAGGGTTAGTTTTAGGGTTAGGGCTAGGGTTAGGGTTAGGGTTAGGGTTAGAGTACGGCTTATGGTATGGGTTATGGTACGGTGAGGGTACGGCATAGAGTATGGGTTACGGTTAGGGTAAGGGTTTGGGTTAGGGTTAGGGAAACGGTTAGGGTACGAGTTAGGATTAGGGTACGTGTTAGAGTTAGGGTATTGGTTAGGGTTAGGGTACAGCTTAGGGTACGGGTTAGGGTACGGCATATGGTGTGGCTTAGGGTTAGGGTTAGAGTTCGGATTAGGTTTAGGGTACGGCTTAGGGTACGGGTTAGTGTACGGGTTAGGGTACGGCGTAGGGTACGGGTTAAGGTTAGTGTTAGGGTTAGTTTTAGGGTTAGGGCTCGGTTTAGGGTACAGGTTAGGATTAGGGTACGTGTTAGGGTTAGGGTATGGGTTAGGGTTAGGCTACGCGTTAGGGTTAGGGTATTTATTAAACCTATCCCACTCTCTAATTACCACTTAGCACGTAAAGGAATATTATTTGGGGTCCAGCCATGGAGAAGATTTTAGACACTAGGATAAGATAAGGAACACACACATTATAAAGAAATCACATTAGGATTCTCTTTTTAATCTGTTCCTTAAAACACTAGTGCTTCGGAAATCTGTTGGAGGCAGAAGCAGTCAAGGGTAGCTTAGGGTTAGGGTTACGTTTAGGGTTAGGGTTAGGGTACGGCTTAGGGTACGGGTTAGGGTACGAGTTACGGTACAGGTTATGGTATCGCGTAGGTTATGGCTTAGGTTTAGTGTTGGGCTTAATTTTAGAGTTAGGTCTCGGTTTAGGGTATGGGTTAGGATTAGGATACGTGTTAGGGTTAGGGTATGGGTTAGGGTTACGGTACGCGTTCGGGTTAGGTTATTTATTAAACGTATCCCACTCTCTAGATACCACTTAGCACGTAAAGGAATATTATTCGGGGTCCAGCCATGGAGAAGGTTTTAGACACTAGGATAAGATAAGGAACACACTAATTATAAAGAAATCACATTAGGATTCTCTTTTTAATCTGTTACTTAAAACACTAGTGACTTAGAAAATCTATTGTAGGCAGAAGCAGTCAAGGGGAGCTTAGTGTTAGGGGTAGGGTACAGGTTAGGGTTAGGGTACGAGTTAGGGTACGGTTTAGGGTACGGCTTAGGGTATGGGTTAGGGTTAGGGTTTGGGGTAGTTTTAGGGTTAGGGCTCGGTTTAGGGTACAGTTTAGGATTCGGTTAGGGTTAGGGTTAGGTTTAGGTTACGGCTTAATTCACGGGTTAGGGTACGGCGTAGGGTATGGCTTAGGGTTAGGGTTAGGGTTCGGAGTAGGTTTAGGGTACCCCTTAGGGTACGGGTTAGGTTACAGCATAGCGTATGGTTTAGGGTTAGTGTTAGGGTTAGTTTTAGGGTTAGGGCTTGGTTTAGGGTACGGGTTAGGATTAGGGTACATGTTAGGGTTAGGGTATGGGTTAGGGTTAGGGTACGCTTTAGGGTTAGGGTATTTATTAAAGCTATCCCACTCTCTAATTACCACTTAGCACGTAAAGGAATATTATTTGTGGTCTAGCCATGGAGAAGATTTTAGACACTAGGATAAGATAAGGAACACACACAGTATAAAGGAGTCACAATAGGATTCTCTTTTTAACCTGTTCCTTAAAACACTGGTCCTTAGGAAATCTATTGGAGACAGAAGCATTCAAGGGTAGCTTAGGGTTAGTGTTAGGGTCAGGGTTAGGTTTAGGGTACGGCTTAGGGTATGAGTTAGGGGACGGGTTAGGGTATGGCGTAGGGTATGGCTTGGGGCTAGGGTTAGTTTTAGGCTTAGGGATCGGTTTAGGGTTACGGTTTAGGATAAGGGTACGTGTTAGGGTTAGGGTATTTATTAAAGCTATCCCACTCTCTAATTACCATTTAGCACGTAAAGGAATATTATTTGGGGTCTAGCCATGGAGAAGATTTTAGACACTAGGATAAGATAAGGAACACACACATTATAAAGGAATCACAATAGGATTTTCTTTTTAACCTGTTCCGTAAAACACTAGTGCTTACAAAATCTACTGGAGGCAGAAGCAGTCAAGGGTAGCTTAGGGTTAGGGTTAGGATACGGCTTAGGGTACGGGTTAGGGTACGGCGTAGGGTATGGCTTAGGGTTAGCGTTAGGGTTAGTTTTAGGGTTAGGGCTCGGTTTAGGGTACGGGTTAGGATTAGGGAACGTGTTAGTGTTGGGGTATGGGTTAGTGTTTGGGTACTCGTTAGCGTAAGGGTATTTATTTAGCCTATCCCAATCTCTAGATACCACTTAGCACGTAAAGGAATATTATTTGGGGTCCAGCCATGGAGAAGATTTTAGACACTAGGATAAGATAAGGAACACACACATTATAAAGAAATCACATTAGGATTCTCTTTTTAACCTGTTCCTTAAAACACTAGTGCTTAGTAAATCTACTGGAGGCAGAAGCAGTCAAGGATAGCTTAGGGTTAGGGTTAGGGTTAGGGTTAGGGTACGGCTTAGTTCACTGTTTAGAATAAGGCGTAGGGTATGGCTTAGGGTTAGGGTTAGGGTTCGGAGTAGGTTTAGGGTACGGCTTAGGGTACGGGTTAGTGTACGTGTTAGGGTACGGTGTAGGGTATGGGTTAGGGTTAGTGTTAGGGTTAGTTTTAGGGTTAGGGCTCGGTTTACGGTACAGGTTAGGATTAGGGTACGTGTTAGGTTTAGGGTATGCATTAGGTTTCGGCTACGCGTTAGAGTTAGGGTATTTATTAAACCTATCCCACTCTTAGGGTACGGCTTAGGGTACGGGTTAGGTTACAGGTTAAGGTACGGCGTAGGGTATGGGTTAGGGTTAGGGTTAAGGGTAGTTTTAGGTTTAGGTATCGTTTTAGAGTACGGGTTAGGATTAGGTTATGGGGTAGGGTTAGGGTACGTGTTAGGCTTAGGGTATTTATTAAACCTATCCCACTCTCTAGATACCACTTAGCACGTAAAGAAATATTATTTGGGGTCCAGCCATGGAGTAGATTTTAGACACTAGGATAAGATAAGGAACACACACATTATAAAGAAATTACATTAGGATTCACTTTTTAACCTGTTCCTTAAAACACTAGTGCTTAGGAAATCTACTGCAGGCAGAAGCATTCAAGGGTAGCTTAGGGTTAGTGTTAGGGTTAGAATACGGCTTAGGATACGGGTTAGGGTATGGCGTAGGGTATGGCTTAGGGATAGGGTTAGGGGTAGTTTTAGGGTTACGGCTAGGTTTCGGGTACGGCTTCTAATTAGGGTACGTGTTAGGTTTAGGGTATGGGTTAGGTTTTGGGTACGCGTTACGGTTAAGGTATTTATTAAACCTATCCCAATCTCTAGATAACACTTAGCACGCAAAGGATTATTATCTGGTGTCCAGCCATAGAGAAGATTTTAGACAGTAGGATAAGATACGGAACACACACATTATAAACAAATCACCTTAGGATTCGCTTTTTAACCTGTTCCTTAAAACACTATTTCTTAGGAAATCATTTGGAGGCAGAAGCAGTCAAGGGTAGCTTAGGGTTAGGGTTAGGGTTAGGATTAGTTTTAGGGTACGGCTTAGGGTACGGGTTAGGGTACGGGTTAGGGTATGGGTTAGGGTACGGGTTAGGGTACGGCGTATTGTATGGGTTAGGCTTAGGTTTAGTTTTAGGGTTAGCGCTCGGTTTAGGGTCCGGGTTAGGATATGGGTACGTGTTAGGGTCAGGGTATGTGTTAGGGTTAGGGTACGCGTTAGGGTTACGGTATTTATTAAACCTATCCCAATCTCTAGATACCACTTAGCACTTATAGAATATTATTTGGGGTCCAGCCATGGAGAACATTTTAGACAGTAGGATAAGATAAGGAACACACACATTATAAAAAATTACATTAGGTTTCGCTTTTTAAACTGTTCCTTAAAACACTAGTGCTTAGGAAAACTATTGGAGGCAGAAGCAGTCAAGGGTAGGTTAGGGTTAGGGTTAGGGTTAGGGTTAAGGTTAGGGTACGGCTTAGGGTACGCGTTAGGGTACAGCACAGGGTACGACATTAGGTATGGCTTAGTGTTAGTGTTAGGGATCGTTTTAGGGTTAGGGCTCGGTTTAGGGTACAGGTTAGGATTAGGGTACGTGTTAGGTTTAGGGTGTTCGTTAGGTTTAGGCTACGCGTTAGGGTTAGGGTATTTATTAAACCTATCCCACTCTCTAGATACCATTTAGCACGCAAAGGATTATTATCTGGTGTCCAGCCATAGAGAAGATTTTAGACACTAGGATAAGATAAGGAACACACACATTATAAACAAATCACATTAGGATTCGCTTTTTAACCTGTTCCTTAAAACACTAGTGCGTAGGAAATCAATTGGAGGCAGAAGCAGTCAAGGGTAGCTTAGGGTTAGGGTTAGGGATAGGATTAGGTTTAGGGTACGGCTTACGGTACGGGTTAGGGTACGGGTTAGGGTACGGCGTAGGGTGTGGGTTAGGCTTAGGGTTAGTTTTAGGGTTAGGGCTCGGTTTATGGTACGGGTTAGGATTTGGGTACGTGTTAGTGTCACGGTATGGGTTAGGGTTCGGGTATGCGTTTGGGTTACGGTATTTATTAAACCTATCCCAATCTCTAGATACCACTTAGCACTTATAGAATATTATTTGGGGTCCAGCCATGGAGAAGGTTTTAGACAGTAGGATAAGATAAGGAACACACACATTATAAAAATCACATTAGGTTTCGCTTTTTAAACTGTTCCTTAAAACACTAGTGCTTAGGAAAACTATTGGAGGCAGAAGCAGTCAAGGGTAGCTTAGGGTTAGGGTTAGGTTTAGGGTTAGGTTTAGGGTACGGCGTAGGGTACGTGTTAGGTTACGGGTTAAGGTATGGGGTAGGGTATGGGTTAGGGTTAGGGTTAGGGGTAGTTTTAGGTTTAGGGCTCGGTTTAGGATACGGGTTAGGATTAGGGTACGTGTTAGGGTTAGTGTATGGGTTAGGGTTAGGGTACGCATTAGGGTTAGGGTATTTATTCAACCTATCCCAATCTCTACATACCACTTAGCACTTAAGGAACATTATTTGGGGTCCAGCCATGGAGAAGATTTTGACAGTACGATAAGATAAGGAACACACACATTAGAAACAAATCACATTAGGATTCTCTTTTTAACGTGTTCCTTAAAACTCTACTGCTTAGGAAATCTATTGGAGGCAGAAGCAGTCAAGGGTAGCTTAGGGTTAGGCTTAAGGTTAGGGTTAGGATTAGTGTTCGGGTTAGGGTACGGGTTAGGGTACGGGTTAGGGTACGGTGTAGGGTATGGCTTGGGTTTAGGGTTAGTTTTAGGTTTAGGTATCGGCTTAGGGTACGGGTTAGGATTATGTACTTGTTAGGGTTAGGGTATGGGTTAGGGTTAGGGTACGTGTTATGGTTAGGGTATTTATTAAACCTATCCCACTCTCTTGATACCACTTAGGACGGAAAGGAATATTTTTTGGGGTCCAGCCATGGAGAAGATTTTAGACACTAGGATAAGAAAAGGAACACACACATTATAAAGAAATTACATTAGGATTCACTTTTTAACCTGTTCCTTAAAACACTAGTGCTTAGGAAATCTACTGCAGGCAGAAGCAGTCAAGGGTAGCTTAGGGTTAGTGTTAGGGTTAGTGTTAGGATACGTCTTAGGGTACGGGTTAGGGTATGGCGTAGGGTATGGCTTAGGGATAGGGTTAGGGGTAGTTTTAAGGTTACGGCTCGATTTCGGGAACGGTTTCTAATTAGGGTACGTGTTAGGGTTAGGGTATGGTTTAGGGTTTGGGTACGCGTTAGGGGTAGGGTATTTATTAAACCTATCCCAATCTCTAGATACCACTTAGCACGTAAAGGATTATTATCTGGGGTTCAGCCATAGAGAAGATTTTAGACACTAGGATAAGATAAGGAACACACACATTATAAACAGATCACATTAGGATTCACTTTTTAACCTCTTCCTTAAAACACTAGTGCTTAGGAAATGAATTAGAGGCAGAAGCAGTCAAGGGTATCTTAGGGTTAGGGTTAGGGTTAGGATTAGGTTTAGGGTACGGCTTAGGGTACGGGTTAGGGTACGGTTAGGGTACGGCGTAGGGTATGGTTTAGGGTTGGGGTTAGTTTTAGGGTTAGGGCTCGGTTTAGGGTACGGGTTAGGATTTGGGTACGTGTTAGGGTCAGGGTATGGGTTAGGTTTAGGCTACGCATTAGGGTTAGGGTATTTATTAAACCTATCCCACTCTCTAGATACCACTTAGCACGTAAAGGAATATTATTTGGGGTCCAGCCATGGAGAAGATTTTAGACACTAGGATAAGATAAGGAACACACACATTATAAAGAAATCAAATTAGGATACTCTTTTGAACCTGTTCCTTAAAACACTAGTGCTTAGTAAATCTATTGGAGGCAGAATCAGTCAAGGGTAGCTTAGGGTTAGGGTTAGGTTTAGGGTTAGGATTAGTTTTAGGCTACGGCTTAGGTTACAGGTTAGGGAATGGGTTAGGGTACGGCGTAGGGTATGCGTTGGGGTTAGGGTTAGGGTTAGGGTTAGTTTTAGGGTTAGGGCTCGGTTGAGGGTACGTGTTAGGGTTAGGGTATGGGTTAGGGTTAGGGTGCGCGTTAGGGTTAGGGTA
The DNA here is from genome assembly GCF_028564815.1 of Eubalaena glacialis. Lineage (NCBI taxonomy): Eukaryota > Metazoa > Chordata > Mammalia > Artiodactyla > Balaenidae > Eubalaena > Eubalaena glacialis. The sequence continues at coordinate 129,189,277 of NC_083716.1, forward strand.
TTTATTAAACCTATGCCAGTCTCTAGATACCACTTAGCACGTAAAGGCATATTATTTGGGGTCCAGCCATGGAGACGATTTTAGACACTAGGATAAGATAAGGAACACACACATTATAAAGAAATCACATTAGGATTCTCTTCTTAACCTGTTCCTTAAAACACTAGTGCTTAGGAAATCTATTGGAGGCAGAAGCAGTCAAGGGTAGCTTAGGTTTAGTGTTAGGGTTAGGGTTAGGGTTAAGGTACGGCTTAGCGTTTGGGTTAGGGTACGGATTAGTGTATGGCGTAGGGTATGGGTTAGGGTTATGTTTAGTTTTAGGGTTAAGGCTCGGTTTAGGGTGCGGGGTAGGATTAGGGTCCGTGTTAGGGTTAGGGTATGGGTTAGGGTTAGGGTACGCGTCAGGGTTAGCGTATTCATTAAACCTATCCCACCCTCTAGATACCACTGAGCACGTAAAGGAATATTATTTGGAGTCTAGCCATAGAGAAGATTTTAGACACTAGGATAAGATAAGGAACATACACATTATAAAGAAATCACATTAGGATTTACTTTTTAACTGTTCCTTAAAACACTAGTGCTTAGGAAATCTATTGGAGGCAGAAGCAGTCAAGGGTAGCTTAGGGTTAGGGTTAGGGTTAGGGTACGGCTTATGGTACGGGTTAGGGTACGGCATAGGGTATGAGTTAGTGTTAGGGTTAGGGTTAAGGTTAGGGTACGGGTTAGGGTACGGGTGAGGTACAGCGTAGGGTGTGGGTTAGGGTTATGGTTAGTTTTAGGGTTAGGGCTAGGGTCAGGGTTAGGGTTAGGGTTAGAGTACGGCTTATGGTATGTGTTAGGGTACGGGTGAGGGTACGGCATAGAGTACGGGTTAGGGTTAGGGTTTGGGTTAGGGTTAGGCTATGCGTTAGGGTTAGGGTATTTATTAAACCTATCCCACTCTCTAGATACCACTTAGCACGTAAAGGAATATTATTTAGGGTCCAGCCATGAAGAAGATTTTAGACTCTAGGATAAGATAAGGAACACACACATTATAAAGAAATCACATTCGGATTTTCTTTTTAACCTGTTCCTTAAAACACTAGTGCTTACGAAATCTACTGGAGGCAGAAGTAGTCAAGGGTAGCTTAGGGTTAGGGTTAGGGTTAGGGTTAGGATTAGTTTTAGGGTACGGTTTAGGGTACAGTTTAGGGTACGGGTTAGGGTACGGGTTAGGGTACGGCGTAGGGTATGCGTTGGGGTTAGGGTTAGGGTTAGGGTTAGTTTTAGGGTTAGGGCTCGGTTTAGGGTACGTGTTAGGGTTAGGGTATGGGTTAGGGTTAGGGTGAGCGTTAGGGTTAGGGTATTTATTAAACCTATCCCAGTCTCTAGATACCACTTAGCACGTAAAGGCATATTATTTGGGGTCCAGCCATGGAGACGATTTTAGACACTAGGATAGGATAAGGAACACACACATTATAAAGAATTCACATTAGGATTCTCTTTTTAACCTGTTCCTGAAAACACTAGTGCTTAGGAAATCTATTGGAGGCAGAAGCAGTCAAGAGTAGCTATTGTTAGTGTTAGGGTTAGGATTAGGGTGAGAGTATGGCTTAGGGTTCGGGTTTGGGTACGGGTTAGTGTACGGCGTAAGGTATGGGTTAGGGTTAGGGTTAGTTTTAGGGTTAGAGCTCGGTTTAGAATACGGGCTAGGATTAGGGTACGTGTTAGGGTTAGGGTATGGGTTAGGGTTATGGTACGCGTTAGGGTTAGGTTATTTTTTAAACCTATCCCACTCTCTAGATACCACTTAGCACGTAAAGGAATATTATTTGGGGTCCAGTCATGGAGAAGATTTTAGACACTAGGATAAGATAAGGAACTCACACATTATAAAGAAATCACATTAGGATTCTCTTTTTAACCTGTTCCTTAAAACACTAGTGCTTAGGAAATCTATTGGTGGCAGAAGCAGTCAAGGGCAGCTTAGGATGAGGGTTAGGTTAGGGTTAGGGTTAGGGTATGGCTTAGAGTACGGGTTGGGGTACGGGTTAGGGTACGTTGTACGGTATGGTTTAGGGTTAGGGTTAGGTTTAGTTGTAGTGTTAGGGCTCGGTTTAGGGTACGGGCTAGGATTAGGGTACGTGATAGGGTTAGGGTATGGGTTAGGGTTAGGGTACACGTTAGGATTAGGGTATTTATTAAACCTATCCCACTCTCTAAATACCACTTAGCACGTAAAGGAATATTATTTGGGGTCCCAACATTGAGCAGATTTTAGACACTAGGATAAGATAAGTAACACACACATAATAAAGAAATCACATTAGGATTCTCTTCTTAACCTGTTCCTTAAAACACTAGTGCTTAGGAAATCTATTGGAAGCAGAAGCAGTCAAGGGTAGCTTAGGTTTAGGGTTTGGGTTAGGGTTAGGGTTAAGGTACGGCTTAGGGTTCGGGTTAGGGTATGGGTTAGTGTACGGCGTAGGGTATGGGTTAGGGTTAGGTTTAGTTTTAGGGTTAAGGCTCGGTTTAGGGTGCGGGGTAGGATTAGGGTACGTGTTAGGTTTAGGGTTAGGGTACGCGTCAGGGTTAGCGTATTTATTAAACCTATCCCACTCTCTAGATACCATTGAGCACGTAAAGGAATATTATTTGGAGTCTAGCCATAGACAAGATTTTAGACACTAGGATAAGATAAGCAACATACACATTATAAAGAAATCACATTAGGATTCACTTTTTAACTGTTCCTTAAAACACTAGTGATTAGGAAATCTATTGGAGGCAGAAGCAGTCAAGGGTAACTTAGGGTTAGGGTTAGGGTTAGGGTTAGGGTACGGCTTAGGGTACGGGTTAGGGTACGGCTTAGACTATGGCGTAGGGTATGGGTTAGGGTTATGTTAGGGTTAGTTTTTGGGTTAGGCCTGATTTAACGGTACGGTTTAGGATTAGGGTACGTGTTAGGTTTAGTGTATGTGTTAGGGTAAGGGTACGCGTTAGGGTTAGGGTATTTATTAATCCTATCCCTCTCTCTAGATACCATTATAGCACATAAAGGAATATTATTTGTGGTCCAACCATGGAGAAGTTTTAGACACTAGGATAAGATAAGGAACACACACATTATAATGAAATCTCATTAGGATTCTCTTTTTAACCTGTTCCTTAAAACACTAATGCTAAGAAATCTACTGGAGGCAGAAGCAGTCAAGGGTAGCTTAGGGTCAGGATTAGGGTTAGGTTTAGTTTTAGGGGACGGCTTAGGTTACGGGTTAGGGTACGGGTGAGGTACAGCGTAGGGTGTGGGTTAGGGTTAGGGTTAGTTTTAGAGTTAGGGCTAGGGTTAGGGTTAGGGTTAGGGTTAGAGTACGGCTTACGGTATGGGTTACGGTATGGGTGAGGGTACGGCATAGAGTATGGGTTAGGGTTAGGGTTAGGGTTTGGGTTAGGGTTAGGGAAAGGGTTAGGGTACGGGTTAGGATTAGGGTACGTGTTAGAGTTAGGGTATGGGTTAGGGTTAGGGTACAGCTTAGGGTACGGGTTACGGTACGGCATAGGGTTTGGCTTAGGGTTAGGGTTAGAGTTCGGATTAGGTTTAGGGTACGGCTTAGGGTACGGGTTAGTGTACGGTTTAGGGTACGGCGTAGGGTATGGGTTAAGGTTAGTGTTAGGGTTAGTTTTAGGGTTAGGGCTCGGTTTAGGGTACAGGCTAGGATTAGGGTACGTGTTAGGGTTAGGGTATGGATTAGGGTTAGGGTACGCCTTAGGGTTAGGGTATTTATTAAACCCATCCCACTCTCTAATTACCACTTAGCACGTAAAGGAATATTAGTTGCGGTCCAGCCATGGAGAAGATTTTAGACACTAGGATAAGATAAGGAACACACACATTATAAAGAAATCACATTAGGATTCTCTTTTTAATCTGTTCCTTAAAACACTAGTGCTTCGGAAATCTTTTTGAGGCAGAAGCAGTCAAGGGTAGCTTAGGGTTAGGGTTACGCTTAGGGTTAGGGTTAGGTTACGGCTTAGGGTACGGGTTACGGTACGAGTTACGGTACAGGTTATGGTACCGCGTAGGTTATGGCTTAGGTTTAGTGTTGGGGTTAATTTTAGAGTTAGGTCTCGGTTTAGGGTACGGGTTAGGATTAGGGTACGTGTTAGGGTTAGGGTATGGGTTAGGGTTACGGTACGCGTTAGGGTTAGGTTATTTATTAAACCTATCCCACTCTCTAGATACCACTTAGCACGTAAAGGAATATTATTCGGGGTCCAGCCATGGAGAAGGTTTTAGACACTAGGATAAGATAAGGAACACACTAATTATAAAGAAATCACATTAGGATTCTCTTTTTAATCTGTTACTTAAAACACTACTGAATTAGAAAATCTATTGTAGGCAGAAGCAGTCAAGGGGAGCTTAGTGTTAGGGGTAGGGTACAGGTTAGGGTTAGGGTACGAGTTAGGGTACGGTTTAGGGTACGGCTTAGGGTATGGGTTAGGGTTAGGGTTTGGGGTAGTTTTAGTGTTAGGGCTCGGTTTAGGGTACAGGTTAGAATTAGGTTAGGGTTAGGGTTAGGGTTAGGGTACGGCTTAGTTCACCGTTTAGAATAAGGCGTAGGGTATGGCTTAGGGTTAGGGTTAGGGTTCGGAGTAGGTTTAGGGTACGGCTTAGGGTACGGGTTAGTGTACGTGTTAGGGTACGGCTTAGGGTATGGGTTAGGGTTAGTGTTAGGGTTAGTTTTAGGGTTAGGGCTCGGTTTAGGGTACAGGTTAGGATTAGGGTACGTGTTAGGTTTAGGGTATGCATTAGGTTTAGGCTACGCGTTAGGGTTAGGGTATTTATTAAACCTATCCCACTCTTAGGGTACGGCTTAGGGTACGGGTTACGTTACGGGTTAAGGTACGGCATAGGGTATGGGTTAGGGTTAGGGTTAAGGGTAGTTTTAGGTTTAGGTATCGTTTTATGGTACGGGTTAGGATTAGGTTATGGGGTAGGGTTAGGGTACGTGTTAGGCTTAGGGTATTTATTAAACCTATCCCACTCTCTAGATACCACTTAGCACGTAAAGAAATATTATTTGGGGTCCAGCCATGAAGTAGATTTTAGACACTAGGATAAGATAAGGAACACACACATTATAAAGAAATTACATTAGGATACTCTTTTTAACCTGTTCCTTAAAACACTAGTGCTTAGGAAATCTACTGGAGGCAGAAGCATTCAAGGGTAGCTTAGGGTTAGGGTTAGGGTTAGAGTACGGCTTAGGGTACGAGTTAGGGTATGGCGTAGGGTATGGCTTAGGGATAGGGTTAGGGGTAGTTTTAGGGTTACGGCTAGGTTCGGGTACGGCTTCTAATTAGGGTACGTGTTAGGTTTAGGGTATGGGTTAGGTTTTGGGTATGCGTTACGGTTAGGGTATTTATTAAACCTATCCCAATCTCTAGATAACACTTAGCACGCAATTGATTATTATCTGGTGTCCAGCCATAGAGAAGATTTTAGACAGTAGGATAAGATACGGAACACACACATTATGAACAAATCACCTTAGGATTCGCTTTTTAACCTGTTCCTTAAAACACTATTGCTTAGGAAATCAATTGGAGGCAGAAGCAGTCAAGGGTAGCTTAGGGTTAGGGTTAGGGTTAGGATTAGGTTTAGGGTACGGCTTAGGGTATGGGTTAGGGTACGGGTTAGGGTACGGGTTAGGGTACGGCGTATGGTATGGGTTAGGCTTAGGGTTAGTTTTAGGGTTAGGGCTCGGTTTAGGGTACGGGTTAGGACTTGGGTACGTGTTAGGGTCAGGGTATGTGTTAGGGTTAGGGTACGCGTTAGGGTTACGGTATTTATTAAACCTATCCCAATCTCTAGATACCACTTAGCACTTATAGAATATTATTTGGGGTCCAGCCATGGAGAAGATTTTAGACAGTAGGATAAGATAAGAACACACACATTATAAAAATTTACATTAGGTTTCGCTTTTTAAACTGTTCCTTAAAACACTAGTGCTTAGGAAAACTATTGGAGGCAGAAGCAGTCAAGGGTAGGTTAGGGTTAGGGTTAGGGTTAGGGTTAAGGTTAGGGTACGGCTTAGGGTACGCGTTAGGGTACAGCACAGGGTACGGCATTGGGTATGGCTTAGTTTTAGTGTTAGGGTTCGTTTTAAGGTTAGGGCTCGGTTTAGGGTACAGGCTAGGATTAGGGTACGTGTTAGGGTTAGCGTATGGGTTACCGTTAGGGTACGAGTTAGGGTTAGGTTATTTATTAAACCTATCCCAATCTCTAATTACTACTTAGCACGTAAAGGAATATTATTTGGGGTCGAGCCATGGAGAAGATTTTAGACACTAGGATAAGATAAGGAACACAAACATTATACAGAAATCACATTAGGATTCTCCTTTTAACCTGTTCCTTAAAACACTAGTGCTTAGGAAATACATTGGAGGCAGAAGCAGTCAAGGGTAGCTTAGGGTTAGGGTTAGGGTTAGGATTAGGTTTAGGGTACAGGTTAGGGTACGGCTTAGGTTTCGGGTTAGGAAACGGCGTAGGGTATGGGTTAGGGTTAGTTTTAGGGTTAGGACTTGGTTTAGGGTACGGGTTAGGATTAGCGTACGTGTTAGGGTTAGGGTATGCGTTAGGGGTAGGGTATTTATTAAACCAACCCACTCTCTAGATACCACTTAGCACGTAAAGGAATATTATTTGGGGTCCAGCCATGGAGAAGATTTTAGACACTAGGATAAGATAAGGAACACACACATTATAAAGAAATCACATTCGGATTTATTTTAAACCTGTTCCTTAAAACACTAGTGCTTACGAAATCTACTGGAGTCAGAAGCAGTCAAGGGTAGCTTAGGGTTAGAGTTAGGGTTAGGGTTAGGATTAGGGTACGGGTTAGGATACGGGTTAGGGTACGGGTTAGTGTATGGCGTACGGTATGGGTTAGGATTAGGGTTAGGGTTAGGTTTAAGGTTAGGGCTCGGTTTAGGGAGCAGGTTAGGATTAGGGTACGTGTTAGGGTTAGGGTATGGGTTAGGGTTAGGGTACGCGTTAGGGTTAAGGTATTTATTAAACCTATCCCACTCTCTATGTACCTCTTAGCACGTAAAGGAATATTATTTGGGGTCCAGCCATGGAGAAGATTTTCGACACTAGGATAAGATAAGGAACACACACATTAGAAAGAAATCATAGTAGGATTTTCTTTTTAACTGTTCCTTAAAACACTAGTGCTTTGGAAACCTATTGGAGGCAGAAGCAGTCAAGGGTAGCTTAGGGTTAGGGTTAGGGTTAGGGTTAGGATTAGGGTACGGGTTAGGGTATGGGTTAGGGTATGGCGTAAGGTATGGCTTAAGGTTAGGGTTAGGCTTAGTTTTAGGGTTAGGGCTCGGTTTAGGGTACGGGTTAGGATTAGGGTACGTGTTAGGGTTAGTGTATGGGTAGGGTTAGGGTACGCGTTAGGATTAGGGTATTTATTAAACCTATCCCACTGTCTAGATACCACTGAGCACGTAAAGGAATATTATTTGGGGTCCAGCCATGGAGAAGATTATAGACACTAGGATAAGATAAGGAACACACACATTATAACGAAATCAAATTAGGATTTTCTGTTTAACCTGTTCTTTAAAACACTAGTGCTTAGAAAATCAATTGGAGACAAAAGCAGTCAAGCGTAGCTTAGGGTGAGGGTTAGGGTTAGGGTTAGGGTACACATTAGGGTACGGGTTAGGGTACGGCTTAGGGTATGGCGTAGGGTATGGCTTAGGGTTAGTGTTAGGGTTAGTTTTAGGGTTAGGGCTAGGTTTAGGGTACGGGTTAGGATTAGTGTACGTGTTAGGGTTATTGTATGGGTTAGGGTTAGGGTACGCGTTAGGGTTAGGTTATTTATTAAACCTATCCCACTCTCTAGATACCACTTAGCACATAAAGGAATGTTATTCATGGTCCAACCATGGAGAAGATTTTAGACACTACGATAATTTAAAGAACACACACATTATAAAGAAATCACGTTAGGATTCTCTTTTTAACTTGTTCCTTAAAACAATAGGGCTTAGAAAATCTATTGGAGGCAGAAGCAAGCAAGGGTAGCTTAGGGTCAGGGTTAGTGTTAGGTTTAGGTTTAGGGAATGGCTTAGGGTACGGGTTAGGGTACAGGTTAGGGTACGGCGTAGGGTATGTGTTGGGGTTAGGGTTAGGGTTAGTTTTACGGTTAGGGTTCGATTTAGGGTAGAGGTTAGGATTAGGTTACGTGTTAGGGTTAGGGTACGGGTTAGGGTTAGGGTACGCGTTAGAGTTAGGGTATTTATTAAACCTATCCCACTCTCTAGATACCACTTAGTACGTAAAGCAATAGTATTTGGGGTCCAGCCATGGAGACGATTTTAGACACTAGGATAAGATAAGGAACACACACATTATAAAAAATCACATTAGGATTCTCTTTTTAACCTGTTCCTTAAAACACTAGTGCTTAGGAAATCTATTGCAGGCAGAAGCAGTCAAGGGTAACGTAGGGTTAGGGTTAGTGTATGGCTTAGGGTACGGGTTAGGGTACGGGTTAGGCTACGGCATAGGGTATGAGTTAGGGTTAGGGTTAGGTTTAGTTTTTGGGTTAGGGCTCGGTTTAGGGGATGGGTTAGGATTAGCATACGTGTTAGGGTTAGGGTATGGGTTAGAGTTAGGGTACGGGTTAGGGTATTTATTAAACCTATCCCACTCTCTAGATACCACTTAGCGTGTAACGGAATATTATTTGGGGTCCAGCCATGGAGAATATTTTAGACACTAGGATAAGATAAGGGACACACACATTATAAAGAAATCACATTAGGATTCTCTTTTTAACCTGTTCCTTAAAACACTAGTGCTTAGGAAATCTATTGGAGGCAGAAGCAGTCAAGGGTAGCTTAGGGTTAGGCTTAGGGTTAGGATCAGGTTTAGGGTACGGGTTAGGGTACTGCTTAGGTTACGGTTTAGGAAACGGCGTAGGGTATGGGTTTGGGTTACGGGTTAGTTTTAGGGTTAGGTTTCGGTTTAGGGTACGGGTTACGATTTGGGTACGTGTTAGGGTCAGGGCATGGGTTAGGGTTAGGGTACGCGTTAGGGTTACGGTATTTATTAAACCTATCCCAATCTCTAGATACCACTTAGCAGTTAAAGAATATTATTTGGGGTACGGCCGTGGAGAAGATTTTAGACAGTAGGATAAGATAAGGAACACACACATTATAAAAAATCACATTAGGTTTCGCTTTTTAAACTGTTCCTTAAAACACTAGTGCTTAGGAAATCTATTGGAGGAAGAAGCCGTCAAAGGTAGCTTAGGGTTAGGCTTAGGCTTAGGGTTAGGGTTAGGGTTAGGGTTAGGGTTAGCGTTAGGTTTACTGTTAGGGTTAGGGTACGGCTTAGGGTACGGGTTAGGGTACGGCGTACGGTATGGCTTGGGGTTAGGGTTAGTTCTAGGTTTAGGTATCGGTTTAGGGTACGGGTTAGGATTATGTACGTGTTAGGATTAGGGTATGGGTTAGGGTTAGGGTACGTGTTAAGGTTAGGGTATTTATTAAACCTATTCCACTCTCTAGATACCACTTAGCACGTCAAGGACTATTATTTGGGGTCCAGCCATGGAGAAGATTTTAGACACTAGGATAAGATAAGGAACACACACATTATAAAGAAATCACATTAAGATTCTCTTTTTAACCTGTTCCTTAAAACACTAGTGCTTAGGAAATCTATTGGAGGCAGAAGCAGTCAAGGGTAGCTTATGGTTAGGGGTAGGGTTAGGGTTAGGTTTAGGATACGGGTAAGGGTACGGGTTAGGGTACGGCGTAGGGTATGGGTTAGGGTTAGGATTATGGTTACGGTACGGCTTAGGGTACGGGTTAGTGTATGGCGAAGTGTATGGATTCGGGTTAGGCTTAGGGGTATTTTTAGTGTTAGGGCTCGGTTTAGGGTACGGGTTAGGATTAGGGTACATGTTAGGGTTAGTGTATGGGTTAGGGTTAGGGTACACCTTAGGGTTAGCGTATTTATTAATCCTATCCCACTGTCTAGATACCACTGAGCACGTAAAGGAATATTATTTAGGTTCCAGCCATGGAGAAGATTATAGACACTAGGATAAGATAAGGAACACACACATTATTACGAAATCAAATTAGGATTCTCTTTTTAACCTGTTCTTTAAAACACTAGTGCTTAGGAAATCAATTGGAGACAAAAGCAGTCAAGCGTAGCTTAGGGTGAGGATTAGGGTTAGGGTTAGGGTACGGATTAGGGTACACGTTAGGGTACGGGATAGGGTACGGCATAGAGTATGGGTTAGGATTAGGGTTAGTTTTAGTGTTAGGGCTCAGTTTAGGGTACGGGTTAGGATTAGGGTACGTGTTAGGGTTAGGGTATGGGTTAGGGTTAGGGTACGTGTTAGGGTTAGGGTATTTATTAAACGTATCCCAATCTCTAGATACCACTTAACAGTTAAGGAATATTATTTGGGGTCCAGCCATGGAGAAGATTTTAGACACTAGGATAAGATAAGGAACACACACATTATAAAGAAATCACATTAGGATTCTCTTTTTAACCTGTTCCTTAAAACACTAATGCTTAGGAAATCAATTGGAGGCAGAAGCAGTCAAGGGTAGCTTAGGGTGAGGGTTACGGTTAGGGTTAGGTTTAGGGTACGGCTTAGGATACGGGTTAGGGTACGGGTTAGTGTATGGCGTACGGTATGGGTTAGGATTAGGGTTAGGGTTAGGTTTAAGGTTAGGGCTCGGTTTAGGGAGCAGGTTAGGATTAGGGTACGTGTTAGGGTTAGGGTATGGGTTAGGGTTAGGGTACGCGTTAGGGTTAAGGTATTTATTAAACCTATCCCACTCTCTATGTACCTCTTAGCACGTAAAGGAATATTATTTGGGGTCCAGCCATGGAGAAGATTTTCGACACTAGGATAAGATAAGGAACACACACATTAGAAAGAAATCATAGTAGGATTTTCTTTTTAACTGTTCCTTAAAACACTAGTGCTTTGGAAACCTATTGGAGGCAGAAGCAGTCAAGGGTAGCTTAGGGTTAGGGTTAGGGTTAGGGTTAGGATTAGGGTACGGGTTAGGGTATGGGTTAGGGTATGGCGTAAGGTATGGCTTAAGGTTAGGGTTAGGCTTAGTTTTAGGGTTAGGGCTCGGTTTAGGGTACGGGTTAGGATTAGGGTACGTGTTAGGGTTAGTGTATGGGTAGGGTTAGGGTACGCGTTAGGGTTAGGGTATTTATTAAACCTATCCCACTGTCGAGATACCACTGAGCACGTAAAGGAATATTATTTGGGGTCCAGCCATGGAGAAGATTATAGACACTAGGATAAGATAAGGAACACACACATTATAACGAAATCAAATTAGGATTTTCTGTTTAACCTGTTCTTTAAAACACTAGTGCTTAGAAAATCAATTGGAGACAAAAGCAGTCAAGCGTAGCTTAGGGTGAGGGTTAGGGTTAGGGTTAGGGTACACATTAGGGTACGGGTTAGGGTACGGCTTAGGGTATGGCGTAGGGTATGGCTTAGGGTTAGTGTTAGGGTTAGTTTTAGGGTTAGGGCTAGGTTTAGGGTACGGGTTAGGATTAGTGTACGTGTTAGGGTTATTGTATGGGTTAGGGTTAGGGTACGCGTTAGGGTTAGGTTATTTATTAAACCTATCCCACTCTCTAGATACCACTTAGCACATAAAGGAATGTTATTCATGGTCCAACCATGGAGAAGATTTTAGACACTACGATAATTTAAGGAACACACACATTATAAAGAAATCACGTTAGGATTCTCTTTTTAACTTGTTCCTTAAAACAATAGGGCTTAGAAAATCTATTGGAGGCAGAAGCAAGCAAGGGTAGCTTAGGGTCAGGGTTAGTGTTAGGTTTAGGTTTAGGGAATGGCTTAGGGTACGGGTTAGGGTACAGGTTAGGGTACGGCGTAGGGTATGTGTTGGGGTTAGGGTTAGGGTTAGTTTTACGGTTAGGGTTCGATTTAGGGTAGAGGTTAGGATTAGGTTACGTGTTAGGGTTAGGGTACGGGTTAGGGTTAGGGTACGCGTTAGAGTTAGGGTATTTATTAAACCTATCCCACTCTCTAGATACCACTTAGTACGTAAAGCAATAGTATTTGGGGTCCAGCCATGGAGACGATTTTAGACACTAGGATAAGATAAGGAACACACACATTATAAAAAATCACATTAGGATTCTCTTTTTAACCTGTTCCTTAAAACACTAGTGCTTAGGAAATCTATTGCAGGCAGAAGCAGTCAAGGGTAACTTAGGGTTAGGGTTAGTGTACGGCTTAGGGTACGGGTTAGGGTACGGGTTAGGCTACGGCATAGGGTATGAGTTAGGGTTAGGGTTAGGTTTAGTTTTTGGGTTAGGGCTCGTTTTAGGGGATGGGTTAGGATTAGCATACGTGTTAGGGTTAGGGTATGGGTTAGAGTTAGGGTACGGGTTAGGGTATTTATTAAACCTATCCCACTCTCTAGATACCACTTAGCGTGTAACGGAATATTATTTGGGGTCCAGCCATGGAGAATATTTTAGACACTAGGATAAGATAAGGGACACACACATTATAAAGAAATCACATTAGGATTCTCTTTTTAACCTGTTCCTTAAAACACTAGTGCTTAGGAAATCTATTGGAGGCAGAAGCAGTCAAGGGTAGCTTAGGGTTAGGGTTAGGGTTAGGATCAGGTTTAGGGTACGGGTTAGGGTACTGCTTAGGTTACGGTTTAGGAAACGGCGTAGGGTATGGGTTTGGGTTACGGGTTAGTTTTAGGGTTAGGTTTCGGTTTAGGGTACGGGTTACGATTTGGGTACGTGTTAGGGTCAGGGCATGGGTTAGGGTTAGGGTACGCGTTAGGGTTACGGTATTTATTAAACCTATCCCAATCTCTAGATACCACTTAGCAGTTAAAGAATATTATTTGGGGTACGGCCGTGGAGAAGATTTTAGACAGTAGGATAAGATAAGGAACACACACATTATAAAAAATCACATTAGGTTTCGCTTTTTAAACTGTTCCTTAAAACACTAGTGCTTAGGAAATCTATTGGAGGAAGAAGCCGTCAAAGGTAGCTTAGGGTTAGGCTTAGGCTTAGGGTTAGGGTTAGGGTTAGGGTTAGGGTTAGCGTTAGGTTTACTGTTAGGGTTAGGGTACGGCTTAGGGTACGGGTTAGGGTACGGCGTACGGTATGGCTTGGGGTTAGGGTTAGTTCTAGGTTTAGGTATCGGTTTAGGGTACGGGTTAGGATTATGTACGTGTTAGGATTAGGGTATGGGTTAGGGTTAGGGTACGTGTTAAGGTTAGGGTATTTATTAAACCTATTCCACTCTCTAGATACCACTTAGCACGTCAAGGACTATTATTTGGGGTCCAGCCATGGAGAAGATTTTAGACACTAGGATAAGATAAGGAACACACACATTATAAAGAAATCACATTAAGATTCTCTTTTTAACCTGTTCCTTAAAACACTAGTGCTTAGGAAATCTATTGGAGGCAGAAGCAGTCAAGGGTAGCTTATGGTTAGGGGTAGGGTTAGGGTTAGGTTTAGGATACGGGTAAGGGTACGGGTTAGGGTACGGCGTAGGGTATGGGTTAGGGTTAGGATTATGGTTACGGTACGGCTTAGGGTACGGGTTAGTGTACGGCGAAGTGTATGGATTCGGGTTAGGCTTAGGGGTATTTTTAGTGTTAGGGCTCGGTTTAGGGTACGGGTTAGGATTAGGGTACATGTTAGGGTTAGTGTATGGGTTAGGGTTAGGGTACACCTTAGGGTTAGCGTATTTATTAATCCTATCCCACTGTCTAGATACCACTGAGCACGTAAAGGAATATTATTTAGGTTCCAGCCATGGAGAAGATTATAGACACTAGGATAAGATAAGGAACACACACATTATTACGAAATCAAATTAGGATTCTCTTTTTAACCTGTTCTTTAAAACACTAGTGCTTAGGAAATCAATTGGAGACAAAAGCAGTCAAGCGTAGCTTAGGGTGAGGATTAGGGTTAGGGTTAGGGTATGGATTAGGGTACACGTTAGGGTACGGGATAGGGTACGGCATAGAGTATGGGTTAGGATTAGGGTTAGTTTTAGTGTTAGGGCTCAGTTTAGGGTACGGGTTAGGATTAGGGTACGTGTTAGGGTTAGGGTATGGGTTAGGGTTAGGGTACGTGTTAGGGCTAGGGTATTTATTAAACGTATCCCAATCTCTAGATACCACTTAACAGTTAAGGAATATTATTTGGGGCCAGCCATGGAGAAGATTTTAGACACTAGGATAAGATAAGGAACACACACATTATAAAGAAATCACATTAGGATTCTCTTTTTAACCTGTTCCTTAAAACACTAATGCTTAGGAAATCAATTGGAGGCAGAAGCAGTCAAGGGTAGCTTAGGGTGAGGGTTACGGTTAGGGTTAGGTTTAGGGTACGGCTTAGGATACGGGTTAGGGTACGGGTTAGTGTATGGCGTACGGTATGGGTTAGGATTAGGGTTAGGGTTAGGTTTAAGGTTAGGGCTCGGTTTAGGGAGCAGGTTAGGATTAGGGTACGTGTTAGGGTTAGGGTATGGGTTAGGGTTAGGGTACGCGTTAGGGTTAAGGTATTTATTAAACCTATCCCACTCTCTATGTACCTCTTAGCACGTAAAGGAATATTATTTGGGGTCCAGCCATGGAGAAGATTTTCGACACTAGGATAAGATAAGGAACACACACATTAGAAAGAAATCATAGTAGGATTTTCTTTTTAACTGTTCCTTAAAACACTAGTGCTTTGGAAACCTATTGGAGGCAGAAGCAGTCAAGGGTAGCTTAGGGTTAGGGTTAGGGTTAGGGTTAGGTTTAGGATTAGGGTACGGGTTAGGGTATGGGTTAGGGTATGGCGTAAGGTATGGCTTAAGGTTAGGGTTAGGCTTAGTTTTAGGGTTAGGGCTCGGTTTAGGGTACGGGTTAGGATTAGGGTACGTGTTAGGGTTAGTGTATGGGTAGGGTTAGGGTACGCGTTAGGGTTAGGGTATTTATTAAACCTATCCCACTGTCGAGATACCACTGAGCACGTAAAGGAATATTATTTGGGGTCCAGCCATGGAGAAGATTATAGACACTAGGATAAGATAAGGAACACACACATTATAACGAAATCAAATTAGGATTTTCTGTTTAACCTGTTCTTTAAAACACTAGTGCTTAGAAAATCAATTGGAGACAAAAGCAGTCAAGCGTAGCTTAGGGTGAGGGTTAGGGTTAGGGTTAGGGTACACATTAGGGTACGGGTTAGGGTACGGCTTAGGGTATGGCGTAGGGTATGGCTTAGGGTTAGTGTTAGGGTTAGTTTTAGGGTTAGGGCTAGGTTTAGGGTACGGGTTAGGATTAGTGTACGTGTTAGGGTTATTGTATGGGTTAGGGTTAGGGTACGCGTTAGGGTTAGGTTATTTATTAAACCTATCCCACTCTCTAGATACCACTTAGCACATAAAGGAATGTTATTCATGGTCCAACCATGGAGAAGATTTTAGACACTACGATAATTTAAGGAACACACACATTATAAAGAAATCACGTTAGGATTCTCTTTTTAACTTGTTCCTTAAAACAATAGGGCTTAGAAAATCTATTGGAGGCAGAAGCAAGCAAGGGTAGCTTAGGGTCAGGGTTAGTGTTAGGTTTAGGTTTAGGGAATGGCTTAGGGTACGGGTTAGGGTACAGGTTAGGGTACGGCGTAGGGTATGTGTTGGGGTTAGGGTTAGGGTTAGTTTTACGGTTAGGGTTCGATTTAGGGTAGAGGTTAGGATTAGGTTACGTGTTAGGGTTAGGGTACGGGTTAGGGTTAGGGTACGCGTTAGAGTTAGGGTATTTATTAAACCTATCCCACTCTCTAGATACCACTTAGTACGTAAAGCAATAGTATTTGGGGTCCAGCCATGGAGACGATTTTAGACACTAGGATAAGATAAGGAACACACACATTATAAAAAATCACATTAGGATTCTCTTTTTAACCTGTTCCTTAAAACACTAGTGCTTAGGAAATCTATTGCAGGCAGAAGCAGTCAAGGGTAACTTAGGGTTAGGGTTAGTGTACGGCTTAGGGTACGGGTTAGGGTACGGGTTAGGCTACGGCATAGGGTATGAGTTAGGGTTAGGGTTAGGTTTAGTTTTTGGGTTAGGGCTCGTTTTAGGGGATGGGTTAGGATTAGCATACGTGTTAGGGTTAGGGTATGGGTTAGAGTTAGGGTACGGGTTAGGGTATTTATTAAACCTATCCCACTCTCTAGATACCACTTAGCGTGTAACGGAATATTATTTGGGGTCCAGCCATGGAGAATATTTTAGACACTAGGATAAGATAAGGGACACACACATTATAAAGAAATCACATTAGGATTCTCTTTTTAACCTGTTCCTTAAAACACTAGTGCTTAGGAAATCTATTGGAGGCAGAAGCAGTCAAGGGTAGCTTAGGGTTAGGCTTAGGGTTAGGATCAGGTTTAGGGTACGGGTTAGGGTACTGCTTAGGTTACGGTTTAGGAAACGGCGTAGGGTATGGGTTTGGGTTACGGGTTAGTTTTAGGGTTAGGTTTCGGTTTAGGGTACGGGTTACGATTTGGGTACGTGTTAGGGTCAGGGCATGGGTTAGGGTTAGGGTACGCGTTAGGGTTACGGTATTTATTAAACCTATCCCAATCTCTAGATACCACTTAGCAGTTAAAGAATATTATTTGGGGTACGGCCGTGGAGAAGATTTTAGACAGTAGGATAAGATAAGGAACACACACATTATAAAAAATCACATTAGGTTTCGCTTTTTAAACTGTTCCTTAAAACACTAGTGCTTAGGAAATCTATTGGAGGAAGAAGCAGTCAAAGGTAGCTTAGGGTTAGGCTTAGGCTTAGGCTTAGGGTTAGGGTTAGGGTTAGGGTTAGCGTTAGGTTTACTGTTAGGGTTAGGGTACGGCTTAGGGTACGGGTTAGGGTACGGCGTACGGTATGGCTTGGGGTTAGGGTTAGTTCTAGGTTTAGGTATCGGTTTAGGGTACGGGTTAGGATTATGTACGTGTTAGGATTAGGGTATGGGTTAGGGTTAGGGTACGTGTTAAGGTTAGGGTATTTATTAAACCTATTCCACTCTCTAGATACCACTTAGCACGTCAAGGACTATTATTTGGGGTCCAGCCATGGAGAAGATTTTAGACACTAGGATAAGATAAGGAACACACACATTATAAAGAAATCACATTAAGATTCTCTTTTTAACCTGTTCCTTAAAACACTAGTGCTTAGGAAATCTATTGGAGGCAGAAGCAGTCAAGGGTAGCTTATGGTTAGGGGTAGGGTTAGGGTTAGGTTTAGGATACGGGTAAGGGTACGGGTTAGGGTACGGCGTAGGGTATGGGTTAGGGTTAGGATTATGGTTACGGTACGGCTTAGGGTACGGGTTAGTGTACGGCGAAGTGTATGGATTCGGGTTAGGCTTAGGGGTATTTTTAGTGTTAGGGCTCGGTTTAGGGTACGGGTTAGGATTAGGGTACATGTTAGGGTTAGTGTATGGGTTAGGGTTAGGGTACACCTTAGGGTTAGCGTATTTATTAATCCTATCCCACTGTCTAGATACCACTGAGCACGTAAAGGAATATTATTTAGGTTCCAGCCATGGAGAAGATTATAGACACTAGGATAAGATAAGGAACACACACATTATAACGAAATCAAATTAGGATTCTCTTTTTAACCTGTTCTTTAAAACACTAGTGCTTAGGAAATCAATTGGAGACAAAAGCAGTCAAGCGTAGCTTAGGGTGAGGATTAGGGTTAGGGTTAGGGTACGGATTAGGGTACACGTTAGGGTACGGGATAGGGTACGGCATAGAGTATGGGTTAGGATTAGGGTTAGTTTTAGTGTTAGGGCTCAGTTTAGGGTACGGGTTAGGATTAGGGTACGTGTTAGGGTTAGGGAATGGGTTAGGGTTAGGGTACGTGTTAGGGTTAGGGTATTTATTAAACGTATCCCAATCTCTAGATACCACTTAACAGTTAAGGAATATTATTTGGGGTCCAGCCATGGAGAAGATTTTAGACACTAGGATAAGATAAGGAACACACACATTATAAAGAAATCACATTAGGATTCTCTTTTTAACCTGTTCCTTAAAACACTAATGCTTAGGAAATCAATTGGAGGCAGAAGCAGTCAAGGGTAGCTTAGGGTGAGGGTTACAGTTAGGGTTAGGTTTAGGGTACGGCTTAGGATACGGGTTAGGGTACGGGTTAGTGTATGGCGTACGGTATGGGTTAGGATTAGGGTTAGGGTTAGGTTTAAGGTTAGGGCTCGGTTTAGGGAGCAGGTTAGGATTAGGGTACGTGTTAGGGTTAGGGTATGGGTTAGGGTTAGGGTACGCGTTAGGGTTAAGGTATTTATTAAACCTATCCCACTCTCTATGTACCTCTTAGCACGTAAAGGAATATTATTTGGGGTCCAGCCATGGAGAAGATTTTCGACACTAGGATAAGATAAGGAACACACACATTAGAAAGAAATCATAGTAGGATTTTCTTTTTAACTGTTCCTTAAAACACTAGTGCTTTGGAAACCTATTGGAGGCAGAAGCAGTCAAGGGTAGCTTAGGGTTAGGGTTAGGGTTAGGATTAGGGTACGGGTTAGGGTATGGGTTAGGGTATGGCGTAAGGTATGGCTTAAGGTAAGGGTTAGGCTTAGTTTTAGGGTTAGGGCTCGGTTTAGGGTACGGGTTAGGATTAGGGTACGTGTTAGGGTTAGTGTATGGGTAGGGTTAGGGTACGCGTTAGGGTTAGGGTATTTATTAAACCTATCCCACTGTCGAGATACCACTGAGCACGTAAAGGAATATTATTTGGGGTCCAGCCATGGAGAAGATTATAGACACTAGGGTAAGATAAGGAACACACACATTATAACGAAATCAAATTAGGATTTTCTGTTTAACCTGTTCTTTAAAACACTAGTGCTTAGAAAATCAATTGGAGACAAAAGCAGTCAAGCGTAGCTTAGGGTGAGGGTTAGGGTTAGGGTTAGGGTACACATTAGGGTACGGGTTAGGGTACGGCTTAGGGTATGGCGTAGGGTATGGCTTAGGGTTAGTGTTAGGGTTAGTTTTAGGGTTAGGGCTAGGTTTAGGGTACGGGTTAGGATTAGTGTACGTGTTAGGGTTATTGTATGGGTTAGGGTTAGGGTACGCGTTAGGGTTAGGTTATTTATTAAACCTATCCCACTCTCTAGATACCACTTAGCACATAAAGGAATGTTATTCATGGTCCAACCATGGAGAAGATTTTAGACACTACGATAATTTAAGGAACACACACATTATAAAGAAATCACGTTAGGATTCTCTTTTTAACTTGTTCCTTAAAACAATAGGGCTTAGAAAATCTATTGGAGGCAGAAGCAAGCAAGGGTAGCTTAGGGTCAGGGTTAGTGTTAGGTTTAGGTTTAGGGAATGGCTTAGGGTACGGGTTAGGGTACAGGTTAGGGTACGGCGTAGGGTATGTGTTGGGGTTAGGGTTAGGGTTAGTTTTACGGTTAGGGTTCGATTTAGGGTAGAGGTTAGGATTAGGTTACGTGTTAGGGTTAGGGTACGGGTTAGGGTTAGGGTACGCGTTAGAGTTAGGGTATTTATTAAACCTATCCCACTCTCTAGATACCACTTAGTACGTAAAGCAATAGTATTTGGGGTCCAGCCATGGAGACGATTTTAGACACTAGGATAAGATAAGGAACACACACATTATAAAAAATCACATTAGGATTCTCTTTTTAACCTGTTCCTTAAAACACTAGTGCTTAGGAAATCTATTGCAGGCAGAAGCAGTCAAGGGTAACTTAGGGTTAGGGTTAGTGTACGGCTTAGGGTACGGGTTAGGGTACGGGTTAGGCTACGGCATAGGGTATGAGTTAGGGTTAGGGTTAGGTTTAGTTTTTGGGTTAGGGCTCGTTTTAGGGGATGGGTTAGGATTAGCATACGTGTTAGGGTTAGGGTATGGGTTAGAGTTAGGGTACGGGTTAGGGTATTTATTAAACCTATCCCACTCTCTAGATACCACTTAGCGTGTAACGGAATATTATTTGGGGTCCAGCCATGGAGAATATTTTAGACACTAGGATAAGATAAGGGACACACACATTATAAAGAAATCACATTAGGATTCTCTTTTTAACCTGTTCCTTAAAACACTAGTGCTTAGGAAATCTATTGGAGGCAGAAGCAGTCAAGGGTAGCTTAGGGTTAGGCTTAGGGTTAGGATCAGGTTTAGGGTACGGGTTAGGGTACTGCTTAGGTTACGGTTTAGGAAACGGCGTAGGGTATGGGTTTGGGTTACGGGTTAGTTTTAGGGTTAGGTTTCGGTTTAGGGTACGGGTTACGATTTGGGTACGTGTTAGGGTCAGGGCATGGGTTAGGGTTAGGGTACGCGTTAGGGTTACGGTATTTATTAAACCTATCCCAATCTCTAGATACCACTTAGCAGTTAAAGAATATTATTTGGGGTACGGCCGTGGAGAAGATTTTAGACAGTAGGATAAGATAAGGAACACACACATTATAAAAAATCACATTAGGTTTCGCTTTTTAAACTGTTCCTTAAAACACTAGTGCTTAGGAAATCTATTGGAGGAAGAAGCCGTCAAAGGTAGCTTAGGGTTAGGCTTAGGCTTAGGGTTAGGGTTAGGGTTAGGGTTAGGGTTAGCGTTAGGTTTACTGTTAGGGTTAGGGTACGGCTTAGGGTACGGGTTAGGGTACGGCGTACGGTATGGCTTGGGGTTAGGGTTAGTTCTAGGTTTAGGTATCGGTTTAGGGTACGGGTTAGGATTATGTACGTGTTAGGATTAGGGTATGGGTTAGGGTTAGGGTACGTGTTAAGGTTAGGGTATTTATTAAACCTATTCCACTCTCTAGATACCACTTAGCACGTCAAGGACTATTATTTGGGGTCCAGCCATGGAGAAGATTTTAGACACTAGGATAAGATAAGGAACACACACATTATAAAGAAATCACATTAAGATTCTCTTTTTAACCTGTTCCTTAAAACACTAGTGCTTAGGAAATCTATTGGAGGCAGAAGCAGTCAAGGGTAGCTTATGGTTAGGGGTAGGGTTAGGGTTAGGTTTAGGATACGGGTAAGGGTACGGGTTAGGGTACGGCGTAGGGTATGGGTTAGGGTTAGGATTATGGTTACGGTACGGCTTAGGGTACGGGTTAGTGTACGGCGAAGTGTATGGATTCGGGTTAGGCTTAGGGGTATTTTTAGTGTTAGGGCTCGGTTTAGGGTACGGGTTAGGATTAGGGTACATGTTAGGGTTAGTGTATGGGTTAGGGTTAGGGTACACCTTAGGGTTAGCGTATTTATTAATCCTATCCCACTGTCTAGATACCACTGAGCACGTAAAGGAATATTATTTAGGTTCCAGCCATGGAGAAGATTATAGACACTAGGATAAGATAAGGAACACACACATTATAACGAAATCAAATTAGGATTCTCTTTTTAACCTGTTCTTTAAAACACTAGTGCTTAGGAAATCAATTGGAGACAAAAGCAGTCAAGCGTAGCTTAGGGTGAGGATTAGGGTTAGGGTTAGGGTACGGATTAGGGTACACGTTAGGGTACGGGATAGGGTACGGCATAGAGTATGGGTTAGGATTAGGGTTAGTTTTAGTGTTAGGGCTCAGTTTAGGGTACGGGTTAGGGTTAGGGTATGGGTTAGGGTTAGGGTACGTGTTAGGGTTAGGGTATTTATTAAACGTATCCCAATCTCTAGATACCACTTAACAGTTAAGGAATATTATTTGGGGTCCAGCCATGGAGAAGATTTTAGACACTAGGATAAGATAAGGAACACACACATTATAAAGAAATCACATTAAGATTCTCTTTTTAACCTGTTCCTTAAAACACTAATGCTTAGGAAATCAATTGGAGGCAGAAGCAGTCAAGGGTAGCTTAGGGTGAGGGTTACAGTTAGGGTTAGGTTTAGGGTACGGCTTAGGATACGGGTTAGGGTACGGGTTGGTGTATGGCGTACGGTATGGGTTAGGATTAGGGTTAGGGTTAGGTTTAAGGTTAGGGCTCGGTTTAGGGAGCAGGTTAGGATTAGGGTACGTGTTAGGGTTAGGGTATGGGTTAGGGTTAGGGTACGCGTTAGGGTTAAGGTATTTATTAAACCTATCCCACTCTCTATGTACCTCTTAGCACGTAAAGGAATATTATTTGGGGTCCAGCCATGGAGAAGATTTTCGACACTAGGATAAGATAAGGAACACACACATTAGAAAGAAATCATAGTAGGATTTTCTTTTTAACTGTTCCTTAAAACACTAGTGCTTTGGAAACCTATTGGAGGCAGAAGCAGTCAAGGGTAGCTTAGGGTTAGGGTTAGGGTTAGGATTAGGGTACGGGTTAGGGTATGGGTTAGGGTATGGCGTAAGGTATGGCTTAAGGTAAGGGTTAGGCTTAGTTTTAGGGTTAGGGCTCGGTTTAGGGTACGGGTTAGGATTAGGGTACGTGTTAGGGTTAGTGTATGGGTAGGGTTAGGGTACGCGTTAGGGTTAGGGTATTTATTAAACCTATCCCACTGTCGAGATACCACTGAGCACGTAAAGGAATATTATTTGGGGTCCAGCCATGGAGAAGATTATAGACACTAGGGTAAGATAAGGAACACACACATTATAACGAAATCAAATTAGGATTTTCTGTTTAACCTGTTCTTTAAAACACTAGTGCTTAGAAAATCAATTGGAGACAAAAGCAGTCAAGCGTAGCTTAGGGTGAGGGTTAGGGTTAGGGTTAGGGTACACATTAGGGTACGGGTTAGGGTACGGCTTAGGGTATGGCGTAGGGTATGGCTTAGGGTTAGTGTTAGGGTTAGTTTTAGGGTTAGGGCTAGGTTTAGGGTACGGGTTAGGATTAGTGTACGTGTTAGGGTTATTGTATGGGTTAGGGTTAGGGTACGCGTTAGGGTTAGGTTATTTATTAAACCTATCCCACTCTCTAGATACCACTTAGCACATAAAGGAATGTTATTCATGGTCCAACCATGGAGAAGATTTTAGACACTACGATAATTTAAGGAACACACGCATTATAAAGAAATCACGTTAGGATTCTCTTTTTAACTTGTTCCTTAAAACAATAGGGCTTAGAAAATCTATTGGAGGCAGAAGCAAGCAAGGGTAGCTTAGGGTCAGGGTTAGTGTTAGGTTTAGGTTTAGGGAATGGCTTAGGGTACGGGTTAGGGTACAGGTTAGGGTACGGCGTAGGGTATGTGTTGGGGTTAGGGTTAGGGTTAGTTTTACGGTTAGGGTTCGATTTAGGGTAGAGGTTAGGATTAGGTTACGTGTTAGGGTTAGGGTACGGGTTAGGGGTAGGGTACGCGTTAGAGTTAGGGTATTTATTAAACCTATCCCACTCTCTAGATACCACTTAGTACGTAAAGCAATAGTATTTGGGGTCCAGCCATGGAGACGATTTTAGACACTAGGATAAGATAAGGAACACACACATTATAAAAAATCACATTAGGATTCTCTTTTTAACCTGTTCCTTAAAACACTAGTGCTTAGGAAATCTATTGCAGGCAGAAGCAGTCAAGGGTAACTTAGGGTTAGGGTTAGTGTACGGCTTAGGGTACGGGTTAGGGTACGGGTTAGGCTACGGCATAGGGTATGAGTTAGGGTTAGGGTTAGGTTTAGTTTTTGGGTTAGGGCTCGTTTTAGGGGATGGGTTAGGATTAGCATACGTGTTAGGGTTAGGGTATGGGTTAGAGTTAGGGTACGGGTTAGGGTATTTATTAAACCTATCCCACTCTCTAGATACCACTTAGCGTGTAACGGAATATTATTTGGGGTCCAGCCATGGAGAATATTTTAGACACTAGGATAAGATAAGGGACACACACATTATAAAGAAATCACATTAGGATTCTCTTTTTAACCTGTTCCTTAAAACACTAGTGCTTAGGAAATCTATTGGAGGCAGAAGCAGTCAAGGGTAGCTTAGGGTTAGGCTTAGGGTTAGGATCAGGTTTAGGGTACGGGTTAGGGTACTGCTTAGGTTACGGTTTAGGAAACGGCGTAGGGTATGGGTTTGGGTTACGGGTTAGTTTTAGGGTTAGGTTTCGGTTTAGGGTACGGGTTACGATTTGGGTACGTGTTAGGGTCAGGGCATGGGTTAGGGTTAGGGTACGCGTTAGGGTTACGGTATTTATTAAACCTATCCCAATCTCTAGATACCACTTAGCAGTTAAAGAATATTATTTGGGGTACGGCCGTGGAGAAGATTTTAGACAGTAGGATAAGATAAGGAACACACACATTATAAAAAATCACATTAGGTTTCGCTTTTTAAACTGTTCCTTAAAACACTAGTGCTTAGGAAATCTATTGGAGGAAGAAGCCGTCAAAGGTAGCTTAGGGTTAGGCTTAGGCTTAGGGTTAGGGTTAGGGTTAGGGTTAGGGTTAGCGTTAGGTTTACTGTTAGGGTTAGGGTACGGCTTAGGGTACGGGTTAGGGTACGGCGTACGGTATGGCTTGGGGTTAGGGTTAGTTCTAGGTTTAGGTATCGGTTTAGGGTACGGGTTAGGATTATGTACGTGTTAGGATTAGGGTATGGGTTAGGGTTAGGGTACGTGTTAAGGTTAGGGTATTTATTAAACCTATTCCACTCTCTAGATACCACTTAGCACGTCAAGGACTATTATTTGGGGTCCAGCCATGGAGAAGATTTTAGACACTAGGATAAGATAAGGAACACACACATTATAAAGAAATCACATTAAGATTCTCTTTTTAACCTGTTCCTTAAAACACTAGTGCTTAGGAAATCTATTGGAGGCAGAAGCAGTCAAGGGTAGCTTATGGTTAGGGGTAGGGTTAGGGTTAGGTTTAGGATACGGGTAAGGGTACGGGTTAGGGTACGGCGTAGGGTATGGGTTAGGGTTAGGATTATGGTTACGGTACGGCTTAGGGTACGGGTTAGTGTACGGCGAAGTGTATGGATTCGGGTTAGGCTTAGGGGTATTTTTAGTGTTAGGGCTCGGTTTAGGGTACGGGTTAGGATTAGGGTACATGTTAGGGTTAGTGTATGGGTTAGGGTTAGGGTACACCTTAGGGTTAGCGTATTTATTAATCCTATCCCACTGTCTAGATACCACTGAGCACGTAAAGGAATATTATTTAGGTTCCAGCCATGGAGAAGATTATAGACACTAGGATAAGATAAGGAACACACACATTATAACGAAATCAAATTAGGATTCTCTTTTTAACCTGTTCTTTAAAACACTAGTGCTTAGGAAATCAATTGGAGACAAAAGCAGTCAAGCGTAGCTTAGGGTGAGGATTAGGGTTAGGGTTAGGGTACGGATTAGGGTACACGTTAGGGTACGGGATAGGGTACGGCATAGAGTATGGGTTAGGATTAGGGTTAGTTTTAGTGTTAGGGCTCAGTTTAGGGTACGGGTTAGGATTAGGGTACGTGTTAGGGTTAGGGTATGGGTTAGGGTTAGGGTACGTGTTAGGGTTAGGGTATTTATTAAACGTATCCCAATCTCTAGATACCACTTAACAGTTAAGGAATATTATTTGGGGTCCAGCCATGGAGAAGATTTTAGACACTAGGATAAGATAAGGAACACACACATTATAAAGAAATCACATTAGGATTCTCTTTTTAACCTGTTCCTTAAAACACTAATGCTTAGGAAATCAATTGGAGGCAGAAGCAGTCAAGGGTAGCTTAGGGTGAGGGTTACGGTTAGGGTTAGGTTTAGGGTACGGCTTAGGATACGGGTTAGGGTACGGGTTAGTGTATGGCGTACGGTATGGGTTAGGATTAGGGTTAGGGTTAGGTTTAAGGTTAGGGCTCGGTTTAGGGAGCAGGTTAGGATTAGGGTACGTGTTAGGGTTAGGGTATGGGTTAGGGTTAGGGTACGCGTTAGGGTTAAGGTATTTATTAAACCTATCCCACTCTCTATGTACCTCTTAGCACGTAAAGGAATATTATTTGGGGTCCAGCCATGGAGAAGATTTTCGACACTAGGATAAGATAAGGAACACACACATTAGAAAGAAATCATAGTAGGATTTTCTTTTTAACTGTTCCTTAAAACACTAGTGCTTTGGAAACCTATTGGAGGCAGAAGCAGTCAAGGGTAGCTTAGGGTTAGGGTTAGGGTTAGGATTAGGGTACGGGTTAGGGTATGGGTTAGGGTATGGCGTAAGGTATGGCTTAAGGTTAGGGATAGGCTTAGTTTTAGGGTTAGGGCTCGGTTTAGGGTACGGGTTAGGATTAGGGTACGTGTTAGGGTTAGTGTATGGGTAGGGTTAGGGTACGCGTTAGGGTTAGGGTATTTATTAAACCTATCCCACTGTCGAGATACCACTGAGCACGTAAAGGAATATTATTTGGGGTCCAGCCATGGAGAAGATTATAGACACTAGGATAAGATAAGGAACACACACATTATAACGAAATCAAATTAGGATTTTCTGTTTAACCTGTTCTTTAAAACACTAGTGCTTAGAAAATCAATTGGAGACAAAAGCAGTCAAGCGTAGCTTAGGGTGAGGGTTAGGGTTAGGGTTAGGGTACACATTAGGGTACGGGTTAGGGTACGGCTTAGGGTATGGCGTAGGGTATGGCTTAGGGTTAGTGTTAGGGTTAGTTTTAGGGTTAGGGCTAGGTTTAGGGTACGGGTTAGGATTAGTGTACGTGTTAGGGTTATTGTATGGGTTAGGGTTAGGGTACATTCCTAAAGGAATGTTATTCATGGTCCAACCATGGAGAAGATTTTAGACACTACGATAATTTAAGGAACACACACATTATAAAGAAATCACGTTAGGATTCTCTTTTTAACTTGTTCCTTAAAACAATAGGGCTTAGAAAATCTATTGGAGGCAGAAGCAAGCAAGGGTAGCTTAGGGTCAGGGTTAGTGTTAGGTTTAGGTTTAGGGAATGGCTTAGGGTACGGGTTAGGGTACAGGTTAGGGTACGGCGTAGGGTATGTGTTGGGGTTAGGGTTAGGGTTAGTTTTACGGTTAGGGTTCGATTTAGGGTAGAGGTTAGGATTAGGTTACGTGTTAGGGTTAGGGTACGCGTTAGAGTTAGGGTATTTATTAAACCTATCCCACTCTCTAGATACCACTTAGTACGTAAAGCAATAGTATTTGGGGTCCAGCCATGGAGACGATTTTAGACACTAGGATAAGATAAGGAACACACACATTATAAAAAATCACATTAGGATTCTCTTTTTAACCTGTTCCTTAAAACACTAGTGCTTAGGAAATCTATTGCAGGCAGAAGCAGTCAAGGGTAACTTAGGGTTAGGGTTAGTGTACGGCTTAGGGTACGCGTTAGGGTATGGGTTAGGCTACGGCATAGGGTATGAGTTAGGGTTAGGGTTAGGTTTAGTTTTTGGGTTAGGGCTCGTTTTAGGGGATGGGTTAGGATTAGCATACGTGTTAGGGTTAGGGTATGGGTTAGAGTTAGGGTACGGGTTAGGGTATTTATTAAACCTATCACACTCTCTAGATACCACTTAGCGTGTAACGGAATATTATTTGGGGTCTAGCCATGGAGAAGATTTTAGACACTAGGATAAGATAAGGAACACACACAGTATAAAGGAGTCACAATAGGATTCTCTTTTTAACCTGTTCCTTAAAACACTGGTCCTTAGGAAATCTATTGGAGACAGAAGCATTCAAGGGTAGCTTAGGGTTAGTGTTAGGGTCAGGGTTAGGTTTAGGATACGGCTTAGGGTATGAGTTAGGGGACGGGTTAGGGTATGGCGTAGGGTATGGCTTGGGGCTAGGGTTAGTTTTAGGCTTAGGGATCGGTTTAGGGTTACGGTTTAGGATAAGGGTACGTGTTAGGGTTAGGGTATTTATTAAAGCTATCCCACTCTCTAATTACCATTTAGCACGTAAAGGAATATTATTTGGGGTCTAGCCATGGAGAAGATTTTAGACACTAGGATAAGATAAGGAACACACACATTATAAAGGAATCACAATAGGATTTTCTTTTTAACCTGTTCCGTAAAACACTAGTGCTTACAAAATCTACTGGAGGCAGAAGCAGTCAAGGGTAGCTTAGGGTTAGGGTTAGGATACGGCTTAGGGTACGGGTTAGGGTACGGCGTAGGGTATGGCTTAGGGTTAGCGTTAGGGTTAGTTTTAGGGTTAGGGCTCGGTTTAGGGTACG
The DNA here is from genome assembly GCF_028564815.1 of Eubalaena glacialis. Classification (NCBI taxonomy): domain Eukaryota; kingdom Metazoa; phylum Chordata; class Mammalia; order Artiodactyla; family Balaenidae; genus Eubalaena; species Eubalaena glacialis. Next base: position 129,217,588 of record NC_083716.1, read on the forward strand.
GGTTAGGATTAGGGTACGTGTTAGGGTTAGGTTATGGGTTAGGGTTAGGGTACAGCTTAGGGTACGGGTTAGGGTACGGCATAGGTTGTGGCTTAGGGTTAGCGTTAGGGTTAGTTTTAGGGTTAGGGCTCAGTTTAGGGTACGGGTTAGGATTAGGGAACGTGTTAGTGTTGGGGTATGGGTTAGTGTTTGGGTACTCGTTAGCGTAAGGGTATTTATTTAGCCTATCCCAATCTCTAGATACCACTTAGCACGTAAAGGATTATTATTTGGGGTCCAGCCATGGAGAAGATTTTAGACACTAGGATAAGATAAGGAACACACACAATATAAAGAAATTACATTAGGATACTCTTTTTAACCTGTTCCTTAAAACACTAGTGCTTAGGAAATCTACTGGAGGCAGAAGCATTCAAGGGTAGCTTAGGGTTAGTGTTAGGGTTAGAGTACGGCTTAGGGTACGGGTTAGGGTATGGCGTAGGGTATGGCTTAGGGATAGGGTTAGGGGTAGTTTTAGGGTTACGGCTAGGTTTCGGGTACGGCTTCTAATTAGGTACGTGTTAGGTTTAGGGTATGGGTTAGGTTTTGGGTACGCGTTACGGTTAGGGTATTTATTAAACCTATCCCAATCTCTAGATAACACTTAGCACGCAAAGGATTATTATCTGGTGTCCAGCCATAGAGAAGATTTTAGACAGTAGGATAAGATACGGAACACACACATTATAAACAAATCACCTTAGGATTCGCTTTTTAACCTGTTCCTTAAAACACTATTGCTTAGGAAATCAATTGGAGGCAGAAGCAGTCAAGGGTAGCTTAGGGTTAGGGTTAGGGTTAGGGTTAGGGTTAGGGTACGGCTTAGGGTACGGCTTAGGGTACGGGTTAGGGTACGGGTTAGGGTACGGCGTATGGTATGGGTTAGGCTTAGGGTTAGTTTTAGGGTTAGGGCTCGGTTTAGGGTACGGGTTAGGATTTGGGTACGTGTTAGGTTCGGGGTATGTGTTAGGGTTAGGGTACGCGTTAGGGTTACGGTATTTATTAAACCTATCCCAATCTCTAGATACCACTTAGCACTTATAGAATATTATTTTGGGTCCAGCCATGGAGAACATTTTAGACAGTAGGATAAGATAAGGAACACACACATTATAAAAAATTACATTAGGTTTCGCTTTTTAAACTGTTCCTTAAAACACTAGTGCTTAGGAAAACTATTGGAGGCAGAAGCAGTCAAGGGTAGGTTAGGGTTAGGGTTAGGGTTAGGGTTAAGGTTAGGGTACTGGTTAGGGTATGGGTGAGGTACAGCGTAGGGTGTGGGTTAGGGTTAGGGTTAGTTTTAGGGTTAGGGCTAGGGTTAGGGCTAGGGTTAGGGTTAGAGTACGGGTTAGGGTATGGGTTAGGGTACGGGTGAGGGTACGGCATAGAGTATGGGTTAGGCTTAGGGTTAGGGTTTGGGTTAGGGTTAGGGAAAGGGATAGGGTACGGGTTAGGATTAGGGTACGTGTTAGAGTTAGGGTATGGGTTATGGTTAGGGTACAGCTTAGGGTACGGGTTAGGGTACGGCATAGGTTGTGGCTTAGGGTTAGGGTTAGAGTTCGGATTAGGTTTAGGGTACGGCTTAGGGTACGGGTTAGTGTACGGGTTAGGGTACGGCATAGGGTGTGGCTTAGGGTTAGGGTTAGAGTTCGGATTAGGTTTAGGGTACGGCATAGGGTACGGGTTAGTGTACGGTTTAGGGTATGGTGTAGGGTATGGGTTAGGGTTAGTGTTAGGGTTAGTTTTAGGGTTAGGGCTCGGTTTAGGGTACAGGTTAGGATTAGGGTACGTGTTAGGGTTAGGTTATGGGTTAGGGTTAGGCTACGCGTTAGGGTTAGGGTATTTATTAAACCTATCCCACTCTCTAGATACCACTTAGCACGTAAAGGAATATTATTTGGGGTCCAGCCATGGAGAAGATTTTAGACACTAGGATAAGATAAGGAACACACACATTATAAAGAAATCACATTCGGATTTTCTTTTTAACCTGTTCCTTAAAACACTAGTGCTTACGAAATCTACTGGAGGCAGAAGCAGTCAAGGGTAGCTTAGGGTTAGGGTTAGGGTTAGGATTAGGTTTCGGGTACGGCTTAGGGTACGGGTTAGGGTACGGGTTAGGGTACAGGTTAGGGTACGGCGTAGGGTATGCGTTGGGGTTAGGGTTAGGGTTAGGGTTAGTTCTAGGGTTAGGGCTCGGTTTAGGGTACGGGTTAGGATTGGGGTACGTGTTAGGGTTAGTGTATGGTTTAGGGTTAGTGTATGCCTTAGGGTTAGGGTACTTATTAATCCTATCCCACTATCTGGATACCAGTTAGCACGTAAAGGAATATTATTTGGGGTCCAGCCATGGAGAAGATTATAGACACTAGGATAAGCTAAGGAACACACACATTATAAAGAAATCACATTAGGATTCTCTTTTTAACCTGTTCCTTAAAACACTAGTGCTTAGGAAATCTATTGGAGGCAGAAGCAGTCAAGGGTAGCTTAGGGTTAGGGTTAGGGTTAGGGTTAGGTTTAGGGTTAGGGTTAGGGTTAGGGTTAGGTTTAGGGTTAGGGTTAGGGTACGGCTTAGGGTATGGGTTAGGGTATGGGTTAGGTTATGGGTTAGGGTACGGTGTAGGGTATGGGTTAGGTTTACGGTTAGGGTTAGTTTTACGTTTAGGGCTCAGTTTAGGGTACAGGTTAGGATTACGGTACGTGTTAGGGTTCGGGTATGGGTTAAGGTTAGGGTACGGGTTAGGGTTAGGGTATTTATTAATCCTATCCCTCTCTCTAGATACCATTTAGCACGTAAAGGAATATTATTTGTGGTCCAACCATGGAGAAGTTTTAGACACTAGGATAAGATAAGGAACACACACATTATAATGAAATCTCATTAGGATTCTCTTTTTAACCTGTTCCTTAAAACACTAATGCTAAGCAATTTATTGGAGGCAGAAGCAGTCAAGGGTAGCTTAGGGTCAGGATTAGGGTTAGTTTTAGTTTTAGGGGACGGCTTAGAGTACGGGTTAGGGTACGGGTTAGGGTACGGTGTACGGTATGGGTTAGGGTTAGGGTTAGGGTTAGTTGTAGTGTTAGGGCTCGGTTTAGGGTACGGGCTAGGATTAGGGTACGTGGTAGGGTTAGGGTATGGGTTAGGGTTAGGGTACACGTTAAGGTTAGGGTATTTATTAAACCTATCCCACTCTCTAAATACCACTTAGCACGTAAAGGAATATTATTTGGGGTTCCGACATTGAGCAGATTTTAGACACTAGGGTAAGATAAGTAACACACACATAATAAAGAAATCACATTAGGATTCTCTTCTTAACCTGTTCCTTAAAACACTAGTGCTTAGGAAATCTATTGGGAGCAGAAGCAGTCAAGGGTAGCTTAGGTTTAGGGTTAGGGTTAGGGTTAGGGTTAAGGTACGGCTTAGGGTTCGGGTTAAGGTACGGGTTAGTGTACGGCGTAGGGTATGGGTTAGGGTTAGGTTTAGTTTTAGGGTTAAGGCTCGGTTTAGGGTGCGAGGTAGGATTAGGGTCCGTGTTAGGGTTAGGGTATGGGTTAGGGTTAGGGTACGCGTCAGGGTTAGCGTATTTATTAAACCTATCCCACTCTCTAGATACCACTGAGCACGTAAAGGAATATTATTTGGAGTCCAGCCATAGAGAAGATTTTAGACACTAGGATAAGATAAGGAACATACACATTATAAAGAAATCACATTAGGATTCTCTTTTTAACTGTTCCTGAAAACACTAATGCTAAGAAATCTATTGGAGGCAGAAGCAGTCAAGGGTAGCTTAGGGTCAGGATTAGGGTTAGGTTTAGTTTTAGGGGACGGCTTACGGTACGGGTTAGGTTACGGGATACAGTACGCCGTAGGGTATGGGTTGGGTTTAGGTTTAGGTTTAGTTTTACGGTTAGGGCTAAGGTTATGGTACAGGTTAGAGTTAGGTTACGTGTTAGGGTTAGGGTATGGGTTAGGGTTAGGGTACGCGTTAGGGTTAGGGTATTTATTAAACCTATCCCAGTCTCTAGATACCACTTAGCACGTAAAGGCATATTATTTGGGGTCCAGCCATGGAGACGATTTTAGACACTAGGATAAGATAAGGTACACACACATTATAAAGAAATCACATTAGGATTCTCTTTTTAACCTGCTCCTTAAAACACTAGTGCTTAGGAAATCTATTGGAGGCAGAAGCAGTCAAGGGTAGCTTAGGGTTAGGGTTAGGGTTAGGGTTAGTGTACGGCTTAGGGTACGGGTTAGGGTACGGCGTAGGGTACGAGTTAGGGTTAGTTTTAGGGTTAGGGCTCGGTTTAGGGTACGGGTTTGGATTAGCGTACGTGTTAGGGTTAGGGTATGGGTTAGGGTTAGGGTACGCGTTAGGGTTAGGTTATTTATTAAACCTATCCCACTCTCTAGATACCACTTAGCACGTAAAGGAATATTATTTGTGGTCCAGTCATGGAGAAGATTTTAGACACTAGGATAAGATAAGGAACTCACACATTATAAAGAAATCACATTAGGATTCTCTTTTTAACCTGTTCCTTAAAACACTAGTGCTTAGGAAATCTATTGGTGGCAGAAGCAGTCAAGGGTAGCTTAGGATGAGGGTTAGGTTAGGGTTAGGGTTAGGGTATGGCTTAGAGTACGGGTTAGGGTACGGGTTAGGGTACGTTGTACGGTATGGTTTAGGGTTAGGGTTAGGTTTAGTTGTAGTGTTAGGGCTCGGTTTAGGGTACGGGCTAGGATTAGGGTACGTGGTAGGGTTAGGGTATGGGTTAGGGTTAGGGTACGTGTCAGGGTTAGCGTATTTATTAAACCTATCCCACTGTCTAGATACCACTGAGCACGTAAAGGAATATTATTTGGAGTCTAGCCATAGACAAGATTTTAGACACTAGGATAAGATAAGGAACATACACATTATAAAGAAATCACATTAGGATTCACTTTTTAACTGTTCCTTAAAACACAAGTGCTTAGGAAATCTATTGGAGGCAGAAGCAGTCAAGGGTAGCTTAGGGTTAGGGTTAGGGTTAGGCTTAGGGTTAGGGTACGGCTTAGGGTACGGGTTAGGGTACGGCTTAGACTATGGCGTAGGGTATGGGTTAGGGTTATGTTAGGGTTAGTTTTGGGGTTAGGCCTGATTTTACGGTACGGGTTAGGATTAGTGTACGTGTTAGGTTTAGTGTATGTGTTAGGGTAAGGGTACACGTTAGGGTTAGGGTATTTATTAAACCTATCCCACTCTCTAATTACCACTTAGCACGTAAAGGCATATTATTTGGGGTCCAGCCATGAAGAAGATTTTAGACACTAGGATAAGATAAGGAACACACACATTATAAAGAAATCACATTAGGATTCTCTTTTTAATCTGTTCCTTAAAACACTAGTGCTTCGGAAATCTGTTGGAGGCAGAAGCAGTCAAGGGTAGCTTAGGGTTAGGGTTACGTTTAGGGTTAGGGTTAGGGTACGGCTTAGGGTACGGGTTAGGGTACGAGTTACGGTACAGGTTATGGTATCGCGTAGGTTATGGCTTAGGTTTAGTGTTGGGCTTAATTTTAGAGTTAGGTCTCGGTTTAGGGTATGGGTTAGGATTAGGATACGTGTTAGGGTTAGGGTATGGGTTAGGGTTACGGTACGCGTTCGGGTTAGGTTATTTATTAAACGTATCCCACTCTCTAGATACCACTTAGCACGTAAAGGAATATTATTCGGGGTCCAGCCATGGAGAAGGTTTTAGACACTAGGATAAGATAAGGAACACATTAATTATAAAGAAATCACATTAGGATTCTCTTTTTAATCTGTTACTTAAAACACTAGTGACTTAGAAAATCTATTGTAGGCAGAAGCAGTCAAGGGGAGCTTAGTGTTAGGGGTAGGGTACAGGTTAGGGTTAGGGTACGAGTTAGGGTACGGTTTAGGGTACGGCTTAGGGTATGGGTTAGGGTTAGGGTTTGGGGTAGTTTTAGGGTTAGGGCTCGGTTTAGGGTACAGTTTAGGATTCGGTTAGGGTTAGGGTTAGGTTTAGGTTACGGCTTAATTCACGGGTTAGGGTACGGCGTAGGGTATGGCTTAGGTTAGGGTTAGGGTTCGGAGTAGGTTTAGGGTACCCCTTAGGGTACGGGTTAGGTTACAGCATAGCGTATGGTTTAGGGTTAGTGTTAGGGTTAGTTTTAGGGTTAGGGCTCGGTTTAGGGTACGGGTTAGGATTAGGGTACATGTTAGGGTTAGGGTATGGGTTAGGGTTAGGGTACGCTTTAGGGTTAGGGTATTTATTAAAGCTATCCCACTCTCTAATTACCACTTAGCACGTAAAGGAATATTATTTGTGGTCTAGCCATGGAGAAGATTTTAGACACTAGGATAAGATAAGGAACACACACAGTATAAAGGAGTCACAATAGGATTCTCTTTTTAACCTGTTCCTTAAAACACTGGTCCTTAGGAAATCTATTGGAGACAGAAGCATTCAAGGGTAGCTTAGGGTTAGTGTTAGGGTCAGGGTTAGGTTTAGGGTACGGCTTAGGGTATGAGTTAGGGGACGGGTTAGGGTATGGCGTAGGGTATGGCTTGGGGCTAGGGTTAGTTTTAGGCTTAGGGATCGGTTTAGGGTTACGGTTTAGGATAAGGGTACGTGTTAGGGTTAGGGTATTTATTAAAGCTATCCCACTCTCTAATTACCATTTAGCACGTAAAGGAATATTATTTGGGGTCTAGCCATGGAGAAGATTTTAGACACTAGGATAAGATAAGGAACACACACATTATAAAGGAATCACAATAGGATTTTCTTTTTAACCTGTTCCGTAAAACACTAGTGCTTACAAAATCTACTGGAGGCAGAAGCAGTCAAGGGTAGCTTAGGGTTAGGGTTAGGATACGGCTTAGGGTACGGGTTAGGGTACGGCGTAGGGTATGGCTTAGGGTTAGCGTTAGGGTTAGTTTTAGGGTTAGGGCTCGGTTTAGGGTACGGGTTAGGATTAGGGTACGTGTTAGAGTTAGGGTATGGGTTAGGGATAGCTTACGTGTTAGGGTTAGGTTATGGGTTAGGATTTGTGTACACGTTAGGGTTAGGGTATTTATTAAACCTATCCCACTCTCTAGATACCACTTAGTATGTAACGGAATATTATTTGGCGTCCAGCCATGGAGAAGATTTTAGACACTATGATAAGATAAGGAACACACACATTATAAAGAAATCCCATTAGGACCCTCTTTAAACCTGTTCCTTAAAACACTAGTGCTTAGGAAATCTATTGGAGGGAGAGGCAGTCAAGGGTAGCTTTGGGTTAGGTTTAGGGTTAGGGTATGGTTAGGGTACGGGTGAGGGTATGGCGTACGGTATGTTTTAGGGTTAGGGTTAGGGTACGGCTTAGGATATGGGATAGGGTACTGTTGAGCATACGGCGTAGGGTATGGGTTAGGGTTAGGGTTAAGGTTAGTGTTAGGGGATGGCTTAGGGTACGGGTTACGGTACAGGTGAGGGTTCGGCGTAGGGTATGGTTTAGGGTTAGGGTTAGGGTTAGGGTTAGGGTACGGCTTAGGGTACAGGTTAGGGTACGTGTTAAGGTACAGCGTAGGGTATGTGTTAGGGTTAGGGTTAGGGTTAGGATTAGGGTACGGCATAGGGTACGGGTTAGGGTACTGGTGAGTGTACGGCGTAGGGTATGGGTTAGGGTTAGGGTTAGGGTTAGGGTACGGCTTAGGGTACGGGTTAGGGTACGGGTGAGGTTATGGCGTAGGGTATGGGTTAGGTTAGGGTTAGGCTTAGGGTTCGGTTAGGGTACGGGTTATGTTACAGGTGAGGGCATGGCGTAGGGTATGGGTTAGGGTTAGGGTTAGTTTTAGGTTTAGGGTACGGCTTAGGTATGGGTTAGGTTAAGAGTGAGGGTACCGCGTAGGGTATGGGTTAGGGTTAGGGTTAGGTTTAGGGTTAGTGTTAGGGTACGGCTTAGGGTGCGGGTTAGGGTTAGTGTTAGGGTACGGCTTAGGGTGCGGGTTAGGGTACGGGTTAAGGTACGGCGTAGGGTATGCGTTAGGGTTAGTGTTAGGGTAAGGGTTAGGGTACGGCTTAGGTTACAGTTTAGGGTACGGCTGAGGGTAGGGCGTACGATATGGTTTAGGGTTAGGGTTAGCTATAGGGTACAGCTTAGGGTACGGGTTAGGGTACGGGTGAGGGTATGGCGTAGGGTATGGGTTAGGTTAGGGTTAGGGTTAGGGTTAGGGTACGGCTTCGGGTACGGGTTAGGGTATGGATGAGTGTACGGAGTAGGGTATCTGGTAGGGTTAGGGTTAGGTTTAGGGTACGGCTTAGGTTACGGATTAGGGTACGGGTGAGGGTACGGATTACGGTATGGCTTAGGTTTCGAGTTAGGGTTAGGGTAAGGGTATGGCTTAGGGTAAGGTTTAGGGTACGGTTGAGGGTACGGCATAGTGTATGTGTTAGTGTTAGGGTTAGGGTTAGGGTTAGGGTACGGGTTAGGGTACGTGTGAGGGTACGGCGTAGGGGATGGGTTAGGGTTAGGGTTAGGCTTAGGGTTTGGTTAGGGTATGGGTTAGGTTACGGGTGAGGGTATGCCGTAGGGTATGGGTTAGGGTTAGGGTTAGTGTTAGGGTACGGCTTAGGGTACGCGTTAGGGTAAGGGTCAGGGTACGGCGTAGGATATGGTTTACTGTTAGGGTTAGGGTTAGTGTTAGGGTACGGCTTAGGGTACGGGTTAGGGTAAGGGTGAGGGTATGGTGTAGGGTATGGTTTAGGGGTAGGGTTAACGTTAGGGTTAGGGTACGGCTTACGGTACGGGTTAGGGTACAGGTGAAGGTATGGTGTAGGGTATGTGTTAGGGTTAGGGTTAGGGTTAGGGTTAGGTTTAGGGTACGGCTTAGGGTACGGGTTAGGGTACGAGTGAGTGTACGGCGTAGGGTATGGGTTAGGGTTAGGGTTAGGGTTAGGGTATGGCTTAGGGTATGGGTTAGGGTATGGGTGAGGTTTAGGGTTACAATAGGTTTAGGGTTAGGGTATGGCTTAGGGTATGGGTTAGGGTACGGTGAGGGTACGGCCTAGGGTTAGGGTTAGGGTTAGAGTACGGCTTAGGGTACGAGATAGGGTACGCGTGAGGGTACGGCGTAGGGTATGTGCTAGGGTTAGGGTTAGGGTTAGGGTACGGCTTAGGGTATGGGTTAGGGTACTGGTGAGCATACGGCATATGGTATGGGTTAGGGTTAGGGTTAGATTTAGGGTTAGGGTTAGGGTACGGCTTAGGGTACGGCTTAGGGTACGGGTGAGGGTACGGCGTAGTATATAGGTTAGGGTTACGGTTAGGGTTAGGGTACGACTTAGGGCATGGGTTAGGGTACGTGTGAGAGTACGGCATAGGGTATGGGTTAGGGTTAGGGTTAGGCTTAGGGTTCGGTTAGGATACGGGTTAGGTTACGGGTGAGGGTATGGCGTAGGGTATGGGTTAGGGTTAGTGTTAGGGTTAGGTTTAGGTTATGGCTTAGGGTATGGGTTAGGGTAAGAGTGAGGGTACAACGTAGAGTTAGGGTTAGGGTTAGGGTTAGGGTTAGGGTTAGGGTATGGCTTAGGGTACGGCTTAGGGTACGGATTAGGGTACAGCGTAGATTGAGGGTTAGGGTTAGGGTTTGAGTTAGTTTTGGTGTTCGGGCTAAGTTTAGCGTATGGGTTAGTATTAGGGTACGGACTAGGGTTAGGGTATTTATTGAACCTATCCCACTCTCTAGATACCACTTAGCACGTGAAGCAATATTATTTGGGTTCCAGCCATGGAGAAGATTTTAGACACTAGGATAACATAAAGAACACACACATTATAAATAAATCACATTAGGATTTTCTTTTTAACCTGTTCCTTAAAATACTAGTTCTTAGGAAATCTATTGGAGGCCGAATCAGTAAAGTGTAGTTTAGGGATAGGGTTCGGGTTAGGGTACGCATTAGGGTACGGGTTAGGATATGGCATAGGGCGTGAATTAGGTTTAGTGTTAGGGTTAGTTTTAGGGTTAGGGCTAGGTTTAGTGTACGGGTTAGGATTAGGGTACGGATTAGGGTTAGGGTATGGGTTAGGGTTAGGGTATGTGTTAGGGTTAGGGTATTTATTAAATCTATCCCACTCTCTAGATATCACTTAGCACGTAAAGGAATATTATTTGGGGTCCAGCCATGGAGAAGATTTTAGACACTAGGATAAGATAAGGTACACACACATTAAAAAGAAATCAAATTAGGATTTTCTTTTTAACCTGTTCCCTAAAACACTAGTACTTAGGAAATCTATTGGAGGCAGAAGCAGTAAAGGGTAGTTTAGGGTTAGGGTTAGGGTTAGGGTTAGGTTTAGGGTCCGCCTTAGGGTTAGGGTTAGGTTAGGGTTAGGGTTAAGGTTAGGGGTAGTGTTAGGGTTAGGGTATGGCTTAGGGTATGGGTTAGGATAGGGTTAGGGATAGGGTTAGGGTTAGGGTTAGGGTTAGGATAAGACTTAGGGTATGGGTTAGGGTACGGTGTAGGGCATGGGTTAGGGTTAGGGTTAGGGTTAGTTTTGGGGTTAGGGCTAGGGTTAGGGTACGGGTTAAGATTAGGGTATGGGTTAGGGTTAGGTTATGGGTTAGGGTTAGGGTACGCGTTAGGGATAGGGTATTTATTAAACCTATCTCACTATCTAGATACCACTTAGCACGTAAAGGAATACTATTTGGGGTCCAGCCATGGAGAAGATTTTAGATCCTAGGATAATATAAAGAACACACACATTATAAATAAATCACACTAGGATTTTCTTTTTAACCTGTTCCTTAAAACACTAGTGCTTAGGAAATCTACTGGAGGCAAAAGCAGTAAAGGGGAGTTTAGATTTAGGGTTAGGGTTATGATTAGGGTTAGGGTTAGAGTTAGAATTACCTGTGCCTGTCCCACCACCTAGATCTAGTCTCATTGGTTTCCCCTCTTCCCGTTCATCCTCAGGACAAATTGCAACTTGTAGGAAACAAGAGGATAAAGGTGCTGATTCTCCAAATGCGGAGATCGTTAGTTAAGCGGCTGGAATGGCCAACCTGAGCACTAGGAGATGAGAAACGAGATGCTTTTTAGAAACCTTTCCCGATCACACGGTGTATCATACTCTGGGTTTCCCATGCATGTTTTCGCTGTAGGAAGATTCCCTTGAACCTGGAGATTTGGGACCCATGGAATGGGTACCACGCAGTAGTACTTTAAAGGGTCTGCATTTACTCACCCAACCTCACCTATCCCCTCAGCCCCAAGAGTGTCCAGCGTTATGTCTCATCCAGCTGTGGGTCTAGATATGGTCAATCCAGGTTGCATCACAGCCCCTGAATGAATTTTGTAAGAATTTCTCTCTCTTTGACTGTCTTTGTTTTGTTTTTTTTTTTGTAATTTATTTTTTTAATGGTGTTTAGCTGATTTTCACTGCTGTGTTTATGCCGCTTTACACCCACTTCATTCACTTCCAGAGAGATATCAATACATAGGTTTTAAGATTCTTACTAGTCAGATACATTCCTGTGCGGTGAATAGGGGGTGTTGAGTCCAGTTCACTGAGCAAGGAGTAGGTCTTGTCTATTACATATTTGGTTTATGGAACGGTATGTGAGCTAATTTCAAACCCTTGTTTTATGCATCATCCCACCTCACCTTTCCCGTTAAGCAGCCATAGTGTGTCTTCTAAATGTGTGACTCTGTTCTGTTTTGTAATTCAGTTCAAGTGTAGCGATTTTGACATTCCCTCTCTAAGTGATATCTTAGGATAAGTGTCTTTTTCTGTGTGACTTATTTCACTTAGAATCCTCGTACCTAAATCCACTGATCATGCTGCTAGTAGCCTTATGTCATTGATTTCATGGCTGAGTGATATTCCATTGTACATAAGTACCAGAACTTCTTTATCCATTTTTCTCTTTCCTGGGATGTTTAAGGTGAGCAGAAGTCGAGGTTCTTGTAAACAGAGCAGCCCTAAAGTTTGGGGTGCCTGAGTCTTTTTGATTTTTAGTTTTCCCAGTTCATACGCCCATGAGTGGAAGTGCTCTATGCTCTCTAGCTGTGTTTTTTAGATGTTTCAGGACACACCGTACACTTCTCTAGAGTGGCCGTTGGCAAATTACATCCTGCCCATCAGTGTAAAAAGGCTCCCTTTTCTCCCTGCCCTGTCCTGCATTTCTGGTTTTTCCACTTTTTTAGGATGGTCCTTTTTTTTTTAATATATATGTGTGTGTATATATATATATATATATATATACATTCATTCATTCATTCATTCATTCATGGCTGTGTTGGGTCTTAGTTTCTGTGCGAGGGCTTTCTCTATTTGCGGCAAGCGGGGGCCACTCTTCATCGCGGTGCATGGGCCTCTCACTATCGCGTCCTCTCTTCTTGCGGAGCACAGGTTCCAGACGTGCAGGCTCAGTAATTTTGGCTCATGGGCCTAGTTGCTCCGCGGCATGTGGGATCTTCCCAGCCCAGGGCTCTAACCCGTGTCCCCTGAAGTGGCAGGCATATTCTAAACCACTGCACCACCAGGGAAGCCCTAGGATGGCCCTTTTGACCGATGGGAAGTGAGACTTCTTTGTAGTGCTGATTTGCATTTCCCGCTTGCTTGGTTGGCCAAAAAGGGCGTATGCGTTTTTTCCGGAATATATTCAGGAAAAAACGCATACGCCCTTTTTGGCCAACTGCATCATTGTCGACGTTTTGCCGCTTTTCATGTGCTTTAAAGGCGAGTCGAATCTACCTCCTGAAATCGGTTTCCTGCAATTCTGCCTTGCTTTTAAATCCTCTTCTTTGCCTTCCCTCAATATATTTTTAGACGATAGTTATCATTTATAACTCTGCAGTTCTGTGAATTGCAGTGCCCCTGAGCTCCATTTTTCAACTCGCTTTTTTGGGAGCTGGCTGCAAAACGGCAGGATTGCTTCAGGCCCTATTCTGGTTCCGGGGGGCAGGCTGAGCCTGTGGTTAATTCTTCTTCCTGATGGGAAATTAGAGTGACCTGTGCCTGTCCCAACACCTAGAGCTAGTCTCTCATTGGTTCCCCCTCTTCCCGTTCATCCTCAGGTCAAATTGCAACCTGTAGGAAACAGGAGGTTAAAGGTGCTGATTCTCCAAGTGGGGAGATTGTTAGTAAAGCGGCTGGAATGGCGAACCCGAGCACCAGGAGATGTGTAATGAGGTGTCTTTTAGAAACCTTTCCTGATCACACGGTGTACCATCCTCTGGGTTTCCCATGCATGTTTTCGCTGTAGGAAGATTCCCTTGAACCTGGAGGTTTGGGACCCATGGAATGGGTACCACGCAGTATTACTTTAAAGGGTCTGCATTTGTTCCCCCAACCTCACCAATCCTCTCAGCCCCAAGAGTGTCCAGCCTTATGTCTCATTCAGCTGTGGGTATAGATATGGTCAATCCAGGTTGTATCACAGCCCCTGAATGAATTTTGTAAGAATTTCTCTCTCTTTGACTGTCTTTGTTTTGTTTTTTTTGTAATTTATTTTTATAATGGGGTTTAGCTGATTTTCACTGCTGTGTTTATGCCTCTTTAAACCCACTTCATGCACTTTCAGAGAGATATCAATAAATAGGTTTTAAGATTCTTACTACTCAGATATATTCTTGTGCGGTGAGTAGGGGGTGTTGAGTCCAGTTCACTGAGCAAGGAATAGGTCTTGTCTATTATATATTTGGTTTACGGAATGGTATCTGTACTAATTTCAAACCCTTGTTTTATGCATCACCCCACCTCACCTTTCCCGTTAAGCAGCCATAGTGTGTTTTTTAAATGTGTGACTCTGTTCTGTTTTGTAATTCAGTTCATGTGTAGCGATTTTGACATTCCCTCTGTAAGTGATATCTTATGATAAGTGTTTGTTTCTGTGTGACTTATTTCACTTAGAATCATCGTACCTAAATCCACTGATCATGCTGCTAGTAGCCTTATGTCATTGATTTCATGGCTGAGTGATATTCCATTGTACATAAGTACCAGAACTTCTTTATCCATTTTTCTCTTTCCTGGGATATTTAAGGTGTACTGAAGTGGAGGTTCTTGTAAACAGAGCAGCCCTAAAGTTTGGGGTGCTTGTGTCTTGTTGATTTTTAGTTTTCCCAATTTGTACGACCATGAGTGGAAGTGCCCTATGCTCTCAAGCTGTTTTTTTAGATGTTTTGGGAAACACCATACACTTCTCCAGAGTGGCCATTGGCAACTTACATCCCGCCCAGCAGCGTAACAAAGCTCCCATTTCTCCCTGGCCTGTCCTGCATTTCTGGTTTTACACTTTTTTAGGATGGCCCTTTTGACCAGTAGGAAGTGAGACTTCTTTGTAGTGCTGATTTGCATTTCCCACTTGCTTGGTTGGCCAAAAAGTGCGTATGCGTTTTTTCTTGAATATATTCAGGAAAAAACGCATACGCCTTTTTTGGCCAAGCGCATCATTGTGGACGTTTTGCCGGTTTTCATGTGCTTTAAATGCGAGTCGAATCTACCTCCTGAAATCGGTTTCCTGCAATTCTGTCTTGCTTTCCAATCCTCTTCGTTGCCTTCCCTCAATATATTTGTGGACGAGAGTTATCATTTATATACAGGTTTTGATTCTACTTCTGTTAAATCAAGTGGGGTTCATTGGATTTCTGCTACTGCGGATATAATCAAATTCTGGGTAGGGGTCAGGAGAAAATTAGTCATAGTTGTCCTTGTGTAATAATTACTGTTGAAAGTGTAAATGATCCATTTATCAGTAAGACTGAGAATAGAATAACTGCTACATTACTTCATATGAGATTGTCTGTGCTACTGTCCCTAGAGCTCCAGTGAGTGAGTATTTTGAATGTGAAGCTCATCCAGATCTGAGGATGGAATAAATGGCTAAGTGTGATATGGCTAATATAAATAATATGCCTACATTTATATTAATTAGTGGATAAGATATGGGAAGAGGAATTCATGTTGTGAGAGCCAGGGTTAAGGCTAGCATTGGGGCAATAATATATAAATTGATGATGTTGATGGACATAGTGGTTCTTTAATAAGTAATTTGAATGCCTCAGCAATGGGTTGTAATAATCCGTGGGGGCTGATGATTTTTGGCCCTTTCTGGATTTGTATATAGCCTAGGATTCTCCATTTAGTTAATATGAGGAATGCTATGGTGAATTAAATTGGGGACTTTGTGAAAGAATGTTGATTATAAACATATTCTTAGGAAGAGGACTTGAACCAGTGCAGATAAAGGTTTCAGTTTTACATAATTACCGGGCTCTGCCACCGTAACAAACCCTGTTCTACAGTAGGGTATGTATAAATTAATTGAATGTAGATTATATCATCATTTAGTTGGAAGACATTTTGTAAAGTAAGCCGAATTGCTCTTGTACTTTCATACTGGAAGAAATCTGCAATAGACAGAAACCAACCAGGATGACTCCAGTCTGAACTCACGTGAGACTTTAATCGTTCAACAAACAGACAATTAATAGCAGTTATACCATTGAAATGTCGTGATCCAACATCAAGGTCATAAACCATGTTGCCCATATGAACTCCAGAATACAATCACACTGTAATCCCTAGTAAAACTTGTTCCGTTGATCAGTGTTTTAGAAGAACAGGCGATAAAGTATTTTGACTAGCTGGTCTAAATTTTAATCACTCAACAGTGGTTTTATTCTCCAAAAAATAAATGGCGCACGGGCTCAAGGCGCACTGGCTTCAGTAGTTGTGGTGTGCAGGCTCAGTAGTTGTGGCCCACTGGCTTAGTTGCTCCGTATCATGTGGGATCTTCCCGGACCAGGGATCGAACCCCTGTCCCCTGCATTGGCAGGTGAATTCTTTTTTTTTTTTTTAAACATCTTTATTGAAGTATAATTGCTTTACAATGGTGTGTTAGTTTCTGCTTTATAACAAAGTGAATCAGTTATACATATACATATGTTCCCATATCGGCAGGTGAATTCTTAACCACTGCATCACCAGGGAAGTCCCAGAATTGCAGTCTCCCTTTTAATATACATTAAGCCCAAAGAATCCATGGAAAATTGTTACAGAAAATAAGACAATAAAATATTGTAAGGACTATAACAGAAGCATATAGTACACAGTTCATATAGACACATCCCAAGCAGTTACAAAGTATATTAAAAGGGAGGCAGCAATTTTAAAAGAATAAGAAAAATTATACCCACAAACTGCCAATCTTTCCTGAAACGTTGCAATCTGAAACCCTATTGTAGGAAGCAGAAGATTCCAGGAGACATTCTACAAATGAAGGACTCTAAATCCTGTGGTTGGATAAGGAATTCTGGAAGGAAGGTATCCTCACCCAAGGAGAGCAGGTTCCTATACTTCTCTAACATCACATCCCTGTACAATTCCCATTGATCTTGGTCCAGGCATTCTCACTCCTCTTGAGAGAAATCTATGGCCACATCCTGGAATGTCAGCAGTCCCTGAAATTAAAAGTACACATGCCATGTGGCCACGGGAAGAGTTCATAATGTGACCCAAGAAGAAAACAGCAAGTTAAGAGAACTGGTTTTAATTTAGAAGACTGTCTTCAATTATCCACTAATATATATATATTTACAAAGTAACTTTTTCTACCTTATTTCTAACTACAAGAAAAGAGTATGGCATGTGATCCACAAAACCAGTGTAGAGACTATACTTATCTGGAAAAGAAATGATAAAATGATGGTTTCAACACAGGCATATGCATTTTTGAGTGTTTTATTTATATCAAACTGGATAAAATGTTTTCTCAGACAGAAAAGACATGTCGAGGTAGAAATGTACCTTTCAACTATTCATGGGTACACAAGTACACTGGGGAGATTGTAAAAGTGCAGATCGTGATTCAGTAGGTCTGGTGGGCCTGAGTTCTATTTTTTTCTCAAGCTCATTTTTAACTAGTGATGCCACAGTCTCTGATTCATTAACCACAGTTGGGAATAGCAGAGACATAATTAGAAAGGTAAAAATTCATATTTAACTTTGAACTTAAGGTGTTTTATGGATTTTACACCTTTAATAAATAGTAAGCACAGCAGCAGCAATCATTTGTGAATATTTACTATAGACTGTGTATCTTTCTTTTTTGTGTAGGATTCCAGGAAAAAAGCCTGGGCTGCGGCCACAGTGGGCGGGGCCCCCAAGCCGGGCCGCCCCTCCAGGACCCCCGGAAGGGCTCCTGGCGGCTCCAGGCGGCTCCTCCCCCAGCGCCGCCCTCCCTCCCGGAAGGCCTCGGGGCAGAGCGGTCCCACCTCCTCGCCCAGAACGGAGCCCGCGTTTCCGCAGAGCTGGAACTCCAGGCTCGGGGTCTCTTCCCTCTGCCGTCACGGAACTGCCCCGGAGCCCGAGGGGAGGGTGGCCTCACTGAGGCTGCTGGCTCTGGAGGGGCCCCTGTGGCCGAAGCCGCGACAGTCCTGGGGACTGCGGGCCGGGTAAGTGGGCGTCGACCCTACTCCTGGTCAGGTGCCGGGGCGTCAGTGCAAGACCAGCTTCTGAGGGGCAGGGGTCCGCTGCCACCCGCCGCTGCTGTGCAGAAAGAGCGGCCCCCAGCGTTCTGGTCCCGGGGAACGTCGGTCCCTCCTCTCGCCCCTGCCCTCGGCCTGGCTCGCGGGGCCTGGTGGGCGTGGGGAGGGGGTAGGCCTGAGCGTCCTGAGGGGAAACGGGGAAAGGGAGGCGCAGGTTCCGGTTGGAGCGTCAGCGCCCCTCCTCCTGACTGCGGGGAAAGCGGCTGAAAACGCATCCCCAGGCTCTCAGGCCCCTTGTTCAGCCGAGTCTCTCTGCACTCCTTCCTCCCTGAGCTAAAGTACTGGGGGGAGGGGACAGGGCAGGGGACTGGTGCAGGTAATGGGGAACATCAAAAGGTGATTGTTAACTAAGGAAAACCAGCTCTCCCAAGGTGAGGAATGTAGCGCTTTTCTTTGTATGGGAAGATGCAAGCGTCTGGGCTCACTGAAGTCATTCCTTTGACATGCACCTCAGCTCTCTGGGGCCAGCATTCTGTATTTGCCTATCCTGAGTTCCTCAGGGCCCACCGGCTCACATTGGAGGGCTGCAAGTGCTGATGACTGTGACTTCCTTTGTTTACTGATATGGCAAGAAATATTCCATTTCTCACAGGCTTGAGGGGCAGAGAGTGAAAAAGAGTAGGAGAATCTCACTCAGCATGTAATTTGGCTTATATATAATATTTATATTTAAGTGTGCTAATGGAGGCTCTCAATTCCAATCAATTTGTACTACTGCCCTCTATGTATTAATTTCATCAATATCATATGATAAATGCGTATAAAATTGACGTAATCCATTTAAGCAGGATAATGATTTTTAAAGGAAACATAATAGAAATATAACAACAAAACCCTTACCACTAAAGGCTGTGTGTGGAACAACCTAAATACATGTTCCATTGTTAAAATATTGAAAGATGTATTCAGTAGAAATATCAACAAAATGAAAAATAATAAGGGCAGCGGAATGCTGAAATGTTGTATCTTTATCATTAAAGTGGCAGAAAATCATTTATTAGTAGGCACTGAGGGCAGAGGATGCCTGATTTTATATCTTTTTCATATTTGTGCAGTTGTTTCAGCAAGTAACTTAAAGACAAAATGGAAAAACAAGGAGGTTTGTGCCTGAGATCATGTTGATGCGAAACCAGGGATGGCCACCTTGTGCCAGGTGAGTGAAGTTTACCTGGCCAGGTAGACCGCAGAGCTCCTGAGGAGCCAGGGTTGGAATTCTTCTGCTGGGTGCTCCTTAGCTTCTGTGACTTGATTGATTATGAGTCATGTTGGGGGAAAGACCTGATCACAGGAAATGGGTGGAAATAGAGTGATTTGGGGAGCAGCTAACGACATTCATCAGAGCTCATGGCCTGATTGAATTTTTAAGAAACAGGAAAACAAATGCTTCTTATGGAATCAGAGAATGTGAGGGCTGGACAATCCCAGAAAATGAGAAACACCCATCCCATTTTCCAGATGAGAATACAGAGGCCCAGCAATGTGAAATCCCTCACCCAAGTTGCACCTGTCTCTCCTCCCCACTACATGGTTCATGAAAGCAGGACTCTTCCTGTCTTGATCACTGCTGAACTCCAAACAGAGCCAGGCATCTAGCAGCTGCTTCAAAAATTTTGGTTGACTGGATGAACAATGCTATTTCTTTCTTTCTCATTCTTATTCAGGACTGTGCCAAGAACTCCCCAGGTTGAATGTAATTCGATAAATGTAAATATTAATTGAGTTTTGTTGTGATGAGGGCTTAGGCTTTGAAGGTAACAGACTTGGTTCAGATCCTGGTTCTGCCATTCAATAGCTGTTTGGCTTTGGGAAAATTACTAAACCTCTCTGAGCTTACTTCCTCCTTTGTAAAGTGGGGATAAAACTATCTGAGCCAGCAGAGCACCTGCATCAGGGATGTGCACTAAGTATTGGTCTTTCTCACTCTCCCACTCCTTCTCTCTGTTCTTCCCAGAGAAGATGTATAGAAGGATATAGTAGTTTTTTTAAAAAAATAATTCATTTAATTATTTTTGGCTGCGTTGGGTCTTCGTTGCTGCGTGTGGGCTTTCTCTAGTTGCAGTGAGCGGGGGTTACTCTTTGTTGCGGTGCATGGGCTTCTCATTGCGGTGGATTCTCTTGTTGCGCTTGTTGTGGAGCACTGGGTTTAGGCAGGCAGCTTCAGTAGTTGTGGCCTCCAGGCTCAGTAGTTGTGGCGCATGGGCTTAGCTGCGCCACGGCATTTGGGATCTTCCCTGACCAGGACTCGAGCCCATGTCCCCTGCCTTGGCAGGCAGATTCTTAACCACTGCACCACCAGGGAAGTCCAATATAGTACTTTTTAAAGAGGGGTTTTAATTTATGTCAGATTGTGTACATTTTTCTTGTGGAAAAGATTATTCCACTATAGAAACATAAACACGCAAAACCACTCCAAATGCAGTATTCTATGGGTTAGATATTATCAGTCACATTTTATAAGTAATTGGGCAAATGCCAAAGCACTAGGTACTGGGGAGTAAGAAGATTCAAATCTGGGGTGCCCCCCACCCCAATTTCAAGAGCAGGGTGTGTTTTTCAAATCCATGTTTCATCTGGTCTTTGTTTCTCATCCATCCTCTGCGTCTGCCTTTCTCAAGAAGGCTCAGATCCTCGGCTTTCACACCCTCCCGGCTGGCTGTGCCCCAGCTCCCGGCCTGGAACCTCTGCATGCCTGGGTGTGCCTGCTCCCCCTGTGCATCACCAGCTTTGCCAGGGAGCTGCTGTATCGTGCACTGCTTGCTGTACCCAGAGTACCTGGACCCTTCTGGTACATGAAGTGCAGCCTCCTCACCATGTGTGCAGCCCATCCCCTTACCTTATATCCTGCCCCTAAGCCAGGCTTGGGGGTGACTACAGTGTGCATTCAGCTGTGTGAGGTGCTGGGATCAAAGTGAAGTTCCCAACTTTTGAAGTTGCAGGCTTGAGGGGCATACAGTGATTTAAAGTCGGGTCACCTGACTTAAAGGGGGGACTGACTGATTTAAAACCAAGCAGCTGACTTAAAGCCTGCGTCCCTCAGCTGCAGGACGAGACCAACTTTGGCGGTGCACGGGTTCGCTCCAAGCCAGCACTGCTGTTCAGGAAGAGCTTCCAGTAGCGCCTTAGTGCAGGGGGACTTGGTCCGTTGTCTTGCCCCTGCCCTCAGAGGGGGGCCACCTGCTCTTCTGGAGAATCAGGGAGGGGGAAGCGCAGAGTCCCGGCTGGAGCTGCGGCACCCCTTGTCTGATGGCAGGGAAAGGGGGGCGGGGCTGTGTGGTGTCCTGGGGCTGGACTCACCAGGTCGACTCAGCCTCTCAGCCTCCTAACCTCCCCCCACACACCCCACAAGAGTTTCCAATAATATGTAATTGCGCCTTAGGTTCTCGGTCTTCAAACTCATACCCAGGCTCCCAGGCCCCTTGATTCAGCCAATTCCTCTGTGCTCTTTCTTCTATTAGATACAGTCCCAGAGGGAGGGGCTGGGGGATGGGACTGGAGGGATGCCGGCAGCACTGGCCTCAGCTGACTAAAGAGATCCGGGGCCTGCGCTATCACACATGTGCGAGGACCCTTAAGGCGGAATCGAGGGGGCCAGTTAGAGGCAGTCCTGGCTGCCTCAAGTGAGTATGGATCACCGTCGGGTGGGGAGCACGCTGACCCCTGAGACGTACTGTTAGGAGGATGTGTTCCTCCCTCGGCTTCAAGGACGTGGGTGAGCTTCAGGGCTCCAGTTCCCCTCCAGGCCTCCAGGTCCGACTGCACCGCAGCGGCCTTGCAGACCCGCCTTCCTGTCCCAGAGCTTGCCAGGCTCCAGGAAGAATCCAGACTGCAGAGATGGTGCCTGAGCGCTCCAGCTTGAGAAGTGCTGTCCCTGGGGACCCAACAGTGGAGGGAGGAAGGGTGAAGGGAGTGGGGGGGTGGGGTCGGGAGGGGTGGCTGCCCTGGGAGACGTTGAGAGAGAAATATCGCCCCCCACACCCCCTGCCCCTGCAACTGACCCGTTGATGCCATAGGATCTCAGGGCCTTTTAGTCAGAGATGCCTCTGCTTCTTTACTCCTGTGTTCAGAACTATGCAAAACCAACTCTTCATCCTCTTGCTGCCTTGCCAGGACTTTTAAAGCACTGTTCTTTTGAAGCACTCGTTCCCTAAACTGCAGTTTGGAGCTGTCCCAGCTATTTAAAAGTGTTCTCCTTAAACTGAGACTAAATCCTACTCTTTTGGAAAAATTGTCCTTCACTTCATTGGAGATCATCTTTTCTGCCCATTCCTTCCTTCTACTGCCCTCTTAAGAACCCCTGTGTTCAAAGAGCTTGGTGATTTATTTTTTGCTTGATGTCAAAAAGAAACCTTCCCCATGCACCCCAAAACGCTTTCCTGGAACATAGGTGTTTCACAACCATGACAGTGTTTCACAGTTAGTATACACTGGGTAGACTGCCTAGCAATCCCTCCAAGAGCCAGAGGTGAGCAACACCTTTACTTATTTGATTGGATGCCCTTCAAGTTTAGGAAGGTCCCATTCTTATGACCCAGCAGATAAGACAGAGCCCTGGATGGCTGTGGCTGTGATTAGATAACTTCTGATGATTTTATTTCCCTTACTGAGCTGCTGCTTCTAGGTTAAATTCATTTTATTACCTGTCCATTTTTAAAGAAAGACTGACAAAGTCACTGGAATAGGTCAGGAGTCTGAGCTCAGGGTTGGTCAAAGGTACTCACAGGGAGGAAGGTGGATAAAAATAGGTGGGAAAAATAGGAGGGTTGGCAAGTACAGCCAGGACACCCGTGTTCATCATGCATACTAATAAAGGCCAGAATCTCCTCATTTATCTCTGGTGGGAAGTTTTGATGGTTTCACAGGATCAAACTCAAATCATATTCAAACTAGGGGATTTCCCTGAGCATAAAAGGAAGTATCCATCCCTAGCAGGAGTCGCTGCGGAGGAATAAAGATGTAGATGTAGAGAACGGACTTGAGGACACAGGGAGGGGGAAGGGTAAGCTGGGATGAAGTGAGAGAGTGGCATGGACATATATACACTACCAAAGGTGAAATAGATAGCTATTGGGAAGCAGCTGCATATAGCACAAGAGAGATCAGCTCAGTGCTTTGTGACCACCTAGAGGGGTGGGATAGGGAAGGTGAGAGGGAGACACAAGAGGGAGAGGATATGGGGATATATGTATATGAATAGTTGATTCACTTTGTTATACAGCAGAAGCTAACACAACAAGGTAAAGTAATTATACTCCAATAAATATGTTAACAACAACAACAAAAAAACCCCCAAAATCTAAGTCAATCAAGCCAACGGAGACATTGTATGTGTTTACAGTTCAAGAAATCCACAAGAGAATCCTTTATTCTGTAGGCAATGAATGGTCCATTCGAAAAGAAAAAAACCTTCTAAAATGTTGTTTTTCCATTTATTGTTCAGAACATCATTTTTATACCTCTGAATGTCTTACTATTCAAAGCCAAGTCACGTGAGTTACAGGGAAGCAGCTGATTGATTTAAAGTTGGGTCATGTGATTTAAAAACCAGTGGCAGTTGATTGATTTAAATCCCAGTTAAATGACATGAGGAAGGGGTGCTAAAAACTGCTTTTTCATCTCTGGCTCAGAATATCATATTTACCTTGGTTCTTCTTATGATTTAGAAAACTTAAGCTGTCTCTCCTTGGAATCATCAGGAGAAAAGTACAGTATTTAGGTTCATTCTTGATACCAACTTCTCACAGTTAAGGTGTATTGACTAAAAGATCTTCCTTCTTCAAGAGATTCCAAACCTCTGTAAGACACTTCATTGTAATTGGAGAAAAAAGAAGAATGAAATCAGGCCAGCAGCTGCAGGAGGCCAAGGCAGCCCCCAGGACTAGGGAAGGAAGAGGACGAAGGGCTGAGAGTTGCCATTAGAGCAGACAACCTCCAGAGGGCGCTGAAGCACCGGCAGAGCCCACCTGCCACTCCCAGTTTGGCACTCCAGGGTCAAATTTGGGTTTGGAGATGGGGTTGCTGTAACCCCAAGGAGGTGAGCAGAGAGGAGGAGTTGATTACCTCTGATTATCCTCTGACTCTCTGGCCCAAATTGCCTGACTTCACAGGGGAGACAGTTTTGCTTTCAGCAACTGATGGGACACTTCCAGGCTGGTCGGGTTGCCCAGTGGCCCGACAGCCTGACAGGCTGACTGCGGTGTGATTGCCCTTCGTTTCTCCAGAATCTGTACATCAGGAGGTGCATGGGTGGGGGAGCCCATTCACTGCCACCCCGCACCCCCAGGGGGGATGGCACCTTCCCTGGTTGTACCCTATGATCACCAGGTACTTGAAATGAATGCAAGATTTTTGACTTCAAGGAAAAGCTCACATAACCGCTTCTTCCTCATAATGTGTGGGATTTACTATAATGGAAGGACGTTATAAAGAACAGGTAGAAAACTCACCTGTTGGTCTCCATGTAGGAGTTAATTTTGCATGAATCCCTCCTACATGAGTAGATAGCAGAGGTTTATTTTTGTTCTCGTGTGTGTAGTTGTGTCAGAGGATGTAGGTATGGTGATTTGAAGCCCTCAAAGAAATATCCTCAGAACTCTCAAGACTTCTCTTGATTGGAACCGAAAGAGACCTGGAAAAGGAGGAAAAGAAAAGGAGGAGGGAGAACGAATGAATGTTTCTCAGTAAATTCACCTTCCTGGTTGGTTGTTCTGTCTTCTCATTTCTTTTAACTTCCATGTATGTCTAATGGAATAATGTAGAAAGGCTGACTTTTATGCTTTACAAGATTTTACATCACAAAGAAACTAGAAGTGGCTAACAGAACTTATTCAAATCAATTTTACATAGAGACTTTGATATTAAATTTGTATACTAAAATGGGTTTATCCAAATTTTCTCTTTCTTTTTGAGTGAATATTTATAACATATTTTTGTAGATAATAATTTATCCTAGATATACAAAATTGTGAGAATGGGTACCATTTTTTACCACTTAAATGATTTCTTTTAAATGAATAGATTGTACACTTTAAATGCCAATGTTGTGTCTTACATGTTGTGTTTTAATTCCTTGATTTCCAAAACTTGTGTTTATTTAATTGATTTCTATCTAATAATCTGTCTCCCCTTTATTGTTCCTTACTTTATATTTTATTGATCTATAGTTAATTTACATTGTTATATTAGTTTCAGAGGTACAACAGTGATTCATAAATGTTTAGGTTCTTCTCCATTTATAGTTATT
Source organism: Eubalaena glacialis (assembly GCF_028564815.1). Classification (NCBI taxonomy): domain Eukaryota; kingdom Metazoa; phylum Chordata; class Mammalia; order Artiodactyla; family Balaenidae; genus Eubalaena; species Eubalaena glacialis. The sequence continues at coordinate 129,242,440 of NC_083716.1, forward strand.
ATAAAAGAGTGGCTATATTCCCCATGCTATACAGTACACCACTGTAGATTATTGATTTTATACATAGTGGATTGTACCTCAAAATCTCCTACCACTATTTTGCTCCTCCACCCTATCTCTCCCTGCTGGTAACCACTAGTCTGTTTTTTAATCTTTGAGTCTGTTTTTTTGTTGTTGTTGTTGTATTCAATTTTTCAGATGCCACGTGTAAGTGATAACATACCATGCTTGTTTTCTCTGCGGCTTATTTTACTAAGCATAATACCCTCCAAGTCCATCCATGTTCTTGCAAATGGCAAAATTTCATTTTTTGCTGAAGTCATCATAAAAAATCTTTTTTATCCACTAACCTATTGATGAACACTTAGTTTGACTCTATATCTTGGCTATGGCAAATAACACTGTTATGAACATTGGGGTACAGTTATTTTTTTGAAATAGTGTTCTTATTTTCTTCTGATATACCCAAGAGTGAAACTGCTGGATATTATGGTAGTTCTATTTTTAGTTTTTTGTGGAACCTCCATTCTGCTGTCCACAGTAGCTGCACTACTTCACATTCACATCAAGAGTGTACAAGAGTTTCCCTTTCTCCACATCCTCACTAACCTTTGTTATTTGTGATCTTTTTGATGACAGCCATTCTGACAAGACTGAGGTGATATATCTCATAGTTTTGATTTGCATTTTACTGCCGATTAGCTATGTTTAGCATCTTTGTGAGTTCTGGCTGTCTATCTGTATTTTTTCCTTGGAAAAATGTCTATTTACGTCTTCTCATTTTTTAAAAAAAGATTTTGGGTGTTTTTTTTGATACTGAGTTGTATGTGCTGTTTCTGTCATTTAGATATGAACCCTTGCTTAGTCATCTTTTTGGTGTTAACCTCTTATCATGTGCAAATATTTTCTCTCCTTCAGCAGGTTGTCTTTTCATTTTGTCTGTGGTTTCCTTTGTTGTGCAAAATCTTTTAAGTTTAGTGAAGTTCCATTTGTTTATTTTTGCTTTTGTTTCATTTGCCTGAGTAGACTGAACCTAAAACTGTTGCTATCATTTATGTTGAAGAATGTTCTGTATTTTCCTCTAGGGGTTTTATGGTTTCTGGTCCTACATTTAGGTGTTTCTTCAGTTTTGCATTTATTTTATATATGGTGTGCTAAAATAATCTAATTTTATTCTTTTCCATGTAGCTGACCAGTTTTCCTAGTACAACTTATTGAAGAGACAGTTTTTTCTCCATATTGCCTGCTTTGTCATAAATCAATTAAATATAAGTGTGTGGGCTTATTTCTGGGATCTCTATTCTCTTCCAGTGATCTTTGTGTCTGTTTTTGCTCCAGTACGATTCTCTCTGATTACTGTCGCTTTGCAGTATAGTCTGAAGTCAAGGTGCGTGATGCCTCCAGCTGTGTTCTTTCTCAAGATTGTTTGGCTATTTGGGGTCTTTGTGTTTCTATACAAATTTTAAAATTACTTTTTCAAGTTCTGTGCAAATGCTTTGGTATTCTGATAGGGATTGCATTAAATCTGTAGATTGTCTTTGGTAGTATGGTTATTTTAAGAGTTTTAATTTTTCCAGTTCATGCACATGCTATGTTTTTCCATCTTTTTGTGTTGCCTTCAACTTCTTTCACCAATGGCTGATAGATTTCTGAGCACATGTCTTTTACCTGCTTAGGTGTGTTTATTCCTAGGTATCTTATTCTTTTTGATGTGATTGCATATGGTATAGTTTTCTTAATTTTTCTTTCTGACAGCTTTGGGTTTTGTTTTTTCTTCTTCTTCTAATTCCTTCAGGTGTAATGTTAGGTTGTTTATTTGATATTTTTCTTGTTTCCTAAGAATAAGCTTGTGTCACTATAACTTCCCCCGTGAACTGCATTGGCTGTGTCTCATAGATTTTGGATCATTGTGTGTTCATTTTCATTTGTCTTGGGTATTTTTAGAATCCCTCTTTAATTTCTTCAGTGTTCCTTTCTTCCCCTTCTATTCCCTTCATCTGTGATGTGAGGACTATCTTTAATATTATGTTTGGATTTCTTTCAGTTTTGTGTATGTGTGTGTGTGTGAGTGTGTGTGTGTGATTATTTAAGTTGCTGAGCTCTTAATTTCACATGGACACTACCAACCCTGCATTGTTACTCTGCTCCCCCACAGTTACTGAATTTGACCTTATATTTTACATCTACTTGTTTTGTGTGTCCCTTAACTTCTTATTGTGAATATAGATGATTTTATTACTGTTTTCTTTCATCCTTCCTATTAGCTGTGTACATGGTTGATTTACTACCTTTGTTGAATATTTGCCTTAACCAATGAGGTTTTTCCTTTAGTAAGTTTCCTTTCCTAATTTTTATGTTTCAGTCGTGGCCTTTTCTTTTTCACATAGAAAAGCCCCTTTAAGATTTCTCATAAAGCTGGTTTGGCGATGCTGAGCTCTTTTAGTTTTGTTTCTCTGTAAAACTTTAGATCTCTCCATCAAATCTAAAGGAGAGCCTTGCTGGGTAGAGTATTTTTGGTTATGGGCTTTTCCCTTTCATGACTTTAAATATACCATGCCACTCCCTTCTGGCATGCAGAGGTTATCCTCTGATAACTTTATGCAAGTTCCCAGTCAGCTGATAACTTTATGCAAGTTCCCATATTTGTAACTTGTTGCTTTTCCTTTGCTCCTTTTAATAGTGTCTTTTTATCTTTATGTTTTTTGCCATTTTAATTACAGTGAGTCTTGGTGTGGTCCTCTTTGGGTTGATCCTGTTTTGGCCTTACTGTGTTTACTGGACTTGGATGTCTGTTTTCTTTCCCAGGTTAGGGAAGTTTTCAGCTCGTATGTCTTCAGGTATGTTCTACACTGCTTTCTCTTCCCTTTTTGCTTCTGGGACCAGTATAATGCAAATATTAGTACACTTGATGTTGTTTCACAAGTCTGTTCAACTTTCCTCATTTCATTTTAATCTATTGTTTTACTGTTCATCTTCAGTAATTGCCACTACTCTGTCCTTCAGTTTTCTGATTCATTCCTCTGTATCGTTTAGTCTACAGTAGTTTCCTTTTAGTGCATTTTTCATTTCAGTTATTGCATTCCTCATCTCTGTTTTGTTGTTCTTTAATGGTCTAACTCTTTTTTAAAAACTTCTAACTTCTTGCTCTGGTTGTCCATTCTTCTCCTGTGTTCTTTGATCATCTTTACCGTCATTACCTTGAACTCTTTCTTGAGTAGATTGGCTATCTCCACTTCACTTAGATTTTCTTCTGAGTTCTTATCTTGTTCCTTCATTTGGATCGTGTTTCTGTGTCACCTCATTTTTCTTAACTTCCTGTTTTTATTGCTATGTATGTAGTAGGTTCGTTATATTTCCTGACCTTGGAGAAATTGCCTTTTGTAGGAGAGGTCCTATGTGTCCCAGCAGCCCACTGTCCCCTGGTCACTAGAATTATATGTTCTAGGTGTACCCCCTATGTGGGCTGCTTGGGCTCTTCTGTTGTGGTGGGCTGACTACTGTGGGTGGTCTGCTAGGCTTGGTTGCCCCCAGACTGCTTGTTTGCCAGGCTCTGCCTTGTATGGAGGCTGTCTGTGCTGCTTGGTGAGACTAAATCATAAGGCAGCTGGCTGCACATCTCTGGGGGACACCAAATCTAGTGCTGGTTCACTTATGGGTAGAATTGCAGTCCAGGTGATATCAGGGCTAGTGCCCAGTCACTGGTCCTGGGGCTACGCTGGCTACTGGGAGGAAGAGACAGGTCCTGAGTTCTGGCTGCAGGGCCCAGGAGTCACAGAGTTGGTGTTGGATCACTGTTCCTGACACAGCTATCTGCAGGGTCTGGGGTATCCCTAATCTTGTGTTGGCATTCTGCTGGGCAGGGTCAGGACCCAGCTGAGTCCATGGCTGCTTCTGGCCTGCAAGTGAGTGTTCTGGTCACACAGGCTGCTGGGCTGTGGTATCCCTGGAGCTGGTGTGTGCCTGTTGGTGTATGAGGCTGATCCCAATGCTAGAGCAGGTTTGCTGTTGGGTAGGTCCAAGCTCCATCCAGTCCCTGTGCAGTAATCACCTGCCGATGGTGAGGCTGACTCCAAGGCCAGAGTAGGCTCACTTGTCAGAGGGGTCAGGGACTCTGGGGCTGGTGCGTGTCCACTGAGGTGTGGAGGCTGGTCCTGGGGCTTTTGGTGGCTGGACCCATGTCCAAGGCCAGCTGTGCAGTGAGAGGGTCTGAAGGCAGCCTGTTTGCTGGTGGATGGGGCTATGCCCCTGCTCAGTTAGTTGCTTGGCCTGCAGCATCCTAGTACTTGTGTCTATAGTCTGGTGGAAATGGGTAGGGCTAGGTCCTGAGGCTAAAAAGATAGAGGGAGGATTCTGAAATTATGCTTGCTGGTACCAGTGTCCATGAAGTAGAAGGAGCTCCCCCGAGTGGCTGCTGCCAGTGTCTCTGTCCCTGAGGCTGTGCTGTAGTTGCCTCTTGCCTCTCTGGGAGACTCTCTAAGATCAGGAGGTAGGTGTGACCCGGGATCCTTTCAAATGACTGCTTCTGTTCTGATTCTCGGATCATGTGGGATTTTGTGAGCATCTTTTACGAGTGGAGTCTCTATTTCCCACAACCCTCTGGCTCTCTGGAAAATAAGCACTACTGGTCTTCAAAATCCAACTTTCTAGGAACTCTTCTTTCCAGAACAGGATCCCTGGGCTTAGGAGCCTGATGTTGGGTTCATACACCTTGCTACCTGGGAGCACCTCTGAAATTGTAATTATTCTCCCATTTGTGGGCCACCCACCTGGTGGTATGGGTCTTGACTCTATTGAGATTTTGCCCTTCCTTCCTGTCTTGTTGAGGCGCCTTCCTTATGTCTTTAGCTGTAAAACATCTTTTACAGTAGGTCCCGGCCTTTTTCATCAATTGCTGTTCTGTAAACTGTTGTGACTTTGGTGTGCCCATGAGAGGCATCAAGCTCTGGGTCTTTGAATGCTATCATCTTGGACAATCTGTCCACTTCATTCTTAAATTATATTATTTAATTTTTCTTAGTATCTTATTTGATTAGCGACAGTTTGAAATTTATTATCACTCATGTTTACTACGCCTGTTTAAAGAAATTGAATAGTGCATTCATTCATTTTGAAATGAAGGTAGTGACCTGTGAATTTCCATACCTCAAAAATCAAGGATAGGACAAAAGCCTTTTCTACCTGTGTTACCCTCAAACTCTGCACCCCACCCCAGCCTAGGGATTAACCTCTTGCACCCATGCTCACCTTCTGTTTTCGGACCATTAACCATCATTGCATCTGTATGTGTGTTGACAAAGTGAACTCTAGTCTTTGCAGTTTTTGTGTTTTGTGTTTTGGTTTAGGGAACAGCCCTACTATGAATGTACATTTACTGCTCTACTGAAGTTCATGTATAAACCTGTCAAGCACATTACCAGAATTGGAATTGCTTGTATATACACTTTGATAAATTTTAGAGACAATGGTAGAACAGAAGTAAATTGTATTTCAAATCCCACAATATTTTCACACCATGAAAACCCTTCCCTGTTTAATCTATTTGTGTGTAGTTTATCTTTATGCCCATGCTATATTTCCCAGAAATGGGTAAGTGTTATGTTTCTTGCTAGCATATTTACTGTATTGTTCAAAGTCAGGCGTTTAGTGGTTTTAGCATGATCCTATTTCCATGAACTCATAAATACAAGATCTTCTCTCACACTGTCTTTTACTCCCTGCTGTTTTATATTGCCCTCCTAATTCTCAGTCCTGGTCTTTCTTTATGTTCTTCATCAACCTGGATAGGTTATACTATTTTCTACCTTATTCAAGACCAATAGAATAGAGTAGAACACCCAGAAATAAACCCTGATATATGGCCAAATGATTCTTGACAAGTTGCCAAGACTTTTCAAAGTAGAAAGGATAGTATTTTCAACAAATGGTGCTGAGAAGTCATGTTGTCAACATGCAAAAGTAGGAAGATGGACCCTTACCTAACATCATATGCAAAAATTAATGAAAACGTATCAAGAAACTAAATATAAGACCTAATAAAATAAAAAGTGTTAGAAGAAGACACAGGATAAGAGCTTCATGACATTGGATTTGGCAGTGTTTTCCTCAATATGAAACGAAGGAACAACAAAGGTACAGCTAACAAAAAAATAAACAATTTGCAGTACATAATTTTAAAAAAATGTGTATCAAAGAAATGTAAACAGAATAAAATGGCAACCCACAAGATGGGAGAAAATATTTGAAAGCCATCTATCTGACAAGAGATTTCTATTCAGAATATACAGAGAACTCCTACACCTCAACAAAAAGCAAACACCCTGATTCAAAACTGGATAAAAGACTTGAATAGATGGTTCTTTAAAAAGATGTACAAATCACTAAGCCCTAGAATAGATGCTCCATATCACTAAATGCATGTTTATATATTTGTGTGCATGCATACACACACAAGCACACACACACATACACAAGCAGAAAACAAGTATTGGTGAGGATGTGAGGGAGTTGGAACCATTGTGCTATGCCAGTGGGAATGTAGAATGATACAGCTGCTTTGCGAAAGAGTATGGCAATTTTTCAGATATTGAAAAATAGAATTACTACATGATCCAGGAACTTTACTATGAGGTATACCCAAAGGATTTGAAATCAGGGTCTTAAAGAAATATTTGTACTCCAGTGTTTAGAGCAGTAATAATCACAGTAGCTAAAATATGAAAGCAACCTAAGTGTTTATCCACTAGTTCCTGGATAACCAAAGTGTGGTATACGCATATAATACAATATTATTCAGGCTTAAGAAGGAAAAGATCTAGGAATATCCTACAACATGGATGAATCTTGAGGAAATTTAGCTACCCAAAATGCCATTTTTGTGACTTTTAGTGAGTCATAACAATACAACTACTTATTTCAATTATATGGGGTACTTAGTGTAGTCAAAACCATAGAAATTGGGAGGGTAATGATGCTTTTCAGGTGGTTATGGAACAAAAAGGAAAGTTATGTTTAAAGGATATAGAGTTACAGTTTTAAAACGAAGAAAAGAATTAGAAAGATAAATGGTGATGTTGATCGCCCAATAATATGAATGTATTTAATATCACTGAACGGTGCACTTTATAATAATTACAATGTTATATTTTATGTTATTTGATTTTACCAGCATACACAATTGGGAAAGAATGTAATATCAGGAAAGGGAGTGGACCTGGGATAGAGCAGAGAGTAATCAGAAGGTGAGACACTGCATATGTTGAAGAAGAAGAGCTGAGAGTCTTCATTGGCCAGAAGAGACTTTATAAAAGAGAAAAAAAAAATTACTCTGAGGGTGTATTAAATAGATATCTATGGGTGCACTGTTATCTCCCATGGGTTATCTTAAAGAGTCTTTAATAAAGTCCATAAGGCTTGCTGAGGTTTTTTTTTAAAAACTGGATTCCCTAGGAGATAATTAGAGGGTGGTACTTAAGTCTATGTCTAGGTTGACAGATTTTGCAGGGAAGACGAACTTGAGAACAGTGAAGGTCCTGAGAGTGTAAGTACATGGAAATTAGAAAAAAAAATAAAGGGAATTAGGAAAACTTTGGGCTTCGAAGGTCATGTATTAGTGAGTCAGACCTGAGGTTTCTAAGGAGTTATATACACAGTTGCTATTTGGATTACTTGTTGATAAAGATAAGTGGAAAAACTAGAGTCATTTCCAAGTGTAGGTAAGATATAATGAGAGGATGGAGGTGGAAAGTAGGGAGGCCCAGAGAGAAGTGGGAAGGTCATATCGGGCCAAGATGGTGGTAATATCCAGCAGAACAGATGGTTGGGCAGACTATGGATTCATCTTTTTTATTTCGGCTCCCCCCCACCATCCTTAAAAATTCTTTGGGAATATTTCATGGCTCTGTGATGCAGGTACAGAATTCGAGTGAGGAGACTACACCCTCAGTGTCCAGCTCTCTGAGTCCTCAGTGTGCTTCAAATGATGGAGAACTATTGCTTCTTCACGAGAAGAGTTAGTACCTCGTAGCTAAGATTAAGCTGGAGCTTATGCAATATTGATTCCATTTTATATATACTGTTGGAATGGAGGTTCCTCCTCCTCTTTTCTTGACCATTATGAAATGAATCTATATTTCTCAATATTTGGGTATATCAGGTAAATACATTAAGTAAAGGAATCTTATATATTGCTCCCTGCATAGTTTGCTCTTTCTTGTTTCTCTTTTACCTTTACTAAATTAGCACAGGGAGAGACCTTGAAATGTTCTAATCAGGAGAGATTAGAACATCATATTTCTAGAGAGGTTGGTTGGACAGAGCAGGGGTCCCAGTGAAAATCAAAGCCTCTGTTTCTACTTGGAAGTGTACCTGTATAGAGTAGAGGGCTCCAGGAAATATCCTAGAATATTCCAATGTCCCTGCGGGAGATGATTAAGAGAGGTAGGATCTGGTACCAGATCAGTGTACTATGACATGTTTGTCAGTCATCTGATGTGAGATTCTCAGAGCCAATCCCATATGGTAGGGCTGAGTGCAGAGTGATGAAGAACCTGTGAAAGCCTTTGATTGCATGTTAAAGATGAAGCTCTGATTTCGGGGAGAATTTTCTTACCTGACTGAATGTCACCCTTCTGTGAGGATGAGATTCTGTGCTTTTCCTCTGTTGATGACCACTGACTGAAAATCATTAGAGAATCATGTCTAGAAAGCATTCTTTATTTAATTTCTTAAAGAAGAAAACATAGAAAACATTTTTATCCACTTTCAAATTGAGGATCAAGGGGAATGACATCAGTGAAAATGTCAGAGTAGGGAGCTCTGGTTTGTGTCCATCCCCAGAAACACTGACATACGTGGTACAACCTTTCAAAATGATCTTATCAACACATGTAAGTTTTCTTTTCTTTTCGCCCTGTAGATTTATCTATCATTGAAACTTTACTTACTACAGGATGTGGAGAATAAACAGAGAAGTAGAAACTGTATTTCCTGATGAGAGAATCACTAAGTCACATTAGCTGTTCTGAGCTACGTCTTACTCACCGTGACTGTAATTAAAACAAAGAAACAAACAAAACAGTTTTTTTTTTTTTTGGTAAGTCAGTTCTGACATTTCCTCGTTAAAGACATGGTAACAGATACAGACTTAGATTTATCAGAATTGAGCAAAATTTTGACTGTACCTGTGTTGAATATATGAGCATGACCTGCTACAAAACTTCATTATACTTATTGCCACAACTGACAAATTCCATTTTTCCACTCCTGATATGTTGCATGTAAGTAATGCATAGGTCACTAACCCCAGCTGGTCACAGGTAAACTCTGCCACATGGATTGCTGCATGTTTTCCTGCTAGAAGACCATACATTCTCGAGTATCATGCCTGCAGAGTATCTGGGCTCTTCTTTTTTCTGGATAAAGTTTAGATAATCACCTAATTTTATGGGAAATATATAAATTGTACCTGCATATTCTTCAGGTTTTTATTTATCCATTCTCTTTCAAGTCCTAAGTGCAAATGTTAAAGTGATTTCCAAGAGGGTGGTAAATAAGACAGCTACGTTTATGCTCCAAAATTAACAATAAATCATAATACAATTGTAAATGCATTAATGTGTGATTAATATGTAGATACTTATGTAAATGCAATTTTAATAATGCTTTGTGGAGAGCTTCAGAATCTAGGTATTAAAAAAAAAAGAAAAAGGAGTTCTTGAAACTCTGAGGGAATTATAGAGAAGTCTTTGTGTCTATAAATATCACTCTGAAATAATGCATTTTCTCGGAAATAAACTAGGCATAAAATTGTAGGAAAAAACTTCATGAAATGAAAGAGCATTTGAGATGGCCATACAAGAAAAAGAATATTCTCAGAGAATAATGAACAGTGTGGAGTTCAGCAGAAGGGTAATACAGATTCAGAGAGTAAAACTTTGGAGAGCCTAATTATGAGTTCCTCATATTTCATCTTTGGAGAGACGGTAGTCATTTGAAATATGATGTTATAAGATGACGTTAACATACTTAAATACTTTCGTTTAGAAATGACCACTTAGAACCAGAATAAATGAAAGAGAACACAAAATTATGTTTTTGTTGATTTTTAAAGACCTCAGGTGAGTGCTGATAATTTAAAAATACATGATGTCTTTCACTGCAAAGTAAAGGAGCTGTTACAGTGGAGGATTACTGGACTGAATGTCAATATTATGACATAGTATGAGTGTGTTTCGTGTTTGGTAATTGCAATCATTGTTGCTTTTGTTGTGGTCATCCATTTACAATGCTTGGTGTCAGTTGATTTATCTCTTGTAAAAATAAAATACAGTGTGTGTGTGTGAAAAAATACATGATGTCTTGACTAAAGTTGTATGGAATTTGAGATCTGGAAAAAAAGCATTTCTTTTCTGTAATGCTAGGATGCTAATTGGACATTTTTGCAAGAAAGAGATTTCAGGATGCAAATCTCGTGTCTCTAAGGTGGGAAGTCAGTTTATGGCGGAACATTCTATTAAACTTGTGTGAGTGGAGAAATATTTCTTTGGAAGGAAGAGGTCGGTCACGAATCCCTTTTTAATAAAGTTAGTGGTTTATAGTATACCGAATGAGCAAAATGGCTATTTCTGAACTTTAGAAAAAAATAATATAATTTTTCTGCATTTATATTATGAAGCTGATGTAAAGTATCAGAAATCCTTTATTTTGAAAAACAATGTAATCAATTTGACATAATTCATATATATTTAACCTGTGGTACACACACACAATAAAACTTACATTCAAAAAATTTTTTGCACTAAAGAAATATCTTCAAGTGTAGTTGATTTACAATGCTGTGGGTTTTTAAAATACATGTTTATTGGAGTATAATTGCTTTATAACATTGTATTAGTTTCTGCTTTACAACAAAGTGAATCAGCTATATGTATACGTATATTCCCCATATCCTCCCCTCTTGAGCCTCCCTCCCACACTCCCTGTCCCACCCCTCTGGGGGACATAAAGCACCGAGCTGATCTCCCTGTGCTATGCGGCAGCTTACCACTAGCTATTTTACATTTGGTAGTGTATATATGTCAGTGCTTCTCTCTCACTACGTCCCTGTCTCCCCTTCCCCCCTGTGTCCTTAAGTCCGTTCTCTACATCTGTGTCTTTATTCCTGCCCTGTCACTAGGTTCGTCAGTACCATTTTTCTAGATTCCATATATATGTGTTAGCGTACGGTATTTGTTTTTCTCTTTCTGACTTACTTCACTCTGTAATACAGACTCTAGGTCCAACCACCTCACTACAAATAACTCAATTTTGTTCCTTTTTATGGCTGAGTAATACTCCATTGTGTATATGTGCCACGTCTTCTTTATATATTCATCTGTTGATGGACATTTAGGTTGCATCTATGTCCTGGCTATTGTAAATAGTGCTACAGTGAACATTGTGGTACATGTATCTTTTTGAATTATGGTCTTCTCTGGGTATATGCCCAGTAGTGGAATTGCTGGGTCATATGGTAGTTCTATTTTTAGCTTTTAAGGAACCTCCATACTGTTCTCCATAATGGCTGTATCCGTTTACATTCCCACCAACAGTGCAGGAGGTTTTCCTTTTCTCCACACCTTATCCAGCCTTTATGCATTGTTTTATTAATTTCTTTTTATTTAACTTTTGTTTTTTTAATTTTTATATTTATTTTTGGCTGTGTTGGGTCTTCGTTTCTGTGCGAGGGCTTTCTCTAGATGCAGCAAGCAGGGGCCACTCTTCATCGTGGTGCGCGGGCCTCTTCACTATCGTGGCCTCTCTTGTTGTGGAGCACAGGCTCCAGACATGCAGGCTCAGTAGTTGTGGCTCACGGGCCTAGCTGCTCTGCAGCATGTGGGATCTTCCCAGACCAGGGCTCGAACCTGTGTCCCTGCATTGGCAGGCAGATTCTCAACCACTGCGTCACCAGGGAAGCCCTCCTTCATTTCTTTTTCATTTATTTCTGATTTCATCTTTATGATTTCTTTCCTTCTGATAACTTTGGGAGTTTTTTTATTATTCTTTCTTTAATTGCTTTAGGTGTAAGTTTAGGTCGTTTATTTGAGATTTTTCTTTTTTCTTGAGGTAGGATTGTATTGCTATAAACTTCCCTCTTAGAACTGCTTTTGCTGCATCCCTTAGATTTTGGGTCATTGTGTTTTCATTGTCAGTTGTTTCTAGGTATTTTTTTATTTCCTCTTTGATTTCTTCAGTGATCTCTTGGTTATTAAGTAGTGTATTGTTTAGCGTCCATGTGTTTGTATTTTTTTACAGATTTTTTCCTGTAATTCATATCTAGTCTGATAGCGTTGTGGTCAGAAAAGATATATGATATGATTTCAATTTTCTTAAATTTACCAAGGCTTGATTTATGACCCAAGATAAGATCTATCCTGGAGGATGTTCCATGCGCACTTGAGAAGAAAGTGTATTCTGTTGTTTTTGGATGGAATGTCCTATAAATATTAATTAAGTCCATCTTGTTTAATGTATCCTTTAAAGCTTGTGTTTCCTTATTTATTTTCCTTTTGGATGAATTGTCCATTGGTGAAAGTGGGGTGTTAAAGTCCCCCACTATGATTGTGTTACTGTCAATTTCCCCTTTTGTGGCTGTTAGCATTTGCCTTATGTATTGAGGTGCTCCTTTGTTGGGTGCATAAATATTTACAGTTGTTATATCTTCTTTGTGGATTGATCCCTTCATCATTATGTAGTGTCCTTCTTTGTTTCTTGTAATAGTCTTTATTTTAAAGTCTATTTGGTCTGATATGAGAATTGCTACTCCAACTTTCTTTTGATTTCCATTTGCATGGAATATGTTTTTCCATCAACACACTTTCAGTCTGTATGTGTCCTTAGGTCTGAAGTGGGTCTCTTGTAGACAGCATATATACGGGTCTTGTTTTTGTGTCCAGTCAGCCAGTCTGTGTCTTTTGGTTGGAGCATTTAATCCATTTCATTTAAGGTAATTATCGATATGTATTTTCCTATTACCATTTTCTTCATTGTTTTGGGTTTGTTATTGTAGGTCTTTTCCTTCTCTTGTGGTTCCTGCCTAGAGAAGTTCCTTTAGCGTTTGTTGTAAAGCTGGTTATGTGGTGCTGCATTCTCTTAGCTGTTGCTTGTCTGTAAAGGTTTTAATTTCTCTGTCAAATCTGAATGATATCCTTGCTGGGTAGAGTAATCTTGGTTGTAGGTTTTTTCCCTTTCATCACTTTAAATATGCACAAAGATGCACAAAGTGTATGCTCAGCAGTCCCTTAGAGTCGACAGCCTTTCTATTGTGATCTATTTATGATTTATTTCTTAAATGACTAATGAGGCTTAGTCAGATTTTTCTGACAGCTTTGGGTCTTCAGCTTTCTGCTTTCATCATTTGTCCTTAATAGCAAAATCTAGATTTAAAGTGTTTTAGTTTTCTATTCACTTATACATAGTTATATAGATAAAAGATGTCAACATCCCATACAAATGCACCCTTCCCTACTTCTACCTCTCAATATTTTGTGGAGACTTCTGTCTTTATGCAGAGAGTGTATTTGGAGGGGGTGGGGGGGAGGGGGTTCCCCTGTTTAAATAAAATTGCATTTAATATAAACCCAAATCAATACTTTATACCATTAGTACCACCAATATGCCACTCAGGCTGTCCTAAAAGCATCCCCAAAGCAGTTCCTGTGGGAAACAGAAAACAGGCTGTTTGCAGTTCATGAAGAACACCCCAATACTATTCCATTGTATTTTATGTCAAAAAAAAGCATGATCTCTATCAATTTGAGACATCATGTTTTAGAAAATTTGGATATAAGATGCATTTTTTCCCTTTCCTAGCTAACCTAAATTAATAGCAAAAGTAATCATTTATTGAGCACCTACTGTGTTATGCAAATTATTTATAATCTTTATAACACACCTACAATATAGGCATTATAATTGCCATTTTTTAAATGAGGAAATTGAAACTCAGAAATACAATATAATCTGAGCAGAGTTACACAGCTATTGAATGGCAGAGCTAGTATTTAAACCTGTCTCATCATGTTCCAAAGTCTATGTCTGTATTAAGATAGGAAGACTATAACTTTCTGATACTCAATACACCTTAAAAAGTGAAATTTGGAGAATGTGAAAATTCCCCCCATATCAGAAAACTAGTCTAATTTTTAAAAGAAGTATCATGAGCAGAATCAGGCAATTAAGTAAAAGTACTATTCAAGTACACAAATCACTGTGATCATTGGAGAACATGTTACTGTCACATGAAAGACAATGAGAGAAGAATAGTATTTACAGCAGTGGGAGAAAATTTCTATGTCTTTATGCTTCTTTGCCTTTTAAAATGTTAATCTCATAATGATAAAATGAAAGGAACAATAAGGTTTTGTTTCCAAAAGCTGCTGCTAATAATGATATGTTCACTATACCATAGGCTGTCTAGTCCAGTGTGTTTGTGCATTACTTGTTTATTTATGTATATACTTAATTTTAAAAATAAGTCTTTTATTATAAATATGATATACCTTCGTTGCTACATATTCAAGCCATAGAGAAAGGCATAGAATCGTTTTTCGTTATATTCTTCCAGATTTTATTATTTTTTCACTTCCTTTTCCTTTCCTCCCTTTATTTGAGGTTGGTATTTATGGAAAGACTGGCCCAAAGCTTGAAGTTTCTAATGACTCTGTTAAGCTTCTACCATCCCACTTCCTGCTTCCAAGTGGCAACCGCTTTGAATTTTTCAACTTGATCTTTTGGTGTTTACCTCGGTATCTCCATGTAACATGTTTATACATGTTTCTACTTCCTGTATTTTCTCATTGAAATTACCTTTTGACTTCTCATTTTTGGAAGGTGAGGATTTATATTTTTTCACAATCCCTTCTCAACCCCCACTACACACACACACACACACACACACAAACACACACACATACACATCCTTTCAACTTGGTAAGAGTGAAATTTTGGTTTTGTTTTTTAGGACTGAATCCAGTATACTATGATCACTTTTTCTTGTACATTTTGTTTAACTTTGAGCTAATATTTTCTCTCTTTCATATTCTATCAACTTTATATGTACTCTTCACTAATTCAACTCCAAAGCCTCCGTCTGTTGTATAATAAACTTCTTATTATATCCAAACACATTAGGTCTTCTCCGAATTTTCTCTTCTTACTAAAAAATAACTTTCCTGGAAACTTCTAAGCTGCTACAATCTGGACTCGTTCCTCTCTGTGCCCACCTTTGGTCCTGGACACACTTCACTATCATTTTAATTCCCTTCGCCTGTCTCTTTTGTAGGATCTCCTATTTCCTGGGTTCCATCTCCTGTTGGGGAAGAAGGGAGTGTTTGTTTGTTTGCTTACTTCCTGTTTGGGTGAAATATATCTTCCAGCATATTCCTAATAAAGAGATGCATGTGAAACATTTTTTGAGAATTTACATATGTGAATATTCCCTTATTCTATCATCTTTCTACTTAATAGTTTGGCAAAGTATAGAACACTAGATTGGAAACTGGCGTCTCACAAAATTTTGAAGGTATTTCTCTGCTGTCTTCTAGGCCCAAATGTGACTGAAATCATTCAAATTCTTATCTTTTCTTTGAAACCTGGTTGTCTCTCTCTCTCTTTCTCTCTCACCTTGTCAATATTCCTCTATTTCGCAGGTATATACTTTGATGGGCTCTGTTTCCTTCCATTATGTTAGGCACTCTGTGTGTAAATCCCTTTTGAGTGCAAACTTATATTCTCCAGATCTGCTAATCTTTTGAAAATTATTTTATTCATGACTTTATCCTTTCTATGGACTTTTTCTCTTTTTGGAAATTTCTATCAGGTCTCTTGGACTGTTTCCTTTCTTTTTCCCCCTCACTGTTTCCTATTTATTTGCTTCTTTACCCTAGTTTATGCGAGAATTGTTGACTTCATATTCTAAATCTTGTGAATTTTTCTTTTCTGCTCTAATAGTTTCAATTTTCAAAATATCTCTATTAGTTCTTTGAATGTTACTTTTTCAAAGCGTCCATTTTAGTTTATGAATGCAATATCTTATGGCTCTGAGGATACTTATGCTATTTTAATAATGTTTCTCTTCTCTCCACTTAATTCATATTTTCTTTTTCTTTTTTTTCTACCTGTTTTATTGCTTGCCTGTTTGCTCATAGTTAAGAGTGGTACATTAGAAACCCAAATGGAAACTCTGAGAGCAGATGAATTGCTTAAACTGTGGTCTTTATGTAGAGTGATCTGGCGGGGACATTTCCTTGTGGAAATCCTGATGTTGGTGTATTTAGAGCTTTCCTCTGGGGCTGCTCAAATTCCCAAGCAAAGTCTTCCTCTGTCCTGCTTGGAGGGAATCCTCCTGGTTGCTACTTCGGGAATTTGTTTTTTCCCCAGCTTGCTAATGCACATCCAATTTTGTGATTTATTATTAAAATTACTTTCTCTTGGGACTTCCCTGGTGGTCCAGTGGCTAAGACTCTGTGCTCTCAATGCAGGGGGCCCAGGTTCGATACCTAGTCAGGGAATTAGATACCACATGCCAAAACTAAGAGTTCACATGCCGCAACTAAAAGATCCCTCATGCCACAACTAAGACCTGTCACAGCCCAATAAATAAATAAATATTTTAAAAAATAATAAATAAAATTATATTCTCTCACTTGAACACAATTTATGTGAAGGAACTAGGATTACTAGGAGGCAGAGGTGTCATGCACTTAAAAATTATCTCAACGGAATTTTTCTTTTCAGTGATGTCCTTAATATTTTACTGTTTGTGAGGGCCTGTTACAAAAGCAAACTCTTGGAGTTAACAAAACTGTGTATAAGGTATGGGATTATGAAGTTGAGGTCAGCTGATAGAGAAAATTGAACCAGGTGGCATTAGCACCACAATTCAGGGTTATATTTTTTTCTGTAAACTACAGCACCAAAAACTTAATTGGCTAAATCAAGTTGTCCTTCCTCATAGAGTTCACAGTCTATAATGTTGAAAGCTATTTTGGTGAGTGTTATGTTGCAATTTACAATAAAAAGTATATATTCAGTCTTCAAACCCTGCTCCTGCCACAAATCTCCTAAAAGTCTTGGAATTTCCTAAGTGATAAGGACAACAAAGGTGTGTTTTTACGTTAATGAGGTGACTTTTGGAAAGAACCTAAGGATGGGGCTGGTTGCTAGCTGAGTCAAAGATTTGATTAGAATGTTGGAACTTTCACTTTCCTCCCCACCCCTGAACTTCCAGCCTCAGGGGAGGGGACAGGGCTGGAGACTGAGTTCAGCCAGCAGTGTTGTAATCAGTCATGCCTTTCAGGAAGCCTCCATAAAAACTCAAAAGGAGGGGTTCCAAGAGCTTCCGAGTTGGTAAACACGTGGAGATTTGGGGAGTCACACCCAAAGAGGGCAAGGAAGCTCCATGCCCTTTCTCGTACCTTACCCTAGGCATCTCTTTTATCTGGCTACTTCTGAGTCATATTCTTTTATAATAAACCAGCAATCAGTTAAGTAAATGTTTCTCTGAGTTCTGTGAGCCACTCAAGCAAATTAACCCCAAACCAAGGAGGGTCGCTGGAATTGCTGATCTATAGTCAATCAGTCAGAAGCACAGGTGATAACCTGGACTTGCGATTCACGTCTGAAGTGTGTGTGTGTGTGTGTGTGTGTGTGTGTGTGTGTGTGTATGTGTGTGTGTGTTTGTAAGGAGGTGGGTGGCAGTGGAGGGACATGTGGTCTGGTAGGACTGAGCCCATAACCTGTGGAATCTGATGCTGTTTCCAAGTATATAGTGTTAGAATTGAGTTGAACTGTAGGACACCCAGTTGGCGTCCAGAAAACTTCTTGGTGGTGGGAAACACCCTCCGTCCACACATTAGAAATGGGGTGTTCAGAGGACCAAAGAGTGAGTTTCCAAAATAATTGAGATCGGTTCAAAAGTGACACTGAGATGGGTGTGCACAGACACACAAATCCTTCACTGTGTTCATGAAATTCACTTTTATTTAATAGAGTAGGAAGTTTGTCAGTGTGTGGGGGGAAGAAAAAAATACAAACCTCATTAAGTAGAAGTAAATAAACTCATATTGAACATTTTTGCCATTTTAGAATCAGACAACAATCTGTGACTTCAGATATTGAATAAAAATGTAGCACGTGTGCTGGTAAATTTAAGAGGCCCCCTACAGATGACGTTAAAATTATAAAATTACCTAATTTTATTTCCAAGTCAAAATCTAGAATAACTTTATGAATATCACCAACTAATTCATGGCATCTTGGGATAGATCCTCAACCACATGACAGCTTCTGATAACTGGAATATTACTTTTATGTATTAGTTCAAATTCCTGGGAAAGTGGATCGGTTTGGTCTAGCTAATCTTAATGAGCCTGTCCACTGAGTTCACTGGTTACCTGCCACCTTTGGATCTGCTGCCCATTAGTCACATGCCCACACCTGAGCAATGAACTCTGGAGGAAGGACAACTGGAGATGGGCTGCACGTCATGGTCACTAGGCAAGAAGGAACTGTCTGAAGGAAAACTTTTACCTGGAAGGGAAATATCATTTCCTCCCTAGCTTTAAGATTCAATGTTTTTCCATTGCTTTTTAAAAAAAATTTTTTTATTAGAGTATACTTGATTTACAATGTTGTGTCAGTCTCTGCTGTACAACAAAGTGAATCA